>NC_064614.1:985801431-986426431 GCF_023898315.1 Schistocerca nitens | reverse complement strand
ATACTATTGTGCCACTAAGTCATCACAACCTGAAAAGTCGTAAACAATAAACAAGTGACTTGGGGCTTCGTCATGTGTTCAGACACTTTTAAATTCATCTAATTTTGACGCCTTCTTCGGTACCATTTCCTCAAAGTAAACTTTTTCTTGTTCAGAAAACTACAGAGAATTTTTAAGACAAAAGTTATTTAATTGACTTTTTGGCAATTGGTTACTTCCTAATGACCTTAACAGATTCTCTAGACAATGTATGTTCCATCCAGTTGCTTCTGCCGATCTTATAGGCCGTAATGGCGATTTAATCTACGAAAATTTTTGGATCACTTACTTGATTTGCGAATCACAAGTCAGTATTATAACGCTGCCTCAGGACCTAGTGCTTCGCTGGGAATGTCCAACAGATTTCAGAAGGAGCGCACTAACAAAGTTTTGAACGCGCGATAACTCGGTGCGACGTACGCGACGTTTTGTCGTCTTTCAATGACTCAGTTGTGGCAGACTCGTCGCTGTCAAAACTTCGGCGATTTCTGCAGAAGGCATAAATTAGTGCCGCTGGCGAAATTAACAGCACTTTGATGGCCAAATAATTGGTTTCATAAGATTGAACTGCTCGCTTAATATCACGGTGGGGGAAGGCGGGGAGAAGGGCGCACACGGCTAGAAATGGCGTACGGAAACACGGCGGCGTGTTGCTGGGGCTGCTCCCCCGACGGTGGGGTGGTCGCGCCGGAGCGCCGGAGGAAGAAAGTTGGCAACAGTTGCGCCGCGATAAGGCGCCGCTAAGTGTGGCGAGCGCGCGCGCTTTATCGCACCTAATAAAACAGAATATGGCATCGCGCATCACGGACTCAAAACTCGCTACTTCATAAACCGCTTTATGTGCGCGGTAACGACTGGGAGCAACGGAGGCGGAGGCGGCGGCGGTGTCTGCGGAGGAAGAGCTGGAGGCGGCGGTGGGGGCGGAGGTGTTGTCGGAGGCGGCGTGTTGCCTTTATGTGGCGCCCGCTGACTTTTATTGCTGGCGCGCTCTCAAGTGATTCCAGTCGCGGCGGACACTCCGCGAGAGATTTGGTTTAAGCCGCGGGGCGCACACACTGCGCAGGCGCACCCGCTGACAACAGACGTTGTAGCAAGTAGCTGCCGAAGCTCTTCCGTTCCCGGTCCTTGTCTCCTCGCGCGCATCTGTAAACCGGTGGTAGGCGCTGTTAACATTATTGCTAGACGCTTTTATCATATTATCAGCATCCTTCTCAAATTTTAGACACCTTCACCCTCGTCATCGTTAATTTGATTGTCCTGAAAGATTTATGCCACTGTTCAAACGAGTAAAATTACATTTACAGTGTAGTAAGATATTGTAAACAATTCACTTACTATGAACACGGGGAAAGTTGCTGTGTAGCTGAACTGGCGCTTCTTTTTACCAGGCGATAGACACTCAACTGGAACGCCATCTTGGGCGTTCTAGTCTGCGTGTCATGCTCTCCTTGCTTTCCGCTGTCAAGAATACCTCATAAGAATAGAGGCAGGAAATGAGATGAGTTGCTAATCCTTGTACTTAGTTCCGCGGAGAGGTGACTGTTCGGAAAATGAATATTTCACAGTGACCCCAACAGGAGCATAATAAAGAAAGATATATTACC
This sequence comes from Schistocerca nitens, assembly GCF_023898315.1. NCBI lineage: Eukaryota > Metazoa > Arthropoda > Insecta > Orthoptera > Acrididae > Schistocerca > Schistocerca nitens. The sequence continues at coordinate 986,424,788 of NC_064614.1, read as the reverse complement.
GGGAGTTCAGTTTCGATTAAACTCAAACTTCCGCTTGGCCAAAATAAAACTCCTTCGTTAACCGTTTTCTTTGCAGTCTGATGCAGAGTCGTTGTTTGCGAGCAGAAAAGCTTCGTGGCCGCAGACCGTCATAATGTGATGTTTAATGCGATAGAATAACGTGTATTACAACAAAGAAAAACTGCAATCGGACTCCAAAACAAGAAATTTAGATCCCAAGGTTCGATTTATGAAAAATACCAGTGCGCAGTCTACACGTCACCAAACCAACCGCTTCACAACGTTATTAAAAAACTGAAACAGGCAAAGTTTTGAACACATCATTAGTAAACAGTATTTCCACTGGGATACTATGAAATAAAACTATAAATGAATTTAGGTATTAGGCCTACCACTATTATTCAAAAAAACATAAGCAACAAAGACACGCTTCCTTATATGATTATATAATTTAGATCCCAAGGTTCGATTTATGAAAAATACCAGTGCGCAGTCTACACGTCACCAAACCAACCGCTTCACAACGTTATTAAAAAACTGAAACAGGCAAAGTTTTGAACACATCATTAGTAAACAGTATTTCCACTGGGATACTATGAAATAAAACTATAAATGAATTTAGGTATTAGGCCTACCACTATTATTCAAAAAAACATAAGCAACAAAGAAACGCTTCCTTATATGAAAGCGGACAAAAGAAGAAAATTGACAGGGAGGAGGCAATAAGTTCCTGAATAATTTTTTAAGTTGAACAACAAAATGACGTATACTATTTTAAACAGTGACAGGGATACAAACCGTAAGTGGATCTCTGACTTATCACAACAGATTAATTTATTATACTGCACCATGTGCTCTTTGCCTTTCAGTATAGAATGGTCTCCATTTTTTAATCTAACTTTACAGCTAAACCCATTTCTGCCACTTCTCGTTACTTTCTTCTTTCCTCGGTTTGCTCATAATTCATAGTGTTGTTCATCAGAGAGTTTTCGTTAGAATATTTATTCTATTCACTACTTTCGCTGTCTTGAGGGAAACTTATCATTAATATTATTTTAATCCGATTTTTAACCCGCTCCCGAAACATTCTTTTAATTGCGTCATTGCTTCTTGGATGTACGAATTGAATAATTGGTGGTAATGATTCCTTCCATATCTCTCAACCGTTTTAATTCGGTGATTTACTGCTTTGTCTTTCATTTTTATCAAATTTTGTGATTGATGTTTGAATGAAATTACATGCCCCGATATGACGTCTGTGTGTAAAGAAAATTTCCACATAAGATTGCCCTGTTGAAAGACGTCCATTTTGGTATTTGAACAATGACCCAAAAAATAATAAAATGACGTGATGTAGATGCTCTTCAGGAATAAATTGATACAGACACTCATGTTGTACTAAGTACGAGGGTTATACTTTGTCATATTAAATCATTTATACCTTTGTTGTGGATAAACGTCCTACTTCTTGATCCTCTAAACATTTCATATATTTAGGCGAAGAAAATATAATGTGCCTGTTTGTTTCTTTCTTACAATCCGGAATACTTTTCTGTAGAGAAGATGAAAGCATCAAAGTTTTATAAGACATTCTATATAACATGGCACCACCAATGCTGATTCGAAGTTCTAGATTACCTTCTGGAATCTGAAATACATCTAAAAGAACACTGCAAGTAAACTTTCGCCTTTGAATAACCTGTATATTGTGAAATAACTGTTGCGGAAATAATGGCCATGCTTATGGCAAAAAATTGTAATAAATTACCTCTGCTGCACAACGCTGTATTTAAAATATAATCTTTCTGAAAAGTGTACTTTTGTACTTAATTTGATAAGGGAACCACGTGTAAATAAATGCAATGAATTTTGTAGTATCTGATGGTTATTAAAACCAACAAGATACAAATACTTACACAAACAACCGCGTACTTAATATCACAAATGCCAAGTGACACGCTAAACATCTACAGAGTAATCTTGAAACTAACAAATTGCTACCAATCTCTGATAAATGAAAATCTTGTTTGGTCAACCGAAATACGAACCAAAAGTTAAGGGAAACTGCTCCATAATAACTGTAACAACTAGTCTCACTCCGTTTATTCATTGTGCTTCCATAGAAAAGGAACCGTATTTTCCAGTATGGCTCACCAGGGTCGCAATTAATAGAGAATTCTTACCTTGTTTTGTACCCACGAAAGCAAACACCCTCCACCAAATCCAGAACGAAACAGAATAACATGAAGAAAGACTTTTGCATTGAAACTTGCAAGCTCTGCGGTCAGTACAAACCCTTCAATACTAACTGGCCAAACCCACGATTGCCTCAAATGGAAATGGTGCTCTCTCGAATTTTGTCCTGTGGTACCTGTTTTTTCAGAACCTGAATTGGTGGCATGGAGGCTGAATCATATGGCATTTCATTTATAGCTTCTTCAAACTGTTGAATGTAAGAATCCCATAACGTGTGGTGCCACTGTCTTAGAGCCGATAAAATTCTGGTCCTATGTAAGATCGCTAAGCGGGTCTAAGGCTTCCATTCACTCCCTCGTTGACCAGTCTGGTGTGGCAGTTGGAGATAGCGAAACGAAAGCCCAAGTTTTGTATTTCGCGTTTAAAAAATGGCTCACACAAGAGAATCGTAAAAACAAACCGTCATCTGATATCAGGCAGACTCCCGTACGGACGAAATAGTAATAAGCATTTCTGGCGCAGGAAGGCAACTGAAACAATTAAAAGCAAATGTATCACCAGGTCCGCATGGAATTACAGTTCGTTTGTACAAAGAGTACTCTACTACTTGGCCCCCTTACCTATCCTGCATTTATCGTGAATCTCTCGCAAAGCACAATGTCCCAAGCGACTGGAGAAATGGCGTAGGTGACTGCAGTATATAAGAAGCGATAAAAGAGCGGACCCGCAAAATTACAGACCAATACACCCAACTTCGGTATGCTGCAGAATCGTTTATCATATTCAGTTCGAAAAAAATAAAGTTTCTTGAGTCTGAGAAGCCTATGTCCACGACTCACAAGACAATGAAGACCCATTGAGAAATTTAAGATAATGGTTTGAATTCTTCTGCCCAATCGAACATTTATCAAAATATTGCTTCGACGTATAACCATTACACTTCAAAATCACTTCACTGCAACCCGATTCCATCACTGCTTATTCCATGAACAGAAATTGACCTCCTAACATAACATCAATCGCTAAGCTTACTACAATCGAAAACTTCGTGGAAATTCAACACACACCTCTCTCTTCACTTTAACACTTTCTCCAAGGATTATCCCCTCCAACTTAGTTCGTTGCAAAGGAAGAACAGACTATGAACCTACGCTTTCCCACCTCTGAAATGCACACTCAGTCAATGAAGACACCATGCTATTCTTATCAAAGACATAAGACAAAGCAACTCCATTGACATCTATCTGAAGCAGTGGACTCACTACAGCATTCAAATTTTCCTATTCCTTATCAAGCAAACGCTCCATCAGATCTACAAAATCCGACACGTTGACCTATCCAACCGAGCGAGGTGGCGCAGTGGTTAGAACACTGGACTCGCATTCGGGAGGACGACGATTCAAACCCGCGTTCGGCCCACCTGCAGTAGGTTTTCCGTGATTCCCCTAAATCTCTTGAGGCTAATACCGGGAAGGTTCCTTGGAAAGGGCACAGCCTATTTCCTTCCCTAATCCGACGGACTCGATGACCTCGCTGTTTGGTCCCCTCTCCCAAACCAACCAATCACCTATTCGTAGCTATAGTTCGGCATATTTGCAACACGTGAGTCGGCTGCGCCGGCCGGAGTGGCCGTGCGGTTCTAGGCGCTGCAGTCTGGAGCCGAGCGACCGCTACGGTCGCAGGTTCGAATCCTGCCTCGGGCATGGATGTGCGCGATGTCCTTGGGTTGGTTGGGTTTGATTAGTCCTAAGTTCTAGGCGACTGATGACCTCAGAAGTTAAGTCCCATAGTGCTCAGAGCCATTTGAACCATTTTTTTGAGTCGGCTGCACCCGAAAGCTTTCAGTCCCGTTGTGGTGGATCCTCCGCATGTATGTTATTCCACAGATCAGCTGATTAAACCTCCTCATTGTGCTGACCTGAATCTCTATCATCCAAATGACCACCTCTTCCATTTCCTCTGCTACCTTCTCACCTCTCTCACTCAGACTAAGTCTTTCATCGTAGACATTATCATCATATTTAAACTCCTTTAATAAGATTTGGAAAGCTGCTCAATCATCGTTTACTCAACCGACAAGGAAAATTTGACGTAAATGCGATGGAGGTTTTGTAAGACAGTTAACACGGTCGGACTCCACAGATTACACAAAAACTGATTTTTCCACGGCGTATGTGCAGATTTGTTAACACCACAATGCTTAAGTTTTAGCATCGTTAGATACATGTTCAATTTTGTCATGTGTTGCATCGGAACCATTATGCAGACAAGAACAAATCCCGGAACTCTTCAAAGGACTCACAGATTCTAATCAATGCACACGTATGTACAGAAGGTTCACATTCCAAATAACTGGACGCAATCTGGTGGCCAGCGAGCTAGGAGGCAGAATTTAAAGAAAAAACTGCTCCACCCACACTTAATGACTGAGTTCCGAAATACTTGAAACTTTTTGATAGACAAAATATGAATGTAATCAAAAACATACATACTCTGTAACGTCTCTTAGCAAAAGACATATTATGTATTAAAGAGAAAACATTGTGCGTCATGTTTTGTTCTTGTATAAAATTATGTACTGTTCTTCTTATTTATTTTAGATAATATCTGTGTCGGCGAGTACTGAAACCGCCACAGACGATACTTATTAAATATCAAACAAAGGTGAGAATGTGTGACTAGTATAAATAATACAGAACGAACATTAATTTCTCTGTCGTCTTCTTGGAGTTACGTGAGTAGGATAGCCTGTGACGGTATATTGTACGCTAGCGTAGCATTCTTTGGTCAAGATTGAGAGAGGGACGCCATTAGGTACTCATTGCAAAGGTGTGAAACCTTGCATTATGATTTGTAATAAGCTTGCCTGGCGTATTATCCCATCCCTTTAAGACATTCTCAGTTATTTAAATATTATTCGTGGTGCAGAGCTGCGCTACGAACGAACGAGCCGCTGCCGCGGCGCATTCAAGCTGCATTAAATGAAATCTATTATACCGCAAAGAAGCGGGAAGGTAATAGTGAAATAAAATTATTTCTTTCAGCTTTCGGAGTTGCAGAGCAGAGCAGCAGATTTTATGATGTGTTTTGCGGGCTGCTGATAATATATTACTAACAGTACAAAAAAGATAATTTACCTTCATAACATAAAAGAAATCTTGCTGTGCTTAGTTCTGGTCTGGCAAACCTTATAGAAAAAACGTCTTTTTCTCCGATAATAGTCTCATGTTCTTGTGCTAGTCGTGGTACTTATTGGTGTTTTACTGTTAACAATAATCCGCTGCAAAATTTTGATGTTTAACAATCATTGCGAACTGTAACATCAGTATTCATGACAAAGTAATTATCATTAACCTTTTCAATAACTATAAAGTAGGGAAGATATGTTGAACTTTATAGTGAGTTACAGTAACGAAAATATGTTCCTTTAATAGAAAGCCAGATCCAGAAGAATACGAACATAATATTCATTTTTTGTTGAAAATTAATGATCCCAAGAAAGTCACGGCACAGCATCACTAAAAGGTATTTCGGGGCTCTTTTCGTAGTAACATATTTTATTTCATATATGAGTTGTTACGCGAGTAATATTAAAACAAAGCAAATAATATAAGAGCCAGCGAAACTGTCGCCCAAAAACGCGGGGCCCGAATTTGCAGTGGCCACGAAAATAATAATGCTTTAAGTGTTTTCTTTCATTGTCTATTGTTATATACATGTATGTATTTAGTGCTAAATGTATGTATGTGTCTCATGATTAATGCCATGTATTAATGAATGTACAAAAACTTTTTCATGAAATAACGCGCCACTGCAAGCGAGTCAGAGGAAAAGATCCTGATAGTGCTGAGAAACGGTAACGACTACATAATCCGGGGGCAGCCGAACCCCGAAATCAGATAAACTAAAGGTAAGACTACAGTGTAGTTGTCCTGTTTGTAGAAACTTAACTCCAGTGAAGTGATCTCATAACGCTAGTGGTGTGCGTAATTTGACGTTAGTATTTATGACAGGGCAAAGTTGAGTGTAGATAGTAATTTTTAGTGAGCAGTGTATTGTAGATAAATTAACATATTTTGTGTGCAAGTGGCAAAACTGTCAGATCCTGTGTTCGAATAGGTAATTTATGAATATGGTTAAATTGCGTAGTCAACGTCCGAGCAATATGGATACTGAGGAACAGCCATTAGTTAGTGCAGGAAATGTAGAAACGGGTGCATTAAGCAGTACAAGTACTCTCTTTGAGGATATACCATGCGAAAATGTGGGGGCAGGGGCACAGGAAGTGGTGCCACCGCCCACCAGTGCTCAAGGAGATGTAGATAAAGAAATTGCACCAACCCCAGAAAAGCAGGAACCAGAGAGTGGTAATCTGCCTGGTGGGTATTCACTTCAGGCGATATTAGAGCGCGTGCTGGATTACCAGTCAAAATTTGCGCAACAGCTAGCTGAGCGAGATCGCCAGCTAGCTGAGCGGGACCAGCAACTTGTGCAATCGTTAGAAATTATGAAAAAGGAGATTGCCTGTATGAAACAGAATTATGAGTCGATACCTAAGGCCGTGCAGGATGTGACTGTACAGGTCAACAACCTGCAAGTAGCAAACACTAACATGGTAGACGAGATAGGTGTTTTAGCCAACCGATTAGAAAAGCTAGAAATAGATTGGCTCATATGGTTCAAATGGCTCTGAGCACTATGGGACTCAACTGCTGTGGTCATACGTCCCCTAGAACTTAGAACTACTTAAACCTAACTAACCTAAGGACAGCACACAACACCCAGCCATCACGAGGCGGAGAAAATCCCTGACCCCGCCGGGAATCGAACCCGGGAACCCGGGCGTGGGAAGCGAGAACGCTACCGCACGACCACAAGATGCGGGCTAGAAATAGATTCCACATAGCTTGTAGAGCAGAAGTGGGAACGAACAAGCGACTAAAATTTAAACCGAATTCAACTCATGGCTAGAAGCGAAGGAGAGTGAGATCGACAAAAATATTAATTCTAAGGTACAAGCAGCCATGGCAGATAGAGATTCCGAATCGTTCAGTACCGCAGTAAATAGTCAAGTACAGAACGACGTGCAAACCATCAAACAAATACTCAGTGAGGATATTCCGCAGTGGCAAGTGAATATTAGCAAACGGATATCCGACTTGGAAAAGGGTTTAGCGCAAAGCAGCAAACATCTTGAAAATGAAACCATGTCGCCAACAGCCAATGTTTTTGGCAACGCACAAACTTATACGCGACGCAACAATGGTGAATCTTTAGGCGATAATGCGAAGAGCTGTAGCTTCGGTTCGGAGCACACAGCCTATGTCCCAGGAGCAAACCAGTATAGTCCAAAAATATTGGTTGAGGAAAGTTTGATCAAAAATAGTCAGTTTCAAACGTTTACTACTGAACGAAAGTCAGTACACCCAGTAGTATTCATAAAAAGCTTTAAAAATATCTTGCCTAGTGTGTGGAACGAAGCACAGAAAATTCAATACGTAATGTCATACATTCAGGGTGATGCAGCGTTGTGGGCTACGGAAGTAGCAGACAGCTGCATGACGTATGAACAATTCGAAAGGGCGTTTTTGTCGAAGTACTGGTCGCCTTGTATACAAGAGTGGCTAAGAAAAGAAGTATACAATCCCGAACCGTACTCACCCCGTCTTGGGAATCTGAGACGGTATTTCGAGAAGTATATAAACAAGACGGGCTACTGGGATGAGCCGATCTCACCAAGAGACACAATAAGACTCCTAAAATCACATTTACCCATTCATATCAAAGAGAAACTAATACACGTACCAGAGAACAACATGGAACATTTCCTGTCTGTTCTAGATTCAATAGACTTAATCCAGGAAGACGCAAAAGCAGCGTGTGATCACTCACGGAACAATGGATCAGGGTGTAAACATGACAGAAATAATAGTGCACAAAACCACAACCATGGAAATGGTGGGGTTGGTAACAAGCGGCAAGAGCATTCGCAAAATGGTAATAATGGTAGAAGTCAGAACGGTTATGGGCAGCCGTCCCATAATAAAAAGCGTCGATTTGACGACCGGACTGCCAGGGACCAACCGCTGGAAAAATGCGCGAGGTCAGTGGCATAGCAATTACAGCTACAGTAATCGCAATTGGAATCAGAATCAGCGACCAAGCCCAGAGCGGCAGGGTAATGACCGGTACGATAACAACAGACCACCACTGCAAAACGCGCCTATTGCGCAGTCGTGGCTGCCTACAAATCAAAACGTACACATAGTAGAGGTCGCGGACAATAGCCGTCCAAGTACCTCGCAAGCAAGCCATCCAACAAACTAGAATCGGCCACGATATGCTCTCCATCGCTGGCAGAGGGGTGGAGTGAGAGCAACACGAATGACAATAATATGCCTGGAATACATATGCTGCGATACAACGACGGTATCAGTATGGATAAATATCTACTGACCGAACCGCATGAATGTAAGAAAGATAGCAACGAAAATGTGCAAGCCATAATAGAAGCGAAAATCAATGATGTTGCAGTGAATATAATCATCGACACAGGTGCCTCAGTGAGTAATACAGAATTGTTTAAAGCGCTGGGGAAGGGACGTAGCATACCGACTTTCCCGGTTAATAATTGCAAGGTGTCTGGAGCTATAAGTGCACAGAGCCAATTAGTTAAGTACCAGGTGCAGGTGGAGATTTGTAAGGAGGGCGAAGCCATAGTGAGCTCGTTCCTCATTGTTAAAGGGTTAAAGGTGGCCTGCATTCTGGGAGTAGATTTTCTCCGTGAGAGGGACGCAGTGATCGACCTCTCCTCGGGGAAACTAAGCATAGTTAATAAAGGTAGGAGGATTGAGTTGTCTATGATGAAATCGAAGGAGGTACTTGTGCCGTGTTGCAACAGAATTAATATCAAATGTAGGAACCCCTGGGTACCACACCTCAATGATTATTCACCTGTGACGGATCTCTATTATCCGAGTATAGAAGATAGAAATTTCGAAACAAATGTTGATGCATTTCAAGCCAAACTGCGGGAACCTGAAAGTTTAAGCAACATACAAAAGCAACAGTTGACGCAGCTGCTATCGGAATATACCATGGTATTTACCGACCGACCAGGAATAGTCAAGGGGTACCACTATCACATAGAGGTGATGCCCCACAAAACGCACTGTCGCGCATCTTACTCCATGCCTTGGTCGAGGAGGGAAGTAGTGGCTAAAGAGATTTGAAAGATGTTAGAGTGGGATAGTAAAATTATTTATTCAGTGACAAGTCAGATGTAAATAGTAGCAGTAAGACGATTTCAATTGTGTTTTGGAGTATAAGTATGTGAGCTTTAAGAAAGAATTTGTGTGTATTTAAAATTTTGAGGAAGTAAAACATAAATAAGTAAGCATAGCATGAAAGTAGAATCAGTAAACTGAACAACAGCATGCAAATTGAAGACTTTGTTTACAGACAATTAGTGTCATTAAAATACTATATGCTCATCAAGCAATGAACAATCTTTTTGTTAAAAACTTCCTGGCAGATTAAAACTGTGTGGCCGACCGAGACTCGAACTCGGGACCTTTGCCTTTCGCGGGCAAGTGCTCTACCAACTGAGCTACCGAAGCACGACTCACGCCCGGTACTCACAGCTTTACTTCTGCCAGTACCTCGTCTCCTACCTTCCAAACTTTACAGAAGCTCTCCTGCGAACCATGCAGAACTAGCACTCCTGAAAGAAAGGATATTGAGGAGACATGGCTTAGCCACAGCCTGGGGGATGTTTCCAGAATGAGATTTTCACTCTGCAGCGAAGTGTGCGCTGATATGAAACTTCCTGTCAGATTAAAACTGTGTGCCCGACCGAGACTCGAACTCGGGACCTTTGCCTTTCGCGGGCAAGTGCTCTACCAACCGAGCTACCGAACCACGACTCACGCCCGGTACTCACAGCTTTACTTCTGCCAGTACCTCGTCTCCTACCTTCCAAACAGTTTTAATCTGCCAGGAAGTTTCATATCAGCGCACACTCCGCTGCAGTGTGAAAATCTCATTCTGGAATCTTTTTGTTGATAAAATAATGATTAATTTCTTGAATCATTTTTCATTTGTAGTAAGTACAATTAATGATGACATCTCATATAGTAATGTAACAGGTGTAATTGTGTTAGAATTAAGGAACCTTGAGAGAGAGTCTCTACTGGACAAAAATTGACTTTGTAGTACGAAACAATTATGTGATGTAACGTTACTGCCAATAGTGATCTGAGAACGACACTGGAGCAGAATTCAATCAAAGATAAACCCGTTCCGTGTAATCTACGCTTTGTATGTATCGATGCTTCAATTGAAGCCTGTGTACTTGGTACATGTCCGTGAATATTAATTACGCGATACGTGAATCAAGTCAATCAACGCGGAAACTACACTGTAGTCCTGTAGGACAGATCATTAAAAAAAAATAAAAATAAAAAAATTACTAGTACTAAATGAAGTATTTATTGAACAATATGCCCAAGTCCAGCTGTCATGCACATGGTAAAATCTGTTTGCTAGATGGGTGATAACCTGGCAAGCTACACCGAGAAAGGAAAAGAAAACTATGTAAAAAAAAATCACACACCTTTAAATTTACTTTCTAATTACAAAAAAAAGCCATATATGCCTAGTAACAATACTAAAAGTGTGTAAGGACATGGTAAACACAATGGACTCAATGTAGATGAGAGTGATTATGCTAAGAACAGTTGATACGCATTAAAAATAAACTGTGTGCATAAACAATCTAGGAAAGGACGGAATATTGTGTGTAGCAGGGACAGAAAATGACTGTTGTATCTGCACCAATATATACGTCGGTATAAGTCAAGTGTTGAGTGACTAACTGTCATAGTGCAGTGCTCAACGAACAATATACTGTGTGTAAAAACGGTAGTTAGGGATCCGTTCGGAGACGATGCAAACAAACATCGCTCGACGGAAACATTTAATGTGTGTGAACCGAAACATTTTCGCGTGTTGAGAGACGCTCTGGCAGCGTATCGACCGTGAGAACAAATGAAAGTGTGTAGTACAACGTGCGTGTGACGAACCCTAAATACCAGTGTCACAATGCGATTTACTTGTGAAGCCACAAGAAACCCGTTATCCCGCCAAAACATCCTGTGCATACCAGCGAAACGACGGCTTACTGAACAATAAACGCTTTTAACCAAGTTGCATTTTCTTCCACAGCGCATAATCTGTATCCTTAAAGATAGTACACCGTTGTGGAATATTTGTTTCATGCGTTGTGACGGGGAGCCATGCGGAGAAGCAGAGATGGGTGCCGTGCCGCCAGCCAGCCGGTCGCGGGAAACAACTGCAACACGCCGACATTGGTGAATGGTTCGGCGCGGTTCGCGACTGCACGGGCGCCACCCCAACACTCCGTCGCTGTTACGGCGAGCAGGTCGTCGACCCCAGCGGTCGTTGGCACGCCGCGTTCCAGACGACGCTACGCAACAATTGCTTCGCGCCGCCCGCTCCGTACGACATTGTTGACATTCAACCGAACATTACCAACTACGCTGTTAATGTACTAATATGAAAATGATTTATTGGACACGAAATTACGTGACAAACATTTTTTCTTTAGTTTACTGTGTATAGACTCAAAATATTCATTTGTTCGGTGATATATGTTATATGTTTTCGTCACATTAGTGAAGCAAACTGACACGAATGACATACCATGGTAGAACATTTGTCGTGAGTAATTGTAGAGACAATCCATTACACTGCTGTAAAACTGTTTAATGATTGACTTTCAGTGTGACACAGAACACAAATATTATCACGAATGTGAAAGAGTGTAGAAGGTACATTTTTAACAAGGAGACTAAAAGTTTAACTTTTTGTCACAAATAATCTTTGTTATCTGTGAACATTGGATAAATTCCAACCTTTTTTGATGAACAATCAAACTGTGTTTTAAGACAAACCAGGCGAGATGACCATGGCTCCGGCGCAGTTTTCCCAGGTTTTCTGACCGCACGTAGACCGAATGGAGGAGCCAGAAAACTGTAATGACCCTGGGACTAGGTTTACGGTCACCTCGCAAAGTGTGAGAAAACCATGAAGAGTGTAATTAAAACTATAGTGCAAAAGAGCAAAGAAGTGAACAGTGAATATTCCAAATAAGGTGACAAACAAGGACAAAACGGACGTTAGTGGCAGCATATTGCCGAACATTCCTAACGTTAGTCAATTGCTGCCAGGGGGCATTGTAACGTCTCTTAGCAAAAGACATATTATGTAATAAAGAGAAATCATTGTGCGTCATGTTTTGTTCTTGTATAAAATTATGTACTGGTTTTTTTATTTATTTTAGATAATATCTGTGTCGGCGAGTACTGAAACCGCCACAGACGATACTTATTAAATATCAAACAAAGATGAGAATGTGTGACTAGTATAAATAATACAGAACGAACATTAATCTCTCTGTCGTCTTCTTGGAGTTACGTGAGTAGGATAGCCTGTGACGGTATATTGTACGCTAGCGTAGCATTCTTTGGTCAAGATTGAGAGAGGGACGCCATTGCGTACTCATTGTAAAGGTGTGTAATAATTAATTGATTTGTTTAAATGTTTTAAATAGAGTTACTTAGTGAAACCTTGCATTATGATTTGTAATAAGCTTGCCTGGCATATTATCCCATCCCTTTAAGACATTTTCAGTTATTTAAATATTATTCGTGGTGCAGAGCTGCGCTACGAACGAACGAGCCGCTGCCGCGGCGCATTCAAGCTGCATTAAATGAAATCTATCATACCGCAAAGAAGCGGGAAGGTAATAGTGAAATAAAATTATTTCTTTCAGTTTTCGGAGTTGCAGAGCAGAGCAGCAGATTTTATGATGTGTTTTGCAGGTTGACGCGGGCTGCTGATAGTATATTACTAACAGTACAAAAAAGATAATTTACCTTCATAACATAAAAGAAATCTTGCTGTGCTTAGTTCTGGTCTGGCAAACCTTATAGAAAAAACGTCTTTTTCTCCGATAGTAGTTTCATGTTCTTGTGCTGGTCGTGGTACTTATTGGTGTTTTACTGTTAACAAAAATCCGCTGCAAAATTTTGATGTTGAACAATCATTGCGAACTGTAACATCAGTATTCATGACAAAGTAATTATCATTAACCTTTTCAATAACTGTAAAGTAGGGAAGATATGTTGAACTTTATAGTGAGTTACAGTAACGAAAAAATGTTCCTTTAATAGAAAGCCAGATCCAGAAGAATAAGAACATAATATTCATTTTTTGTTGAAAATTAATGATCCCAAGAAAGTCACGGCACAGCATCACTAAAAGGTATTTCGGGGCTCTTTTCGTAGTAACATATTTTATTTCATATATGAGTTGTTACGCGAGTAATATTAAAACAAAGCAAATAATATAAGAGCCAGCGAAAAATCCTATGATTTACATTCTTCATATTGATATTTCTATGGTTTCAGTGGATTCTGCTCCTCTCATAATGAGTCCAGGTTCTGACTCATCTTCATGACCCGAATCTACATCATTATCTGGTGGATGACCTCTACTGCAGTAGTGGCCTTCTGCAATACCTTTGTCTAACAATTCTTCAACCTTAGACACTCACTTATTTAAAATTTAGCCTAACTCCCGTCTCCTCCTATTAATTTCTAACTGCCGTTCCTCAAACCTTAACAGCATCATCACTACTCTTGACTCACCAACACCCACTGGTACAGTACCACCAGAACTCTGCTCAGAATTAACGGCCACCTGTGCAATAGTAGTAGCCAAGTCATCTACCGTCATAACTGTTTGCTTCATATCTTCTCTATTATCTGATATTTCCTTTTCTAAATTAAGCTTTAACTCTTCAAGACAACTTTCTAAGATTAGCAGTAATGTAGCATGACATTAAATCTGTTCTTTGAATGGAGCAACATCTTCCTGACTTGATAATACTTCATTCTTTCTACAGTCTTCCATTAACATTTGAAAATAAGTCTGCAAGTGAGTAGTTTGTTCATTAACAGCCAATTGAAACTGAATGGTTCTATTCAACAGTGGCAAGTTTATCTTCAATACCTTTCCACCACACTCAACAAGTAACTCTTCCCTTAAGAGTGTACCCATTTCATTCAAATTCCCTGCAACCTCTTCACTAATGAACTAATAATTTTGCTATAAATTCTGTATTTACATTTATATTGCACTAGTATTAGCTTGCTATTTCCTTAAAATACAATAATCCTGTTCTCTTAACCTAGGTTATTGCTGTTGTTTAGTAATCGAGTACATTTCCTCTGATGATCCTCTAAATAATTCCTTATTACTGTTCCTGTTACTGGCTTCTAATTCCTCCTTAAGTTTCTTTGCAGTAGACTTGTTACTTACCCCCCCCCCCTTTTTTTCACTTTTGGATGCCATCAACCTGTTAAGAGATCTCAGTCCATAGCGGAATTTGTACCTGAACTATCAGTCTAGTCAGCCATACCCTTGTGAAAGAACCGTCCTGGCATTTGCCTAAAGCGATTTAGGGAAATCATGGAAAACCTACATCAGGATGGCCCGCCTCACTCCGTGGAGGACTGGTACAAGCTGTCAAAGTAGTAGGTGAATCTGCTGATACACAACTGCTAGATGACTCCTGTGATTAAATCAACCAAAAACGAATCTCACTCATGACTACACTAGAAATATTCTGAATTTCAGTATTACCATCACTGGCTGCAACACATTCTCCTTAGTTATTAGACGTTTTAACTACATAACTAGTAAATACATAATTACACCCTATAATGTGAAGAGTTCATAAGAACCTCTGAATCACATTGTTCTAAAGGGTTGAGGCAAATAAAAGTGGCCTGGAGAACAGAGTTCCAGGGTACAAAGAAACACAGCAGAGGAAAGAGAATACAGTACTAACGTAACTATAAAAGATGTTGAAACTGACCATCATTCATCTCTTGGCAGTTTTGGGCCCTGGGCCCTAGTCAGCAAATTGCTGAAGGCAAATCGAAGTTGGACTGCAATCTCATCCGAAACGTTCTACTGAAGTTCTTGAAAGTCATGAGTGTTGTTGCAATACACCTTAAACATAAGGACTCCCCACACAAGTAATCGGACAGTGACAGATCAGGTGATCTAGTTGACCAGCTAGGGCCGCGAACAGAGTGACCACTGCTAAAAACCCTGTCAGACGTGAAGATTATGTAAAAGTGCTCCACTTTCGGCCAGCTGTAGGGGCAGTTGCTCCACCCTGGTGGAGTATGGTTCTACGCGTACACTCACGTCCTATCGTATCCACTCGCACACGTCACTGTTATTTGCCCCACACTCTGTAATACTAGAATCTTCTCCTCTTTCGTGACTCTTCCCGAGATGTCCGAGATGTACTTGTCTGGTCTCCCTCTTACTAAATGCAATTTCCTCCATCGTGCACTGAATCGTAACACCACGAAGAACCAAACAACAATCAGAAACTGTCCTCCCTGAAAAGTAAGTTGACCAAAAACTTCCACAAACGTAGGTCCTCTAAAAAAAATAAAAAAAAATGAAAAAGATCCACTACACCTCCAGTATTTCAACATAAGGCACCTTACTCTCATACCGATGAAGACTGAACCTCAGAACTCCCTTTCGTAAACATCGGTGATAACCCAAAATAGAAGGACTTCAGATAACTATATATCACAGGAAGAGCTGGATATTGATTAAAATATCCTTTTAGGATTGAAATAACTATCCGTATTCCGTAAATTATTTAACAGAAGTACTGCGTGACAGCCCACAATAACCAAAATACTCTCCAAAATCCTTCTGTGCGTATCACTCCAGACCTTGACACTTACGTAAGGTTTCTTTGTTCCAGATGTCTGTTTCCAAAAATAGCAAGTGAGTAATTAAATGTGGCAAGTTATAGTACACTCAATGACTTTACAATGTTTAAACTATCTGACAGTGCCTTCTCAACAAATCTTCCAGTACTGTTTTTAATGAAGTATATTTGAAATGGGTTCTGACTCTGCACCGCATGTTAACAAAACCTGAACCACACAACAAAATGTACCACTGTCTATGGTAGCACTAAACCATATGCTGAAGTACATCACAGGAGTTCCAGAAAAGACCATCCTTACCAGAAGGTCAATTTCCAGGTTGAACAAAATAAATGGCATCAAAATTAATTCTACGCAGCATACAAATGTGCAGAAAGAAAACAACTAAACCATAAAATTCAGATCCTCAACCATAATATACGTATATCAAAAATGAAGGTTAACTCTTTAAGATCCAATTTTCAAGACACCGAGCAATGCTTCAACATGCTGCAAGGAAATCTGCAGGAGATTAATATACAAAAAGAAAGGGAGATATACACTCCTGGAATTTGAAATAAGAACACCGTGAATTCATTGTCCCAGGAAGGGGAAACTTTATTCACACATTCCTGGGGTCACATACATCACATGATCACACTGACAGAACCACAGGCACATAGACACAGGCAACAGAGCATGCACAATGTCGGCACTAGTACAGTGTATATCCACCTTTCGCAGCAATGCAGGCTGCTATTCTCCCATGGAGACGATCGTAGAGAAGCTGGATGTAGTCCTGTGGAACGGCTTGCCATGCCATTTCCACCTGGCGCCTCAGTTGGACCAGCGTTCGTGCTGGACGTGCAGACCGCGTGAGACGACGCTTCATCCAGTCCCAAACATGCTCAATGGGGGACAGATCCGGAGATCTTGCTGGCCAGGGTAGTTGACTTACACCTTCTAGAGCACGTTGGGTGGCACGGGATACATGCGGACGTGCATTGTCCTGTTGGAACAGCAAGTTCCCTTGCCGGTCTAGGAATGGTAGAACGATGGGTTCGATGACGGTTTGGATGTACCGTGCACTATTCAGTGTCCCCTCGACGATCACCAGTGGTGTACGGCCAGTGTAGGAGATCGCTCCCCACACCATGATGCCGGGTGTTGGCCCTGTGTGCCTCGGTCGTATGCAGTCCTGATTGTGGCGCTCACCTGCACGGCGCCAAACACGCATACGACCATCATTGGCACCAAGGCAGAAGCGACTCTCATCGCTGAAGACGACACGTCTCCATTCGTCCCTCCATTCACGCCTGTCGCGACACCACTGGAGGCGGGCTGCACGATGTTGGGGCGTGAGCGGAAGACGGCCTAACGGTGTGCGGGCCGTAGCCCAGCTTCATGGAGACGGTTGCGAATGGTCCTCGCCGATACCCCAGGAGCAACAGTGTCCCTAATTTGCTGGGAAGTGGCGGTGCGGTCCCCTACGGCACTGCGTAGGATCCTACGGTCTTGGCGTGCATCCGTGCGTCGCTGCGGTCCGGTCCCAGGTCGACAGCGACTGGCGACAACATCGATGTACTGTGGAGACCTCACGCCCCACGTGTTGAGCAATTCGGCGGTACGTCCACCCGGCCTCCCGCATGCCCACTATACGCCCTCGCTCAAAGTCCGTCAACTGCGCATACGGTTCACGTCCACGCTGTCGCGGCATGCTACCAGTGTTAAAGACTGCGATGGAGCTCCGTATGCCACGGCAAACTGGCTGACACTGACGGCGGCGGTGCACAAATGCTGCGCAGCTAGCGCCATTCGACGGCCAACACCGCGGTTCCTGGTGTGTCCGCTGTGCCATGCGTGTGATCATTGCTTGTACAGCCCTCTCGCAGTGTCCGGAGCAAGTATGGTGGGTCTGACACACCGGTGTCAATGTGTTCTTTTTTCCATTTCCAGGAGTGTATTATTACGCCTGCAGAAATATAAATGATCAGTCACTGTGGTAGCAACTACTGCGAAGAAAGTGACTCGATAGAGTGACGAAATTAATCCATAACATGATGTTTTACCTAGTTCTGATAATATGTGAAGAAAACGATTGTCACAGATTTATTTGGCGTAATTTTCTACGTATATTTCCATTATTTATACTCGAAATAAAAAACTGGCGATAATGGTACAAATGGCTCTGAGCACTATGGGACTAAACTTCTGAGGTCATCAGTCCCCTAGAACTTAGAACTACTTAAACCCAACTAACCTAAGGACTTCACACACGTCCATGCCCGAGGCAGGATTCGAACCTGCGACCGTAGCGGTCGCGCGGTTCCAGACTGTAGCGCCTAGAAACATTCGCCACCCCGGCCGGCAACTGGCGAAAGTAATCACGTCAGAGTTTGTCAACATAAACCAAAAGAACGTAAACCACAAAAATTCCAGTAAATATATTCGTAGACCAGTAAGGAAATGGCTATAACTTTGTTTAGTTATAACTGTACGAGTCAAATAAACAGAATCTTGATCATGAGTATGTCGTAATATGACTTCTTACTGAATGGAAGCAAAATTTACACAGCTGACAGTTGTCAGATTCAAAAGTCCCACCTACAGCGTGCCTTGCGCCAATAGCGGATGAGCTGCTTAAATGTGATTGGTCGGCGCTCAGAATTTAATGACGAGCGCTGCAACTTACTTAGACTGGCACATAGTACAATAAAATACGTCATCACGCCTGAAAATCACTGTCCACATGCATAAAAACAACCCTTTCAAAAGAGTACACAAGACATACGCAATCACAACTGTAATAAAATAGCAAGGAAAACAGAAGTAATAAATAGTAATGACTATTTTTTGTGATGAAATTAACACTGTCAACATTGATTGCAAACACACTTTACAAAACTACATCTATTTACAGAAAGCAAATACTGAGAAACGTTCGTTACAAATAATAAGAAACTACATTTGAAACTGTTCAAACATTTTAGTCTTAAGAGGAGAGTGCACTGCGCTGGAGCTCATGTTTTTGAAAACAGTGCCTTGTGACATCAACGGTGGAGATCCATCGGCTGTAAAATGGCAGAAAATATTTCTTGTGGCTTGCAGTACGTTCCTCCAGGCGGTTATGAGATTCTTCGTTGGCTTCCTTACGTCATAACTCCGTAGAACATAGTTGTTTATGAACACGTCCACGTTCATATAGGTGCGATTACAACGTTCCTTACACGTACGTTTCTGTTTCTAATTCACAGTACACAGCTCTAAAATGTATAGTATTCAGTTCTACCCGCTGGTCACGATGTCACAGGCCGGACGTTTTTAGCAATGACCGTCGTGAATTCATAGTTCTGTAAAAAACCGTGCCACTCGTCAGTATCAATGTCGAAGTTTCCATGGCCACAGTTAATGTTTTAATGGGCCTTGAAATTTGTTGAGTAGCAAACGAAATCAGTACTTTAAAGTACGTTACTCCGTGCAACGCAGTTAAGTGAAAAATATTCAGCTCCCACAACGCAGTCACTGTATATTTGCGTATACGTTTTCACTGCTGTCCGTAATATTCCACGAAACTCTCACCCCTCCCACAGTGTAACATTTCGTTTCATGAAGTCCACGTTGAGGTTTAGCTTACGCCGTGACCGCAAAATATGAATGCTGCCGTGAATTTTTGTATGAATCTGTCTAGCAGGACTGCACGCCACGACACCACACACCCGCTGAATGTCACTGTTCCACTGCAGCTATCGATGTCGATCTCGCATCTCATTTCATACAACAGTGCTGCATATTACATTTTGTTTTTCGCACCAAATTACACATAAGTATTGCAAAGAAAATGAAACATGCGTGGCAACTTTTGCATACTCAGTTAAAAGAAGATTCAGGTAGCAACACAAATAAAGAAAAACATAGCAACCTCTCATATTAAGAACAGAAGAAAAATGTATTCTAGACCATCAAGATTTACGTACAGAGTAAAAGGAAGCACAAGAAAAATCAAGAAAAAAATTACCTGTCATAATTATCAATATCTTAACACTACCCATAATGCATTTACTAAAATATTTTCTCTTTATATTTAAACGTAAAAGAACGAACGCTGTGTTCTCGACATGAGTAATATTATCTAATACACCCCTGGAAATTGAAATAAGAACACCGTGAATTCATTGTCCCAGGAAGGGGAAACTTTATTGACACATTCCTGGGGTCAGATACATCACATGATCACACTGACAGAACCACAGGCACATAGACACAGGCAACAGAGCATGCACAATGTCGGCACTAGTACAGTGTATATCCACCTTTCGCAGCAATGCAGGCTGCTATTCTCCCATGGAGAATCCAGTCCCAAACATGCTCAATGGGGGACAGATCCAGAGATCTTGCTGGCCAGGGTAGTTGACTTACACCTTCTAGAGCACGTTGGGTGGCACGGGATACATGCGGACGTGCATTGTCCTGTTGGAACAGCAAGTTCCCTTGCCGGTCTAGGAATGGTAGAACGATGGGTTCGATGACGGTTTGGATGTACCGTGCACTATTCAGTGTCCCCTCGACGATCACCAGTGGTGTACGGCCAGTGTAGGAGATCGCTCCCCACACCATGATGCCGGGTGTTGGCCCTGTGTGCCTCGGTCGTATGCAGTCCTGATTGTGGCGCTCACCTGCACGGCGCCAAACACGCATACGACCATCATTGGCACCAAGGCAGAAGCGACTCTCATCGCTGAAGACCACAAGTCTCCATTCGTCCCTCCATTCACAACTGTCGCGACACCACTGGAGGCGGGCTGCACGATGTTGGGGCGTGAGCGGAAGACGGCCTAACGGTGTGCGGGACCGTAGCCCAGCTTCATGGAGACGGTTGCGAATGGTCCTCGCCGATACCCCAGGAGCAACAGTGTCCCTAATTTGCTGGGAAGTGGCGGTGCGGTCCCCTACGGCACTGCGTAGGATCCTACGGTCTTGGCGTGCATCCGTGCGTCGCTGCGGTCCGGTCCCAGGTCGACGGGCACGTGCACCTTCCGCCGACCACTGGCGACAACATCGATGTACTGTGGAGACCTCACGCCCCACGTGTTGAGCAATTCGGCGGTACGTCCACCCGGCCTCCCGCATGCCCACTATACGCCCTCGCTCAAAGTCCGTCAACTGCACATACGGTTCACGTCCACGCTGTCGCGGCATGCTACCAGTGTTAAAGACTGCGATGGAGCTCCGTATGCCACGGCAAACTGGCTGACACTGACGGCGGCGGTGCACAAATGCTGCGCAGCTAGCGCCATTCGACGGCCAACACCGTGGTTCCTGGTGTGTCCGCTGTGCCGTGCGTGTGATCATTGCTTGTACAGCCCTCTCGCAGTGTCCGGAGCAAGTATGGTGGGTCTGACACACCGGTGTCAATGTGTTCTTTTTTCCATTTCCAGGAGTGTACAATGTAAAACAGAGATAACTTTTTTTTAGAGAGAAAATTTTTACATATAACTGAAAGGACTTCTGAACGTTGATAAGGGTACTCATTAGACAGAGAAATTATATCTGTTAAACAACTCTGGAAAATCATGCTCTTTTATCATGGCAGGGTCATCAACATGTGCGATGTATGTATGTAAAACGGTCTAAACTAGTCGACATAAGAGTTCCATAAGAGATGGCCCTGATGAAAGATGACCACTTTACTATGTAAATAACGACACGAGAAAATTATGTCGTCATGCGATCTTAAAAAATAAGCTGATAGGGACACATATACTAGGTGCAATGGATTTATTTTGGTACCTGGAATAATTTGTTGTCTTATAGTAAATAAACTTCTTATCACAAAAACTGCATTCTGATCGTCCTAAATGTCTCTTACTTACTGTTCAGAATACCAGATATTTACAGAACATTTAATGGGACATAGCGCTACCACTCTTGATCTGATGTTCTCAACGTCAGTTTACCGTCAGGAACGCGAAATAAATCTACAAGAATGCTGCAAGTAATTTTTCGCTCTTAAGAAAAACCTATAAGTTGTGAAATAATTGTTACGGAAATTACGGCCGTGCTAATATCAAGAGATCGTAACTAACTACCTCTGTGTTTAAGTAAACCTGGCCTCATGCACTTCAAAGACCAATTTTACAAAAAAGTTACTTTTGTTTTTTATTTATTAAGGGAACAACGTATAAATAAACACAAGACTTCGTAGTATCTGATGATTAGTTAAACACGCAAGATACAAATACTTGTACAAGCAACATCATAATTAATGTCATGAAAGAAATGTGGAACCAAAGCCTCTACAGAGCACTCGTGAAACTAACAACATGTAAGAAATTTCTGGTATGTGAAAAACCTGTTAAATCGACCCGACTGCGAACCAAATACACTTTGTACAGAGAACTGCCCCACGTCAATCGTAACCGCCAGTTCCACTTCGCTGTTTATGCTGCTTCCGTAACGACTCACCAAAATAACAATTAGAGAAAATTTTACCTTGTTTTCGGGGCAGATACATGGAGAAATGTTACACATAATTCTCAACCTGACTTCACATACACAAATGCAAAGTTGCATTCATACACCAAGCTCCTTCCTTTTCATAATAGCCCCAGCAGCCACGATTATTAGCACGTCGTAACCGAGGGGATCAAATGCATACTATCATTGACAGGACAGAACTGAATAGCTTGAAGAAAGCTTTGTTCCCTTTGAAACTCGCCGGCCGCTGGTGGCCGAGCGGTTCTAGGCGCTTCAGTCTGGAACCGAGCGACCGCTACGGTCGCAGGTTCGAATCCTGCCTCGGGCATGGATGTGTGTGATGTCCTGAGGTTAATTAGGTTTAAGTAGTGCTAAGTTCTAGGGGACGGATGACCTGAGATGGTAAGTCCCATAGTGCTCAGAGGCATTTGAACCTTTGAACCTCGAAACCACTCGTCCAGTTCAACGCCCTTCAGTTTCCTTGGCTGAGCCAGCGCTTGTGTCAAAGATGTTAGATAAAACAGATCGGTGCAAACAAAATCTGGAGCGAGTACACGTATAATCAACCAGTGAGCGCAGATATTACAGCACAGGTTGCTCATGAGTAACAGGTGTATAAATAATTACACATGTAAGTTGAGAAATTATAACAGACAACGTCCACGTCAGAAAAATGTGTTGGCAAATCATTTTTCTCTATAAACGTATGTGAGCCGTGTGCGGCTCGCGTTCTTGCCGTTCATAACTTGGGATGTTGTAATAACGGTGGCATCTCGTTTCCTTCTTGTGTTAATGGTGGCACTGGTTTTTTTTTTTTTTTTGTTTATTTATTGTTCAGTGGGACCAAATTAAGGAGAAGTCTCCATGGTCATGGAACGAGTCAACGCATGAAATTATAACACGATATTAGAAACAGATAAAATGAAATACAAAAAAACATATTCAGGTGACAAGTCGTAAGTTTAAATAAAGAAAATCAACAATTTAACACTGGAATTTGCTTAATTTTTTAGCTCTTCCAGGAGCTCCTCGACAGAGTAGAAGGGGTGAGCCATGAGGAAACTCTTCAGTTTGGACTTAAAAGAGTTTGGGCTACTGCTAAGATTTTTGAGTTCTTGTGGTAGCTTATAGAAAATGGATGCAGCAGAATACTGCACTCCTTTCTGCACAAGACTCAAGGGAGTACATTCCACATGCAGATTGGATTTCTGCCTAGTATTAACTGATAGAAAGATGCTAACTCTTGGGAATAGGCTAATATTGCTAACAACAAACGACATTAAAGAAAATATATACTGTGAGGGCAATGTCAGAATTCCCAGACTATTGAATAGGGGTCGACAAGAGGTTCTCAAACTTAAACCACATATAGCTCGAACAGCCAGTTTTTGAGCCAAAAATACCCTTTTTCAATCAGAAGAATTACCCCAAAAAATAATACCATACGACATAAGCGTATGAAAATATGCGAAGTAGACTACTTTTCGTGTTGAAGTGTCACTTATTTCTGATACTGTTCTAATAGTAAATAAAGCAGCATTTAGTTTCTGAACAAGATCCTGGACATGGGCTTTCCACAACAGCTTACTATCCTTCCGAACGCCTAGGAACTTGAACTGTTCCGTCTCGCTTATAATATGCCCATTCTGTCTGATCAAAATATCGGTTCTTGTTGAATTGTGAGTTAGAAACTGTGAAAACTGAGTCTTACTGTGATTTAGCATCAAATTATTTTCCACAAGCCACGAACTTATTTTATGAACTACATTATTTGATACTGTTTCAATATTACACACAAGATCCTTCACTATCAAGCTGGTGTCATCAGCAAACAGAAATATTTTTGAATCACCTGTAATACTAGAAGGCATATCATTTATATAAATAAGAAACAGCAGTGGCCCCAGTACCGATCCTTGGGGAATGCCCCACTTAACAGTGCCCCATTGGGACTGAACATCACTACCACTCTCAATATTGCGGAGAATTGCCTTCTGCTTTCTGTTCTTAAAGTAAGAGGCGAACCAATTGTAAGCTACTCCCCTTACTCCATAATGGTCCAACTTCTGCAGTAATATTTTGTGGTCAACACAGTCAAAAGCCTTCGTTAAATCATAGAAAACACCTAGCGTTCGCAATCTTTTATTTATTCCGTCCAAAACCTCACAGAGAAAAGAGAATATAGCATTTTCAGTTGTTAAACCATTTCTAAAACCAAACTGAACATTTGACAGCAAATTATGTGAATTTAAATGCTCCAGTAACCTTGTATATACAAACTTCTCGATAACTTTAGCAAACACAGATGGCATAGAAATAGGTCTAAAATTGTCAACATTATCAATGTCTCCCTTTTTATAAAGTGGCTTAAGTACCGAGTACTTTAATCGGTCAGGAAACCGACCACTCCTAAAGGAAAAGTTACAGATACGGCTAAGTACTGGGCTAACATACTCGTACATAGAACAATACTTCAGTATTCTGCTAGATACCCAGTCATATCCATGAGAGTTCTTGGTTTTTAGTGATTTAATTATTAACTCAATCTCCCTCTTGTCAGTATCATGGAGGAGGAACACTTTTTTCTAAGAGCGCTATATGATTCCCTGTTGGAACTAGGTTTCTATTTAGTTCACCTGCTATATTCAGAAAGCGATTATTAAATTATATATATGCGACTTATCAGTAACACGGACATTCCCAGTACGCACTGATTCTATATCCTCGACCTGTCTCTGCAGACCAGCCACTTCCTTTACGACTGACCGTATGGTTTTAATTTTATCCTGAGACTTAGCTATTCTATCTGCATATCACATACTTTTTGTCTTCCTAATAACATTTTTAAGCACCTTACGATACTGTTTGTAATGGGCTGCAGCATTTAGATTTTGACTGTTTCTAACGTTTTGATATAATTGCCACTTTGTTCTACAAGATATTCTTATCCCTCTAGTCAGCCACCCAGGCTGCCTGTTTGTGCTAGTACCCTGTTTTGAACGTTCTAACGGAAAGCAACTTTCAAAGAGCACGAGAAACGTCTTGAGAAAAGCATTATATTTATCGTCTACTGTATCAGCGCTATAAACATCTTGCCACTCTTGTTCCTTGATAGGGTTTACAAAGGTCTCTACAGCAACTGGATCAGCTTTCCTCAACAGCTGATGACTATATTTAACACGTGTTGCAGCACAAAAATCTTTTAGAGTTAAAATTTGTGCATGATGATCTGAAAGGCCATTCACCTTTTTGCTAACAGAATGCCCTTCTAGTAATGAGGAATGAACAAAAATATTGTCTATGGTTGTTCTACTATTCCCTTGCACTCTCGTTGGAAAGAATACGGTTTGCATAAGATTATATGAATTAAGGAGGTCTACCAGCATCCTCTTCCTTGCACAATCACTTATACAATTAATATTGAAGTCACCACATATAACTAACTTTTTGGATTTCCTATAAAGTGAACCAAGAACCTCCTCTAGCTTTAGCAAAAATGTTGTGAAATCGGAGTCTGGGGATCTATAAATAACAACAGTTAGAAGTTTAGCTCCGTTAAATTTAACCACACCTGCACAACATTCAAACACCTTTTCAATGCAGTACTTTGAAACATCAATTGACTCAAATGGGACGCCGTTTTTCACATACATGGCTACTCCCCCACACCGCAAAGAGCTCCTCGAAAAGCTTCCAGCCAACCTTTATCCTGGTAAAGGAAGCCTCTGAATTATCTCCTTATTTAAGAAGTGATCGGATATACCAATAATTTCAGAGTCAACATATATAAACAAGTGTTGTTTGCTAGTGTTGTTTGTCCGCAAGTTGCAGCAGCAGCGTTTAGCGATATCCAGTACTGTGGTAGTATCTTTGGTGCCACAGCTACTATTTCCGGGTCGTCGTTTGTGTCAAGCAGTGGGGCTTCGGACGGAACAGCGAGGAGGTCCGCAGCGCTAGGGCAGGCCGGAACCGCCGGCGGCGTGCGGGCACTGTTGGATCGAGGGGCTGTAGCCGACGCTCGAACCCAGGATGTTTGAAGTTGAGTGAACGTTAGCCAATAGTGAAATCTTCTCTGTCTGAGATCTCGCTGTTGTTTGCGTTTTGCTACCCCCAGGGTCGGTGAGACCAACCGCAGCAAGTGGATTCTGTCAGGTTGGCGGATGCTATTAGCCGTCTTTACTGCTTGATATTAGTTCGGATTTAGTGTTATTATTGCTGAAGTGCAACCAGCGGTACGTTACTGCCTAGTGGCCGCTAACGCCCCAGTTGCCTGCCCTGGAGGTTAGCGTATTTTGCGGCATTGTATTTTTCCTCGACTTGCCGCTGCTGTCCGGCATGGCGTGTAATTGCACAGCTTCCTTGATTGTGGTATGGGTAATTGTTTTCCTTGTCTACCTGGGTTATAGTGGATCCTTCTGCCTTTTAGTGTTTTAAACACCGGATTCTGGAGACGCACTGCTGCCTGTCACTTCGCTCTCACTAGAAATATTCCACCGTTGTACTGGTTATCTGGCGTTAGGTGGTTTGCTAAGAAGGTTGAACGGCGTTTAAACCACTTCTAGTTTGAGTTACCCTCCTTAGCTGAACATTACTCTTGGCTGTCTGTTTCACCATTTACACAACTGTAGTCACCTTCCTCTGGTCGATCCAGGGAGCACTGTCTGTGGATAACTCCGTCTTACTTGGTCAAGTTGTTATAATTGTTCAAAAGTTTTACCCTAACGTTATAACGTGTAATTGCCTTCCTCACTTGTAATTCAGGCCTTCAGCTGTTGAGTATTCTGAAGTTGCTTGTGGCCGTCAGCCGAAAAAAAAAGACAAAAAATTCCACAATCGTTGCCTTATCCTGCCTCTCCCTGACTACCAGATTACAGTATGCGAACGTATATAAATCTACAGTTTAAAAGTAAAGCGTTGTCAAATAATTAATAACAGTTCAGATATTCTACAGGGTTTACATTTCTAAATTAAAATTTTCGGCCTTATACCGTTTTATATACCCTGGTTTCGACCTGAGTTTAAGTTGTTTCGTCGCAAGCTCACGGTGCGAATTCAATAAGGAATGTGTTGTAGCCTATGATTATGGTGGAATGGCGTTCGGCCTGGCGATTATTCAGGTCCGGACTCAATTTTATAAGCAGTTCACTAAGCGTAAAATATTCTTGTCAGTCGACAATAGCTAAAACACCTGAAATTTATTTTTAACATAATTACAGATTTTGAAGGCAAGGCGTGAAACAACATAAAATTCCTTCAGCAACATATAACAATATTTAGCCTTAGTCCCAGTAAGGAAAATTGGACCAGTAACAGCAATATTTCACAACTGATGGTCCTTGGGCACAGATAACGAAATTGCAAATGAAAATAGCTCCGAAAAATAATGTTAGAACTAGACTAAAACCCTATGGCTTGATTAGAGCCTGTCTGCACTAGCACTCTATCAAATTTAGTTCTACGAGCACCAGCGACTCATCAAAGAAACGCTACTATCAACTCAACTGCAATACTAGCTACACAGCTTCCACAATGCCAAATACAAAACTAAATAGCGCTCAAAGCGTAATAATAACGAGATAATTTTTTCAATTTGACATAGCTGATCAGTCACGCTCACAGCGTAATAATACCAAAATAATTTCTGTACAGTACCACTCAAGCTCATAACGTATTATTAACAAAATCGATATGGCTTTCACCTAGAGAAAACAGTGTGTCCACGGAATCACCTCAATATGCTACACTTTATCCACGAAACTTCTGTGTAGAATTGGTCACTTTGAATACACACGTTGAGCTCTTGACTATGCACTATGTTGGCCAGTCAAGCGAATGAAATACCGTTGTCGGTCACTGTAGCACCCTGCTGCTTCTGCTCTTGTAATGTAGATACCAGTGTCACCAGCGGAGAAGTATTTTGTTGTCCCCACACCTCCTGCTCCGCTGTCAGCATCTGCAAACGCAGACACTGCCGCCCCAACTCGGTCGTACCCAGCGCTGACCACCGGTGAGGCCCCATACTTCCTGACCGATGCCCCACGGTCACACCAGTTGCTTCCCGGAGGTGTACGTTGATAGCGGAACGGGTGACTCACCCTCATCCTTCTCTCGCCACTCTATCAGAGCTCGCAGTAGCTGGGGTTAGATGCATCGGAATTGCCTCCGGCCGGCCCCCTAGACAGGCGGTAATGCGATTTCAGCGCTGATGCAGCCATTTGGGAGGGGCAGGAAGAAAGATGTGCCGTGAATTACAAATTCACAGCACAGTACAGAAGTATAGAAACAAGTGGTGTGAAGGGGAGTTGAGCGTTGGGATGTGTACGAGTAGGAATGGTGAGCCGGGGGTTCAGCTGTTTGTCTGTTGAACATTGGGAATGATAGGTACACCGGGGAAGTTGAGGTGTGTGGAGAGAATAGGAAGAGGCTAGGTCGTTATTTGAGAAGCGGATTACGTGTCGACATGGAGATATAGATCGTGAAGAATAACTCAGTTAAAGCGGCATTCGAACAGGGTATGGAGTGTGTAAATATCCGGAGGTAGAAGGAGGGAGGTGTAGAATAGAGTTCGAATTTAACTATGTGCTTGATGATGTTGTTGGAGGCACTGTCACTGCTCATTTTCTCTCATTTTACGAACAGCAGTCAGCTGGTAACTGACCTTGATGTGGCATCAGAGAACTGGAAGTTTCACTTTGTGAGAGATTGTGTTTGATACAATATTCTTTTTTTTTGCGTCTGTAAATATTTCAGGTAGCGAAAGTAGCACAAATGGTAACCCTGTATGAACGCAGTGGTCTAGTACCTTAGGTCTCTCGCGTCTTGCAGTCCTGCTCTTTCAACTTCATGTCCCGCCACTATCTCCGTTATGGTGAAAGACTCCTTAGGCCGAAAGGTGGACATTTTAAGCAATTGTTTCATGCTGTCATCATTCGCATATGTCCGATTCTATGAACCCTAATTTCTTTGCTACAGCTGTGTTACTTGTCATCTCGGTTCTTTAGTAAAGTGTTGGGTTGTTTTGGGGGAAGAGACCAAACTGCGAGGTCATCGGTCTCATCGGATTAGGGAAGGACGGGGAAGGAAGTCGGCCGTGCCATTTCAGAGGAACCATCCCGGCATTTGCCTGGAGCGATTTAGGGAAAATCACGGGAAACCCAAATCAGGATGGCCGGACGCGGGATTGAACCGTCGTCCTCCCGAATGCGAGTCCAGTGTGCTAACCACTGCGCCACCTCGCTCTAGTAACGTGTGGATATCATTATGAAACAGATTAAGGCCACAGGTGTTGGCATTATAATGTATGCAAGGTTGTTTTAACTGCTTCAGGTCATGCTTGTAATCTCTCCAGATACTGTTAACTATTACGCCACATTTATGAATGCCTCCTTTTATTTTTCGTAATATTTTCTAAAATATGTTTCTGGAGTTCATCAGTTTGTTTCTCTGGAACCGATGCCCGCAGTACAGCCATTGTCGAGTGACAAAATATCTACCATAACCGACTGCTTCCACCAGATCAGAAACCAAGAACCCAAGCCACGCCTGAGGCTAAGTCAGCTCTCTTAAGGTAGCCAAGTGCCTCGTCACAGGGTAAAACACATCTCCCTCAAGGTCACGCTACGCCTAGCGCGTAACCATGAGCTAAAAGTGTAAATAAGTGAATGAATGTTTTTTTGGAAAGATAAGAAGTAGGAAAAGAGATAACGGATTTTTTATTGTCTATAATACAACATACAGTCACCAGTAAACTTTATTTTATAATTGTTGTTTCCTACTTTGGCCCAAATGAACAGCTTCTTCTTTCTTCTGGTAGAAAAATTAAACGGCTTGTCTGGGACCAAGGTACCACGGGGAGCCTCCGCTATTAGTCCTGTACTCTCCGCTACACTCCATGTCTTCCAATCAAAAATGTGTCACTAACAATAAATATGCAGAATTTCTGGAATCACTCATCGGGTCTGAAGCGAGTACCTTCTAGTCTTATTCATAGGGAACATTTTAATTTCTTCGTGCGATTACGAAATCTTCCAGAAGATGGTACACTTTAAACTGCAAGTTCTACATGTCGGACTACGCAATATTACAAGCTGCATGTCAGTCCCATACAAATATTCGTGTTCTAAGAAAAAGGCAAAGTAATGCACGGTGAGTGAAACAAGAAAGCTGTCAGGAGCAGATTACCACAGGCATTGTATGGAAGGGAATCATGGATTGAGGGAAAATCGGAAAATAAGAGAACCATTTGAGCCGAGATCTTACTGAAGGATGCTAAAAATTAAGTGCACTGTAACTGTATCCAATGAGAAGACAGCCCTCTTAATAGACGACGAATATGTGGAAAACGCTAACTACTGTAGAAATATCAGAATGATGAGACAGGAGTTACACTTACAACATACCATATTTTATGGACGGTCGCTGCGGGTTATAAGATGCACCTTCATTTTTATGGATACTTTTTTTCAAAAAAATAACATTATTACTATTTTTATTATTAGATTGCGAACAGACTAATAAAAGATTCTTGGTTTATAAAACCGAACTGACTTGCAAACATCCTGAAATTCGTCATACGAACTTTTTTCTTCTTCTCGTCATCGATGTCCTCTTTATATATATGACGGTCTTCACTGCCATCGAGGCTGTTACTTATGCCACACTTCTTGAACGATTTAACAATAATATCTTTTCTCACTCTAGACCAGGACTCTTTTATCCACTGACACACTTGTTTAACTGTAGGTCATTTTAAGGTTCCCTTCGACTAGAATTCATGTGGGGTTTCATCCACAATCCACTCCTCTCTCATATACACTGTTACTCCCTACATCAAATTTCGGAGGAGCTTCGTCAATATTCGTTACTTTTCTTAGTTCCACATTGGTTTCCTTTCGATGTTGGATAATAAAGGGTAGGAAAGATATTTTCTCTTTATATGCTTGTGGCATTCTCCGGAGTATTTTGGTTTTCGTTCGCAAGCTAAGTCCATGACGCTTCATAAAACTGCGGCACCAGCCAACTCCACCCTTAAAGTCTGTTCAGTTACACTTAGCGCTGCGTGTATTTGAATCATTTTTATATTAATTTCAGTGCCATTTAGACGGTGTCCTTGAATTCATTTTAATACGTTATCTTCTATTTTTTGCCATTTTGCATTCAGTCCTCTATTTGCACATTTAGTCTGCCTCATTTTTTTCAGTTCTCCTATATTAGCCCGCCAATCTTTAATGTTTTTTTCTGTTGGTGGGGTCCAAAACATCACTCAGCTGCTCTGTTTCCACGTTCTTCTGCATTTTTTATTTCTCGCATCATATGAATAGTTTTTACCTTTCTCCATTACGAAAGCGCCTACTAACAAAAATTTTGTACTGTCACCAGTAACACAAACCACTTTCACTCAAGTTCACTGGCACCGTAGAGTGTAGTGACGCATCATAGGTTAGAAAGTGTTCTGATGGCGGGGTGGGAAGGAGACAGTGTTAGCAAGCTTTAAAGTCCCCGCAACTGATGTTCATTGTATCGGTGCACCGCTGCTTTCAGTTAAATACTAAGCTACCAGATAGAGATAGGTTTCCCGCGGCATCGAATACATGATAATTTTTAAGATTGGCGCGAATTTTAAATCAAACACCGGGCATTGTCATATTACTTTCGAGCATAAGAGGCGCCTCAATTTTGGAGACAATTTTCCGAAGAGGAAAATGTGTCTTAGAGTTCGTAATACGCGGTAACCTTCACCTTACCAGAGGTACCCAAGCGTTAATTCCTATTCAGTGTGTAGCAAAAATTGCGTAATAGTATGTAAGATTCATCATTCTGCGGCGTGATGCTTACCGGATGGAGGGTGTGGCCTTCGAAGATGAAAGGAGATGGGTTGGGGGGTGAGCCGGTAAGCGGCGTTGCGCCTAATGAGCTGCTACCCGCGTGACGCGAGGCGCCGCTACATCCGATCGCCGTAAAGATAGCGCCTTAATTACGCCTCGACCCTCTGCTTAGCGCGAACTGTCGCAGACATGGCGCCCC
Organism: Schistocerca nitens; assembly: GCF_023898315.1. Classification (NCBI taxonomy): domain Eukaryota; kingdom Metazoa; phylum Arthropoda; class Insecta; order Orthoptera; family Acrididae; genus Schistocerca; species Schistocerca nitens. Next base: position 986,392,266 of record NC_064614.1, on the reverse strand, counting down.
TGGAATATCAGGACTCTGTGTGTAACAACTGCTGGCAGTCTCTCCTTGCTCTCTTGTGTATCGTTACATCATATCCAACTTCGTTCTCGTTGCGCATCGTATATTAGGCCTGTTCTCAAATGAAATAGATGTTTATCATCTTTAATGTTCGACCCGTGATTTCTAACTTCGTGATGGACGCAACAATTTTCCGAGAACAGGGGAAGGTTGTTTTCACTCTGCAGCGGTCGGATTAAAACTGTGTGCTGGAGCGAGACTCGAACTGGGGACCTTTAGCTTTCGTGGCAAGTGTTCTAACAAGTGAGGTGCCCAAGCGCGACTCACGACCCCTCCTCGCAGCTCCAATTCAGCCAGTACCTCGTCTCCTACCTTCCAAACTTCACAAAAGTTCAGGCGGTAGAGCACTTTCCCGTCAAAGGCTAAAATCCCGAGTTCGAGTCTCGGTCCGGCACACAGTTTTAATCCACCATGAAGTGTCGTGTCAGCGCACACTCCGAAGCAGAGTCAAAATTTTATTCTGAAAACATCCCTCAGGCAAGCCAAGTCACCGCAGTATGCTTTCTTCCAGCAGTGCTAATACTGCAAGGTTCACAGGAGAGCTTCTGTGAAGTTTCGAAGGTAGGAGACGAGGTACTGGCGGAATTGAAGCTGTGAGAACTGATCGTCAGTCGTGCTTGGGTAGCTCACTCGGTGGAGTACTTCTTCGACAAAACCAAAGGTCTCGAGTACGAGTCTCGGTCTGGTACACAGTTTTATTTCGCCAGGACGTATCAACGTCCAAATAGTTTCATGATCGGCAAGTATTGTGTAACTCGATATTAAGAACTGTATTACCGTGCTTTACATCGTTCTAAGATATCCGTCCCATAAGCCATTTTCTGGTGCCATTTTCTAGTGCTAGGGGTATTCAACATCAGCGCCAGCCGTATGAGGAAGATTCAGAAGTCTCGTATTGTTCTTGTGGGTTATCTTCAACAAAGATTGGTAGTAAATCTGTAAGCTGGAAATCTGCATGGCTGTCTGCTGCGTTGTCCTCTACGCAGTATGCTCCAAGATGAAAGTGTTATTCAGTTTCTACATGATAGTAATAACTCGAGAGTTCAAATATAAGTCTAGAAAGTACTGTCCAACAAAATAGTAATAAAATTCTGCCATATGTGTTTAGCGAACTATTAATCTGGTGTAAAGATTGGGCTGAAGGTATTAATCCACAAAAATCTAAAGCTATAAATTACCGAAACAATTGTTTTTTTACGGTTTACTTAATGTTATAAATAGAGTAAAAATATTACAGTTCCCTCTTTGAACTAAAAGGAGACAGAGTGCAGAACACTTGAAAAATTTATCTACGAACAAAACACTTCTGCTGACCTCCGTGAAATGCTGCTCCAGAGCATTTCATCTCTGCAACGAAAAGTATCATGAATGCTACGTCTTCTATCACTGACAAGAGATTTTAGAAAATGAGTTTAAGATATTTATAGAAAGACAGCAAATACACTCCTGGAAATTGAAATAAGAACACCGTGAATTCATTGTCCCAGGAAGGGGAAACTTTATTGACACATTCCTGGGGTCAGATACATCACATGATCACACTGACAGAACCACAGGCACATAGACACAGGCAACAGAGCATGCACAATGTCGGCACTAGTACAGTGTATATCCACCTTTCGCAGCAATGCAGGTTGCTATTCTCCCATGGAGACGATCGTAGAGATGCTGGATGTAGTCCTGTGGAACGGCTTGCCATGCCATTTCCACCTGGCGCCTCAGTTGGACCAGCGTTCGTGCTGGACGTGCAGACCGCGTGAGACGACGCTTCATCCAGTCCCAAACATGCTCAATGGGGGACAGATCCGGAGATCTTGCTGGCCAGGGTAGTTGACTTACACCTTCTAGAGAACGTTGGGTGGCACGGGATACATGCGGACGTGCATTGTCCTGTTGGAACAGCAAGTTCCCTTGCCGGTCTAGGAATGGTAGAACGATGGGGTCGATGACGGTTTGGATGTACCGTGCACTATTCAGTGTCCCCTCGACGATCACCAGTGGTGTACGGCCAGTGTAAGAGATCGCTCCCCACACCATGATGCCGGGTGTTGGCCCTGTGTGCCTCGGTCGTATGCAGTCCTGATTGTGGCGCTCACCTGCACGGCGCCAAACACGCATACGACCATCATTGGCACCAAGGCAGAAGCGACTCTCACCACTGAAGACGACACGTCTCCATTCGTCCCTCCATTCACGCCTGTCGCGACACCACTGGAGGCGGGCTGCACGATGTTGGGGCGTGAGCGGAAGACGGCCTAACGGTGTGCGGGACCGTAGCCCAGCTTCATGGAGACGGTTGCGAATGGTCCTCGCCGATACCCCAGGAGCAACAGTGTCCCTAATTTGCTGGGAAGTGGCGGTGCGGTCCCCTACGGCACTGCGTAGGATCCTACGGTCTTGGCGTGCATCCGTGCGTCGCTGCGGTCCGGTCCCAGGTCGACGGGCACGTGCACCTTCCGCCGACCACTGGCGACAACATCGATGTACTGTGGAGACCTCACGCCCCACGTGTTGAGCAATTCGGCGGTACGTCCACCCGGCCTCCCGCATGCCCACTATACGCCCTCGCTCAAAGTCCGTCAACTGCACATACGGTTCACGTCCACGCTGTCGCGGCATGCTACCAGTGTTAAAGACTGCGATGGAGCTCCGTATGCCACGGCAAACTGGCTGACACTGACGGCGGCGGTGCACAAATGCTGCGCAGCTAGCGCCATTCGACGGCCAACACCGCGGTTCCTGGTGTGTCCGCTGTGCCGTGCGTGTGATCATTGCTTGTACAGCCCTCTCGCAGTGTCCGGAGCAAGTATGGTGGGTCCGACACACCGGTGTCAATGTGTTCTTTTTTCCATTTCCAGGAGTGTATCTACCAGAAATATAGCAAGATAAGTAAAAAATCAGCTGTTGTGATACAATATATGCCATGAGTATTCCTAACACCCTCTCCCCCCTCCCATCTGTCACACACACACACACACACACACACACACGCACACACACACACACACACACACACACACACACACACGCATAGACTTGTTGCTATCATAGGGCGGCTAGGGAATCAATTTGAAACGTGGGTGGGAGGGAGGAGCATAGTCATAAAATTTAACATATTTCAAAGCAGTTTTACTCGAATATTCCTTACTTCGAGGGAAATAATTATTTATACTCACTGAACGTTCGTGCAATTGTGTGCTCAAAACGCAATTTTAATATTAATTATGCGTATGCGATGTTTTTATCAAAGAGAGTATGTTTTAATTTACACTTATAACCATATAAGCTGTGTGTAATTAATGCAGATCGCAGTATGTAAAATCTGTCTCCAAAACTAAGATAACGAATTCTGTCTAAAAATCACAAATCACTCTGCGAGAACGAGATCGGAATTAGGCAGCGGTTAACTAACTTACACTTTTACAGCTGACTCGTAAGATACTGAATAGTTCAAATACGGTGGTAGGTCGATTTAAAGCATCCAATACCAATATCTGATTATCTCAAATTTACAATGTTGTAAATGTTTAAACACGATGTCTATCGAAACAGCTAAAAACAGTCGACACAGGTTTCGAAGTTGTGATAGAAACAGAAAAAAAAGCCGTCTGCCACTGGAAGAGAAAACAAGAGTCATAAACTGCGGCGTCATTGTTGTGTAAAATCGCAAAATGTTTATTAGTATCTGTGATGGCCTCAAGGCAAGTATCATCTTATTCTGGTCTTACTACAGCACAACGCTGAGAGTAGTAACAGCACAGAATAGCGATTAAGTTAACTTAGTTCAAATGGGGTGAGTCTACTGCTTCTGGTATGAACGCACTGTGGGGCAGTGACCGCAAAAGCGGAGCAGTTGCCATTCATATGTGAAGGTAGACTTCCTCGAACAAATTGTCAGACTCTTAAGAATATGGCGATTCAGGGAAGATAAGCCAAATTTATAATTATGACTGATAAAATACTTTGATGTTACAACATTTTTGCCAGAAATGTTACCACAAACAGGCTTTCCAGTTTCATTTAAATAATCGTTTGTCGTAAATGACAAAGTGAAAAATAGTGTAATACATCGCAGAATAATACCTACGGTGCTACAGCTACAATACAAACATTGTAATATTTGCCAGCTTCTTTATGCTCTATCCAACTCCCGGAACCACACATATAGACATGTTTCGAGTGAGAATAGGCATACAAAAAGCATATAAGTCACGTAAAAACACGTGGCAATATCTTGCACAAGCGTTAAAGGATGAACCAGAAACAATTACGTGCATTCTGATTAAGAATTTCTAAAATCTCTCACAACTCATTATTGTGTCAACTTTTATCCATTAAACTTTCTTCTTAACCACATTTAATGAGTTTCAGCAAATATTTGAATATAACTTATTCTTAATAACGATGTTCAGTAACTTGAACATGTATTTAGCTTTATTTTGGATTTAACTGTCCATTTCATTTGATTGTCTTTCAGTTTAGTACGATCACTTACTGGTTTATTTGATAGGGCTCACCGTTTAGTATATTTGCGAAGCACTGCGAGTAAATATACTTTTTGTAAATTAGAAAAGATATTGTGACGATTCTCTAAATGTTGAAATAATTTACTCGTATAGAGGCGAACAGCATTACATTAAGGGTACTCTTCTTTTAGATGACAATATTTGCCTAAAGTACGTCCAACGAACGACAGGGATAAATAGAGAAGTCTTGATGCAGTGCTTGAGATTCGATGATGAATTGTTGCAAAAAACTGGGAAAGACAAGAATCGAAGCACTTGAAATGTGGTGTTACAGGACTATGGAAATTTAGTAGACTGTGGTTTATGGAATGAGGGGTATCTCCACAGTGTCGCCAAGGAAAGGAATATGTTAAAAGCACCCTTACTGACCTTCAGTTTTGTTTTGTATTCAAATGCATATCATTATCGTCTGCAACTTCCGTAAATGAGATGTTAAACTTATTGAGCAATAGGTGTCGCACTTATCTAGCCTTACTATCTTCAGAATTGTGTAGATGATATTTTTCCGACATGTGATGTAATATCTTCAGGCTCGAAGAGTCTACACATCAACTTGAATACCTGCTTGATTGTCAGCCACCCCATGGATTTTAGAAACTTCTAAGGAATATTTTCTATGCCTTCCATCTTATTTGAGCCCTATGCTTGTCTGCCTTAGCTATATTCAACTATGAGTCTAATACTACATCCTCCATTTGTTCCATATCCACGTCATCATAGAGTTCCTCTTCCTCTCACGGGTCCTCAGTTCATTCTTGTCATAAATTTTTCCCCTGTGTTTTATTCCTCTTACATCCTTAATGTTTACGCTTTTGCGCTGCATCTCGTATTATGTAGAGGTAGACACTATCTTGGAATGAGCTATCAATCACCTTGTTCACCGCCTTGGTGTGTTGACTCAAGGTATTTTAACGTTTTTGGTCATAAGACGAAAAAGTTAGCTTCTATTACAAACGAATATATTTCCATCTGGATAATTACTCTAATAAGTAGATCATTCAAATAAATTTATTCGCCAATCATTTATATGTAAATTAAATAACAAATAACGTATAATGCCACAATGCGTTCCTTGTTTACTTCTTGTACAGAATAGTATTTGTTCCCTTGGCTTAGTGCAGTTCCTGTTTGATAAAGAACTTATTAATCGTTTATCCAGATATGTGCCTTTGTGGTTTAAGTTCTAGACTGCAAAACTTAGTCCTAGAGTTCTATCCCTGATTGGTCCTAAAATTTTCTGTTACTTATTCCTTCTTTCACGTATAAAAATGACAATAATGCCAAGCCAGGTGGCGCCGTATTTCGGAGTACCAGATTCAATGTAGATCCCCCTGTAACTAGCTGTATATGTCTCTTCAGAGATGGGAGAAACGTAGGGCTCACCACCATGCCTAGTAAAGTACTGCATTGCTTAATCCATCCTTCAATTTCAGCACAGCTTTACTTCATTCAATAAAAGAAACGTAAAAGTGCTTAAAGGTGGTCGACCTCAGCTATCTTGGCTGTAATTCACTAGGCAGGCGCAGTTTAGTCAGCCAGATGACAGTCAGTGGCGACCGATCAGCCGAACAGGATGGACATGAAATTTCTGATTCCTTTATTTTAATATAGCTATAAAAATTATTTTTTCATCGTTTCATTTGCATTCTGTGCTGCAGTTCACTTACATAGATGTTGGAGCATACGGTAAATATAGTGAGTCATCTATTTTTATGCAATCAGCTTTGCATGAAAATATCATCATTAAAAATTTACGAATATCGGAGAAAAGCCGCATATTAAATAACGGAGTACCGATGCCGTGCGTCATGGTTGGAGACGATTTAACTGATATATCTGAAAATTTAATGCCTCTTTATAGTTGAAGTAGTTTAACGAACAATAAAAGAACATTTAAAACCGACTACGTCGAACTAGGCGGTTCATAGAATGCACTTTTGGCACTCTGGCAAATAAACGGAGAAAGGAGAATTTTTCATTGCCAAATGGATGTTCGGAAAGGATCTGCAATTGTCATAATAAATTGATGCTGATCTTCACAAAATAATGTGCCAGGAAAGAGATGACAATATACTTGAAGACATACTGCATATCTCCAGTGTGGGTTTGACCCATTCTAGGAACGACCGAAGAATGTTCTGAACCTATGATGTATTTCCTGTTGAAGCCTTAGAAGTCATTGTCTCTGGGCACTGAAGTTCGGTCGACCCCAGATAATTATGAAATATTGTTGCACCGCTCAATTTTCCAAAATGACATCTCTCTTCTTGAAAAAAGGAATATCAATGTAGCTTGGTAGAGCACCTGAGGTAAGTGATTTAATGGTTAAGATGATGGCTCATATTTTGTAAGAACGCAATTCTTTTTGTAGTCTGTTACTTCTTAGAAAATACTATTTTATGATTGATGTCGTATCCTTCCCAATTCTCTTCCATTATCTCAAATGCTCCGCACCTTGATTACTCGAAAGTCGACGAAGCTTAGGGTGCAGCTTTCAAATGCTTTGCTCCACGTCATGAGTTGAAACTTATTTATTGATATCAGTTTACTTATTCACTACATGTTTGGGTAAGCTAACTTTAATTTCTCCTGTCTCACTCTGGTGCTAGGCCACACTGTGGCAAGCGCTGTCGTAAGTACTGTTAGATGTTAGCCGAGGTAGCTACCAACGCCTGTCTGGTGACGCTACCTCTACGTAGTGCATGGTGGCTAGGAACTTCTCAGGGCCAGTTTATATTTAGATGTAAGTGCAGGAAACATTTCGGCGTAAAGTGTCAGTTTACTAGATCTTTCGACAGTTAAGACCTCTCCGCAGTACGTCAAAGGGTGAGGCAGTGAGACGCTGTTGCTGATGATCCGTGTATCGCTAAAACTCTGTATTTCTGTAATCTGTACACAAATCACATGACTCACACTATCAGAAAGTTAACAACATATCATAAGAGTACTACGTACGTACGTCAATAACCTTGTAATTAATATCACTGTAACAAAAGTAATTGAACGACCTCCGTCTGGTAGGATCCTCCGAGATTACAATTAAACATCAATGGAACAAGTGGTCTACTTTCTATAGCTAGGAGTTACGTTACGTAACGACTGCGGAATGACGCATTATGTGAAGAGAAACATGTCTCCAGATCATAGACCTTCAGAAGACCATCATTCGAATCGTCACTGATCAAAAATTGATGTGTGCACGCAGGGTTTATCGTGTACCAAGTTGCTGTAATCTCTACACTTCCATGCTACTCTGAAACTTGGACAATCTGCAGTGTTAAGTTTCAGTAAGGCCTTAGCAAATAGGAAAGGAGTCATATCGGATTGTTAGCTGGGAGGCTCCGAACGGTAGGTTCTGCCACCTTAAGGGGGTCGGTTGTCTTCATCCGTGCACAGTAGTACGTATATTCTCACGCAGTACGTGGGAGTAGTGTCTTAAGTGTATCTGATGAGTGTGACTGTAACGCGTGCACAGTGTGTGATGTACTCATTAGACTGTTCATTCCATTCAGCAGGTCATGTAATTCTTCTTCACTCTGACTGTCAATATAAATGTTGTCAACGAATCTTATAATTGATATACTTTCACCCTGAATTTTAATTCCACTCTTGAACCTCTCTTTTATATCCATCATTGCTTCTTCTCTGTATAGACTGAACTGTAGGGGCGAAAGACTACACCCCTATCTTCCATCCTTTTTAATCCAAGCACTTCGTACTTAATTTTCCACTCTTATTTTTCGCTCTCGACTCTTGTACGTATTGTACGTATTATTACCCGTCTTTCCCTATAGTTTACCCTATTTTCCTCAGAATTTCAAACATCTTACACCACTTGACATTGTCTAACGCTTTCTCCAGGTCGACGAATCTATGATCGCGTCTTGATTTTTCTTTAGTCTTGCTTCAATTATCAACCACAATGACAGAATTGCCTCTCTTGTGCCTTTACTTTCCAAGCCAAAGCGATCATCATCCAACACATCCACAATTTTCTTTTCCATTCTTCCGTAAATTATTCTTCTCAGAAGCATGGATGCAAGTTCTGTTAAGCTCATTATGCGATAATTGTCGCACTCGTCGGCCCTTGTAATCGTGGTAATTGTGTGGATGATCTTTCTCCTAAAGTGTAATGTTATATCCCCAGTCATACATTCTACACACCAACAGGTATTGTTTTGTTACCGCTTTCATCACATCTTCCTTGCTGCCGTTTCGCATTAGCTTCCCTTTATTTGATTCCAAAGTGACCTGTATTTCTGTATTCCTGAATTGCCCCGAGCATTTTTGTGCTTCCTTCTATCGTCGATCAGCTGAAATCTTTTTTCTGTTACCTATGGTTTCTTCGCAGTTACCCTCTTGCCACATACACCACCACATTACAGACACATCCATCAAAGTTTCACTAAGACGAACCATTACGCACGCAGAATAATCTTCCGAATTAGTCGCCTGAACCTAACAGTTAGGATAATGAGAATATTCTATCTAACTAGATCTAGCGACCAATAAGAGAAAACACTGAGAATTGAGCCACCAGAGAGATTATTCCCTTAAATAACATTTATCTCATTGATAACTAATTCCATCGGGAACCGTAAGCAACACTATCATAATGTTGTCAATATATTTGGGGGTAAATTGCAGCATCGGTAGCAGATATTGAAATCCTTTATTTTTACAGATCGATTTCGGTCACTGTGTGCCAATCTTCAGTAAAAACCTGGTAGACCCACATCATAACAGCACAACATTTTCTATGAGGTGTAACATGTACGGTGGTGATCACTTCTAAAAGGTATCTTCACTTTTACTGCATACAATAATTTTTAAATTTACAGAGGACCGTATATTGTAACCTTAGCAGTTAACTTTAGATGCTGTCGTTCCGACGTACAGCTTAGTATTTAAATTATGGGATTTAAATATTTACAACCGATGCTGCCAGCCGGCCGGAGTGGCCGTGCGGTTCTAGGCGCAACAGTCTGGAACCGAGCGGCCGCTACAGCCGCAGGTTCGAATCCTGCCTCGAGCATGGATGTGTGTGATTTTCTTAGGTTAGTTAGTTTTAATTAGTTTTAAGTTCTAGGCGACTGATGACCTCAGAAGTTAAGTCGCATAGTGCTCAGAGCTATTTGAACCATTTTTGATGCTGCCATTTGACCAAAATACATTCATCTCGTTGTATAATCTTCTTCATTGGCATAGTAAAAATCATGCAGATGACGTAGTATGAAAAGAAAAACACTCAAGTCATGTATGCCGAGAGGAAAAAATTTTACTCTCAACCATTAACACAGCAGTAAGGAGAAAAAGTGCACTTCACCCTAAGGCAGTACCACTTAACCGAACGTTACAAAGGGCAACATACACGCGAACTAGCACTCTCTTTTCAAGCGGTGGAGGTTTTTGCCTCCATCGCTAACTAACGAAGCGGAAAGAAGGAAATTGCGGTTCTCTTGAGTGCGTCGGCAGCGGCGGACGGGCACAAACGCAAAACAAGGGCTTTCGAGGCCGCTCGCGACGGCGGAGGCGGGGAGCGCCTTGTAAACGGCACGGGAGGTTTACGATTGCAGGCGGAGCGCTCCAGCCTCCAGTCTCCAGCCTCCAGCCTCGTCGGAGCAGCTAAGTCGCATTACGTACGCCGCTGGCTGGCACTCGTCCGGTCGCTCAGATCCCCGGCGACGACTGTTGCATTCCGCTCTTGTTTATGAAGCTGCCTGCGACCACAGGAATATAAGGCCGCCGCCGTTCTGTATGGCCGCGTTTACACGCGTATTTCGTATCCGGATGCAGCGAGACCAGAGGTGGAACGTTTTCTGGCACGCGGTTTTCAGTTTATGTTGCTGAGCAACTGCAGTCTTTAAAAGGGCTGTATTCCATTTTTCATGGCGACCTCTTCAACATTTTCCTTTTCTGCGCCGGGAGTTGTATCAGTAGTTGCTACATAACTGCTGGGGCCTAGTTTTGTCTGCCGGAACCTCGTGTTCTGCATTACAGAGCGGACCAGGTTGTGGAAAGGGGCCAAGGTCAGTTACTGCTAGTTATACAAGAACACACACTACATTCTTCTTCAAATCAATGCACAGTTTTCTCTTTAAAATAAAAAAGATTGATTCATGGCTGAGGGCCCAAGTAACTTCTCCGGATAAGTCTAAATGATTGCTTTCAAAACACCAGGATTTAGAGTAACGGCTGAAGGCCTTACTTAAGAAAAATTACAACATATTCTCGGTTAAAGGCCGAAATAATATTTCAGATCTGCTAAGAAAATTCTTTAAAAACCAAGCATTTACAAATTTCGGCTAAAGGCCATATTAAGGAAAATTCATATTAATTCTTCGGCTGATAGCCCAATAAATGTTTTTCATATAATAAAAGAGAGGCTTTAAAGATAAGCTTTTACACAGTACAACAGAAAAACATCTTAAGAAAACTTGAAGTGTCTTGTCGGCTGAAGACCCAAGCAATTACTCAAGAATAATTAAATACCACCGTAAATGGTTCAAATGGCTCTGAGCACTATGAGACCATTCGACGTCATCAGTCCCCTAGAACTTAGAACTACTTAAACCTAACTAACCTAAGGAAATCACACATATCCATTCCAGAGGCGGGATTCGAACCTGCGACCGTAGCGGTCGCGTGGTTCCAGACAGAAGCGCATAGAACCGCTCGGCCACTCCGGTCGGCAAAGACCACCTTAAAATAAACATTTACAGAACACGGCTGAAGACCGTTTCAAGAATTCAAGATAATTAAAGAGAAACCTAACCGCAATGATTTACATATTAAAGCCACAGAGTCTGAAACAAATGCGGCTAAAGGCCTAAATACAAAGCAACAAGAATTTTAAATAAAACACAGCTGAAGGCCTAATCTTAAAATAGTTGTCATGAAGTTTGTCTGAAGGCCATATACAAAACACAAAACAGACAGTATTAATACACAGCTGAAGGCGTAGCACAGTCCCTGTGACCAAATAGAATGACAATCACAAACAACAAACAATAGTGCTCAGAAGTGTTCCCAGGGTCGGCCTGGGGAGGAAACTCTAACCACAGTTTAGGTGAGACAGACAGCCAAGCGTAACACTAAACGATCGGGTTGCAGCACCACCTAAGGACTGCTGAAGAACCAACCCACAACCTAATCAATTCCCTCTGTCCCAACCGACCAACTGCCTACTCCAGTACGTAGACAGCATTTATCTGCTCAGTGGAAATCACAGAAGCTACACACGGTTCCACGTAAACACACTTGCACAAGAATTCGAACAATCGTAAAAGCAATCACTGTGGAACCAGAAGGACGAATCAATTCGACACACAGAGAGTTTCCACAAGCGGTCGGCGACCAAATACAAGTCGTCCGATGACACTACCTACCGAACGACCAACCCAAGTCGTTCCCACTCAAGTTACGAGTGTCGGCAAGGGTCGGGCGAGTCTCGGCTGTCCGAAGCTGACTACAGCTCCAACCCGACTCAACCCCATGTCCATTCGGAACGGGGAGACACGGCGACCCGAGCACACTGGCTCTGACCCAACCATACAGAGATAACTCTTGCCCATTGGCCATGACATCTATGCACACGGAAGGAACCGACCCACGTCCAGCAAGATGACCAAATGATGAGGCCCAGAAAGGGTCAACGGTCGTCCCGCTTCAGTCTCCTTCCGTCGGACAGTACATGTGTGTCTCCAATGGTCGGCAAGTACTGGCTCTCCGCCTCTCACTGGCGCTCCGTCCGTGACACTCCTTCGTCCCCGACCGCTGATCCGTCATGACTGCTGCTCGTTGCCCGACAGTTTTCAGACACACGACGACGCGGAAATACTAGCTGTCGCTCCAGAGATAGTACGACAGTGCACTTATCCATAAGCACTGCTGCTGGCACTATCGGGCAAGCAAACCAGTAACTTAGCGACGCCAATAAATTGAATAACAGGAAACGAGGTGACAGATCGACAAAAACAATATGACGAGCCATAAACGGCATGACCGTGAGCTGCGCACCGCTCATCTGCCTACGACGACATACCTACTGATCATATGTGAAAAGCGAGGAAAAATGTATATTTATTATCCACCTCGGTTGCATTAATTTTTTAAAGAATCGTTTCTGTTAAATACATACATTCGTTACATCTGGGTGTGCCTGAGAACCGCCATCTTGGCGATTTCTTGGAGGCACCAGACCACTTTTTTGGGAGAATTTTTGAAATGAGCTGATACAGAGAAAACCTGCAAGCGGATACAGACGCCTGCCTTCGGGGGTCTAGGACTAACTGCAACTCTTTTTCTGTAAATGATTATTTTTTTTTTCGAATTCTCATTAATGTGCCCCCCCCCCCCCCCCCCCCGTGAACCATGGACCTTGGCCGTTGGTGGGGAGGCTTGCGTGCCTCAGCGATACAGATAGCCGTACCGTAGGTGCAACCACAACGGAGGGGTATCTGTTGAGAGGCCAGACAAACGTGTGGTTCCTGAAGAGAGGTAGCAGCCTTTTCAGTAGTTGCAAGGGCAACAGTCTGGATGATTGACTGATCTGGCCTTGTAACACTAACCGAAACGGCCTTACTGTGCTGGTACTGCGAACGGCTGAAAGCAAGGGGAAACTACGGCCGTAATTTTTCTCCAAGGGCATGCAGCTTTACTGTATGGTTAAATGATGATGACGTCCTCTTGGGTAAAATATTCCGGAGATAAAAATAGTCCCCCATTCGGATCTCCGGGCGGGGACTACTCAAAAGGATGTCGTAATCAGGAGAAAGAAAACTGGCGTTCTACGGATCGGAGCGTGGAATGTCAGATCCCTTAATCGGGCAGGTAGGTTAGAAAATTTAAAAAGGGAAATGGATAGGTTAAAGTTAGATATAGTGGGAATTAGTGAAGTTCGGTGGAAGGAGGAACAAGACTTCTGGTCAGGTGACTACAGGGTTATAAACACAAAATCAAATAGGGATAATGCAGGAGTAAGTTTAATAATGAATAGGAAAATAGGAATGCGGGTAAGCTACTACAAACAGCATAGTGAACACATTATTGTGGCCAAGATAGATACGAAGCCCACGCCTACTACAGTAGTTCAAGTTTATATGCCAACTAGCTCTGCAAATGACGAAGAAATTGAAGAAATGTGTGATGAAATAAAAGAAATTATTCAGATTGTGAAGGGAGATGAAAATTTAATAGTCTAGGTTGACTGGAATTCGGCAGTTGGAAAAGAGAGAGAAGGAAACGTAGTAGGTGAATATGGATTGGGGCTAAGAAATGAAAGAGGAAGCCGCCTGGTAGAATTTTGCACAGAGCACAACTTAATCATAGCTAACACTTGGTTCAAGAATCATGACAGAATGTTGTATACATGGAAGAAGCCTGGAGATACTGACAGGTTTCAGATAGATGATATAATTGTAAGACGGAGATTTAGGAACCAGGTTTTAAATTGTGAGACATTTCCAGGGGCAAATGTGGAATCTGACCACAATCTATTGGTTATGACCTGTGGATTAAAACTGAAGAAACTGCAAAAAGGTGGGAATTTAAGGGTATGGGACCTGGATAAACTGACTAAACCAGAGGTTGTACAAGTTTCATGGAGAGCATAAGGGAACAATTGACAGTAGAAGAAGAATGGATAGCTTTGAGGGATGAAGTAGTGAAGGCAGCAGAGGAACAAGTAGGTAAAAAGACGAGGACTAGTAGAAATCCTTGGGTGACAGAAGAAATACTGAATTTAATTGATGAAAGGAGAAAATATAAAAATGCAGTAAATGAAGCAGGCAAAAAGGAATACAAACGTCTCAAAAATGAGATCGACAGGAAGTGAAAAATGGCTAAGCAGGGATGGCTAGAGGACAAATGTAAGGATGTAGAGGCTTATCTCACTAGGGGTAAGATAGATACAGCCTACAGGAAAATTAAAGAGACCTTTGGAGAAAGGAGAACCACTTGTATGAATATCAAAAGCTCAGATGGAAACTCAGTTCTAAGCAAAGAAGGTAAAGCAGAAAGGTGGAAGGAGTATATAGATGGTCTATACAAGGGCGATGTACTTGAGGGCAATGTTATAGAAATGGAAGAGGATGTAGATGAAGATGAAATGGGAGATATGATACTGCGTGAAGAGTTTGATAGATCACTGAAAGACCTAAGTCGAAACAAGGCCCCGGTAGTAGACAACATTCCATTAGAACTACTGACAGCCTTGGGAGAGTCAGTCCTGACGAAACTCTACCATCGGGTGAGCAAGATGTATGAGACAAGCGAAATACCCTCAGACTTCAAGAAGAATATAATAATTCCCATCCCAAAGAAAGCAGGTTCTGACAAATGTGAAAATTATCGAACTATCAGTTTAATAAGTCACGGCTGCAAAATACTAACGCGGATTCTTTACAGACGAATGGAAAAACTAGTAGAAGCCTACCTCGGGGACGATCAGTTTGGATTCCGTAGAAATGTTGGAACACGTGAGGCAATACTGACCCTACGACTTAACTTAGAAGCTAGATTAAGGAAAGGCAAATCTACGTTTCTAGCATTTGTAGACTTAGAGAAAGCTTTTGACAACGTTGACTGGAATGCGCTCTTTCAAAATCTGAAGGTGGCAGGGGTGAAATACAGGGAGCGAAAGACTATTTACAATTTGTTCAGAAACCAGATGGCAGTTATAAGAGTCGAGGGCCATGAAAGGGAAGCAGTGGTTGGGAAGGGAGTGAGACAGGATTGTAGTCTCTCCCCGATGTTATTCACTCTGTATATTGAGCAAGCAGTGAAGGAAACAAAAGAAAAATTCGGAGTAGGTATTAAAATCCATGGAGAAGAAATAAAAACTTTGAGGTTCGCCGATGACATTGTAATTCTGTCAGAGACAGTAAAGGACTTGGAAGAGCAGTTGAATGGAATGGATAGTGTCTTGAAAGGAGGGTATAAGATGAACATCAACAAAAGCAAAACGAGGATAATGGAATGTAGTCGAATTAAGTGGGTGATGCTGAGGGAATTAGATTAGGAAATGAGAGTAGTAAAGGAATTTTGCTATTTGGGGAGCAAAATAACTGATGATGGTCGAAGTAGAGAGGATATAAAATGTAGACCGGCAATGGCAAGGAAAGCGTTTCTGAAGAAGTGAAATTTGTTAACATCGAGTATAGATTTAAGTGTCAGGAAGTCGTTTCTGAATGTATCTGTATTAAGTGTAGCCATGTACGGAAGTGAAACATGGACGATATATAGTTTGGACAGGAAGAGACTAGAAGCTTTCGAAATTTGGTGCTATCGAAGAATGCTGAAGATTAGATGGGTAGATCACATAACTAATGGAGTATTGAATAGGATTGGGGAGAAGAGAAGTTTGTGGCACAACTTGACTAGAAGAAGGTATCGGTTGGTAAGACATGTTCTGAGGCATCAAGGGATCACCAATTTAGTATTGGAGGGCAGCGTGGAGGGTAAAAATCGTAGAGGGAGACCAAGAGATGAATACACTAAGCAGATTCAGAAGGATGTAGGTTGCAGTACGTACTGGGAGATGAATAAGCTTGCACAGGATAGAGTAGCATGGAGAGATGCAACAAACCAGTCTCAGGACTGAAGACCACAACAACAACATTAATGTGGTTAGGTGCCACTGATGGTATTGCCAAACTGGGGATAACAGAGGGAAACACTACTGTTGCAGAGAAGCATGTGTCAATTTCGCACCCACCTGTGATCACACCACAGTAGAGCGTGAAACAGGAGGTATGTCAAAGCATTAGCACACTTTGCTGCTTCGGTTTACGTTGTAATTTCGTCGAATAGTTATCAACAGAGAGCAAACATTGTGGCCGTGCTGCTCAGAGCTTCTTCGATGTACAGAGGAAACAGTATGGGCGAAAGACTACATCCCTGTTATACAACCTTTTTAATACGACCATTTAGTTGTTGGTCGTCCCTCTTGGCTGTTGTACATATTGTATATGGCCCGTCTCTCCCTATAGCTTTCCCCTACATTTTTCAGAATGTCGAACATCTTGCACCGTTTTACACTGACGAACGCTTTTTCCAAGTCGATAAATAATATGAACGTGTCTTGATTTTTCATTAGTCTTGCTTCCATTATTAACTGCGACGTCAGAAATGCTTCTTTCGGGCCTTTACCTTTCCTAAGCCCAAACTGATCGTCATCTAGTGCATCCTCAGTTTTCTTTTCCATTCTTCTGAATATTATTCTTGTAAGCAACTTGGATGCATGAGGTGTTAAGCTGACTGTGCGATAATTTTCGCACTTGTCAGATCTTGCCATCTTCTGAATTGTGTGGATGACGCTTTTCCGAAAGTCATATGGTATGTCGCCAGACTTATAATTTATGCACACCAACGTGAATAGTGGTTTCGTTGCCACTTCCCCTAACGCTTTTAGAAATTCTGCTAGGTGCACTGCTAACAACTGAGGTGATTCTGACGCAGAGTGGAGGCTGCCATCACCCTGCAAGTCTGCTGGAGGCTTGACCTGCGTGACCTAGACACTCTCTGTCATCCGCTTTTGGAAGCTCATCGCATTCCTTTTGCAGACACCGATGCAACCTGCTCCTGTCTCCTAAACGGGGACTGAGAGCCGATCCCTTTGAACCTGCTTCAAGTGGACGAGAGACTGACTCCTCAGTGCAAACCATTGACGCCAACGAGTGCACTTGGGAGATCGATACGTGAAGCTGGAAGCCGTCAGAGTCCATGGGTCGACGACCGCACTGTGACGTGACAGCCGCCAACAAACGCTTTGCTGCGGTACTGGTACTGCAAGTCGAGCGCATTCCGACCTCCCACTTCTGAAGAGGCACTGCTTCACTGGAAAACTGTCTTGCAATTATTGCCTAATAAATGTGTTGTTGAGTGATATTTTATTGGTGCTCTAGAGCGTAATTATGTCCTCACGACCTCATCCCGCCAGGCTCTCTGCTAAAAACTAGCACAGTATGGGTGCAAACTCGTTTAATATGACCATGCATACGATGGCCTCCACCAAAACGTTTATTAGCAAGAAAATTCTCGTATGGTTAACAGTACCTCACCACGAAATGCAGAAATCAGGGTTCGAATCTGGCTGCAGGTCTGCCAAGCTGCAATATGCACACCGTTTCTGAAATACACTGTGCTTCTGCATTCCATACTGTGCGAAGTACCACAAATTCTTCGTTGAGGATATGACTACACTTGTTGCTATTGACCTCCACAGAAACTTATGCTATCAAGAAAATGCTCATATGGTTAACAGTTCCTCACTGTCCATGAAATGCAGAGATCAGAGTTCGGATTTGGTTTGAGATCTGCCAATCTGGCAGTGTTTCCATTTACAAACCGTTTGTGAAATACACTGTACTTCTACGATCCACACAATGTATTATACAGCTCAATGCTTCATTGTAGACATGACTACAATTGTTGCTAGTGAATATCGATTAGCTGTTATGGTTGCATTCAAAAAGTGATTCAATTAAGAAGCCTGTTTGCAGGACAGGATTTGAGCTCGGTCTGCGAAGATATTTTTTTGACTCGGGTTGCAGGGTGGGATAAGTGCCCTCCCAGTCAGTCGCTTGAAAAGCTGCTCATGTAGAAATTTCTGACCTCTACGAATAAACAATGTAGGAAGTGTAAGCAGTCTGGGAGTTGCCAACTGTACTATAAATGACAGGCATAACTGTCTGAAATCATTCTTGATCCACAAAATAGCACAACGTGCTAAAAATATTTAAAAAGACAGGTGAAATCCGGTTTTGCAGAATAGAGCGGCTGAGGTTATGGTTGTGGAGGGGGCTGTAATAAGTTACTGTTAGTAGCACAACACACACAAACTTTATTTTCCTAAGAAGCACTTAATTACATATTGCCTTAAAAGGATCAAATTAAAACAATAAGTCCGAAACTTGCAAATACCTCCTGGGCTGAAGGCCGAAAACCACATCGAGAACAAGAACGGCTGAAGGCCTGAACACAAGTTATAAAAATTACCTTAAAGAATACACGCGGCTGAACGCCATATTAAAAAAAAATATTTCACGTAATACTCGGCTGAAGGCCACACACTGGCCAATGAACAACTCAGGGCTTAAGGTCTGGATAACAAGAATTTCAGATGGAACGAACTTTCAAAATTTAGTTTTTAAGCAAATCAGTCTTCAAATCTTTATTTAAATCGGCTGAAGGTCTTATTCTACAATTAAAACAAACTAAATTAATAGGCGGCTGAAGGCCTCACACAGTACATGAGACTAAAATGAAAATCACAATCTAAAACCAACGGAACAGTAGTGCGCAGAAGTGTTCCAAGGGTCGGCCTGAGGAGGTAGCTGTAACATAAGGTGAGGTGAGACAGGCAGCCAAGAGTAAGGTTAAATCATTGGATAGAAAAATAACCCTGGAGGACCGACCAGCAACCTAATCAATTCCCTTCCGCCCGACCAACGGTACAACAACAGAAAATATCAGCCGAGGCTGAAGATACCAGCCGCACTACATCTTCAAAATTGGCATCTAAAAACAGCCAAGGCACAATAACCACTCTTAAGAAAATATATGAACAAACAACTAAAGGATGTCGAACTACACGCTGTGCCAGACAGCATCAACATGGCGAGGAAAACACAGTGCCAGAAAACTACGCTAACGACCAGGGCAGGTAACTGGGGCATTAACAGCCACAAGGCAGAAAATATCACTGATGCACTTCACTGATAAGTAACAACCAATTTAATAGTTAAAGACCATACAGGAAGACGGCTGCAAAATTTCGCCGACTCCAACACGCCATACGCTGCTGCTAGCTGGAAAGGCCCAGGAAGCAACAATGGGCAATGAACGAAGAGATGTCACAGCAGTTGAGATTTCATAACAAGTTAACTGACCACTCAACTTTAGTTACCAGGTTCTGTGGGCAACGAGCTTTGTAGCTCTCGCAGCTAGCGTCTCACAATCCGACCGCGTATGCACGCCGCCAGCCATCCTGTCCTGACCCCATGCTGCGGAGACTTCCTCGCTGTTCTGTCCCAACCGATCGATTGTCACACACACGAACACACGGAAATATAGCGGTCACACCACAGACGGTACAGCAGTACTAGTATCAAGTCATGTCTCCGCAGTATCCTTTCTTTCAGGAGTGCTAGTTCTGCAAGGTTCGCAGGAGAGCTTCTGTAAAGTTTGGTTTGGAAGGTAGGAGACGAGGTACTGGCAGAAGTAAAACTGTGAGGACGGGGCGTGAGTCGTGCTTGGGTAACTCAGTTGGTAGAGCACTTGCCCGCGAAAGGCAAAGGTCCCGAGTTCGAGTCTCGGTCCGGCACACAGTTTTAATCTGTCAGGAAGTTTCATATCAGCGCACACTCCGCTGCAGAGTGAAAATCTCATTCTAGTACTAGTATCGATAATTGCTGCTGCTGCCGCTGATGGAGGCAAGTCAGCAACTCGTTATGGTGGTAATTTAGGGAGAAATGAGACGCCACTTGCTGCGATAAAATGCCAAAGAACAGACAGCATGAACGTGAGCTGGCCACGGCTCAATAGGTAGACGTGGAGGACAGCATCTAACTATTCAAAAACATGTTCTTAATTTGAAATTGTTTTGCGTATTAATCAGTTTACAAAAAAAATTTCATCATAGGTACTTCATTCCTAATGTTTTTAGGTTTCTTGCGATCCATATATGGTTGAGCTTACTGCAAAATCAAAACATAAATAATATCGTCTGCTCCTTCCTGTGTCTGTTGGTGGCGACGTCCTCTTTCTGCACTGTACACCAAAACCCTAAATATAGGGTGGAACAGCGTGTGTTAAGCAAAAAGTATCATTTAAATATGTAGCATAAGGGGCGAAGTTTGCTGACACAGTTTTGCTTGCTCATGAAAGTGTACGTGAAATTAGGTTGTGGTGTGAAAGTGGCTCCCACCTTTTAGATTTTCCAGCGCCAGTGTTTAGACATTGGGCACTGTAACGTCAGTAGCTGAATGTGCTTGAACCTTGGAGACGTGTGTAAGAGGAGAGAAAAGGAAGCGGGGAGTTATATATGTGCATAACCACTGGCATGCCTCTAAAATTTACCTTGTACTATCCTGACACAATACAAGAGCGTCGGAGGGGTGAATTGTCTTGCCAGTTAGCGATTGCCTGCAGAATACTGCAGGCAACTAACTTTTTCTTCCAAACAAGGCTTGGGCCTTAGTGATTTCTTCCAGCTTCATAGGATTTACTCCTATCTCTCGGTACTCTTCTATCACTCATACATTCTAGATTGTCTTTACATTTTTTATGTCGTGTTTTATCGGTCGGATTATATATCTGCAACTGTGTTAAGCATGTCTTCTGTTGTCTAGTAGCAGAGGATCCACCATGGGCCCTGTAAATTTGTTTCACGTGTGGTGACGTCACGAATAAGGCGACGTATAAGGTACGAATGGATTGATGTGGTACAGCCATCCACGCTGTGTTCACCTGGTTCCAAAGTGGTCACAGCGCTGCACCCATCGTTTCACCATACCTCAGCAATTTGCGATTGGCAACAAGTTTGGTAATCTGATGGACTACGCCAAAAGGCTGAAATCCTGTGACACCAAGAAGGCGCGTGTTCGTGCACAAACATGTGGCTGTGCATCGTCTTGCTTAAAAATTTACTCCTGGGTTGTTGTGCAGAAAGGGTATGGCTGTGGGTTGGTGGATGTCATTCACGTAGGTCGCACTGGTCACAATTGCCCTGGACACGCACCATCGGTGATTTGTTGTTGTACCCAATAGCATCCCCCACCATAAGGCCTTGAGTTTGCACTCTAGATCTCGTGCAAATGCAATCACTGTGATGCCTCTCCCCATGTCTGCGGTAAGCCAAAATGTGGCCATCATTTTCAAAAGAAAAGAAACTGGATTCATCCGAAAACATTATCTGACGCCATTCCTGTCCCCGGTGAAGTCGGACCATACACCATTGCCGTCTAGCGTTTTTCTGCACATTCGTCAAACGTAGGCAAAGAAGTGTACGACGCGCATGTAGCCCATGGAGCAATTAACGGTGACTGACTGTCAACCCTGATACTGTACGACGTGTTACACTGTTCCACTGTTGCGCCAGAGGTGAGAAGAACGCAGGTTTGTCCCGCAATGCCATCTGGATGAGGTGTCGATCTTCTAGCGGGGTGATCTAAGAGATGCTACCTGATCAATCTCGTCATGTCGTATGGCCTTCCATGAACCATTCTCTGCACACCCTTTGCACTGCTGAAACATTTTACGAGATGGATGCATCACATTCTCTCATGCCAATAATGCGCCCTTGTCAGAGGGAGTCAATCTACATCTACACTCCTGGAAATGGAAAAAAGAACACATTGACACCGGTGTGTCGGACCCACCATACTTGCTCCGGACACTGCGAGAGGGCTGTACAAGCAATGATCACACGCACGGCACAGCGGACACACGAGGAACCGCGGTGTTGGCCGTCGAATGGCGCTAGCTGGGCAGCATTTGTGCACCGCAGCCGTCAGTGTCAGCCGGTTTGCCGTGGCATACGGAGCTCCATCGCAGTCTTTAACACTGGTAGCATGCCGCGACAGCGTGGACGTGAACCGTATGTGCAGTTGACGGACTTTGAGCGAGGGCGTATAGTGGGCATGCGGGAGGCCGGGTGGACGTACCGCCGAATTGCTCAACACGTGTGGCGTGAGGTCTCCACAGTACATCGATGTTGTCGCCAGTGGTCGGCGGAAGGTGCACGTGCCCGTCGACCTGGGACCGGACCGCAGCGACGCACGGATGCACGCCAAGACCGTAGGATCCTACACAGTGCCGTAGGGGACCGCACCGCCACTTCCCAGCAAATTAGGGACACTGTTGCTCCTGAGGTATCGGCGAGGACCATTCGCAACCGTCTCCATGAAGCTGGGCTACGGTCCCGCACACCGTTAGGCCGTCTTCCGCTCACGCCCCAACATCGTGCAGCCCGCCTCCAGTGGTGTCGCGACAGGCGTGAATGGAGGGACGAATGGAGACGTGTCGTCTTCAGCGATGAGAGTCGCTTCTGCCTTGGTGCCAATGATGGTCGTATGCGTGTTTGGCGCCGTGCAGGTGAGCGCCACAATCAGGACTGCATACGACCGAGGCACACAGGGCCAACACCCGGCATCATGGTGTGGGGAGCGATCTCCTACACTGGCCGTACACCACTGGTGATCGTCGAGGGGACACTGAATAGTGCACGGTACATCCAAACCGTCATCGAACCCATCATTCTACCATTCCTAGACCGGCAAGGGAACTTGCTGTTCCAACAGGACAATGCACGTCCGCATGTATCCCGTGCCACCCAACGTGCTCTAGAAGGTGTAAGTCAACTACCCTGGCCAGCAAGATCTCCGGATCTGTCCCCCATTGAGCATGTTTGGGACTGGATGAAGCGTCGTCTCACGCGGTCTGCACGTCCAGCACGAACGCTGGTCCAACTGAGGCGCCAGGTGGAAATGGCATGGCAAGCCGTTCCACAGGACTACATCCAGCATCTCTACGATCGTCTCCATGGGAGAATAGCAGCCTGCATTGCTGCGAAAGGTGGATATACACTGTACTAGTGCCGACATTGTGCATGCTCTGTTGCCTGTGTCTATGTGCCTGTGGTTCTGTCAGTGTGATCATGTGATGTATCTGACCCCAGGAATGTGTCAATAAAGTTTCCCCTTCCTGGGACAATGAATTCACGGTGTTCTTATTTCAATTTCCAGGAGTGTATATGGAAGCTCTGCAAATCACAACAATTCTTTATTATTTCAATCTCGAACAGCGCGAGGTAAAAACGAACACCTACACTCATGTGCAGAAGAAACAGAACACCTTCAACAACTAAAGAAATGGAGTTCAAATTCACAGCACTTGTACGCTAGTATACTCTGCAGAAATGATTGTCATTTTAGTCACTTTAGTTCAGTATCTGTCCTGTTGCCTAGTAGGCACAGGGTTGGCCATGGGCCGTGACAACCTGTTCCATGTATGTTGGTATCGACACTTGTAGGACGTGAATTGAGTCCTGTGTCATTCTGCCTAATATTCTGTTTATTGCGTGTATATCATCTGAGCAAGATCTTCCTTTTCTAAATCTGCTTTGAAATTCAGGGAACTTGGTAGCTGCTACGGGTTGCAAACGACCATTAAGTATCGTAGCATATGTTTTGTACTTTTTCTTAAAGATACTTATTCCACTGTAATTTTTTGAGCCGGATCTACAGGGTGTTTCAAAAATGACCGGTATATTTGAAACGGCAATAAAAACTAAACGAGCAGCGATAGAAATACACCGTTTGTTGCAATATGCTTGGGACAACAGTACATTTTCAGGCGGACAAACTTTCGAAATTACAGTAGTTACAATTTTCAACAACAGATGGCGCTACAAGTGATGTGAAAGATATAGAAGACAACGCAGTCTGTGGGTGCGCCATTCTGTACGTCGTCTTTCTGCTGTAAGCGTGTGCTGTTCACAACGTGCAAGTGTGCTGTAGACAACATGGTTTATTCCTTAGAACAGAGGATTTTTCTGGTGTTGGAATTCCACCGCCTAGAACACAGTGTTGTTGCAACAAGACGAAGTTTGCAACGGAGGTTTAATGTAACCAAAGGACCGAAAAGCGATACAATAAAGGATCTGTTTGAAAAATTTCAACGGACTGGGAACGTGACGGATGAACGTGCTGGAAAGGTAGGGCGACCGCGTACGGCAACCACAGAGGGCAACGCGCAGCTAGTGCAGCAGGTGATCCAACAGCGACCTCGGGTTGCCGTTCGCCGTGTTGCAGCTGCGGTCCAAATGACGCCAACGTCCACGTATCGTCTCATGCGCCAGAGTTTACACCTCTATCCATACAAAATTCAAACGCGGCAACCCCTCAGCGCCGTTACCATTGCTGCACGAGAGACATTCGCTAACGATATAGTGCACAGGATTGATGACGGCGATATGCATGTGGGCAGCATTTGGTTTACTGACGAAGCTTATTTTTACCTGGACGGCTTCGTCAATAAACAGAACTGGCGCATATGGGGAACCGAAAAGCCCCATGTTGCAGTCCCATCGTCCCTGCATCCTCAAAAAGTACTGGTCTGGGCCGCCATTTCTTCCAAAGGAATCATTGGCCCATTTTTCAGATCCCAAACGATTACTGCATCACGCTATCTGGACATTCTTCGTGAATTTGTGGCGGTACAAACTGCCTTAGACGACACTGCCAACACCTCGTGGTTTATGCAAGATGGTGCCCGGCCACATCGCACGGCCGACGTCTTTAATTTCCTGAATGAATATTTCGATGATCGTGTGATTGCTAGGGCTATCCGAAACATACAGGAGGCGGCGTGGATTGGGCTCCCTATTCGCCAGACATGAACCCCTGTGACTTCTTTCTGTGGGGACACTTGAAAGACCAGGTGTACCGCCAGAATCCAGAAACAATTGAACAGCTGAAGCAGTACATCTCATCTGCATGTGAAGCCATTCCGCCAGACACGTTGTCAAAGGTTTCGGGTAATTTCATTCAGAGACTACGCCATATTATTGCTACGCATGGTGGATATGTGGAAAATATCGTACTATAGAGTTTCCCAGACTGCAGCGCCATCTGTTGTTGAAAATTGTAACTACTGTAATTTCGAAAGTTTGTCTGCCTGAAAATGTACTGTTGTCCCAAGCATATTGCAACAAACGGTGTATTTCTATCGCTGCTCGTTTAGTTTTTATTGCCGTTTCAAATATACCGGTCATTTTTGAAACACCCTGTATGTTCTTTCTTGAAGGCTGGTATAATATTTGTTACCCTCCAGTGTTCAGGTGTCCTATATCCAAGGCAGCGTACATTTATCAATTCCCGAAAGCGATGTTTCGGTAGCATTGCTCTGTATTTCTGTAGTACCGCAGTATTTCTTCCTGAACGGGAGCCTATCTGCTTTCGTCTTCCTTAATGCTTCTGCCAACACTTCTATGGTTATGGGATACAAAAGTTTGTTTTCACCACCTCGTCTTCTGTCACCTGATTACCATTGCATCAAAGATTTTTTTAGTGTTTCTCCCAAACCTTAATTTGTATTACAGTTCACAGTATCTCTCGCCAACTTATTCAGGTTACCCGACAATTTATAAGAGAAGTCCA
This sequence comes from Schistocerca nitens, assembly GCF_023898315.1. Lineage (NCBI taxonomy): Eukaryota > Metazoa > Arthropoda > Insecta > Orthoptera > Acrididae > Schistocerca > Schistocerca nitens. The sequence goes on along the minus strand of NC_064614.1, from coordinate 986,366,522 downwards.
TAGCTCCATCACGTTCTGTTGGGATGGCAAGGTATTCCAACTTTCCCTATGTGCATTCTGTATTATTGCTTTAGCTTTATTTGCATGGAGGCAAGTAATTACAACTATTCCGGGCGGGAAGGAGCGCCTGGTCCCCGGCACGAATCCACCCGGCGGATTGGTGTCGAGGTCCGGTGAACCGACCAGTCTGTGGATGGTTTTTAGGCGGTTTTCCATCTGCCTCGGCGAATGCGGGCTGGTTCCCCTTATTCCGCCTCAGTTACACTATGTCGGCGATTGCTGCGCAAACAAGTTATCCACGTACGCGTACACCACCATTACTCTACCACGCAAACATAAGGGTTACAGTCATCTGGTGTGAGACGTTCGCTGGGGGGGTCCCCCGGGGGCCGAACCGCACAATAACCCTGGGTTCGGTGTGGGGCGACGCGGAGGGATGAAGTGGACTGCGGTAGTCGTCGTGGGGTTGTCGACCACTGCGGCTGCGGCGGGGACGGAGTCTCTCCGTCGTTTCTAGGTCCCCGGTTCATATACAATACAATACATACAATTACAAGTATTTGATCGGACAGTAGGACCCTGTATAGTTCGCTGATGAATGACAGTGAGAGACGGATCAGGGGACCATATTCATGCCATCTCAACATCCCCCACACGAGGATACCTCCACAATCAATGAGAACAGTGAATTGGTCAAGAGACTTGGACCACCTTCTGTGGTATTTATCGGACTCTAACTCGGGCATCATCGAGTATCACGTGAAATAAAAAATGTCAGCTCCTTGTATTGATCCCTGTCATCTCTGTGTCCGGTATCCAGTAAATTGCGAAGGAACGCGAGCTGGATATTTCGGTGCCCCATAGCACACACGTCCAGCGCTGATTCAGTTCATGATTCACTAAAATGTTACCAGTCTATTCGTCATAAAAGGATGCGCTAGTCGAATAAGGCCCCCATTACGCCGTTCTACAGGAAAGATGTTAAGGAAATGGAATGAGCTAAACTTTGTTAGTTAACTGGAACTGAATTTGAAATTCACTTTAAAATTCCCATTTTAGCTCCAGTTTTTAAACTGCAAACTATGTCCTAATTACTATTTTTATGACGAAATACTGACCCGCATATAAGCAACAGGCTACACTGCATAAGGGCGGCATTATTCTCACAGAACGGTGTCACCAATTGATGACGTACAACCGCACAAACGTCCAGTCCGTATCCAGTAGCGTTGTGGCCCGGTAGGAGCATTGGGAACGTTTTATAAATAAGATATTGGTCTCATTTTGGCGTGTATCGAAGTGTTTCCGTGATAATTGTGATGTACTTCGAGCTAACAAACCGTTATTTACAAGGAAGTACAAAATTTCTCGTAAATACGTAAGTAATGCAGATAACTTCTGCTATATTTACGGCGAAATATCTTTTGCCACTAAGAAGTGTTGAATTAAGAATTCCATCAAAAAGGCATTTTCTGACATTTTGGCTGTGAGACAACCGACCACGATAAAAAACTGGCACCGTGTGTATGCTATACTACGTGTCTGTCCAACTTGAATGCCAGGACGAATAGGAAAGGACGTCTTATATCATGTGGAGAACCAATGATTTGGAGAGGGGCCGGCAACCATACTGCTAAATGTTATTACTGTATCGTTCGCTCTACAAACAAAGGAATCGCCATGACGAAAAGATCAAAAATTTTATACTCTAACATATTCTTTGCAGTCTGCGCGATACCTCACCACAACGAAGTTCCTGTTCAAGAAGTCACAGAAAATGCTTCTGTGAGCTATGATGAATATAGCAGTGGTTCCACAACTGAGTACGAACTGCCATCAGCGTCAAATGGTGCAGCGCTCTTTTTAAGCAGATCATCCTCCAGTCAAGAGACACTAGGAAAGATCAGTGACCTCATAAGGGATCTACAAAAAAATTCGTAAAACTTTGTCTGCGTGACCAGAAACGGTTCAGGTTTCACTCTCATAGCAGTGGAAGTTCAAAAACATAACAAAATAAAGTTGTTTTACATGTCAAATTTCATTATTTTTTTTACTTACTACTGGTTGCACTTGTTGCTATAGGCACACTTTTCTTCATAAGCAAGACAGATTCTTCGCTGAAGTTCGCTATGCTTATTTAACACGAACTCCTTAATGCAAAACTCTAGAATCTTCCAAATCTATTGAAAACTGTGGTAAAAATTGAGCTGATTTACTACAAAATTTGAGTTTTTTCTAAGCATGAAGTTTAAAATGTAACAGCTCACTCATTTTCTCATAAATGAACTAAATTCTGGAGTTTCATAGACCTGTAAGTATGGTTTGTATGCTGTGGAAAATTCATCGAAGAATCTCTCTTACTTATGAAGGAAAGTGTACCTATAGCAACAAATGCAGCCAATAGTAAGCGAAAAAATGATGAAATTTCCAATGTAAAAAAATTTTGTTATGTTTTCGAAATTCCATTGCTACGAGCGTGAATCCTGAATCCATCGTGGTCACGCAGACAAAGTCTTATGAATTAATTTGTAAAAGTAGAGACAGTGGAAACGAAAATGTCCTGTGGTGCCTCTTCTCCACCTAGTGAGCCCGTTTGACGTCCTACCCCACTTAAGAGAGGCTGTGAGAAGCCTGTAGCGGAACTGAAGACTGTTGACGACAAGGGAAGAGCGGAATAAATTCGCTCGTCACGAACGACGTCGTGGAGCAGAGCCACTCCTCAACGACGTAAATACTTCACCCCCACTAGCTTTTGGCCCTCAAGTAGTGCCGATGCCGTTCATGTCGTTTCCATTTGATTCTCTGGCTATGATATAGAAACATCTTGTATGTGAAGTTGTTCTAGTGTTGATCTTGTTCTTGCTGCCCTAAGAGAGGGATAGCGAACCGAAGTCACGGTTGATGAAGCCGGGTTTCCAGTGATGATGTCACCAAAGCAGCCAGCGCTGATGGCCAGGCCGAGGGTTTACCAACACAGCTCCATTCCGGGGCGGAAGCTACGCTAAACTCCACTGTCACAAGTTTATGATGGCTTATGTTACCGGTGGGCAAGGTGTAGCAGTCAGGGCGACTACAGAGCATCTGATACCGGATCCACCTGACGGTGCAAACGCTGGCTGTGGACTGGGGGGAGGATCGAGAATTCTCCAAAACGCTAGTGAATCAAAACACACACGTCTTCGTCACCGCCATCTCCAGATACAGAGCTCCCGACGGGACGTGCCCTCCTCGCAAGCTGGCGTCTTAGGGAGTCTTCAGCTTCCACTCCAAGCAGACGCAGCCTCCTTGGCAGCAGTGAGTCCGCTACTCAATTCAGCAGGTTCTTTTCTGGATTCCGTAGCACACAGTCATCAGCAGCAATAACTTGTAGTTTCAGTAATAATTATAATAATTTGGAATGTTGTTTTAATGCGTCTAAAGACACTGCACAGATCCTCAAACGGCATCCGGACGAACTGCTAGGGATTTTCAACCCATTAGAAGGTGGTCCCTACAATAAGGAGAAAAGAGCAAGGTAGTCACTTAAGAATGTTTCGAATAGTTTCCTGTGGAAAATTTTAAAGTAGTACAGTGTCAAATACATGTAACGTTCTGAACAGTTCTAAGCAGAATTCAGTTTACGAAACAGTTTGTACCGTAACAATTGAATACGTTGTGGTGCCATTGCAGATTTGTTGGTGGAAGGTAATTTGTCAAGTTTGTCACTTCTCAAACCTAATGGAATAAATACGTGGCGAACCATGTTGACCTTGCATCATGAGTGCAACAGTCATACCAAATCTGATTTCAGATGATTCAGTATGGGCACTATTAAAATTTCACTTTTCCTGACATGACACAGTTCGATTTCAGTACACATGACTGACCTGTTTTTGACTCCTTACCTTTCTATTATTCCTCGTCACACTGTGATCCATGGACACCCAAACAATGTCAAGCGGATACCCGTCTTGCATACGCTCCACTTCAAAATATTAGTACATAAATATTGCCCATAAAAATGTTTTAGTCACACCTACAAGAACGGACGTTCATGATAATCACGTAATAGTTATTATCAATTCGTTATTTAGCCACCTTCATTGAGGTGGTATCAGAGGACTGGAAATCCTCTCTTTGGTCGACATATCTGAATTGAATTTTGTGGTTCCAGACGAATTTTAAGTTTTTTTTATTTTAGGCTCAAATTACGCTGTTGCCTTATATATGCCTCACACTTCATTGCCATACCTTATGAGGATAACTTCAAGGAATTGTACCCCTTATTCGAATCAGCATATTAATTCAAATATCAGATTTATCGGAAGGATAACATACACATGTTATTATATTCATAATGTTTACACGCATGTAAGGTTTATTAAATGATCCATTTCTAATAAGGTTGTTCATTTGTTTTACTGTATTGTAAATTTTTAATATCATCTCATATCTCATTCCCGAAGTTAAATACCTGTTACATTTTACAACCTACCGTAACTAATCAAACTTGTTTATATGCACAAACTCCATAAAAATGAAATAAATAAATATTAATAAAAATAGCAAAATCATGAAGCTTTTCATAAGAGCGATACGCCCTAAATTGCGCCGCTGCTCAGAATAAATTTTATACTTTTTCTCGCTTCCAGTGAATCAAGTGAGTTCTTGCTCACTATTCTGAACATCCTTCACCTCAGTCCGTGGTTAATCCATTGTCAGAAACGTTCTGTGTTTTTTTAATTGTTCTTTATAGGCTTTCTTTAAAGCACATCCCTCGAGTTTTGATATACTATCAAACTGAATTGTTTTTCTGGTTACATGTCGTGAGGTAAAAGTAGTCTCTGAATCTAATGATATGTATGTACAGTGGAGCGGTCACACATTTATTTATACATACAAATAATAAAACACGGAAAATTAATAAATTACACAGCACTACAAATAATTTTTCCCTTGTTTCCAGGGATATTTGAACGTGTACTGGGTATATTTGGTATTTTGAATCTGAATCTGAAAACGGATTTTCCCAATTGGCTCTCTGACGTGTAGCGTTTAATCGTTAAATTATCACTAAATCCGTTGTGAATTTCATAATTGTGTATGCCTATTCATTTTATATTGCTTATGTACAAATGTAATATCTTATATGTTACACATTATGGAGGACAAGGTGAGATTATGGGACGTGGTAGTAATTTGAGACACCCTCTTGTGTGTCACAATTTCATGAAGAGCCAGTTGGTCACACTGCTGCATTGAACGCCAGAATCCTCCACCCAATTATTTGGCCTCAGAGCGGCAGTCGAGTGAGGAACGAGCCTGTGAGAGGACACAATCTGTTTAGTAGCTGTGAAAATGTTTTTCAGTGAAGAATTTCTCTTTCATTGTATCAAGAAAAACGTATGTCACACTTAGTTATTATATTGTTTTTAGTTAAGTGTAAGTTGTAGATCATATTGTAATATATATTGTCTTTTTAGTTCCACCTTATCATATTTGTAATAATATACTTTTGCAAATATAATTTTTATTTTATTTTATTCTTTTCATAGGTTAACATGAGTTCTTCGCGTAGAGGTTGTTTCAACTCTCCTGTCGTGTTTTGCTATGTTTGTGGTGAAGACACTCCCCAAGAATAACTGGAGAACATCACTGACTTTGTGAAACAGGCCTATCTTGCATATTTTGGGATTAAACTGGGGGTTCAAGATAAACATTGGGCTCGTTATAAAGTTTGCAAAAGCTGTATCGAGTCTTTACGACTGTGGACTAATGATAGAAGAAGGGGTTTAATTTTTGGAGTGCCAATGGTGTGGCGAGAGCCAAAAAACTACCATAATGACTGTTATTTTTGCATTGTCAAAGTAAAGGGTTTCAATCGCTACAAGAAGCATAAGTGGAAACATCCCCATTTAGAGTCAGAAAAGCGACCTTTGCCACATTGCGATGACATTCCTATACCAGTATTCACCACTCTGCCAAAACTATTTCCTTCAGATGATGATGATGATGATTTGAAGGACTTGAAAATTAGTAGTAGTGAATCTGAATACGAATGAAGTTTCACAAGACATCAGCTCTTCAATCAGCAAGAGTTTAACGATTTGATAAATGACCTTGGTCTTTCTGAACGGCCTTCTGAACTCTTGGCATCTAGGCTAAAGGAGAAGAATTATGTACAACCAGGAACTAAAATCTCAGCTTATCGGGAAAGTGAAGAAGATCTGCTTCCACAGTTCAGTCACGATGATGCACTTGTTTACTGCAGGGACATCCGTGGTTTACTACTAAAAGTGGTACGAAAATATCAACTTCAAGATTGGAGGCTTTTTATGGATTGCTCAACCAGAAGCCAAAAATGTGTGTTGCTGCATAATGGTAACTGCTGTGCATCCATTCCAATTGGCCACTTGACGAAACTTCATGAGGAATACGAAAACATCCAGACATTTCTCCAGAAACTTCGTTGTAGTCAACATCAATGGAGTATCTGTTTTGTTTTAAAAATGGTTAACATATTGCTTGGACAGCAGAGCAGAGCATTATCACTGGCCATGAAGAGATAGTTTTACTGTAGGAGCAGCTAATATCATAAAAGAACCATAAGTTGACAGGGACAAAATCATTCTTCCACCATTCATATCAAGCTTGGTCTGCTGAAGCAATTTGTGAAAGCATTGGACAAAAATAGTCACTGTTTCAAGTACATATGCAAATCTCTGGACTCAGTAATAAAAAATTCAAGGCTGATATATTTGATGGTCACCAAATTCGGAAGCTTATACATGATTTGGAATTCATTAAAGTTATGAACTGCATTGAAGCATCTGCCTGGAGCAGTTTTGTCTCTGTTGTCAAGAATTTCTTGGGTAAGCACAAAGCACACAATTATGAGGAACTTGTGCAAAACATGCACAGAAACTTCAAAAGCTTGGCGGCTAAGATGAGCATTAAAAATCATTACCTCCACAGCCATTTTGATAGATTTCTGGACAATCTTGGTGACAACTCTGAGGAACAAGGTGAAAGATTCCATCAAGATTTTCAAGTGATGGAAGAACAATATCAAGGTAGATGAGACAAGCACATGATGGCAGATTACTGCTGGAATCCTCAGGGTGAGTGTCCTAACTATAAACACAAGAGAAAATCACACAAACGGAATTTTCCCGTATGCTAATTGTAATGTTTTCAATAGGCTGTTTGCTTTTTCCTTCTTTTTCTAATACACGCAGAATCAAAAAGGAAACTGCATTTTTGTGATCTTCTTCATATGTTTTTCTCGTTTCTGTTTGACTGTGTACACAAGTTATCTTAGTTAATATTTTCAAATTTTGTTTGATTGTTTATCTATATATCGTACGTTACCACAATACTTAGTGCCAATCCAGCAAAACGATAGACATATTCGAATTCAGGACCATAAAGTTACCCTAAATTCGCTCTCAATTAATTGGCAGCATAATCACTGTTGACCAGTGTTATCACTGTCTTCTTTCTTATTTCATTCTAAAATATATTTATTTTCGTGTTCCTCAGACTGTCCTTAGGTCTGAAGGTTGCCGTTATTACGAATCCTGTGTTCGTATTTTCTTAAATGCGCAGAGTTTCGTACTCATAGACACTCCTCAGACACAGTAAATTCCAAAAAATATATATTTGCCTTCATGAAAACCAAACGATCAATTAAGACTTTTGGAAATATGGAATGCTGTCATGTCTACAAATCCTCACTTCTCTTGTCTTAAGTAAATTTATGAAGGAAATTCAGGTATGTCTTTCACTAGACTTTACGACCTCTCATTTCTGTTTACCTCTTCTGGAGTAAAACCCTTACCCTCGTGACTCAATGTGTTCATTATTTTCTCAAATTCTGGCCCCTACATAATCCACAATGTATGGTTCTCATGGAGATAAGTACAGCATAATCTTCTGGTCTTCTGCATATATCCGCAGCTGGATTGCTTGAGGGACAGTAAGCGATTATATAGATTGCCTGCATTTCGTTTTTAGCCTTTCCACCTTAATATTAGTTAGGTCAAAATTGAGTGCCATTATCTGACAAAGTTTTCTTAGGTTTACCTACATCCACAAAGTAATTCACGGCCATTTTATTATATACAGCTCTGGCAGTCACTTTTCTGAATAGATATGGATTAATGAATGTTTCTCCTAGCAACTGTCAGGATTGTATATATGTTTCAGGGAACACATGACATTTGGCTGCATTAGATCTTTCTGTTTATTTGCTACCGGTTTTGGCCATGGCCATCATCTGAAACCAAAAATTGGCTAATACATATATCATTTATGTCAGTAATGCTGAAGCATAAAATTGTATTAGATGTTAAACTAATGAATACTAACAGACAAGAACAGTACTTTCCCCACATCAACAATCCTTGTCATGCACATATATGTGGTCACAAAAATACCGTTCAGGACATACACTATTTCCTAGAACACTAACTGTTTAAATCACTCAGTGAAGTATTAGCGTTCATTCTGCAGTTAGCATAGCAATCATTTAATGCACTTCATGTACATTCATTACTTCTGGCCATGTGGAATATAAATGGAATTTACTTTAATTTTTAGGCAATCATACACTATTAATGATTTCTTTCCTAAGTGCAATGAAGATAAAGGGTCAAATTTATAATTTTGGCACACATATAAATGACACTTCACTGCCTACCTAATATGTATTTCTTACTACTCGATTTAATGCTCATTACTACAGAATGTAGTTTGAAGACTCAAAGAAAACTCGTGTTACCTTGGCACATTACAATGCTCCTATGAAAAAAGATGTTCTACAGAGAGTTTGGTCACCAGCTCTTAATAAGCGATTTTACGTTTCAGGAATAATGTAACTAACACTGAAATTATAATAATTATATTTTTTTTGAAATTACCTACTACTACTTACAGACAAACTGTGAAAGAAATACTTAAGACAATGGCCACTACTTTCAAAGAATTATGGATTACGCAGTTACTGAAATTAATTACTTAAAAATGTGAAGTTGTATTCAAGTAAGTTAATTATCAGCAAGTTTTCAAATCGACAAGAGTATTAACCTGAAACAATAATAGCACTTCTAATGATACCACTGTTATACTGAAATTTAACTACAATTTACGCAAAACATAATTTGCCGTAAAACTTCGATTTGGATATCATGGCTTAGATCGAAAAAATTAACACACAAACATTTACAAGATTTATGACATGGAAACAAGATTAAGGGAGTAAACATTCATTTAAAAAACCATTACAGCCACTGTTAGTAATGTACAGGTCTAAAATTATGAGTTTGTAAAGAAAGAATACCTTTTTTTAACGGAATAATGTAACAAAAGACTCACAATTAATATTTTATTTATTGTCTTTTATAAAACGCCATAACACAAATTCCAGTCATGCAATAAATTAGAAAATGTTGTTCTAGTCTCCTCAAATAGAATAACTAATTCACTGACCAATCTGTATTAGTAATAGAGTTTTGAATATTGTACATCCCAAATTAAGGTTTTTTCTATGTTAAATCTTGAAAAAATCAGAACGTAACCGCTGGGCCTTGGTTCTTTCTTTAGTTTAAATGAGACAGAAACATGTATGGAACAGCTCCTGAAAATATAATGGCATTAGCGCATATCTTTCTGAGGGAAGTCAAATGTGAAACCCAGAAAGACGGGTTCAAAGATTTTCTTGTCAACTTCTAGGTGCAATAAGCTTAACTCAATATTAAACTCCACCATACTGATACTACACATCCTCCAGGTTTTTCATCTCTGCCTTTTGGATCTGTCTGGCCTCCATTTGCAGGTGAAATAGAGATCTGTTAGCTCTACTGACACTGCTCTCAACGATGATATAACACGCTTTTGTCGTAAACTAAAATGGATGGATACCAACTTTCTTCAGCACCTCAATTCTGCCATTGTTTCCATCATTAAAATATAAAACTTCATCATAGACACTTATTTTGTATACTTGAAATCCACAGAACGTACTTTTAGAGCTGATCTAAATTAAATTATTGAGGCTTTCATTTGCATTCTGTGTCTTCCCACGAAGACACTTCCTCAGTAAATTAGGGTGTGCAAGAAACCTGAATGTGGGCTTCATTGCATTCATAACACGTTCTGGTAATTAGTATGTGAATACGTCTCATTTCTTCTGTTGCACTTATACCAATCGTCTTTGAAACAAAAATCATGCATTGATATTTGGTCAATGGATAGTTTGTAGAAAAAAATTGCATATACAGCATGCTTCATGACCTCTAAATTGTTTGTGTTTTTTCTTAGAGCCCTCCTACTTTTTATTATTCTTAGCGTTACTTTTTTGTGTCAACAGTCTTATGATTTGTTTGATGCGACCAGCCACGAATTCCGCTGCTGTGCCAACCTTTTCATCCCAAAGTAGCACTTGCAGCCTATGACCTCAATTATTTGCTAGATGTATTCCTATCACTCTCTTCCTTTACAGTTTTTGCCCTCTACAGCTCCCTCTAGTACCATGGAAGTCATTCCCTGATGTGTTAACAGATGTCCTATCATCATCTGCCTTCTGCTTTTCAGTATTTTCCACATATTCCGTTCTTCTCCGAGCGCAGAGCTTCCTCATTTCTTACCTTATCAGTCCACCTGATTTTCAACATTCGTATTCAGCACCAAAGCTCAAATGCTTCGATTCTCTTCTGTTCCGGTTTTCCCACAGTCCATGTTTCACTACCATACAATTCCATGCTCCAAACATAGATTCTCAGAAATTTCGTCCTCAAATTAAGGCCTATATTTGATACTAGTAGACTTCTCGTGGCCAGGAATGCTCCTTCTGCCAGTGTTGGTCTGCTTTTGATGTCCTCCTTGCTCAATCCGTGATTGGTTATTTTGCTGCCTAGATAGTGGAACGTCTTAGCTTCATCTGATTCGTGACAATCAATCCTGATATTAAGTTTCTCGCTGTTCTCATTTCTGCTACTTCTCATTACTTTCGTCTTTCTTATAATTACTCTCTGTCCATATTTTGTACGCATTAGACTTCGTTCTATTCAGCAGATCATGTAATTCTTTTCCATTTTCACTCAGGATAGCAATGTCATCAGCAAATCGTATCACTGTTTTCCTTTCACCTAGAATTTTAATTCCACTCCTGAACCTTTCTTTTATTTCCATAACTGCTTCTGCGATGTATAGACAGAACAGCACTTCACTCTTGGTCGTTCACTTTTGTTATCCCTTCTTGGTACTTCTACATATTTTATATTACCCGTCTCTCTCTCTAGCTAACGCCTATTTTTCTCAGAATTTCGAACATTTTGCACCATCTTCCAGGCCGACAAATCCTATGAACATGCTATGCTTTTTCTTTACTCTTGCTTCTGTTACCAACCGCAACGTCAAACTTGCTTCTGTGGTGCCCTTACCTTTCCTAAAGCCAAATTGATCGTCATGTAACACATTCTCAATTTTCTTTTCATTCTTCTGTGTATTATTCTTGTCAGCAACTTGGCTGCCTGAGCTGTGGACCGCGCGATAATTCTCGCCCTCTTCAGTTTTTGCAGTCTTCCGAACTGTGTGAATGATATTTTTCCGAAAATCAGTTGATATGTCTCTAGGCTCATACATTCTACACGCCAGCGCGAATAGTCGTTTTTTGTTGCCGCTTCCTCGAATTATTTTAGGAATTCTGATGGAATGTTATCGATCCCTTCTGCCTCATTTGATCTTAAGTCCTCCTGAGATTTCTTAGATTCTGATTCTAATACTGGATCCCCTATCTCTTCCCACGTTGTTTTCTGAGCCTGTATCTGCTCCTGAGTACGCCTTACAATGCAGTATCTGATTTCGTAATCTCTCTCTGACCATGATGCAACATAAGTGAAATATTCCAGTAATACCTGGTCTTTTCCATGTATATCTCCTTCTCTTGTGATCCATGAACAAATTATTCGCTATTACTAGCTGAAATCTATTACAGAACTCAATTAGTCTTTCTCCTCTCTCATTCCTTGTCCCAAGCCCGTATTCTCTGTAAACTTTTCTTCCACTCCTTCTCCTACAATTGCATTCCAGTCCCCCAAGACTATTAGATTTTCATCTCCCTTTACGTACTCTAGTACCCTTCCAACATCCTCATACACTTTTTCTGTCACTTCATCTTATATCGTTGTCAGTGTTGGGTTGCTGTCTATTTTGATAAGAACAACCCTATCAGTGAACTGTTCACAGTAATACACTCTCTGCACTACCTACCTATTCTGTTGCTGTTGATTCACCCTAAACCCATCTGGCCAGAAATACTTTTTTTCCTTCCATTTCGCTTCAGTGACCCCTACTGTATATAGCTTGAGCTTTTGCATTTCCCTTTCAAATTCTCTAGCTGCCTTAGCACGTTATCCGTTCGCTGGTAACTCAATCATTTTCTCATGGTTACCTCACCCTTGGCAGTCCCCTTCCAGAGCTTCGAATGGGGGACTATTCCGGAATCTTTTGCCAATGGAGAGCTCATGACACTGTTTCAGTTACAGGCCACATGTCCTGTGGATACACGTTTTGTGTCTTTAAGCCCGCATCTCGTGGTCGTGCGGTAGCGTTCTCGCTTCCCACGCCCGGGTTCCCGGGTTCGATTCCCGGCGGGGTCAGGGATTTTCTCTGCCTCGTGATGGCTGGGTGTTGTGTGATGTCCTTAGGTTAGTTAGGTTTAAGTAGTTCTAAGTTCTAGGGGACTGATGACCATAGATGTTAAGTCCCATAGTGCTCAGAGCCATTTTTTGTGTCTTTAATGCTCATGCCGTTGGTCATTGCTCATTCTTCCTCCTTCAGGGCATTTTCCCATACAAAAGGCAAGAGAGTGCCCTAAATTTCTGTCCGCTCCTCTGCCCTCTTTGACAAGACCGTTAGCGGAATGAGGGTGACATTTGATGCCTGAAGTCTTAGGCTGCCAATAATTATCATCAATCAAAATATAAGCAGTAACGGGTTACGAAGCCGGGACCGATGACACCTGGATCATTAATCAAAGCCTCACACCACGAGTACCTGATAATGGCAATAAAATAACTGAAAAGTATCACTGTCTCTCTGAGAGTGCTCACGTTTTCCTCCAAGTGGTTTTCGATCCTCAAGCACTTTACCGTTCTTCTCCTTCATCAAGCAACAAAGCGATCCACCAAGTCTCGTTTGGATGTGGCTAACATTTCTATCATAATGTTGTGCGGTTTTTCTCTGTTACAACGTTGAACAATGAAGAGTCCCCATTATCAGGGTATTTTGTGTATCTAAAACTATACTGGGTCTCAGACCTAGAGAAAATCCTCACAGCTACAGAGGTCTCCATGCCCACACTTGTGCCACAATAATTTATAGAGCATGATTCTGCATGCTTCTCTTGTCACAGTTTCTCATTGTCTTCATTGTCAGACATTCTTCTTGTTTCGTAAGGTGACAGGTCAGCCAAAGATATACACATCAAAAAAAGTTTTGCATGACCTCGATTCCAAGAGTTCCGGAACCTATATAGAAAATTGGAATACAGATTTTTATTGCTCATGAAAACCAACCATTGCATGTTGTACAACCATACAGCGAGTCCTTTAAAGGTGGTAGTCCAGATTGCTGTACACAACGGCAGCTCTAATACCCAGTAGCACGTCCTCTTGCATTGATGCATGTCTGTATTCCTCTGGCTTGCTATCCACTAGTTCATCAAAGCACTGTAGGTCCAGATTGTCCCATTCCTCAACGGCGATTCGTCGTAGATCCCTCAGAGTGGTCGGTGTGTCACGTGTCCATAAACAATCCTTTCTACCTATCCCAGGCTTCATCATTAGGGTTCATGTCTGGAGAACAATCTAGCCACTCTAGTCGAGCGATGTCGTTATCCTGCAGGAAGTCATTCACCAGATGTGCACGATGGGGGCGCGAGTTGCTGTCCATGAAGGCGAATGCCTCGCCAATGTGCTGCCGACATGGTTGCACTATCGGTCGGAGGATGGTATTCACGTATCGTATAGCCGTTACGGCGCCTTCTATCACCACCAGCGGCATACGTCGGCCCCACATAATGACACACCAAAACAGCAGGGAATATCCCCCTTGCTGCACTCGCTGGACAGTGTGTCTAAGGCGTTCAGCCTGACCGGGTTGCCTCCAAACTGGTTGAAGGCATATGCGACACTCATCGGTGAAGAGAACTGATGCCAATCCTCAGCGGTCCATTCGGTATGTTGTTGGGCCCATCTGTACCGCGGTGTATGGTGTCGTGGTTGCAAAAATGGACCTCGGCATGGACGTCGGGAGTGAAGTTGCACATCATGCAGCCTATTGCGCACAGTTTGAGTCGTAACACGACGTCCTGCGGCAGCACGAAAAGCATTATTCAACATTGTGGTGTTGCTGTCAAGGTTCCACCGAGCTATAATCCGAAAGTAGCGGTCATCCACTGAAGTAGTAGTCCTTGGGCGGCCTGATCAAGTCATGTCATTCAGAGTTCCTGTCTCTCTGTATCTTCTCCATGTCCGAAAAACATCGCTTTGGTTCACTCCGATGCTCCTGGACACTTCTCTTGTTGATATCCCTTCCTGGCACAAAGTAACAATGCGGACGCGATCGAACCGCGGTATTGACCGTGTAGGCAACATGAGGCATGTACTTCATTCCTGATGGAATAACTGAAACTGATCGGCTGTTGGACCCCCTTCGTCTAATAGGCGCTGCTCGTGCATGGTTGTTTACATCTTTGGGTGGGTTTGGTTCAAATGGCTCTCTGAGCACTATGGGACTTAACTTCTAAGGTCATCAGTCCCCTAGAACTTAGAACTACTTAAACCTAACTAACCTAAGGACATCACACACATCCATGCCCAAGGCAGGAGTCGAACCTGCGACCGTAGCGGCCGCGCGGTTCCAGACTGTAGCGCCTTTAACCGCTTGGCCACCACGGCCGGCTGGGTGGGTTTAATGATACTTCTGAATAGTCAGAGGGACAGTGTCTGTGATACATTACCCATAGTCAACGTCTGTCTTCAGGACTACTGGGAACCGGGGTGATGCAAAACTTTTTTTTTATGTGTGTACATGTCAGCGAGAGATCTTGAAGCAAAGTAGCCTTTAGCCGCCCAAAAATTCCGCCAAGCAATCAGGTTCTCAAATTTCGGAAAAGGTGGGAGTCACCTCACCCTTGGCAATATCCTGCTGGAGATCCGAATAACGGAATATTAAAAGATCATTTCTTGAGACATGACACAGTACACATGGGGACACACCCCTAATCTGTCTTCGATACCTCACCTTTCTATGCTTGCTCGCCACACAACGCCCCATGGTCACCTAAATAAACGGATGTAAAGCCCTTAGCGGGTCCCGCCTCTCGTAAGTCGCGTTCCAAAATGTTAATACATAATTATTAACGCTAAGAATATTGCAGTCATAATTTCGACGAACATTCATGATGACCGTGTAATGATACTAACAAATAGTTGTATTCGCACCTTCATTTTGTTGTCCGTTTGTTTCATGTCTCTGTATCAACTTTTGTGGTTACAGAATTTCTTTTTTTGTAAATTTTAGACAGTTTAAGCTCTTTGTTTAAAATTTTTTGGATGCTCTGGTGTGATCGTTTTAACAGACGAAGTGTACTACACTTTTAATCACTTCTAGATTCCCTTCCCCTAGTCTCTGGCGATGTGAGCCTTGAACATGATGGGCGGTTCCAACAGAATATTCCAGTGATGGAGCAAAGAAATAAAGGGAAATTGAGTGCTTATATGCTAAGTGATTATTACTGGATAGTGAAAAATTACGCTCCTGCATCATAGTACCTGAAATTGGCCAAAAAAGGACGTTTTTAAGGTAACTGACTATTTTTTATGTTTTCAAGTTGAGAGACATATATATTAAATACCATTATCTCAAAAACGAAAGCTAATCAATAAATTTGAACATCATTTTCTTGTTCAGTGGACCTAAAGCATACACGAAATGTATTTTCTTCACCATAATTTTCAACTTTTAAAAATTTGTAGGAGAGTGAGATCAGTGAAGTTGCTGCCCAGGATAGAGTTGTTTTCTCTATTTCAATAGGTAAACATGACCACTGTCACAAGTTAAATGTATCTGGTTTCTACAAGAAGACCCACTTCAGGTTGCCCACTGTGATTTTCTGTCAGACTCGAATTTACGTTTCACTGAATATAATGTCTTATGCAGGGTTTTATGGTTATTAGTCATTTATTTGTATTGATTACTGACCAACATTACATCACTATTTGCTTCATTTGCAGACTAGTAATTATAACTATTACAAGTAGTGGGTTAGTGCCTCTAAGTGCACATGGCAGAAGCAAGCCATTAATGTTTATTTTCTCCTGGGCAGCCGGTAAGGTATTAAAATGTAGATGCAACGACGCAAAATGATTTATCTATGCTGACAGGCGTAGTTCGCTTCATTACGCAGTTACGACCGAGCAGAAGACATCAAATAATTAGTTATGGATGTGTTTTCGGAAAGAATGTTATACAAAGAAAGAAAAACAGTTGCACATATAAGTGGGTATCTATTAAGGTCCCAATTATCACAATATCTGCACCTATACTGCTGTTTGCTTTCAGAATTTACCAAAGAAGAGTTGATTCATAACGGACATACGTCGCAGTATGGGTCGATTTCCAACTATCACAGAATGGGCTTCAGGTGGATGAGAATGGAGGCTGTGGATTGGGCCTACCCTCTTATCAAATGAACAGATAACGTACATTAAGACGAAATTGGGTGCATACAATTGTTACGTGCATGAGTACTCTACTGCATGAAGTACATCCATTGACAGACTACAATTTGTATGGTCTTCAAACAACAACATAACGTCTTGTACAATAAATACGTTCTAGACAAGCCTTTCATGACGAAGTAATTGCTTGATATCAGCTGGAAACTGGAAAATTCAATATCAACATCAGAAGTAATGAAATATGTACAGGGTGAAAATTATTGAACTATATGAAAAAAGTGTATTAGTTACAAGTTACGACGTGCACATACTTTATTCAACATGTAAATGTCACTTCAGATATTCGGACTTAGATTATGACATGTTCAATATGCCCGCTATCATTGGCGAGGATGTGGGGCAGAGGTATAGCTAAGTTCTGCATGACCCGCTGAAATGTGGGAACATCGATACTGTCGATGACCTCCTGAATGGCTGTTTTCAGCTCAGCAATGGTTTCGAAGTAATTGCTGTACATCTTTTCTTTAATATAGCCTCACAAAAAGCAGTCGCATGTGTTCAGATCCGGAGAATATGGCGGCCAATCGAGGTCCATGCCAGTGACCTCTGGGTACCAGAGATCCAGAATGCGGTCCCCAAAGTGCTCCTCCAAGATATCGAACGCTCTCCTGTTTCAATGCAGTCGAGCTCCGTCTTAGTATGAACCACATCTTGTCGAAATCAGGGTCACTTTGGATAATGGGGATGATATCATCTCCCAAAACCATCACGTACCGTTCGGTAGTCACCGTGCGATCAAGGAATATAGCACCGATTATTCCGCAACTGGACATTGCACACCACACAGTCACCGTTGAAGGTAAAGAGACTTCTCGATCTCGAAATGTAGATTCTCAGTCCCCCAAATGCGCCAGCTTTGCTTATTGACAAATCCATCCAAACGAAAGTGGGCTTCGCCGCTAAACCAAACCAACATCCGCATACAGATTGCCATCAAGCCCCGCAATTTGAAAGTCTTAACGCAAACTGTTCAGAAATGAGGGCGATTTTATTTCATATTTTTGAATGATTGTCACTCTGTATTTTTTTCATACACGTTATTAACCCTTCAGGAAGCTTGTTAATCTGATACCACATCACCGAATATTTAACTAAATTTCTCAGATAAGGGATGTTCCGTGTCGAGAGTTCTATTCGGAGCTGCTGAGTCTTTCGAATTCTCCTATGTGATCTTTAATGTTGGTCTAGATTTCTCTTACTCTAGATTATGAATTCCATAGTTATTCTTGCCCTTTATGGCTTTTCTAGGAAACATAGTACTTGAAAAAACTGGTACTATTTCTGAAGAAGATTTGTACAAATTAATACGGCGATTTCAGCACATAAGAAAGAAGAAATAAGGGATTAAGGCCGTGGAACGCACATATCTGTCGAGGAGATACGCCATTCAAGAATCTTGAGTAATAGAATCGGTAGCAACACTGCAGCAGAAAGATGTAAATATCTGAAACTCCCAATCATTAATTTAAGTTGTAGTAGACATGTATAGAAGAAACGATTGGCGCAAAGTAGGAAACATGAAGCACAGCATGTAATCCGCGAGCCGGCCGTGTTGGCCGAGCAGTTCTAGGCGCTACAGTCTGGAACTGCGCGACCGCTACGGTCGCAGGTTCGAATCCTGCCTCGGGCATGGATGTGTGTGAAGTTAGATTTAAGTAGTTCTAAGTTCTAGGGGACTGATGACCTCAGAAGTTAAGTCCCGTAGTGCTCAGAGCCATTTGAACCATTTGCAATCTGCGAAACGACTGATGTCTTAGAGGATGCAATGAGCAAATAAGTCTCTTGAGATGGTGCGAAGAGCATACAAGTTTCTGTGTTACCTTGTTGCAGCAGAGAAGGCCCCAAACTCTGAGGTACGAGGAGAGGCTGCCGGGAATGCGTCTGCCAAGAGATATCAGTGTAGCTGCGACTGGGATGGGACGAGATGGGATCCGCAGCAACCCGAGAAGGCGATCGGCCTGCCGCCGCTGATAACCGCAGGCGGCCGCTCAGAGCTGCTGACACCCGGAGAGGGTCGCCGCCAATCCCGCGGCTCCACCCACCTCCACCGCCCCCACCCATACACGCACACACACACACACAGAGCGCTCTGACTCAACTAATGCTCTGATACTGGGCAGTAGCTTTGCCGGTGGGCTCGAATACATTGCTCCGTGTAGCTTGAGCGTTCCCTCAACTGTTACTACAGTCAATAACACCTGCTAACTGAGGATTCTATAATTGTAGTACGGGGACCAAGGCGACAACTTCTCGGCCTGGCTGTGGCGGACTGTGATAAATTATTTTACTGACCGAAAAATCACTTCGTTTTCGACGCTGGAGCCTTTTATACCAATAGAGTTCGCACGAAATTTTTCCAGCGCATAGATTCTTTCCCTGGCTTGCTACTTACCAGGAAAGTACTTGGGGTCGAACAAACAGATCTGTATGAACGTTTGGTTACAGGACCATCATGTACCTCTGAATGTGCTGGTGGGTGTCGTTTTTCTGCAAAACTCGGCAGCTGTAGATGTAATTGTAGACGCCATACGCAATGCAGCAATCTTAACTATAAATGTAAATGCGGAGTATCAATAAAATGCTCCGAGCAATATGAATGACTGCAAAACGCACAGTGAAGAAATGCAAGTTGATCGCATGGCGTATTTGCACATTCTATAATATCCATGTTGAACGCCACGTCAATGACACTTTTGAAGTTCTTCACTGCTTCACCAATATCGTAGCCAGCGTTCTGCCACGCGTAACGAAGCATTGTTCTGTATACTCCCGCAGATAACTGATTGTAAATGACAGAATGCATATTCATGATAAAGAATCTGTCGTGCAATTTCGGCTGCATATTACTGGAACGTAGTTTAATGAAGTCTGTTATTCTCTTGGCATATATTTTATATTGCCTGAAGAAATACACATCCAGAGGTTGCGCATATTTTGTAGTTTTATGCGGAATGATTTTTAAATCTAAATTATTTCCGCCAGATGCTTCCAGTAGCACTCGTTCATCCTTATGTACAGACCAGGTGTCACAAAGTACTAATGGCTTTCTCGACAGATGTGGATTCAAAACTGACAGAAAGAACGTCTTTAGATGATGTTTCGTCATCTTCCCACTCACACTTGCATCGACGACGACATTTGGAGGGTACCGCGTTTCTATTTCCCTTGACACGCGGGGTCCTAACTTTCCACTGCATTCTTGGAGGCAAATGTAGAGTTTGTCTGCCAGTCGTCCGTCCATTGATATAGCAACGTCGATCGTGTAACTATGTGTTGCACAGTTAACTGATTGCAACATCGCGACAGTGTTTCTCTCCCCTTTCGTGGATAGTGTTCTTTCACAAGAAAGTTCATAGTTGAACTGACTCTGATCACAGTTCCATACAGAACTAATATCGATGTTTTCTCTCGTGATATGCTCATTGAGGTCAGCAACAAACGTTTGAGCTCTTTCAATCAACTCTTGTCATCCTTATCTTTTCGTGCTTGGAGCGTAGTGATACGGCGTTATGTTATCCTAAACTCCTTTTTCAAATTAGTAATAAATCCTAGTGAAGCTGTAAAGTTTATACTCCCGAGATTTCTGGCTACGTCCAATGCCCAATGTTGTAAATGCCAATAATGAACGGCGGAACAGCATTCTCGCGCTTCATCGAATTTCGCCATTACACGCTCCTTGATGGTCTTAAACAGCAGTGTACGATTTCCTTTGAAAACTGTATTTCCTTCTCTTTTCTTTGCCACGTAATCCAGTATGTTTTTAATATTGCTTTTAGACTTCAGTTTAGGGTATCCTTTCAGAAGCTTGTCGTATGTGTCGAAACCTCTTACGTAATAATCATCGTACATGTTCTCCATGTGTTGTCATCAAACGCCGTGATGATACTAGCAACTTTAACCTTCTTCTTGGGAGACGGTTGGTATCACTGTCACTGCTTCCGTCGCCTCTTCCCGCACTTGCCGTAGCACTACCGTTTGCAATGAGTTGTTCGTCATTATCATCCCTATCATCATCATTATGTGTTAGTGTTAAAACAGAATCTGTTTCTAACTTATGCTCATATTTCTGCACTATAATAGATACCAGAAAACATGCGAATGATTTGTCTTCTACACCAATACCATCTTCACGAAGAAGGGTTCTTCGTAACTTCATCTCAACCAATCGCAATACATTAGCAGGATTGATTACCAATCGCCGAGCCATCTGACGCTTCAATACAGAAATAATGTCACAAAACGCAACTTCAGAGGCACACTGCACCGTCCCTACTGATCCCGACTGGCGTACCGGCAGGTCCGTGTGCAATCCGGCATGGCATACGCAGAGGCCTCTAACGGACGACTGCAGAGTTTTGCAGATGCGGGAGTATCACTGGTGCAATAAGAGACCTTTACATTATTTCTCACACGATTTTGGTGTATTCGTGTTTGTTAGAGCCCAAGTACTTTCCTGGTTAGTAAGCTGTGAAGAACATGCGCCTGCAGATTCCTCCAAATCCTCTTCATTTAGATTAGAACGTGATATCAACTTATTTTTTGAGATTGAAACAGTCTGGATCTATAGTTTTCGTAGGACTGTTTCCAGTGCATTGATTCCCTCCCTGATGACAAAATTTTCCGTCTATGTCGCCATTATATCTTCAGTGCGACGAAGTCGCTTTCCTACAACTAATATCTTTAGATGTGAGTGTAGGTGAAAGTCATAGTAGCCAATTCTCGCGAACACGAAGCATTTCTAATTTGAAATCCTTATTTCACCGCTGCTACTGCGTCTCTTTAGTTCCAGTCCGTTACTCCAACTCAACCAAAACGCTAATGCTGTGCAGTAACTTAGCCAGTTGCCATGAAAAGATAGTCTCGTATAACTTGAGATACTTCCTTCTTGTCACTGGAACTGTGTCTGTGATTTGACATGGCGTCAAGGTGAAATTCTCTTAGCCTGCCCCTTTGAATGTGACTGTATTTTATATCGACTAAGAAAGGAAAGGAAAGATATTACATAAGTGTAAGGATCGATGGTAGCAATCGATGTCCTTGACTACACGTAACACAAAATTTTGCCTTTGAATGGACCACAAACGAAAAGTTTTGTGGAAGAGGTGAACCTCCGTAATGTACCATTTACTCTCAAAAAAAATATTACTACATATACCTTGAGTTATAAGTCTTTACAAAAAGGCTATGCCTACTGCACATCTGATTGAAAACACAGATAACCATAATGTTCTTATGATTTGCTTTCACTTTTTGTTTACCTCAATTTCAGAGCCACATTCATCCAAATTAATGATACTGATACTAAATACGGTATCTTGCTGCATTAAAACTTTCACCGAAGCGTTTTCAAGACTTTTATTTTCGCCTAACCTTCAGCTCAGTTGCCTTGATCCTATTACAAGTACAGTTTTACTTCTCAGCTTGTTTGACTCATTAACTGTATGTGATCTTGTTCAAGTGATCATCTGACAAATCTTGTTCCTTACAAGTTTGTATGAAACAAGAAAATAACGGCACAGTGTAGCACATAACCCTTAACTTAAAACACACAGTGATTCAGCTGCCCCTACCAATAGGTTTTATGCAACCCACAACGTTTCCAAATAACACATGTCAGATTCTCATATTCTCTTGCTCACTACATGCAAACTATAAGTTCTACAAAAAAATTAACAGCACCTTTTGTACGAAATTTAATGTAGTTAAAATTTGCACTTTGATACGCTTTTCTTAGAGGCCATAGTTTTCGAATTATTCAAGAAAAATGCACAAAAGTTACTTTCAATTGCGTTTATCTTCAATAACTCGAAGCCCGTGGTCTCCAGTAAAAACGTGTACCAGTACAGAAAAGTCCTGTTGAGTTTTTCTGTAAGGCTAATAGTTTGCATGTAGCAAGCGAGAGATAGTGAAAATCTTGAGTGTGGTTTCTCAAGGCATCGTTAGGGGCTGCTGAATCATTCTGCACACCTGTGAGTATGCCTGAAGCTTTAGTGCAAGAATTATGGACTGTTGTGTTAAGAGGGAAATAGTGACTTTATCGATGTCTACCGGAAGTGCTGAATAGCCAAGTGAGTAACCTGTTTTCTTAGTTGTGTCTACAACATTAGGCTGAGTATTGCTATGTTAATGAAAAGTGCAGCAGAATCAAGATTGTAGAATGTTAGTGACATCAACAGCTTCTTAAGATTAAAAAACTTACTTCAGTTGTGTCTTGGAAATCTGACTTCGCTCAACTGAAAGAAAACCAAATTGTAGTCTCTTATAATGTTTGTAACGGTTGTGGAACCAGAATTACCGAAGGAAACATACAGCAAAACTTATGGAGCACAAATAACTGACTGGGTCTTTTATGAGAAGTTTCAAAGGGAGTTATGTTTGTTTTCGCATTCATTTGCTATGCTCTAGTAAATACTTCCTCGCCCCCATCAAAATAGCACAAGGCAGATCAGAAAGCTTACTTAATCACTGACACATTACGTATACCTCTCTCCATTCATGAATGCAACTGAACAGAGAGCAGCTTATGCTTAAAATACCGAATGACTAATGTATAACACAACCTGTAACACACGTTGTGGCACATAAAAATGTGTCAAACGGTCTTGGAGATTTTAGTACTCAACGAAACAAGAGACGCAAGCTCAATAACTATCGATCCAAAAGTGCATAGGCCTACTATCTCAGATCTGAATACTGCTCATAGCAGGTAGTCAAGGTCACGTTCATACAAGGCAATGCATCCATGTATCTTTCGGCGTAGGGAATCGCGCATTCTATGAAGACAGAAATACACTCCTGGAAATGGAAAAAAGAACACATTGACACCGGCGTGTCAGACCCACCATACTTGCTCTGGACACTGCGAGAGGGCTGTACAAGCAATGATCACACGCACGGCACAGCGGACACACCAGGAACCGCGGTGTTGGCCGTCGAATGGCGCTAGCTGCGCAGCATTTGTGCACCGCCGCCGTCAGTGTCAGCCAGTTTGCCGTGGCATACGGAGCTCCATCGCAGTCTTTAACACTGGTAGCATGCCGCGACAGCGTGGACGTGAACCGTATGTGCAGTTGACGGACTTCGAGCGAGGGCGTATAGTGGGCATGCGAGAGGCCGGGTGGACGTACCGCCGAATTGCTCAACACGTGGGGCGTGAGGTCTCCACAGTACATCGATGTTGTCGCCAGTGGACGGCGGAAGGTGCACGTGCCCGTCGACCTGGGACCGGACCGCAGCGACGCACGGATGCACGCCAAGACCGTAGGATCCTACGCAGTGCCGTAGGGGACCGCACCGCCACTTCCCAGCAAATTAGGGACACTGTTGCTCCTGGGGTATCGGCGAGGACCATTCGCAACCGTCTCCATGAAGCTGGGCTACGGTCCCGCACACCGTTAGGTCGTCTTCCGCTCACGCCCCAACATCGTGCAGCCCGTCTCCAGTGGTGTCGCGACAGGCGTGAATGGAGGGACGAATGGAGACGTGTCGTCTTCAGCGATGAGAGTCGCTTCTGCCTTGGTGCCAATGATGGTCGTATGCGTGTTTGGCGCCGTGCAGGTGAGCGCCACAATCAGGACTGCATACGACCGAGGCACACAGGGCCAACACCCGGCATCATGGTGTGGGGAGCGATCTCCTACACTGGCCGTACACCACTGGTGATCGTCGAGGGGACACTGAATAGTGCACGGTACATCCAAACCGTCATCGAACCCATCGTTCTACCATTCCTAGACCGGCAAGGGAACTTGCTGTTCCAACAGGACAATGCACGTCCGCATATATCCCGTGCCACCCAACGTGCTCTAGAAGGTGTAAGTCAACTACCCTGGCCAGCAAGATCTCCGGATCTGTCCCCCATTGAGCATGTTTGGGACTGGATGAAGCGTCGTCTCACGCGGTCTGCACGTCCAGCACGAACGCTGGTCCAACTGAGGCGCCAGGTGGAAATGGCATGGCAAGCCGTTCCACAGGACTACATCCAGCATCTCTACGATCGTCTCCATGGGAGAATAGCAGCCTGCATTGCTGCGAAAGGTGGATATACACTGTACTAGTGCCGACATTGTGCATGCTCTGTTGCCTGTGTCTATGTGCCTGTGGTTCTGTCAGTGTGATCATGTGATGTATCTGACCCCAGGAATGTGTCAATAAAGTTTCCCCATCCTGGGACAATGAATTCACGGTGTTCTTATTTCAATTTCCAGGAGTGTAGATCAAGGAGAGCCATTTAAACAAGAGGATTTTTGATGGTAGGTTACTTGCATTTTCTAAACATAGTAGGAAATCCAACCCGCTATCCCACACTGGGGTTAGTACGTCCCTATTAATATTTTCTACATTTCGCGGCCCTGTCAGCAAGTATATAAATATTAATTTTAAATTAACCACTGCCTCAGTTGCAATGTTTACCTAGAAATACCTAGGTTTCAGTTGGGATAAACCCAACCTTCTTCAGAATAGAAGGAACATTATTGACAAATCGTAGTTCCTTTTATTCTCAAGAAGGTTGGGTTATCGCAACTGAAACCGAGGTAAATCTAGGTAAACATTGCAACTGAGGCTGTTGTTAATTGAAAATTAACATTATTATTACTATGAAGTGGAGGGAAAGAAAGCAATTTTCGCAAACTCAGGCATCGCGTACGCAGGACACCGCGGCCTTCAGGAATTAATGTGGAGATAAACCGCTATGGGTCGCTTGGTACGATACGTTGTTATCAAATTTAATCTGCTCGGAAATGTAAACAATTTTCTGTAAGTTAGCAGGTACATCTCTGCAGTCCAGGTATACACTGAAATATCCATACCACAGTACCGCAACAGGGCGCTAGGGGATCAAACAGGAAGGGTGCATCACATTTCACTTTAGCAGTGTAAAACGTTCATCAAAGACGGCGCCGAGCGGTGCTTAGATCAGGGGTCACCAAACTTTTTAGTCCGCGGGCCACATTGACTCCTCCACGAAGTCATAAGGGCCAGGATCTACCTAGTAGGATTAAAGCACCCTAGCACTTCATGCTCACCGTAATGTAAGGCTAAAGGAAAGGTGAAATCGCAAAAATCTAGGGTTGTGGGAATAGCTAGCACTGAAACGAACTACGATTTTTAATTAATTACATAATTTTGATTGGTGGACGTACCTGACCGAAATTCTGGCGTATTTTATTCTGGCGAATTTCACCGACAAAAAAGTATGTCACTGCACATTGTTCACGAAAGCGTCCTGCCAAGTTAACGAAATCTCAAAATCATTGTTAGCAACACTATTACTGCAAGACATAACAGAGGTAGAGTATGTCAACGCATTGTTATTTCAAGCGGCGCAACAATAAGTTTAGTTATGTAGTCTTGTAGCGAGTAGCAGAGCCAATATCGCGGTGTATTGGTCGCGATAGGCCTCGAAACTCAATTGTTGGCAGTATAGCTACCGGGAGATACGGGAAGATTTCAATTAGATTACATCATGGTCAAACAGAGATTCCGAAATCAGATACTGGATTGTAAGGCGTACCCAGGAGCAGATATAGACTCAGATCACAATATGTGATGAAGAGTAGGCTGAAGTTCAAGACATTAGTCAGGAAGAATCAATACGCAAAGAAGTGGGATACGGAAGTACTAAGGAATGACGAGATACGTTTGAAGTTCTCTAAAGCTATAGATACAGCAATAAGGAATAGCGCAGTAGGCAGTACAGTTGAAAAGGAATGGACATCTCTAAGAAGGGCCATCACAGAAGTTGGGAAGGAAAACATAGGTACAAAGAAGGTAGCTGCCAAGAAACCATGGGTAACAGAAGAAATACTTCAGTTGATTGATGAAAGGAGGAAGTACAAACATGTTCCGGGAGAAACAGGAACACAGAAATACAAGTCGCTGAGGAATGTAATAAATAGGAAGTGCAGGGAAGCTAAGACGAAATGGCTGCAGGAAAAATGTGAAAACATCGAAAAAGATATGATTGTCGGAAGGACAGACTCAGCATACAGGAAAGTCAAAACAACCTTTGGTGACATTAAAAGCAACGGTGGTAACATTAAGAGTGCAACGGGAATTCCACTGTTAAATGCAGAGGAGAGAGCAGATAGGTGAAAAGAATACATTGAACGCCTCTATGAGGGTGAAGATTTGTCTGATGTGATAGAAGAAGAAACAGGGGTCGATTTAGAAGAGATAGGGGATCCAGTATTAGAATCGGAATTTAAAAGAGCTTTGGAGGACTTACGGTCAAATAAGGCAGAAGGGATAGATAACATTCCATCAGAATTTCTAAAATCATTGGGAGAAGTGGCAACAAAACGACTATTCACGTTGGTGTATAGAATATATGAGTCTGGCGACATACCATCTGACTTTCGGAAAAGCATCATCCACACAATTCCGAAGACGGCAAGAGCTGACAAGTGCGAGAATTATCGCACAATCAGGTTAACAGCTCATGCATCGAAGCTGCTTGCAAAAATAATATACAGAAGAATGGAAAAGAAAATTGAGAATGTGCTAGGTGACGATCAGTTTGGCTTTAGGAAAAGTAAAGGGACGAGAGAGGCAATTCTGACGTTACGGCTAATAATGGAAGCAAGGCTAAAGAAAAATCAAGACACTTTCATAGGATTTGTCGACCTGGAAAAAGCGTTCGACAATATACACTCCTGGAAATTGAAATAAGAACACCGTGAATTCATTGTCCCAGGATGGGGAAACTTTATTGACACATTCCTGGGGTCAGATACATCACATGATCACACTGACAGAACCACAGGCACATAGACACAGGCAACAGAGCATGCACAATGTCGGCACTAGTACAGTGTATATCCACCTTTCGCAGCAATGCAGGCTGCTACTCTCCCATGGAGACGATCGTAGAGATGCTGGATGTAGTCCTGTGGAACGGCTTGCCATGCCATTTCCACCTGGCGCCTCAGTTGGACCAGCGTCCTTGCTGGACGTGCAGACCGCGTGAGACGACGCTTCATCCAGTCCCAAACATGCTCAATGGGGGACAGATCCGGAGATCTTGCTGGCCAGGGTAGTTGACTTACACCTTCTAGAGCACGTTGGGTGACACGGGATACATACGGACGTGCATTGTCCTGTTGGAACAGCAAGTTCCCTTGCCGGTCTAGGAATGGTAGAACGATGGGTTCGATGACGGTTTGGATGTACCGTGCACTATTCAGTGTCCCCTCGACGATCACCAGTGGTGTACGGCCAGTGTAGGAGATCACTCCCCACACCATGATGCCGGGTGTTGGCCCTGTGTGCCTCGGTCGTATGCAGTCCTGATTGTGGCGCTCACCTGCACGGCGCCAAACACGCATACGACCATCATTGGCACCAAGGCAGAAGCGACTCTCATCGCTGAAGACGACACGTCTCCATTCGTCCCTCCATTCACGCCTGTCGCGACACCACTGGAGGCGGGCTGCACGATGTTGGGGCGTGAGCGGAAGACGGCCTAACGGTGTGCGGGACCGTAGCCCAGCTTCATGGAGACGGTTGCGAATGGTCGTCGCCGATACCCCAGGAGCAACAGTGTCCCTAATTTGCTGGGAAGTGGCGGTGCGGTCCCCTACGGCACTGCGTAGGATCCTACGGTCTTGGCGTGCATCCGTGCGTCGCTGCGGTCCGGTCCCAGGTCGACGGGCACGTGCACCTTCCGCCGACCACTGGCGACAACATCGATGTACTGTGGAGACCTCACGCCCCACGTGTTGAGCAATTCGGCGGTACGTCCACCCGGCCTCCCGCATGCCCACTATACGCCCTCGCTCAAAGTCCGTCAACTGCACATACGGTTCACGTCCACGCTGTCGCGGCATGCTACCAGTGTTAAAGACTGCGATGGAGCTCCGTATGCCACGGCAAACTGGCTGACACTGACGGCGGCGGTGCACAAATGCTGCGCAGCTAGCGCCATTCGACGGCCAACACCGCGGTTCCTGGTGTGTCCGCTGTGCCGTGCGTGTGATCATTGCTTGTACAGCCCTGTCGCAGTGTCCGGAGCAAGTATGGTGGGTCTGACACACCGGTGTCAATGTGTTCTTTTTTCCATTTCCAGGAGTGTAAAATGGTGCAAGCTGTTCGAGATTCTGAAAAAAGTAGGGGTAAGCTATAGGGAGAGACGGGTCATATACAATATGTACAACAACCAAGAGGGAATAATAAGAGTGGACGATCAAGAACGAAGTGCTCGTATTAAGAAGGGTGTAAGACAAGGCTGTAGCCTTTCGCCCCTACACTTCTATCTGTACATCGAGGAAGCAATGATGGAAATAAAAGAAAGGTTCAGGAGTGGAATTAAAATACAAGGTGAAAGGATATCAATGATACTATTCGCTAATGACATTGCTATCCTGAGTGAAAGTGAAGAAAAATTAAATGATCTGCTGAACGGAATGAACAGTCTAATGAGTACACAGTATGGCTTGAGAGTAAATCGGAGAAAGACGAAGGTAATGAGAAGTAGTAGAAATGAGAACAGCGAGAAACTTAACATCAGGATTGATGGTCACGAAGTCAGTGAAGTTAAGGAATTCTGCTACCTAGGCTGTAAAATAACCAATGACGGACGGAGCAAGGAAGACATCAAAAGCAGACTCGCTATGCCAAAAAAGGCATTTCTGGGCAAGAGAAGTCTACTAATATCAAATACCAGCCTTAATTTGAGGAAGAAATTTCTGAGTATGTACGTCTGGAGTACAGCATTGTATGCTAGTGAAACATGGACTGTGGGAAAACCGGAACAGAAGAGAATCGAAGCATTTGAGATGTGGTGCTATAGACGAATGTTGAAAATTAGGTGGACTGATAAGGTAAGGAATGAGGAGGTTCTACGGAGAATCGGAGAGGAAAGGAATATGTGGAAAACACTAATAAGGAGAAGGGACAGGATGATAGGACATCTGCTAAGACATGAGGGAATGACTTCCATGGTACTAGAGGGAGCTGTAGAGGGCAAAAACTGTAGAGGAAGACAGAGATTGGAATACGTCAAGCAAATAATTGAGGACGTAGGTTGCAAGTGCTACTCTGAGATGAAGAGTTTAGCACAGGAAAGGAATTCGTGGCGGGCCGCATCAAACCAGTCAGTAGACTGATGACCAAAAAAAAAAAAAAAAAAAAAAAAAAAAATAGGTACCACCTCAAATATTTGGCGGGGCGAATACCGGGGATGCCGGCCGCGGTGGTCTAGCGGTTCTAGGCGCGCAGTCCGGAACCGCGCGACTGCTACGGTCGCAGGTTCGAATCTTGCCTCGGGCATGGATGTTTGTGATGTCCTTAGGTTAGTTAGGTTTAAGTAGTTCTAAGTTCTAGGGGACTGATGACCACAGATGTTAAGTCCCATAGTGCTCAGAGCCAATACCGGGGATGTCCGGCGAGCTAACGCGGACCGGTTTGCCGGCTCTCGCGGGCCGGTTTTGGCCCGCGGGCCGTAGTTTGGAGACCCCTGGCTTAGATCATTTGAAGTGTTTCCTTCAGTGCAACTAATTTCTGCAAACGCTCTCGTCTGAAGAGTGAACTGGTAACACGGGACCTTCGTCTGTTTATCTGTGCATATGGAAAGACATGTACATAACCGTTCTTACATACAAACGACACAATGGGAGTAAACACAAAAGTAAAATCAACTGTGTAAGTAGGTAAGACAGGAAAATACGAGTGAACTCAAGAAATTCTATGTGTCATCAGATAACAGCCAATAATTGGTGGATATTAATAATAGCATGAAATTAAGGGATCGATGTATGACCGTAAAAGACTGCTTAAATGATTAAAATATGGCAGAATGTTTTAGTTTCAGTGCTGTTTACACAAACCAAAACCAAATTACAAATCTCGGGGCAGATTTGACTGAGCGCGGACACGACTCAGTTGTCGACGAGAAAAGGGGGCGGGGGGAGTGGATGACTCTTCTCACCATTATTCGTTATCGTTCGTCGTGTAATGCTGTCGGTGGTAGGCGCTGTTTCGGTACGGAACGTCGCCTCGGAGCTGTGCGGGGCGAATCGGCTGGCCTCATCTGCATTCGCGGCTTTGTGACGAGCCCCAGGTACGATATCCGCTTTGTCTGCCCGTTGTCGGTAGCATGGCCGAAGCTGTGGTATCACGGTGTCGGAAGGCGGATGTTGGCGATGGACGGAAGAGCTCCCATGTCCTCTCGCTTCCGCGGTGGCTCCACGACTCCTCTCTTCGCTCCTCAGCCATTTCTCGGCTCAACGACTCTTCGAAATTTTCCTCCTTTTGGCACTGTCAGTGGCGGACGAAATTTTCAATAGAGTCCAATGGCAGTTGGCCGTCTGATGGCCACACCTCTATGTGCAGGATTGTAATTTCCTATCTGGCGTGGGCTGGTTGGTGTGTACCCCGGGAACTGGCGTGTTTCTCACGGTTTCACATTTTTACGATGTTTTTCTGCATTCAGAAGCTGTTGTGAGAGCAGATACACAACGTTTCTTTGTAACTGCTATCTCTGGAAAGACTCATGTTTCGTCTTCGTCTCAGAGTCTGCTGGTGTCACTGATTTATAAGGAACATCCTAACTGCCGGCCGAAGTGGCCGTGCGGTTAAAGGCGCTGCAGTCTGGAACCGCAAGACCGCTACGGTCGCAGGTTCGAATCCTGCCTCGGGCATGGATGTTTGTGATGTCCTTAGGTTAGTTAGGTTTAACTAGTTCTAAGTTCTAGGGGACTAATGACCTCAGCAGTTGAGTCCCATAGTGCTCAGAGCCATTTGAACATCCTAACTATCCAGGAAAACATCTTCTTAAGAACGCTGACTTCTTTCACACGCCTCCCTGCGCGAACTCTCCGCCCTTGTGTACGCTCCTCCCTGTGCCAGCGCGGTGCTGGAATTGTCGGCACATTCCTGCTTTCTAAGGCAGGTAAAATTACTGCTGCAAGGCCAGAAGAACTCACATGCATCGCCCGTATGTTCTTGACTTTCCGTCCTAATAGCTGAAGGGGTGCATCAATTCTTGGCACACTTCTCACTGTCAGTCAAACTCTTCGCAACGTATCCTTTCTTAAGCGAGGCGATGACGCCTACCGGCTATCCCCGTGTATTTTGCAGAATGGCTACAGTGCCCTCTTCTCGGGCGATCGGAGCGTGAGGTCCGGCCGGCTTTCTCCTGGGCCACAGGCACTGTGGGTCGGCGAAGGAGATTCCGGGCGGAGGTATCACAATACGTAGACTAGTCTTGCGTAGCGGAGAGTGTTGTACCTAGAGTATACTGTACCTAGGAACACATAATGGTTTTTGGTCGGACCTCAGTCTTGTGACTGATTCCAGAATCACATTAAGGAATGCGCACAATTGAACGCCTTAAACAGTTTTCCCCGTTGCGTATTGCGCAGCATTTGTAAATATTTCGTGTTCTATACATATACATTCTGTATAACAATATAGAGCTATTTGGAGTATATTTTTAATTCTTCTGTTACATAATCTATGGCGAGCAAAATGCTGTATAATTTTAGAAATATTTACACGCCGTAAAATGTGCTCAGTTGAGCCATACTTTACAGCTCGTGCACCATCTTGTACCTTGAAACAGAAAAATGTCTTGAAGCAATTAATTCAGTTTGTTTAATGTCTTAACAATTTTACCTGCCTTTAAAATAGGAATGTGTGCTAGTTTCCAATAGCTCCTATTTCGAAATTTATTTAGACTTTCAATATTGTCATTAATTTAACATCATTCAGTGCATGGTGGTGTGTAGAAATGTAATCACGTAAAAGACAGACTACTAAATAGAATATTGACAAGATTTCTTTGACCACAACTTCGGTTATTTCAAAAGATTATTTGTTCCTAGGTACATAGCCATGTTGTAATTTGGAAGATGTTTCCACTTTTTCAAAAACGTAGGAGTGCACCACATCAAAAATGAATGTCATCATTTAAAATGGAATAAGAAAATACGTGAATCTTACATTACAGTACATCTGAAAATATACCAAGGTACAACATTCTCCCCTACAGTAACACACACTCTAACACATACGAAACTGTAGTACAACCCAAACCGAACTGCACAACTGCAGGCTATCTAGCTCTCAGACTAATGTGCACCAAGCGTACTGTCTAACAGAAAGAAATCCACACAGTTGAGCTCGTCTACAAAGTGCCAACGCTACGTCCATTGTCATAAATACAACCGAATCACTTTCAGCCCCTTATATGAATGTTGAAACGTGTGTGAATTACTAAGGGAGCAAACTGCTGAGATCATCGGTCCTTAGACTTACACAATACTTACACGAACTTAAATTAACTAATGCTAAGAACAACACAGGCACCCATGCCCGAGGGAGGACTCGAATCTCCGACGGGAGGGTCCCCCTCTTACGGACAAAAGTTCAATCTCGGAAAGTATGTGTTACGGAACCAGTGTTTTACTTCTTTCGTTGAGCACTACCATCACTTTTTTAGCACCCGTTACACATATGTTACAGCGAAGCTAATCAGCAAACAATATGGAAGTAGTTGTTCCCCTCCTTAGGTCTTGTAAGCACACAGCACTGCGACGTATCCCCGAAAGGCAGGGAAACAAGGCAGTAAAGTCTGCGTGGGACCACCCTGAGACTACTCATGGCATGGGTCGGTCCGCAGTCCCCCGTGCTGACGAGGCGCTGCTATCTGATGACTCGTACTGGCCATCAGCAGCGGTGGGGCTGGACAGATTGCTGTTTCCGGAATCAGCGTCCGGGCAATAAACTTTGCGGTAATGCTTCTGATTTTTATCGCTGTTCGCCCGTTACCGACAGGCGGCGGAGGCTGCTGCGTGTCTGTGCGTGTGTGTGTTTGTGTGTGTGCTGTGGTCGTGGGGATACAATGGCGTCTCATTAGATCAGCCTCAGGGGTATGTCAAGTAAATAACTCTCTTACGACAGATGCTACTGCAACCATACCCCTCAATGAATTTCTGCAGAAATATGTAGTAGCTGGGAACAGTATGTACAAGGTGAACAACTACAGTCACAAATGAGAAATACTACAAGGTGTACAAATTTGCTTCCGCCGTTTCTTCCCCAACATTTGAAGCTGTAATGAAACAAATTGGTTACACATGTAACATTCAAAGTATTTTCCATCGTTGGCCATTACTTTCTCCCATCTTTCGGGCAGTGTACGAATTCCGCGTCGGAAAAATTGTTTATCTTTTGAAGCGATCCACGAATCCATCCAATTTGTGACTTCTTCATGACATCGGAAGTGTTGGTCAGCCAGGCTATGCGCCAGTTATCTAAACAGGTGATCGTCAGAGGGAGCAATATCTGGAAAATACGGCGGGTGGGGTACGACTTCCCATTTTATCGTTTCCAAGTACCTTGTGACCTCTTCTGCAACGTGGGTTCGAGCGTCGCCGGGCTGCAAAAGCACTTTATCGTGCCTCTCGTTATATTGCGGCCGCTTGTAATGCTCTGCTCAAACGCATTAGCTGCGTTCGATAACAAGCACCTGTGATTGTTTCATTTGGTTTTATCTTCTCATAGTACACGACGCCGAGCTGATCCCACCAAATGTAGAGCATGATCTTCGAGCCGTGAATATTCGGTTTGGCCGTCGACACGGAAGCATGGCCGGGATTTCTCCATGATTTTTTGCCTCTACGGTTATGGTAATGAACCCATTTATCGTCCCCGTTCACAATGCGATGCAGAAATACCTTCCGTTTTTGCCTCTGAAGCAATTGTTCACAAACACACAAACGCCGTTCAACGTCTCTTGGTTTCAGCTTACACGGGACCCAAATTCCTTCTTTCTGAATCATGCCCATAGCCTTGTGACGTTTTGAAGTGGCTTGCTGTGTCACTAGTCGTGCCAATTATTCCTGAGTTTTACGCGAGCCTTCACACAGCAATGTCATCAATTTCCTTCATCTTCGAAAACATTCTCTCTTCCACCACTATGCCGGTCTACGACGTTGAAATCACCGTTCTTGAAGCGTTGAAATCACTTACGACACGTTCTTTCACTAACAGCGTCCTTACCATACGTACTTGAGAGTATTCGACGAGACTCAGCCGCGGTTTTCTTCATATTGAAACAAAACAATAACATCTCCCGCAAATGACGAGAATTAGGCTCGTAAATTGATATTTTCAACCAAGAACAACTTTATGATGAAGACACAAATCGACTAACGTTTGAATGAGGTTATGTTGACCGAGGTCCAAGCTAACTGCCTGACGTCTGTGATCTGTTTCTTTCGACCGCTACTTACCGTTGTCGCCATCTATCAGCAAACGACGGAAGCAAAGTTGTACACCTTGTATTTCTTGCATGGCGTCATTCAGTCGGTACCAATGAAAAAGTATATCTCCCACGATTCGATGTCGAAAACGAATATATAACAGCATTTCAAAGGTTCAAGTGTGTGTGAATTCCTAAGGGACCAAACTGCTGAGGTCATTTGTCCCTAGACTTACACACTACTTAAACTAACTTACTCTAAGAACAACACACACACCCATGTTCAAGGGAGGACTCGAACCTCCGACGGGAGGGGCCGCGCGATTCGTGACATGGCGCCTCTAACCGTGCTGCCACTTCGCGCAGGTAACAGCATTTCAGAACATTGACTGTATTTTCCTACTGAAAATTTAGCACGTTTCTACACCATGGTCAAAGAGTGGGGGGGGATTTATATAGTACTCCAGAAAATTAAAAATTGTGAAAAGAGCATCTGAGAGTGCGTGTGCGGTCACAGATGTCAAGAGGAAAGAGTAGTGACTTCATTTTCAGACGTGAGCAGCTTGTATCACCGACATGGGTACTGGACGACATCGCAGAACAAGGCATGTTGCGACAGGGATCATCAAGCAGCACGCCGCCCCCAAAAAAGTCATTAAAGAAACAACATTCATAGTTTCATATATATGAATTTCCAAATGTCTCACCTGACATTCTGAGAATAAAGCAGCTCGGAAAGGGTGTCGAAAGTGGCGTGGTGTTCAAGGCGTAACACAAGATGCTTTTCAGTTGTTCCACGTGGAATGGACTTGGGGCCTGATAGTCCGCAGAGAATGCCCATTGTGGTAAAGGAACCCATTCACAGGTTGGACGCGGTCTGAAAGTCCACTGGTAGAAGCTACAATATTAGGTCGTTGAGTATGGCAAACACAAATTGGAAAAACCCCTCGGCGACCTCTGGAATCTAGACAGAAATAACTGAAAGAAACAGAATTGTTTACACACTCGCATAATCATACATTGCCGACCCGCGTTCACAGTCGTTGTGCTAAGTGTTCTACCGATAATGATGGTGAGAGCACTTTGATTTTATGCTGCGCATATTATGTTCTTACAGTTATTACGTCAGTTGGAGGATATCAGTTCAAATGGATCAAATGGCTCTGAGCACTATGGGACTTAACATCTGAGGTCATCAGTCCCCTAGAACTACTTAAACCTAACTAACCTGATATCACACACATCCATGCCCGAGGTAGGATTCGAACCTGCGACCGTAGCGGTCGCGTGGTTCCAGACTGAAGCGCCAAGAACCGCTCGCCCACGGCGGCAGGCGAGGATATAAGTATATCTCAGATTTTTAGATTTAAGCTTTTCAAAGCTGAATTTCTCTGAATTACAATTTCTTGGACGTTTTGCTAAAGCGATATACTGAGCACTTACTTAAACAAAAAATGAGCATTTATTATTTTACACAGCTCCCTGGAAAAAGTGAAACTCCAAGACCGAGAGATGTAATCACAGTGAAATTTATTCCGCCGATTTGGGAACTACACAGACCTAGAGATGCACTGCGATTGTGGAAATTCAGTATGATGTGGTGCCACTAGGTGCTGCAGTCAGAGCCTCTAGACGCCGTGGCACGGAATCAAAGAACGCCTGAATATGCCGCTGGGGAATACTCTGCCACGCGGTTTTGTAGGTGCGGCCACAAAGCATCATCGGGAGGAGGACCCGAACGAAGAAGTTGCCGACCGATCACATTCCAGTCACCTTCGATAGGCGACAAGCGAGGCGAACGGACAGGCCAGGTAAGCTGCGGTACCCGTTGTTCTTTGAAGAAGGCTTTCACATTCGGTGTGACAAGAGGCCAGGCGTTGTCCTTCTGAAATATGACTTGTGAAACGCCCTCAAGAAGTGATACGTGAGATCGCGTGTTGTAGGCAATGATGCCCCAGACCATCACACCTGGCGTTTGTCCACTACGGCGCTCAACAATACAGTCTGTCCGACTGCGTTCACAAGGGTGGGCGTCGAATGCATGTGCGGCCATCACTATAAGACAAGCCGAAGCGGGCCTGTCGGAAAACATTACCTTTCGCCACCAAACACACCAGTGCCAGCGTTCACGTGTCCGTTGCAGTCTGGGGCATTGGTGGTTTCTGGTCAGTGGAACTCGACGCAGTGTGCGTGCCACCTATCCAGCCCGCAGTGTCGAATCGTCGACGGAGCCATGCCCATATCTGTTACAGTATGGTCCTCTCACCTCCACTGATTCCACATATGCCTCACGCCTCACTGCTGAAGCAACGTGCCCTGTACTAGCTGCCATGTCCTGCGTCCCGGAGACCAATCATTCTGACCCGTTCGAACACACTCAGATGCCAATATTCCACCCTGTAATGTTTAGGAGGCATGGTGGCACTTGTTGAAAAATTTCCACTTCGTAAGACGGCTGCGCACCGACTGAACGTTGCGTAACACAGACCTGTGTGCTCACATGAAAGAGGACCCTGTTGGGTCTACGTGCACGTCACCTCTCTGCCGTTTAAATTACATATAGTGGTTCACTGTTCTACACCACCGCTTATCGTGGCGTATTACTGATCATTACTTCTGAAGTATCACTTTTTACAAACAATAGTACATTAAAACATTTTGTATATTTTAACGTTTATCGGTAAAATTCTAAACATCTGAGGTACGATGAAGATACGCAGTGATAACAAGGTTTATTTGGGACTGGAGAGCATGATAAGTTGGGGATATCTCTGCCGTGGTACGCATGTGTGTGACGCGATCACGGTACAGCAGTCGTTAGCGCAGGCTGCCTGCCTTACATTCGTATTCAACACACAAAACACCAAACGACCCATTCAGTACTCAGATAGATTCCAGCACAAATGGTACAAATGGCTCTAAGCACTATGGGACTTAACATCTGAGGCCATCAGTCCCCTAGGACGAATTAACCCTAACTAACCTAAGGACATCACACATATCAATGCCCGAGGCAGGACTCGAACCTGCGACGGTAGCAGCAGCGCGGTTTAGGACCGAAGGGCCTACAACCGCTCGGCCACAGCAGCCGGCTCCTTCCAGCACAATCCTACCAACTATTAAGTTGATAATTATTCACGTTGCCATATACTAATGCAGCTAAAATTTCATTGGACAGAAAACAAAAATTTAATTAAATTCATATAAGTGAAAATGACCCACCTAACTTGAAGATTAAAAGATAACAATATGTTTTCCGTTATGGCTCTTGTATAACGTTGGAAACACAGTGTTGTGGGAGAAAATTATGTAGTGAGAAAAAGTTATGTTCTGGTATACCAATTTATTTGGTCTCGATTAGTATGATTTAAACTAAGGTTGTATTTATTCACAATTATCTACAACCAAAACGTAAATAGCAATATGCTAACAATTCCTAGGTTTCTCTTGATCACCAACGTGACAAAATAGAAATTAATGCAAACTGTATCTGTGCAGAAGACGCCTGAAAACAGTGTCTAGGCAACTCACAAAACTCACATATATTTTATAGCATCAACTCTAGATCACATAATGATAAAGATGATAAAGAAATAACGATAAAATGCGATCACAAGTTGCAAAACAGACTCGCAAATTGTAAGCTATGCAGTGCAACAACAAATGCAACTCTAAACAAGGCACTTACTCTAAAATAGCAGTACGCTCGCCCAGAGATCGTCACCTGCACACTCCGAGCAAACCCCGAGTAAGCTGTCTCATACACTTCTCAAAATTTCCGTAAGAGGGTAGAAAGTTGCAAGATTTGCCACAGTGACAACTTAAAATCTCCTTCTCCTGCATGCAGGTAGAGTCTGCGGAATTTTCTCATCCAGAAGTTGTATTCTCTGTTAACAAACTGAAGTTTACAGAATACCGTCCCTCGCTCGATGGTTGGTCGAAAAATATCGGGGCGTTTAAATGCAGCGCTCTTCCTACACTGTTAACGGGACTGTAGCGGTGGTCCTGTTCTTTTGCTTCCGTCTTCTGCACCACCTTCGTTCAGGATCTCTCGTGGTTAGCATGGCTTTGAAAGGCGCTTTTCCAACGTTCTGACTTAGGACTTGAAGCGGCTTACTCGCACGACCCGCTGCCCGTGATAACTTCTGCTGGGAAACCTCTGGGAATTCTGCTGTTGCCAGTCTACTGCTAAAGATTTTCTGGTGGCACGAGTCGTCACTTTCCTCTAACGGACGACTACATGAGCTAATGTGCCAAAATTCACAGGACCTGCTACTCCATTCAAGATGTTTACAAGCATACGATGTAAAATGGTGGTAGGTATTGTTGCTTGGTGACGTGTAACAAACCAGTGTTGTCACAAGCATCTTCTTTTGGTTCAAATGGCTCTGAGCACTATGGTACTTAACTTCTGAGGTCATCAGTCGCCTAGAACTTAGAACTAATTAAACCTAACTAACCTAAGGACATCACACACATCCATGTCCGAGGCAGCATTCGAACCTGCGACCGTAGCAGTTTCGCGGTTCCAGACTGTAGCGCCCAGAACCGCTCGACCACAACGGCCGGCCATCTTCTTTTCTTCTTTGTCTTGTGCCTTTGTCGCGCATCGGCGCAATGTCTGCGTGGTTGTTAACGAATTTTGCACTTTTTTTTAAATAAAAGGGGTGGCGGCTGGATCCATTTCCTGTCACGGAAGATTTGTACCCCAATTGTCTGCATGTAGTCATCCTAATCTTAAAATGAGCGGAAGTTTTCGAAATATTTGCGATCGTGTAACTGAAGCAGGACTTCGGTACCAGCCGGGTAATTCATCTTATGGGACTCGGGAAACCGTCTAAACACCACATCCAGGTTGGGTGTAACACCGATCCCCGACGCTAATCTACCTGACTCATTTGATCCGGTGCTGCCACATCTCTCCATCCAGGAAGCAGCGCTTTAATATGCACGGCTATGCTGGCCGGTCATGTTCCGACATGGAGAGCGGGAGACAAACTGTGGCCTCCTGCACTCTCCCCGTCCCAGACCCCCTCGTCCACTGGAAGGTACATTCTGACCAAGATCACTGAATGTACACGAAAGACTTATCAGGTTGAACTCGTCTGGCAGATTGGAACGAAGTGGTCAGGAACTTATTTTGCCTGTGATATATTCTCTATGAAATATCGTGTGCCTAGGGCCTCCCGTCAGGTAGACCGGTCGCCTGATGGAAGTCTTTTGAGTTGACGCCACTTCGGCGACTTGCGTGTCTATGAGGATGAAGACAACACAACACCCAGACCCTGAGCGGAGAAAATCTCCAACCCAGCCGGAAATCGAATCCGTACCCCTTTGCACAGCATTCGGCCGCGCCGACCACTCAGCTACCGAGGCGGACGTACATTCTCTTTGAAGGTGACATAAGTAATACGCAAGGCAGCTTGTCGTTCACCCATAGTAACTAGCATTCAGATGCTGCTGTCTGTTGTGACAGTGTTAAAACTTTTATCGAAATGAAGCAAGGTTTCATCCTTATCTGAAATAAGAATATTAGAGAACAATTAGATTTATGAAAAATAGTTTGATTTTCGTTGACAATATTTCTTCGCTCTATAATGTTTGTCAGTAGCCCGGAGCATGTAAATGTTTTCCAACATTTTCTGTGACAGGCAGTTTCCTGCTCGTTAAGAAGGGCCAGTGCCACGTCAGGCCTACAAATATTTTCCGGGCCAGTTTTGTTTTGTCCACCCTCATACTAATTGTGCATAGTATTATTCTCACTCTAAAATGTGCGCAAGGGGCACTGTATAGCAGTCTAGACAGCAGAGCACTGGAAACAGGTTCTTGAGCAGTTGTGTGAGTCATGGCAGTGTTGTGATGTGTGTGTGCGACTCGGCTGCAATAAACAAACGTAGTAGCACGGGTCGACATAGACACGTGTTTATCCATACCCATAACTCCATTGTGTTTAAAATTGCCCAACATGTTAGTGTATCAACGAGGACCGTCCAGTGTGCCCTCGTGGAATGGTCTGAATATCACATTCATGTAAAATGGCGTTAGAGCAGCGATCGTAAATAAATCCTAGCGGACAGGGAGCGGAAGCATCTCACGCCTTATCATCGTCAATAGGTCTTAAACACGACAGGACTCGCTTCTAGCAGCAAATGCAGGTCCATTACAATCATTTTCCCAGCCGTGTCGAGAACTTCATGCAGACATTAGAGCTGCAAAGGGCCATTACTTTCAAAGTTATATACAGCTGCACGTCTTGAATGGGTCAATCAACGTGCTATCTGTACAGTTGCTGCCTGGAAGTGTGTTTCCTGGTTTGTGCTGCACTCGATTGACTCACCTACACCCAAACCAGTGTCTGATGACCTACCAGTTAACACGCATCTTTAGAAATGATGTAAAGCGTCGACTGCACTGATAGCCCAATAAGCATAACCCCGCAGTGCGTGTACGGTCCCGTTCAGGATGGAGGCGGTTCTGTGATGTTTTCGGAGTGTTTTTCGTACCAAGACATGGGGGCCCACTCATTCAGGTCACTGTAAACATAGACGAGACTGTTTGTTTCAAGTGTTGCGTATTATTCTACAGTTTCATGACGACTATATGTGGACGTCTCTGTCTGTAAAGATTACAACAGCCATGTTCTCAGCGCTGTACACATACCTTCCTGGGTAGCATGTCACTCACAGGCTTGCCGACTAACTCATACAGTGTTAATCTCGTAAAAATGTCTGAGTCTGTTTCGAACTGTGATTGTAACGTAGCAGTCAACATCCCTGGAAAATAATAGCTCTCTAAGATCAAACCGTCAAAGAGAAGCCCCCTCCTACTATGTTACACAGTATTTCTTCCCGTGGAGGTGACAAGTATTTTATCAGATGCATTTTTCTATGTGAGAAGGATCTCTTTTGTGTGAAACATCTCATACTCAGTGTAATTTGAGATAATCGAAAATTTAATGTTGCATGTAATGTATTTGTCACCAAATTTGCTGCATAAAAGAAACATGTATTCATATAGCAGTGTACAGAGTAATTCAGCTGCCCATACCTGTGGGCTTTATTCAACCACCGAGCAACCGCTACGGTCGCAGGTTCGAATCCTGCCTCGGGCATGGATGTGTGTGATGTCCTTAGGTTGGTTAGGTTTAAGTAGTTCTAAGTTATAGGGAACTGATGACCTTGGACGTTAAGCCCCATAGTGCTCAGAGATTATTCAAATGGTTCAAATGGCTCTGAGCTCTATGCGACGTAGCTTCTGAGGTCATCAGTCGCCTAGAACTTAGAACTACTTAAACCTAACTAACCTAAGGACATCACACACATCCATGCCCGAGGCAGGATTCGAACCTGCGACCGTAGCCCGCGCTGGGTTCCAGACTGTAGCGCCTAGAATCGCACGGCCACTCCGGCTGGCCCATTTTATTCAACCTACAACGCCTTCAAATACCGCGCACAGGATTTCCATATTTTCTCACTCGGTATGCACAAACTACTAGCCCTACAAAAAAAAAGGAATAGGACCTTTTGGTAAGATATTTAATGTAGTTACGTTTTGTACGCTAAAGGTAGTGGTTAAAGTTCACTGTAGAAAAGTGACCTTCAAACCCGTTTTTCTCTAATAATTCGAACACTGTGGCCTCCAACGAAAAGGTACAAAATTTAACTACATTAAATTTCCTAAAAAATGCCCTGTTATTTTTTTCTGTAGGATTAATAGCTTCCCCTTACCAGGCGAGAGAATATGAAAAACTTATGTGTGGTTTAGGAAGGTGTTGCGAGTTGCGTAAAACCGAAAGGCAGACGCAACTGAACCACTTTGTATACCTGAGTCCTCGCTCAATAGTCCTGTAACGTTATTCTATTTTTCATGACTCCATGTGGTTGAGGAGTTTCTGAAACCTATGAACAGTCACAAGCTCAGCACACTTTCTGGCTCTGTATGTGGATGAATGATTTACTGTTTTTGCAGACGTACTTG
Source organism: Schistocerca nitens (assembly GCF_023898315.1). Lineage (NCBI taxonomy): Eukaryota > Metazoa > Arthropoda > Insecta > Orthoptera > Acrididae > Schistocerca > Schistocerca nitens. Next base: position 986,323,556 of record NC_064614.1, on the reverse strand, counting down.
CTTTCAGAATTAACGCAGTGTGAGAACCATGTGTGAATATTAAAGTAACCAATACCAAACATCAGTATCATTCGGAAAAGAGATTCTGTAAAATAGGTAAATATGCCTTCATCATTGTTTATGAATAATTCTACAGTTAAATATTTCAAATGATAGACCACAGCAATCAGTCATCTTTTCTTTCGGGTTTTATTATGCCAATCTAGATTTCGGCCAGTGCATAGCCATTATGAGTGCTCTACTGCTTGCTATTAGTGCGTGTCCTAGAATGTCAGTTTCCTGTTGTTCGGGCTTCTGTCGCAGTTCGTTCAAGACTACTGTGACAGGAGCCCGAACAACAGGGGACTGGTGTAGTAGGACTTGCATTTATACCACGAAATAGTGCATTGATAATGGCTAGGAACTAGCCGAAATCTAAATTTGCCTAATAAAACCTGAAAGAAAAGGTCGACTGACTACTGTGCTCTATCATTTTACAGTCATATCACAGTCGTTGAGTGCACCCACATTCGTAATGGAAGATAACTTGACTTTAATATTTACTACCCGTCATGGGACTGCCAGTAGTACCGCTGTCTGCCAGTAGAGGTGCTGAGGTGCCTCGACCGGCAGCGGCCGCTGTAGGCCGTCACGGAGCGCTCGCCAGTCAATGGGCTGCCGATGATAAACAGCAGCATTATTGCGTGAATAGCTAGTTATAGGGGCACGCATTATCACATAAACAATAAGCGGCCGCAAGAATATCAATTGATTTACGCTGAGCGTGCTCTCACGTTTGTCTATAAATTACAGCGCCCGACCGCCGCATAATGGGCGCGGGGAGCCCCAGTAAAACCCAACACGCCGCACCGCGCAACGCCACGCCGCGCCGCGCCGCGCCGCCAACAACACAGACTGGTGCCAGCACGGGGCTGACGGCGGATCACCGATCGAACATGTTCGCTGCGGGTGCCGTACTTGCTCGTAATTACCTCCAAAATGTCACTTCTTCTTTCAGTTCGAGAAACGTTATCGCTTCGAAAGATGTTCAGTCCTTGGTGTTGGGGAGAAGTTTCAGATGAATTTCTAAACACACGTCTCTCTTGATGGGACATCCACAGCTGTTATTCAATGTCAATGATAAAATCCGTTACAATCGTAAAAACTACTTATTTCTAAATAGGAAAGCACAACCCGGTTTGGTTCAAATGGTTCAAATGGCTCTGAGCACTATGGGACTTAACTGCTGTGGTCATCAGTCCCCTAGAACTTAGAACTAATTAAACCTAACTGAGGACATCACACACATCCATGCCCGAGGCAGGATTCGAACCTGCGACCGTAGCAGTCGCGCGGTCCCAGACTGTAGCGCCTAGAACCGCTCGGCCACTACGGCCGGCACAACCCGGTTTCAGGACACGTTTCCCGCCTCAGGCGCATGTTAAAATGTGATTCTACAAAGAATCCATAACTGAGCTTAAAGCAGGTTAAGCTCAGTTATGTATCCATTATGGATTCACATTTTAATACGCACCTGAAGATGGGACACATGTCCTGAAACCAGGTTGTTCTTTCGTTTTTAGAAATAAATAATTTTAACAACTATACCGGATTCTGTCATTGACGAATTCCTGAACGACTATAGCCCCTCAGTCAGTTTCTTAATACCTAATGAATCCTGCCCGAACCAGATCACTGTAATGCTCCGTAGTTAAGATAACTGTGACAGAAGTAACTACATTCCTTAGATATCGCTTTAAGTCTGCTGCGGGTGCCATACTTGCACGTAATTACCTCCAAAATATCACCTCTTCTTTCAGTTCCAGAAAAGCTATCGCTTCGGAAGATGTTCAGTCCGTGGTGTAGGGGACAAGTTCAGGAGAATTTCTAGACACACGTCTCTCTTGATAGAACATCCACAGCTGTTATACAACATCAATAATAAAATCCGTTACAATCGTAAACACTACTTATTTCTAAACAGGAAAGCACAACCCGATTTCAGGACACGTTTCCCGCCCCAGGCGCATGTTAAAATGTGATTCTACAAAGAATCCATAACTGAGCTTAAAGCAGCTTAACCTCAGTTATGTATCCATTATGGATTCACATTTTAATACGTACCTGAAGATGGGACACATGTCCTGAAACAGGGTTGTTCTTTCGTTTTTAGAAATAAATAATTTTAACAACTATACTGGATTCTGTCATTGACGAATTCCTGAACGATTATAGCCCCTGCGTCAGTTTCTTAATACCCAGTGAATCCTGCTCGAATCATATCACTGTAATGCTCCGTAGTTATGATAACTGTGACAAAGGTAACTACATTCCTTAGATATCGCTTTGAGTCTGCTACTGACCAAGGGGAGGGGGAAGAGGAGGGTGCTTATTGAACGTTGTGTGTTACTTACCTGGTACGTCGTTGGAGCTTATAGTGGCTATCGGTGCGTTAACCGAGAGCGATGTGATTACGGTGAGGGCATCTGAAAGCCGCCAGATTGTATGTGGTCGACAAGAGAAGGAGTTTCCTGTGTCACAATGTCAAGGGCGTACCACCAAAATCTCGATTAGCGGAAACACCCACTGTAAAGACAAGTGTGCTTCAAGCTTTTTGATGAAAAGGGTCCTCGATTACTTTAACGGTTGACGATGGACACTAAGTCCAACATATCACTCACAGATACAGTTCTGGGTAATAAACTATCACACCTTTTGGGTGTTGCCATACAAATATCTTTCTTTACCTCACAAGGTTTACGAAAACGTAAAGCTACGTTATTAATTCTTTGTTTGGTTGCCGGTATAAGCTGCAGTACGATAGCAGCCGACAAAAGGAAGCAAAATCAAATGACGCAGGCCACTGGCAGAAATAATCGTACGCTAATTCTTCAGCTCGTAGTTGTACTGGCAACGTACGTCCTCATTTATTTGTTGGCTGTTTTCCAGTATTTGTGCTTCTCTAATACACAGGAATACAGAAATACATTTTTCTGCTTCCTTATTTCGTCGATCAATTCGAGTATTTTGTCTGTTATCTAAGTTTTCTCTCGAGTTACTTTCCTTCTCTCTACCTTCTGTGATGGCCCGTTTTAGATATCTCCATTGGTCTTCCTACAGTGGTATTCAATTTCGCAGCATTTACAGCCTGAAAGAATTTAAATCGGCTCCTCACTCCTCAGTACCTCATTATTCAATTTCTATTCACAATGATTCTTGCTAACCACTTTCTCCTCATCAACACTAAATTACTATTCTAGTGTATACCTAGTCCTGGCTATGCGTTACAATCCAATTTATGATTCAGAAACTTTGTCTGACCACCACGTAAGCCATGTGGAATATTTCCGTGTCTCTGGGCCTGTTCCAAGTATACTTCCTTCCCCTGTGATTTTTGCTGATGATTTTTTATTCAAAATTGAATCAGTGGCAGGAATCGAACCCAATCTCAAGACAATTTGATTACTTGTTGAAGACACTACCCCTTCTATTTTCAAAAGTTTATTTAACAAATTTAACACTACGCAAACACGTGACTTCAACATAAAACAAAATCGGTTTATGAATTATTATGCTCATTGGTAGAAGTTCACACTTCAGTATTAAGTATGGAAAATTGTGGTAATACACTCTCCACTGGCTTTGGAGATTGAATTCTATAAACGCAGTGCCTTTGCAGCATCTCTTTTGTCTGTGTCGTCCGCTTTCGGCAGTGAGACTGAGCTACTCTGGTGTCTCATACAAGTTTAAGTGCCAGTCTTCCAATATCTTACTGCACACTATGTTACTTTTACCAATTGTTTAACAAAGGTATATTCACGAGACGGATATTTTTTCAACACTACAATGTTCCCTGTATTTTCAATTGTTGCACTTACTCTTACTAATTACTAACAATGTAATTCACAGTGTATGACCGGTAGTATTTCCGATAACGGAAGGATGGGGGAGATTCTAAACTTCGCAGTAAATGATATCACTAGGATGATTCAGAAGCTTAGAAATTATCCTTTCTTTCGATGAAGATGGTCTAAATACGCAGTGAAGACTTCTGTAGCGTTTCCGTCAATGATGTTTCGAATTTCCTTTGTATCGAGAAACTGGAAACCTGTGAGCATAACAAAACGCTTAGGATCAATGTCCCAGGACGAACGCCGGCCGCTGGTGGCCGAGCGGTTCTGGCGCTACAGTCTGGAACCGCGCGACCGCCACGGTCGCAGGTTCGAATCCTGCCTCGGACATGGATGTGTGTGTTGTCCTTAGGTTAGTTAGGTTTAAGTAGTTCTAAGTTCTAGGGGACTTATGACCTCAGCAGTTGAGTCCCATAGTGCTCAGAGCCATTTGAACCACCCAGGACGAACTCTTAGTGTACTGTGTGGCAGTGTATACTAGGTTCTCAACATCGCAGTACCATGTAGCAACCGAGGAAAAATAGTGACTGAAAGCCAAAGGAAGAAGAAATATAAACGATACTCACTACTGACTGATTTTCTCTACGCACAAGCGTAACGTTCGTATACCATGTAGCAACTGAGGAAGAGCACTTGCAAATTAAACAATACCATCTCACGTAACTTTTTGGGAACTGAGTTACTGAAAATGCTAACCTTAGATCTTGTCAACCAGTTGCCTTTCCAGGAGTAAAAATATCACTTGGTTGCATCGGCACAGGTCATCCGACCAGAAATACCAGTTAGCAGGTAATCAGATATAATACACTTGCTAGTGTTTGTTAGCTGTTACAGTGTAATATCTACGCCGATAAATGGCAGAAATAGTAGAGATCACAGAAAGCGCATATGTCTCAGAGGTCGAAGAAACCGCCCAATGTCGGCCGCGGTGGTCTAGCGGTTCTAGGCGCTCAGTCCGGAACCGCGCGACTGCTACGGTCGCATGTTCGAATCCTGCCTCGGGCATGGATGTGTGTGATGTCCTTAGGTTAGTTAGGTTTAAGTAGTTCTACGTTCTAGGGGACTGATGACCACAGATGTTAAGTCCCATAGTGCTCAGAGCCATTTGAACCCATTTGAAACCGCCCAAGTCGCCGAAACCGCGCTAGTCACATTGGTAGAGTGCAGGGGATGCAAGCTGTGAATTCGTTAGCTGCGATTTTAGATTGCAACAAATGATAACTAAATATCACAGTGAAGAGTGACGTTCACAAAAGTCACTGATGTTGGTAACTCACATTTTCGCCAAACCCTACCTCCTGACAGCAGTACACAGAATGGCCGCTCGCCGACCCACTCGAACTGACCGTATGCACACTCCCTGGTCACCAGGCACACTCTTTCCGAGACTCCGCTCCAGCCAACGGTGCTACGACTTTCCCCATGTCCACAGATAACACCAGTCACACATTGCTCACATCAAGGCTCTTCCGACAATTATAATCAGAGACGTTCCTGGAACTGCTCACTTCACTTAGATCATCTTCAAATTGCACCACATTTGAAATCAGTAATGCATGTGTTATCAGTTGGGAATGAAGGAGCAGACTGTAAACAGTTGTCAATTACGAATGAATATTTACTGACGATTGACTGTCCAAAACAAAGAATTTTATGAGATACAAGATAGGAGGAATGGCAGTATCGGCCGTAAACTTTTAATTTGTCTGTTGCAGATCGATTTCAGCTATTGTGTTGTGTCAGTGTGGTATCATGTCAGAGTTTATTTACGATGAGTCATCTTGACTTGGATACAACTGCAGCGAACATAGCTACACATTAGCTGAAATCGATCTGCAACAAAGAGATTAAAAATTTGTGTACGATGGTTCCCTCCCTCCTATCTTGGATCTCATTGCTTGGAGCACGCTGTTCCTAATGGAAGTTTATGGTGGCCTGCATTTCCAGTCCACCTATCAATTTCCTTCAAGTAAGATTGAAATAAATAATTCTGCTTTGATTTTTTGGATTACTGTTCTAATAAGGTTTTATTCCGAATAAATTCCTGTGTGCGTTCTGCAGTTAGTCATTTGTTCTTGCTCTCTATGTGAGCGACACGTAGGGGACTGCAGCGTATTCCTTGATTATTAGCGTAGCACTAGTTCCTGAAACTTTGTTCACAGGCTTTCGCGGGTTAGTTGGTGCCTGCCAAATCTGAATTTTCAGTACTTGTGTGTGTTCTCCATTGATTCAAATAAAACTGTAACCATTCGATCATCTCTGTTGACCTAGCAGTCGACAGGACGTTAAATTCTAATCTTCCTTTTTGAGACCATTCATGCTGCCTTTCTGTATTCAATTTCACTTGCGAGTTCGTTTGGTCAGCGCGTGTGCATTAGAAACTCCCCCGTAAAGAGATAAAAAGATTGGCTATCGGGCTGGGTTCTCTGTCGAAGAAGGGGTGCGCAGACAGCAGCAGAGACAGATCCGTGTAAAGACGCATAGTTTTTCACTGCTTCTTTACTAATTCATGTAACTTCGTGGTACGTGGCCCCTTTAGTACGACCTTGCACAATCCTTACCACAACTATTACCAGTACGGGAAACGGGTTGTCGAATCATGGTTGGTAGTCGTACTTTGATTTAAACGTACATAATTTATTAACATAAGGTTCCTGCAGATAATTCCCACAATCTTCACTACGAGCAGCAATTACTTAGTATACGTTCTTAATTATATAAAACAAATATAACCATAAAATGCATGTAAAAACAGTTCAGAAACAACTAGCAAACACAGTATTCCCTTGGCTTTGCCACACTTAACAAAAGCTTACATCTATCAGTACGGTTTGTATCAGAGTGGGGCAGCCACTTAATTGCATTATAACACTACACGGCCCAACAACACTTAAATCTCACGTGGTTAATCACAATTCACTAGAACATAGATATGTAACAGAAGCAAGAAAGATTGCCATGAAACAAAGCCAGAATACACTTAGTTGATGTAACCCAAAAAACATTTGTTTAAACATCAGAAAATCACAAATTACAAAACGCGTTTTACCCGCCTTGGAAAAAGGAAGAGTTATACTTATCTTTTTGTATGGGGTCTTCGCCCTACGCAATCCAGCCGTGACAGGGTTATGTAAACACAGCAGGACCTAGGCTGCGGTTTACACCTCACTCCCCGCCGAGGCGTTGCCGCTTACAGCAACTTTTGGCAAACAAAGGACAATTGCAACTCTCTGAAACAAACATAAAATACAGGGCAGAATCCTTGCGTCAGGCATACGTGCATCACGGTACAAAACTTTCCGTCCACAGCAATCAGTGCCCTTTAAATTGAAACCATTTAAGGACGGTTCATCAACAATAATAATATCACTTAGGTGCAGTTTTCAATCACTTAATACAGTTATAATAACTAAGACATCACTGCGAAGCCAACATTTAAGCAGCTCACATGGAGCTCATCCACATACTTCTCTATTAACGGCTGTAAGTTCCACAATCATATAGCTGGTGAAATGCGTCTCAACGCGTTGCTCAGCCACATACAGTAACAGACAACTTACTTGATGTTTGCACACAGCACAACTCAGCGGCTCCAACAGCTTAACCACATTCCTTCAGGGACCTTTCCCTTGATAGAAATCACGAAACTCGGATCTCCGAGCTGCCCCAAAACACAGACTTGCTGACCAATACAATTGCGCGGTATATCGCGCTGATAGGGCACACCCGGTCGCAGTCGACACTCCTTTCTCCGGAGACGTCCCGTGTCTCTCTATGTTTTCCTTTTGAAAGCTAACGTCCGACTCTTAAAGGCCGCCAACCCGGATGAAAGCCGCACGATATGGAAAGACCTCATATACCCTTCAAAATCGATCGCAACGATATATCGAGCGTACCCGGTGTTGGCGCCTGTCCGCCACGGCTCACTTCGTTTCTTTCATGTAACAGGACAGAAGTGGCCTTGGACAGGCATCTGAAAGTAAACAACAAGTCTTGAATTCTTCCATTCGGCTAGTACGGCCATTAAGTTAACTTTCTTCTTCACGTATATTCGGCACTGTAGCGGACGGCGAGGTAACGACCAGGGGTGCAGACAGGCGAGCTGCTTACGCGAACTGCTTACACAGTGGAGTGTTGACATGGCGCGCTGTCTACGTGATTGTGCAAGCGCCATATGTGGCATGGCTGCGGTGCAGAGCAGGCAGAGGGTGACGTCGGCCAGCGTGGTGGAAGGTCGCGGTGCTACCTAGTATCTGAACAACCGGCTGGACTCGATGGCGAGCGATCCCGAGGAGGCGGCGGTTGGAGCGACGTTGGCTGCCCGGGCTGGGAAGACAATTAGAGGTCCCTCTTTCGCGGCCCGATGGCGGCAGAGTTAACACAGACGGCGCAGACGGACACAGAATAGGCATCACTTACGGCCCAACTGGTCGAACACACTGACGGGCTGGTATGGCCGTGGTTACCACTCCTATGCGCGGACAGTTGGGAAAGGCGCGATGCGGTGTCATTCGAAACCATCTGTAACAGGCCAATGGTGTGGTCCGGCGGAATTGGCAAAGCATGTAGGTGATGCAGAGTGGCCGAGGGGCTTCTCAAAGACTGGTCCCTGGGCAAAGAACGCGAACGGTGTCACGGTAGTCTTACTGCTGCTGAGGGCTGCTGACAAAGAATGGGCGACGGCCGAATGCAGTCGATGTCTGCGGCTTGTGGCCTGATTTCGGTGCTCGTACTGTGGCGTCACGGGCGATGATCACGCTGTTCCATGACCAGCACCTGATATCTGGCTGCAGCCTCGTTTCGGCCCTGGGCTACGACTTCTGCTCCTTATTCTCTTACTGTTTTATCTAATAAACCCTGTGAGCGTGTGGGTGCTATTCTGTCATTCTGCGCAACGGATTAATCTGAGATGTACCCTTTACCCTGTGGCTCCTGCCAGATACAATTTCCACCCCCACACTACTACAGAAGTCAGACAGACGCTCCTAACGTTCTAAAGAGAAATGCCTGAAAAACTTTTAGCAATATATATCTTCTGGAGTCGTCCGCTGTAAGGAAATGACACAAAAATTCACAAAATTTCTTACGTAACTAGTGGGATACTTGGGTATTAGAGTAGTGCTAGTTAATGCAAGAAAAACATGAAACTAGCGAAAATTATTATTTATTTTGCAAAAATTCTGAGAAATCACAATGGCACTTTTAGTTATGAACTGAACAAGTTATTTCGGGGTTATTTTCGGAATGTGAAGTTAGCTCTTAAGGATAGGATTCGCTAGTGAAATTTCTATACAAAGTTTAAGATTGTTATTGACTTGGCAGAATGGCTGAGAGCCGCGCCTACTCAACTTGAATAATTATCGGTTAGAATGTTGCTAGGTTCGGTTGAGGCTGTTGCATGTGAAATGCAGTGAAGTGTACTGTTGTGGAGGAAATATGGGGCTCGCAAGAGCTGTAGCGCACAATACCATAATCTGCGATAACTGCTGTCTGCGCCGCTCGCTGCTGACAAATAAGATAACTCTCGTTCTATCTGGATTGACCTTCGCCAATCAAACTCTCCCTACGCGTTGGTGAAATCAAGGACTCCTATTCGCCCCTAGTCTAACTATTGGCGTGGTACACCGGTCAGATAACCAGTCCACCGCGATGCCACAAAAAAATTCGCTCGCAGGCGTTTAACTATAACTCTGTCTGTTCACACCGCACAATGTTTGGCAGCCATCATGGTGAACAATGCTTAATCGCAAGGACTCAATATAGAGTCACACTCCTAATCGCTCTCGACAGAGGTGCTCTCCCAGTGAAGTAATGAGGAGAGAGTTGTTCCTCGCTCTTTGAGTATACGTACGAGAGCACACGCTCTCGTTACGTGTTCTCGCTCCAAGAGCGACAACGGAACGGCTGCTCTCCACACCTGACATGAAGGGGTATATCTTTCGGTCTCTTCCATTACTCCTTCAGCTCAAGGCGTTAGGAATAGCGTCTGCCAATCAGCATTGCTCTTCTAAAACGGGAAAATGACGTTTCGTTTAAGGCGACCAATCTGGAAATCTGTAGCATTGGCGTTTGGCGTTTGAAGTCTCCCTGTGAAAACCTCTGAAACTGTGCGCTATGTTTGTAAAGAATGCGTAAGCTGGGCGCTCCCACACAATGTAGCGGAATTTGCTTTTAAGCCGAACACGGGGTCGTTCTCCCTTTCACTCGGGCAAACGTTGTCAAGACTACAAGTAAGCCTCGGAACATTACTTACAAAAATAGACGACGTCAATGGCAAAGAAACGGTATACGATTTGGAACGTGGAATGTAAGGAGTCTGTACAAGACAGGAGCTGCAATCAGTGTGGTCAAGGAAATTCAGAGGTACGAACTAGACCTAGTTGCACTGCAAGAAATCCGGTGGGACGATGCTGGGAGCATTGATGTTGAAAACTGTACAATTCTGTATGGAGCCTGTGAACGAGGTCATCTGTTAGGCACTGGTTTCTGCGTCAGTAAGACGTTGGCCACTAATGTTTCAGAATTCGTTTCAGTCAACCCAATAATATCTGTTCTAACACTGGAAGTAAAGCATATTAAGGCGACTTTTGTGAACTGTCATGCTCCCACGGAGGAGAACGAATGTGAAGTGAAAGACGAGTTCTATGCACAGATAGAGGCAGTGATGGACGCTATACCAAATGGACACCTGAGGATCCTCCTTGGTGATATGAATGCCAAGGTTGGGAAAGAACAAATATTCCAAGACACAACAGGTAGGCACAGTCTACACAACCTAAGGAATGACAATGGAGTTAGGTTCATCAGCTTCGCTACATCATTAGGGTTGTTCATCTCCAGCACAAACTTCCAGCGGAAAAACATACATAAAGGAACCTGGGTATCACCAGATGGGAGAACTGTAAATCAAATAGACCATATGGCCGTTGATCTCAGAGCCAAGAGATGGGTGTTAGACGTTAAGACAGCGCGGTGTGCCGAAGGTGGGAGTGATCATTTCCTGGTCAGAGGCCATTTAAACATACAATGTAAAGGAAGAACGGGGCCTAAGTTAAAAAGAGTGGAAAGGTACCATGTGGAGAAACTAAAAGATGAGGCAACGAAGACCAGATACCAGTTGCAACTTAGTAATCGCTTTGAAGCACTCAGTGAAGTGGACGCGAATCAGGACCTCGAACTTATGTGGGGAAACATCCAGAGCTCACTGAGGGATACAGCAAAGGAAACACTCATGGGAAACCCAGAGGGCAAGAAGATCTGGTTTGGAAAGGAATGTGCAGATGCCCTGGAAAGGAGAAAGGAAGCCAGGAACAAATGGCTGAAGGGGACAAATCTGGCACAGGCCAAAGCACAATTTGAGGAGGTCCGAAAGACTACACAAGCAATTCTGAGAAGAGCAAAGAGGAAATACATAAGGAATATCATCACTGAAGCAGAGAACAGACTTCAGAGGACAAAAGACGAGGGAAATGTTTCTGAGGGTGAAGTACCTCTGCAAAGGTCACCTGGCCAAGCAGAAATTTGTCAAAGATTCCCGTGATAAGATCCTGACGAACGATAGGGACATAGCTGAGAGATGGAAAGAGTACTTTCGACAGCTGCTAAATTGTGATGAACCCGAACTGCAGTTTGATTTCCAGTACCCAGTTACAGCCGATGCAGACTATCCCCCACCTACCCTGGATGAGATAAAAACCAGAATCAGACACCTTAAACAGAATAAGAGTCCAGGTCAAGATGGAATACAGGCTGAAATGATCCTGGCAGGAGGAGAGAAACTTGCAGAAAAAATGCACCGACTGATACAGGTAATATGGACCAAAGAAGAACTACCAGGAGAATGGAAAACAGCTCTGATTTGTCCAATACATAAGAATGGCGACAAACTGAAATGTGACAACTATCGAGGAATCGCCCTGCTTTAAGATCCTGTCCAATTGCCTCACACATAGAATTCAGCCAGTGGCAGAATCGGTGATTGGGGAGTACCAGGGAGGTTTCCGGCCAGGACGGTCAACAGTAGATCACATCTTCAGTCTCCGGCAGCTCACTGAGAAACTGGGTGAATATGGTAAAGATTTGCATATTTTATTCGTTGATTTTAAGAAGGCCTATGATTGCATACATCCTAAGAGCCTGCTCAACTGTTTAAGGGAGTTTGGCATAGCAGAGAAACTCATCAATCTGATAAAGATCTGTCTGAACGAGACACATGCAAAGGTGAAGATGGGAAATCGCGTAACTGAGGAATTTGAAATTGTGACAGGACTCAGGCAAGGAGATGGGTTGTCCCATATCCTGTTCAACTTTGCCCTCGAGAAGATCGTACGCGAGACCTTCCAAGAGAACGAAGGGATTGAAATCGAAGGAAAGAGACTGGCATACTTAGCCTATGCAGACGACATCTGTTTACTCTCTAGATCGGAAGAGGAGTTGGAGCAAATGACCAAAGCACTAAAGGAGGCTGCCAGCAAATTTGGGCTAAACATAAACGAAGCTAAGACAGAGTACCTCGTTATGACGCGTGGTCATTGTCAGACTGCTGATCATCTACAATCACTGCAGGTTGGGGACCATTCCTACAAGAGAGTGCAAGAATTAAAATACCTAGGGGCACTTTTCACTGAGAACTCGTCATGTGAAGCAGAGATCAATGCCAGAATACAAGCAGGAAACCGATCTTACCACAGCCTAGCACAACTGCTTCGGTCCAAATCTTTCTCCAGACAGTTCAAGATTCGACTGTACAAAACCCTGATCCAGCCTGTTGTTTTATATGGCTGTGAGACATGGAGTATCCGGAAACAGGACTTCCATAAGCTCCTTGTCTTTGAGAGAAAAGTGCTTCGGAAGATCTTCGGTCCTGTTCTCGATGCAGATACAGGGGAATGGAGGATCAGATACAACCGAGAGCTTGAGGAACTATACCAGCAGCCCAACATAGCAGGAGCTGTCAAAGCCAAACGAATGCAGTGGGCCGGCCATGTAGCCCTGATGGAGGATCACAGATGGCCTCGGAAGCTCCTGGATTTCACACCTACAGGAAAGAGACCGCCAGGGAGACCCAAGAAGCGCTGGAGGGATGGACTCCATGAAGATTTAAAACAAATGTCAATAGATGTGGAAGAATGGCGGATAGCAGCAATGGACAGAATACAGTGGAGGAGGAAACTTGTAGATGCGTGCGGTCCACTGGGCCTGATCACGTCGCGGTAGTAGTAAACGTCGTCTGCGCTACGGCCTCTGTAGGGACCGGCCCCCCAGCGTGCGGTTTGCCTCTCCCGAACTAAAAGCCCCTGCCACCGTCGTGTCTTGAATGTGTGTGTGTACGCCAGCCTCGAGTATTTCAACCACGGTGCGTACTTGCGATTTACTAGTTATTTGCATATCGTTTACATGAATTCATATAACACTGACTTTATCTTTATTCAGTTTGGGTTCGAATGAAGCGTCTTGCCCGCATCTCGTGGTCGTGCGGTAGCGTTCTCGCTTCCCACGCCCGGGTCAGGGATTTTCTCTGCCTCGTGATGGCTGGGTGTTGTGTGCTGTCCTTAGGTTAGTTAGGTTTAAGTAGTTCTAAGTTCTAGGGGACTTATGACCACAGCAGTTGAGTCCCATAGTGCTCAGAGCCATTTGAACCATTTTTTTGAAGCGTCTTGATGTGCGGAATATGATTGTGAGAGCGGAATATGTAAGCAATGAAGGTCAGGAGACCACGACGTCTTACAACCTGTGACAGACGCCTAAGCAGTGGTGTTGAACGTCACAGAGTGACTTAACTGTCCAAATTACGAAGAACAAGTTCCAAGAACAGTAATGCTGCTTGTTAGTATTTCAGGTAGACGTCTTCATAATCATAAAATAAAAGAAAATGCTTTCCGCGACACATTTTGTCAGTCATAGTTTCGGACAGAGGGAGTTGGAAGCGTTGCTCATTACACGATGTACTCTCCGCCGCAACAAATTCGAGTATTTGAAGTGTATGTGTGGAAGTTTCACTTGTCGTAATAAGACAATGGCTTACGAACTCCAGTAGCATTCTGGCAGGGGGGCAGAGTGAGTATCAAAACTTTGGGACTATTTGGAAGGTAATTTCCTGCAGCTCGGAGCATTTTCCTCGCAACTTAGGGAAACCAACAGAAAATCTGGGTCAGAAACAGGAAATGGCTACTATTTTTTATTTAAACCTATGACAATATAGCTCAAATAATCTATACGAAACGTTACCGTATGTGTTGCTCTACGTGTATTCACAGTATTATCGGTGACTTGCACGGCATACAAGTGCAGTGTACCCATGGCACTAGCCATGCCAGGCATTGCGGTCGTCAGCGATAATGAGGTACTTTTATTACAATTAGTTTCAAATCAGTCTTGAGGTGCAAATGTCAGAAACAAAATGTCAGTATCAATCAATATGTTGCAATAGAGACGTGTATAAGACCATGGAATGGAACTGCGGGAAGCACGACTGCCGAACGCGAGGACATTCCGTCTGGCCCAATCCGGCTGTTCGAGCCCAACGCAGAGCGCGCCCTGCCGCTAACGAGCGCGGGTGACTAATTATGACGGAATGTCGGCCGCGCTGCAATCAGCTATCGGTGATATATGGCTCCGCCGTCGCCTTGAGACCGGCGCGTAATTAATGAGAGCGCTGCGGCGCGGGTTCGTCGGGTGAGACCGGCTCCACCGACAGGGCGCAGTCTTCCGCTGTCTGCCCGCCCACGCGTGGATAAATGTCACGACTGTCCGTCACTTACACAGCTGTTTGGTTATCCCGGACATGTGGTAGGTTCGTATATTATCGCGAACGACACCGCCTAAATACAATAGGTTCTACACGGTATTCAACTTGTATGGCTTTGGGTGCTATAAGCTTTATGTGGTGTCACCGACAGACACCACACTTGCTAGGTGGTAGCCTTTAAATCGGCCGCGGTCCGTTAGTATACGTCGGACCCGCGTGTCGCCGCTATCATTGATTGCAGACCGAGCGCCGCCACACGGCAGGTCTAGTCTAGAGAGACTCCCTAGCACTCGCCCCAGTTGACAGCAGACTTTGCTAGCGATGGTTCACTGTCTACATACGCCCACATTTGTAGGGACGACAGTTTAGCATAGCCTTCAGCTACGTCATTTGCTACGACCTAGCAAGGAGCCATATTCAGTTACTATGAATGTATTCTGAACAGATAATATTGTGAATCATGTAGTGGCAAGAGCGACGTTCATCATTAATGGATTAAAGTTAAGTGTCAAACTAATTACGTCCGCTTTCTGAATTCTAATTCCTTGCCATGTTCCAGACCTCACGTCAGTATAGTTCTTCCCTCCTCACGCCAGCCTGCGTGAACTACAACGCGTGCCTCCACTAGTAACACGGTGTTGGCTCTTCTGCCAACACAACACTTTACTCCTACGTTTCACATCCTAGTTGAATGAAGACGTGTTGGATGACGCTTCACGAAGAAACTGGAGTGAGAAACAAACAACTAATGATACCACCAGCACCTTGAGAAACTGTGCCAACGGGCTAGTCTTGTAATACGATTAGATGCTCTGATACAAGATGGATGGTCAGCGCACCGAACCTCACGTTTTTGTTCTTTAATCATTACGAAAAGCATAATTCAGAGTAGTGTAGAAATTGAAGTACTAATCTACCACTACATTACCAAAACTTGATTTTAGTACGATCTTTTGGAGAATAACTGTGTAACGAGAAACAACCATACCTATTCGTTACCAGACTCGTTGCCTTTAATTTTATCTGACAACGCCTCATCGGCTAATTTAGTTTAACGTTTTATTCGTGATGGTGAGTTTCATCATTTGATCTAAGTTTTAGTGTCCTCCACCATAGTGCTTCTAGGATGGAAGTTTTAATGTGTCGTAGAGTGGCTGGCTTCTCCTTTTGTATTCTAATGCTCAGCCAGCCATGATAATCTGCTTTGTTGTTTTAATCTCTTCATCGGGTTTCTAGCGTTCCTGTGGTTTTCTTGTCCCATTTTGTCCATCTACATGTTTGTTGTCCTTCATCGTTCTTGTGATCTTTCCTTTCATTCCGTTTTGAGTTGTCAGTCTCGTTTGTTTTATTCTCACACTTGAGGCATAGTATTATTCGGAACAAGGGACTGATGACCTCGTAGTTTGGTCCCTTTCCCCCTCTTTTAATCCAACCAACCAATCTGCAGCAAATGACGGTCTTCCTAAGCGGTTAATATCCCCATTTCAGTTACAAGTTACGGGCTGAATGGTTGAGTCTTGAGTAGGCAGGCCTAATCATACAATGGATTCCAGTGCGCATCCAAAATCACGTCTCTGTTAACATCACAGAGTATAATAGAGGTTAGGAAGTGTAACTTGGTGTTTGAAACATGTGCAATAATTTCTACAATGCTTAAAAGCGTCGCGAGATTAATATGTTACGGTTAGTTAGTTAGGCTGTAACTCTAGTTGGGCTACATTCTATGATAAATTTTCAATTTTGCCTAGGGCAATGAGCGGAATATAAGCTGATGGCATGCCAATAAACTTTTGAAATTATATTTTCTGTAATAGTCCGACTTAACCAATTTATTTGTGTTTCCTTCACATACTCCCCAAACGATCTATGTGAACTCTGTTCTGGTGCAAGCGAAGCACTTGAAGACGTCAGGTCTATAGTTTTCGAATTCTATGTTTTTCTTTCATGTGGCAGTATCCAACTAGGCCCCTTAGACGCCCTGCTACTGAAGTACAAGTGGAGCATGTGGCGTTTCTGCTAATACAGAGAAGTAGGTCGCAAATTACTCGCTGTGATGAATGACTTGCATCATATTATAGGTATCGTCCTAGACTCCTACAATTGTCAGGACAGCGCTGGGCAGCATGCGGTGATGATGACCTAGGTACACTCGAGACCTCCAAGAACACACTATTGTCAGTGACGTCTTTATTAAGCAGGAATACAGCATTGTCTTCCAAAGCTCCAACTACAGCCGGGCCAGCAGGGCGGTGGCTTCGTCGGCAGAAGACGGCCAGTATGCATTCGACTTGTGGTTCCACCAGTGCAGTGAAGCGTTAGGTGGCGTCAGTTGTTTCACAGGGTGGCCATCGACCCGTGGACACCGGCGGCTTTCAACTCTAGATATCAATCTCCAAAGTGCTCAAGTTCCACCTGAAGGATTCGTTGAGTCACAAGTGTTGGCTATCTGCCCAAGGTTAGGAGACAGAAGCCGGCCTTAGGAATGGGATCAGCAGGAGTAACGACTCTGTTTCAAAGGCAGATGACGGTCTGCGTCCACGTTACGCCTGTCAAGCCTCCAGCAGGCCTGAAGTGTGATGACGACCTCCGCGTTCCATCAGTGTTGACTCGAAAGTTGGCAGTGCCGCTGGCAGCAGCAGCGTCCTTCCAAATGGACTCGTGGCTCCACAGTCGATCTAAGCTAGGCGTGCTGAGGCTCAACTGCCATAGCCTCCCCACTCACTGAATAGCTGCAACTGACTCAAGAGCCAAGACTACATACTGCACTCTCCAATCAGGCATTTCTATTGAGAAGGGTGGGGTATTTACAGGGAATAGGCAAAATAATGTAAACAGTGGTAGTAATGTGATGGTTGTGTTTGATGATCAACAACACAAGTAAGGCACGTGTCGCGCTGGACTCTGAGTGTTCAGTACGGATTAGGCATCAATGTAGATTGTTTACGAGTAGTGTTCACTTCGTATTTGCATTCAGAGACCGAGGTCGACGTGCAATGAAAGACTTAGCAGAGTTCCAAAGAGGGCAGATTGTGGGGGCCCGATTAGCTGGAGCACCAGTAGCCAAGACATCCTACTTATTGAATGTTTCAAGAGCAACTGTTTCCACAGTCATGAAAGCCTACACAAAACACATAAAGACATCATTGTGTAAACGTAATA
Source organism: Schistocerca nitens (assembly GCF_023898315.1). Classification (NCBI taxonomy): domain Eukaryota; kingdom Metazoa; phylum Arthropoda; class Insecta; order Orthoptera; family Acrididae; genus Schistocerca; species Schistocerca nitens. The sequence goes on along the minus strand of NC_064614.1, from coordinate 986,305,760 downwards.
GTCGGTGCAAATCAAAATTAAATGACAGAGATCGTCGTGCGCTAAGAGTGCTTCGTGATGCCACTGGCTCCAGTCGCTTCCTTGTATTCATTTACTGCTGGTTTTGGTCGGTTGGATGGCGCTCCGGTGTGCAGTCTGGTTCTCGGCAGTCGCTCTTTGCGCATGCTCTGCCTCTTTCTGTCACGTGGGCAGTTGGGCTGCGGATGGAGGCGTGCGAGCGGTCAGCGAGTGTGTACTGCGTCTAGTGAGAGGGCGATGGTCTCATCTGTGCTGCTAAACGATTTGAAAATGTATGTGAAAGTCGCTTTGGAATGTATCAGCCTGCAACCAGATACGCTACAGAATCAAAAGGTAGGAATTATTCAGGTTTTTTAAGTCCTGCTGTGTGTATGTATATTGACTTTCGTGCTGTTTACAGTTAACTGCTCTCCTAGTGGTATCTGTTCAGTGTTGACCACTGGTTCAAAATGGTTCAAATGGCTCTGACCAATATGGGACTTAACTTCTGAGGTCATCAGTCCCCTAGAATTTAGAATTACTTAAACCTAACTAACCTAAAGACATCACACACATCCGTGCCCGAGGCAGGATTCGAACCTGCGACTGTAGTGGTCTCGCGGTTCCACACTGTAGGGCCTAGAACCGCACGGCCACCCCGGCTGGCTGACCAGTGGTGCACAACTTATTGAACAGTGGTTACTTGTGTGAATGAGGTTTGTCTGTTTTGGAGACACTTGAGATACTGGCAAGGAGTATATATCTGTGCGTGTCCGTGCACTCCGAAATAACCACAAGTTCCATTTTCTAGTCTACTTTCTGTTTTTTGCTATTAAGTTTAATCCATGTATAGTGGCATTCTTTTGTAAATTTAAGAGATTTATAACATTGTTTTTTTTCCCTGTATGTAGTTATTATTTAGATTTATGAGGGAGTATGTGTTGTGGTTTCTACACATTCTCCAGTTTTCTCATGGTGAATTTTTATGCATCGTAGTTCCTGTGCAAAGGGAGAGCGAACTTCATCCAAAACGTAGAAAATATACGGCTTTGCTTTCTTTCGTCGTTTGTCACCAATTTCGGAAACTTCCTTTTGATTTGAACACTTCTTCGGCAGCGATCATTAGTGGGCTAAATTCCGTATAATTTGAGTTCTTAAAACGACACATCACTTCATACATGAACGATATTTTAATAGCAGAAGCCTATTGGGAATAACATAATCGTTTTCTCAACAGTTTGTTGCGTATTTTTGCTGAATCTGGAATTACAGACAACGTGGAAAAATCTGAATTCGGTAGGACAAAGGTGAAGTTCACGTTACTTCTTCTGAGGTCATTCTGCCGGATCCTGAAAATCTGGAAACAATCAGGGCCATTCCTGTTACATCCACAAAAAGACGGTCTGTATAAGGTGTTGACCTTCGTTAAAAATTTCTTACTTGATGTTGGACACGTTGTCAAGGTCATTTCAGATAACGGACCACAATTCAGATCTGCTGTTTGCTCACGCATGCTTCGGAATAATAAAATCCAACCTGTTTTTATTTCATTGTACTCTACACATTGTAACCCGACTGAACGGATTATGAAAGAAATTAGTAGGCTTTGCAGACTTTATTGTCACAGGAAGCATCAGAATTGGGACAGATACTTACACATGTTTCAAAACGTACTGAATGAAATGCCTCATGACTCCACTGCCTTACCACCTATTCTTGTACTGAAGAATGAAGAACCACCGAACAGAATCAAAGAGCTTGTACCTTTTCCGAATACACGTAAACTTCGACACAAAGACATAATTGATTTGGCTATTAAAATATAAATTCTGCAGCAGACAAAAGGAGGGAACTACACGCTAAGACAAATGCAAAGAAACTACACATTGGTGAAAAGGTTCACATTAAAGCCCATTTATTGTCACGTCAAAAAAAAAAAAATTTGAATCACAAATTCTGTCTGATTTACAATGGACTTTAAAGGATCCGAAATACACCGCATGATAATTATGTTGAAGTCGAAACTCTACGTTCTAGGAAAAGAAAAGGGTTACATCACATTTCTCAAGTAAAACCGTTTATTGAGAAATTATTTGTTTTTTGCCCTAGTATTTTCTAATACATTTTTCACTTCAAGTTACTATTACTCTTTGTCACATTTAGTATGCAGCAATGTTCTGAAGTTAACTATCTAGTCAAGAACCTACTGAACATCAGGCTACCTTCCATTCAGGAAGTGGGAGTACTCAGTGACTTAGAGTGCCGTAATCAATCGTCCTCACATCAACGTCAGTTCACTGCCATCGTCCTCAAACCAGTGTAGTACAGCTATGCTCTTTCAGACATCTTACTGGAAAATGATATCGCCGTCGGACAAGACTAAAACATGAAGGGATGCAGATAGTTCGCAGTAATGTTCACGTAGCCCCATTTGTCATAGCACCTTCGATTACTAACGCGGGTTCCATAGAAGCCGAGGTGAACGTTCTTCATACGATACTACTTCCCCTTCCGGCCTGTGTCTGTAGCTCGTTGGATGTTGGCGAGCAGCCGATCCCCTACATGTTGGCTCAAGTCGAGTCAACCATCAATCTGGCGTAACAAGAACGCGAGTCGTCCGACAAGACGACAAGCTCCCAAAGATCCTCAATCCTGTTTCGAATATCCCGTGATCAGTGTTAAGTGGTGATTCGTTATGTCAACATTGCCAGGTACAGGGGTCATCCGCTCCGGAACGCTATGTTTAATAAAGTTTTTAACATTATTTAAAGCAACAGTAGGCAGATGTAGACAAATAAGTAATAAGTAAAAAAGGGAAAATTTGGGACAATTTTTCTAAAAAGGAGGGATGTGGAAAGGGAACAGAGGTGTAAGGGGTAGAAATTATGTCATATTAAAAGTCATTCACATTGCAAAAGGCAAATTTAAGTCATGCCAGAGGCAGGGCGGAAGCAAAAAGCGAATCAGTCTGTTGCAAATGAGTCAGGTCGATAACACATTACTACACCATCTGCCGGCTGAGAATACACATGCAGCAGAAAGCCGACTGCGACAGAAAACTGAATGAAGTGAGACGGCCTTTTCGTTACCACGTGACACATGTTGCAAGAGACTCTATCTCTTTCATTAAAGCACATAACTAGGGACTGACGCAGCAGTTAACAGACTGTTAAGTGAATATAGCCGAATACGGAGGACAAATTCGGTCATTACGAACCGAGATTTGCGTCGTAGATTAATGCTAGCTGCCTTCAAATACTTCAGCTTTCCAGATTTCATCATGAGTTGATTACTGACATCTAAGGAATTCACAGTAATAGCACTCGATTTCATGATTACGATACTGCAGTGAATCTATGTCGTAGATATTGCAGAACAGTCTATGAACTAGCTGAAGAAGTAGTGAAGATGATGGTGTTCACTTGATGAACTTCATGCGGCCCGCCGCCTATTATCTGTTGATGCAGAAACTGACTGTCTTCCGACAACACCACATCGCAGAGTACTGCCTGTACTGGACTTCATCACGGAAGCTAGCAACAGGAATTCTTGGCGTCCATATTCCTATTCAATTCGCAGGCTCCTTCAGGTGTTGATGTCTCCCAGGGGTACGGAGGAGATCAACCAACCACGCTATTACTGACACAAGGTACTTCGCAGATTGGTCACCAAGGGTCATAGTAGAGTTCAGGGTGGGACCGAGGACACTCCAGTAGCTAGTGTGAGGTGCCCTTCGTGACGAGCAGCTGCCGCCTCAGCTCGGCAGTCTGCCGCGATGCCAGGATCTCTTGACAACTTCCGCTGGGCGTGCAACCGCTGAGCTGACTCGATGGACGTCGGCTACAGCCCAACACACAGCTGGATGAGCAACATAGGAGGCTGGTGCGGAAGAGCGACGACTTGTAAACATTGTGAATAAATGGCTCAACTCCAATAATGTTTTGTTAGCGTCGGAGACGCTTCACAGGCTCGACCCTATGTAGGAAGCTGAATAGTGTGCTCCGAAACACATGTGTCTGCACTGACACTATCAAATCTACAGATTGTCCCTTATTCTGCTATACAAAGTGGACCACCACGGTCCGTGATGAATCGGGAACGTCCACCATCTTATCGCCTACCCGTATCTCCCGTGGATGCATACGAAAGTATGACGTCACCAGCCGACCAGTTAGCCCGTCACTGACATGCTTGTTCCTAGCACCAGGTCTTAAGGGGGCTCCGGAAAGGCTCAAAATCATGAAAAGTTCAATTTTTACTTTTTTGCGTTTTCTGAATCTGCAGACTATTACCTTTTAATAGATATATAATTTATTCAATTCCGAAGACTGCAACTATTTTTAAATTTTTTTTTAAATGTGTTCTACATGGGCGTGACCCACTGTGGCGTTGTTAAACTGCTGTCAAATGGTGTTATTATTAACGTCCGTGTTCATCAGGTACATTTTAGTGATGTGAGATAAAGTATGAGTTGTGGCTATCCTGTGATGGTTCAATATATATCGCTGGTGTGATTGTCGATTGTTTCATGTTTATTTACTCTGTCGTTATCTCGAAAATATTCGTAATTAATTCTGTTTCTTGAGTCTCTGTTTTGTTGAAGTATAATAATGAGTAAAAGTAAAGTTATTAGAAATCCTCTGAAGGCTTTTAAGAAAAGGAGAAATGTTGGAGAGCCAAAGGTATTTAGAAATATGGGAATGAAGATAGGTTCTAACATGGTACGAGCGATGCTTGCTTTAGACAAGGAACGCCTTCGGGCTGCAGACAGGGCTGTAAAGAGTCTAGAAATACAAGCAAGAGTAAACAGGAGGAGGAACAAGAGGAAGCTGGAGGAGGAGTTTGCAGAGGATGAAGATAATCCATCCTATGGACCTGGAATGCACTAAAAAGTTAATCCAATCTTTGTCGCTCGATTCCCAAAACTTTTATTTTCTCATACTAATTACATGTTTTCTAAGGATCTTCCAAACATATTTGTTTCAAACTTTCAGTAAATGTTACAAAGTACCTTCTGCATAATTTAACACAGCCTTTTTCCAAAAAACTGCATATTTTTGAATATATAAATAAAAAGTTGCAAAAAATGTTGTGAATTTTCATTACAATTGAAAAAATATCATCTTTAATAACTGAACTAAAATTTTGAAAAATCCCTGTGTTAAGTTGTAGCCCATATTCCAATAAATAATCTGTAAAAAGTTCAACTTCCTACCTCAAATACTTTGTGAGGAAAGATGTAATTTATAAGCGTTATTTTAACATTGCAAGTATAGGGCGTTCCAGAGCCCCTTAATAACTTGTCCTTTTCAAAGTTGTTTATGTCACTGGATTTCTCCATTTTCGACTCGGATCTTCGTTACAATGATACCCCATTCGTCTATGCTTCACTTCCTTACAGTGCCCGCAACAGCACCAGCGAGCATTAAATCTCGCAACGGGCAGTGGTTATAGTACTTTGGTGCATCACAGCATGTGTACGTATTACAGTGTTAACTAACACAACCGTAACAGTGGAATAGACGTACATAATGAAAATAACTATTATTTTGTGCAGTTAATCTTCTATGGTGAGTGTAGTTTAACTACAACTTTTAATATAAGCATTTCTTTAAAATGAACGTAAACGGTCTGACTCGCAAGTAATCCTTATTACGACACCGGTTTTGGTCAGTTTACGACCACGTTCAGACCTCACATCACGAACGCCAACTGCTCAGTCGAAACGCCTGCTCCGTGCACCGCCACCGCCTGTCATCATGGTGTGAGGTTTGAAGATGGTCAGAAACACCGAAACCGGTAACCACTATAACAGAGGTTTCTTGCGGTCGCGACTTGTTTATTTTAAAGAACGAAGAAAAATCGCTGTTCTCCACGAGAAATGTTCTCTAGAATTAGTGAGAGTTTCTGGTTAGTTATGTTAGAGGGCACGAGTGCCAGACATTTGGAAAAAGTACGAGTACACTGTGGCCAGAACTCGTTATTTCGAATCCGAATAAATGTACTTTGTTTTCAACTCTGCCCTCTTTTCCCCCAACGATACATTTAACTGTGTTTTCTAGATGCATCTTGTATAAATTTTTAATGCTTGTACTATATCTTCAAAGAAGAAATACTAAACAGCCGGTTACTTGCAAAATGAAAAGTTTATTGAATCCCCTTCCCTATCATTTCAACGATTGTAAACAGTCTTCTTCAGAAGAAAATACTGAGAACTGCATGATATGTTATGGAAGAGGTACGTTGAAATACAGCCGAAAGGCGTCAGTTAAATATAAAATTTCATCTCTGCGAAAAGAAGTGGGACTGTCACCTGGGCCTGCATTATGACTGACCAACCATGTGACTTCAGGCTGTCACGATTGTGTTAAGGTGTGGAGCACGGGGTTTCAGATCCCCAAATCGTAATATTCGCGCGATCCATCGATATGGAATTGCGCAACGTCGCTGTATCTGAAAACAGGGACATTTGAGATAGTTATCGTTCGCATCCTAAGGAGGCCCGCATGGTACACGCGAATTCACGCCGCAGAGGGCGATCGTTTTGCTGCAACATTTGGACTGTGTACTGCATATGTAACATTATACGGACGGTTGCTTCCTGTAATTCGCGTGACGCACGGCGAATTGACTTTTGGGAGCTGCATTGCTAGCGCTCCGTTAACATGTGCTTGAGACGCAGGCGGACGTCCGAGCAAGTTCTTTGACACTGCCTGTCTTTTTAAAGATTATAAACCAAGACATTAAGCTTGTTTTCTCTTGAGGTGCCCTTTATCAGATGACATATGGTGCCTTCTGACCCATCCCCATTTTGATACACTTCAAGTCTGATCTGCAACAAAGGAAATATGAAAGAAGCATTGAGACTTGCTAAACGTTTCACAACAAACGGCGATTCTGAGTCTCTGACATTTTCCACGTTACGCTTTTTGTTATCTACATCTATATGTACAAGGTGAGTCGCGTAGCACGTAATATTCCTACTCTTTCGTGAACGGTTCAAGATATCGAACCCAGGTTTCCGCCGATGACAGTTTTCAGAAGGTCGCATAATTGTGCTCTATGCTTAATACTCTTACCTCGCAAATCAACTGAGATAATGAAACAAATATTCTTCTCTTTGTTTCTTTCTTAAAGGAACTACGTATTTTTAACGGCATTCGAATACTCTTGAAAAGGACAAGTGGCTCGGCATAAAGATTGTCAGTATTAATTTTGATACTTTTCGCGAAAATACTTGAAAAGTGCGATGAAACTGAAGTAACTGAAGTATTGTAGTGAGCGACGATGGCTGTGTGAGTCAGCTGCGGTGTGTACTGTCTGAAAGTGCAGAAGGCCAGTTCGACCGCCCTAACAGTGTGTTTAGGAAACACGAACAACGTGTGTGGATCAAGGCTGAAGTGGCACCTGGTCCTAGCTCACAACAGTGTTTCCTTCGGGGACCGCACCCCATCATCCTTCACGACAATGCACGCTGCCACAAGGCGAAACCAGTGCAGAAGTTCCTCGTACGTGGAGGTCGCAGATATTGGAACATCGACCGTATTCATCCTGCGTGCGATTACAACCTGCTCCCCGAAATCAAGGAAGCTCCTCGAGGCACGCACAACAGCATAAGACATCATCAGTGACATAGGGCGGTCATTCCAGGACATCGACACAGACGGATGCGCTGTTGGTGTACAACGCCTTCCATCTGTAGTACTGTGAACGTCTGTCGGTCACGTCTCGTATGAATTATCACACTGTTGCAGCTACTTTTTATCCACCTATGTATTTCATCTCGAGCATGCTTTACGTAACGTAGATTAAGGGTCAGGTTGGATTGCTGTTAATGAAATTATATGCTGACGTCTAGCGTGTTAGAAGGAGTACAGGAAAACAGGCTTTTGTTGAAGTTTCGAGAACATATCTTCACCGAGGAGTAAGCAGGATATTGCTCCCTCCTACGTATATCGCGCGAAGAGACCATGAGGATAAAATCAGAGAGATTAGAACCCACACAGAGGCATATCGACGATCTTTCTTTCCACGAACAATACGATACTGGAACAGAAGGGAGAACTCATAGAGGTACTCAAGGTACCATTCGCCACAGACCGTCAGGTGGCCTGCGGAGTATGGATGTAGATGTAGATGAACGCTTGCATAAACAAATATTTAAGTGAACAACTCCTGTGGAAACGAGAAAACAAACAAAATACTTGATATAGCAACGGATACTGCTGAAAAACCTTCGTTTCAACATGTTATACGTTCACGAGTAAAAAGTCGTACGAGACTTATCCATTATAGTCCGAAACGAACCGTTCAGTGAGTGGCGTAAGGGACATTATGTCAATACCACCGGTTTTCCATTCTCGTGTTGAGCGAGCGAAAAATAGCTGTATATGCCTCTATACATCACCTAAACTCCCTTATCGGGATTCACAAAATTACCGTTAAAGGGAGCTTAGGATTTCTGTTACACTTTCGTATCGTCTATATCGACGTGAAAAAATGAGCCTAGCAGCGGGTGTCTGAATTCATTCAATGTTTGTTGTATGTCTACCTGATAAATATTCCAAACACTGTAACAACAGACTACATCGTACTAGCGTCTTGTATCCGATACTCTTTAAAAGTGAACTGCATATCCCGACAATCCTTCCAACAAATCTAAGTCTTCTATTTGCCTTAGCGCATCCTGTTTTTATTTTATCGTCCCATTTAATATTATTCCTAAACACCTATGAGATGTGACGTGCTCAAGACGTTTACCACTACTTTTGTAATCAGATATCATCGGGTAATTTCCCTTTGTTATAGGCTTTCACATGTACGAGTATTTGTCTAGATTCGAAGAGAGGAGTGATCTATTACATGCAATGCCTTTCGTCCAAAGACGATACTTTTCTGTACTATATAGCAACGTCACCAAAATGTAATGGGGCTGCTGATTCAATTTGATAAATCGTTTTCCTATATTGAGAACACTATACGTTTAGTGGTAGTAACAGGGCCTTATACACTAAGTTATATTCCTTAAACTCGTTAGGATCGATCGCTAGTACAATTTGGTTCCATAAATTCAATTTACTGTCACGTTCTACAAAGACTAAAACTCCTCTTTTAATATGTTGATTATATCTTATACTTGAGTTCGGGACTAGTTTAAGTATTGATGTATTAGTTCATTCAACAGTTACAAATCACTCTCTGTAATGTAAACAAACACCCGTCGTTCTTCCTTCAGAAATAAAATGGCGACTGAGGAGAGTAGTCGATAAGAATGAGGGAGCCGTCGGCGTAGCTGCTGCGTTCGGGAGGAGCTGTTCCACTTGAAAGCAATCTCAGAGGAAGCTCGCTGCCAGAAAAGGAAACGAAAAACGGCGCGAAGAGAAGGAAGTTGCGACGCGATAAATCCGGCGGCAGGTCTGCGCGGTGGCGCGCCGGATCCGCGGGGAGTTTGCGGCGGGGTGGCCAACTTGGCCGCTTTAGATCTTCAGGGCATAGTTGAATGCCGCCAGCGCTGCGAGCCCGGCCGAGATAACGGCCGCAGAGTTGCCGCCGCGCCTCGCGCCTTAATTGAATACGTGACGCACTCGGGTCGCCACCTGGGCCGGGGGCGCCCGCGCCACGCGCCACCCACAACACTGTGCGCCCTCAACATGCTACGCACCGCAGAGGGTGGGCAACGGGGGTAGCTGCCCGCCCCAGGAATCTAGAGTACAGGCTTTTAAACCATCACGCGTTTGGAGAAGTGAGTAAACGGCTTTGCACTAAACTCCAGACTGCTGCGACCTTTAAACTATCTGATCAAAAGCATGCGAATACAAGTTACTGGACTGAAGATCAATAGAGAGCGAGGAGTCTGTACTGGAAGCAGCTAGTGAAATCCCAGTTACGCAGAAAGCAAAAGACGTATTGGGTCGCTTCATTGGTGCAGAAAAAGTTGCTTCTCTTCAGGCTTAACACAAGACCTGACTGTTCAGGCTACAGCATGTTCAGGCTAAAGCCGTCGGCACACGGACCGTGCTGTCGAACGTTAACGTCGAGCGTGCCAAGTTCAACGTGCTGCTGAACGCTCAGGAACGATGCGACTTGTGCATACGGTACGTGGGCCCCAACGTGGTATACGCGATCGCAACGCACTCCAGCGGCAGTTGACGGATGTTTCTAGTTCGTAAATCACACTGTTTACTCAATGGGCGCGCGTAAAATTCCCACGTTAGCTCTACTAAAACGCACATTTCCTCCATCGTCCACGAAAAGGAATGTACCATTTCCAATCAGTAAGGACACAAGCTTATAAAAGTTCCATTACAAACAGTGCGGTACAAATTTGGAATACTTCTCCGCATAAGATAAACATTATTTCATCATTCCCACATTTTAGTAAAACTCCTAGTTCAGTCTCACTTGATCACTGTTCCTACCCAGTAGCAGAATCTTTGCAACATCTGAATTACGAAGCGTAAAAGAAAAAGGAGCAAAATATCTTTATGGAAGTAGTGCAAGCTGTCCTGTAGATTAAGTCAATCGAAGAAAGTCACCGCTCAAAAAAGGTGAACTTATATTTACATAACATCAAATATTATAGTGTATACTTCAGGTTTAACACAAGACCCGATGTTATTCAATCTGTATATTGAGCAAGCAGTAAAGGAAACAAAAGAAAAATTCGGAGTAGGTATTAAAATTCATGGAGAAGAAGTAAAAACTTTGAGGTTCACCGATGACATTGTAATTCTGTCAGAGACAGCAAAGGACTTGGAAGAGCAGTTGAACGGAATGGACAGTGTCTTGAAAGTAGGATATAAGATGAACATCAACAAAAGCAAAACGAGGATAATGGATTGTAGTCAAATTAAATTGGGTGATGCTGAGGGGATTAGATTAGGAAATGAGACACTTAAAGTAGTAAAGGAGTTTTGCTATTTAGGGAGTAAAATAACTGATGATGGTCGAAGTAGAGAGGATATAAAATGTAGACTGGCAATGGCAAGAAATCGTTTCTGAAGAAGAGAAATTTGTTACAATCGAGTATAGATTTAAGTGTCAGGAAGTCGTTTCTGAAAGTATTTGTTTGGAGTGTAGCCATGTATGGAAGTGAAACATGGACGATAACCAGTTTGGACAAGAAGAGAATAGAAGCTTTCGAAATGTGGTGCTACAGAAGAATGCTGAAGATAAGGTGGGTAGATCACGTAACTAATGAGGAGGTATTGAATAGGATTGGGGAGAAGAGAAGTTTGTGGCACAACTTGACTAGAAGAAGGGATCGGTTGGTAGGACATTTTTTGAGGCATCAAGGGATCACAAATTTAGCATTGGAGGGCAGCGTGGAGGGTAAAAATCGTAGAGGGAGACCAAGAGATGAATACACTAAGCAGATTCAGAAGGATGTAGGTTGCAGTAGGTACTGGGAGATGAAGAAGCTTGCACAGGATAGAGTAGCATGGAGAGCTGCATCAAACTAGTCTCAGGACTGAAGACCACAACAACATACTTATATTAAACTAATAATAACGTATCAGAACCTAATAAAAAACACGAATGTAAGGGAAAAAAATTGACTAAGTCAAGACGCGAACCACCGCCCGCCTCCTAAACAATCCATTACCAGACAACGACACTACTCATTACGCAAAACCAACAATTCAACCTCTCCATCTAATCATACTATGTTACCTTTGCTGGAAACCTTAAACGTAGTTATGTTACTAATTGAAATTTATTTATAACAATTTGTACCAAGAACAATGCGTTTTGGGTGGATCTGCAGTGTGTGGCTGCCTTCAAATAGCCTACTCCCATAATACGCAAGTTTTGTTTTGCAACGAATATGATGTTTCTCATTATTTTGTTGGGAAGAATCACACAGTTGACAACGGGTTTTCCAGTGATTCTCAATTTGCTGTTGCTCAGAAACGGCATCTATACATATAAGCTTAAAATGAATGGCAATATGGCGCTTCATAACTCTGTACTGAAGGGAGACTGCGTGCGTGTGACGTAGGTGACGTTGTGCCATCTCATTGGTCAACGCTCAGACGCACGCTCAGAATATCTGGCATGCCAGATATTGCTCTGCACGTTCGGAAAGACTCGCGAACGTGCTATTCCACGCATGACGTCAGAAGCTCGGCACGCTCAACGCTCAACGTTCGGATGCACGGTCCGTGTGCCGACGGCTTAAGGTCGCCTCAGATGCATCATACCGAGTAGTTTGAACGGCGTGGCGCGCCGAAGCAGCTCTGGGTGGGGCCATACACACAGGTATCACAAAGACTCGAAGCTACTAAACGACGAACTCACACTCACGAGGAACTAATTGAGTGTGAGGCCGCAAAAGACCAATGATGTTCCCGGCATTCGACGCTCCACATACTGCCTACCTTACAGCCACAATACTGATTGCCTAATGCGCCCTTCAAAATTTAAAGTCTTCGTAATTGTAATTCCTTGGTATTTAGTTGAATTTACGGCCTTTAGATTGATCGATTTATCGTGCAACCCAAGTTGAACGAATTCCTTTCAGCACGCATGTGGATGGCCTCACGCTTTTCATTATTTAAGGTCAACTGCCAATTTTATCACCATCTTTTCTAAATCGTTTTGTAATTTGGTTTGATTTTCTGACAACTTAACTACACGATAAATGACAGCATCAACTGCAAACAACCTTAGATGGCTGTTCAAATTGTCTGTTAAACCCTTTATATGGATAAGGAACAACAGAAGGCATATAACACTACGTCGGGGAACATCTGGAACTTCTGTTTTACTCAATGACTTTCCGTCACTTACTACGAACTGTGACCTTTCTGATACGAAATCAAGACTCCAGTCGCATAATTGATGCGCAATTCAAGAAGCACACCATCTGATGACAAGTTGCTTGTGAAGCACGCTGTCAAAAGTTCTCTGGAAATCTAGAAATACACAATCAATTTGAAATACCTTGTCGCGTTCGGTACATGACGATATTCTGCCCACCGTTGTGTCGCCCTCAATGACAAGCGATCCTAGACTTAGCTTTCAGCAGGATAATGCCAACCCGCTCATGGCGAGAGTCTCTAGTGTTTGTCTTCGTGCTTGTCAAACCCAGCCTTTTGCAGCAAAGTTCGCCAGATCTCTCCCAAATTGAGAACGTTCGGAGTATTATGGGCAAGGCCTTCCAACCAGCCTGGAATTTTGACGATCAAACGTGCCAATTGGAGAGAATTTGCCACGATATCGCTCAGGAGGACTTCCAGCAACTCTACCAGTCAGTACCGAGTGCAGAAACAATTTGAATAAGGGTGAGTTGTAGGCAAACGCTGTATTTACTTGCTCAGTTTGTGAAGTTCTTTCCCCTGAATAAAGCATCCAATTTATCTGAAATGGTAATCATTCGTTTGTCTGCACATGTACTTCACTCTAACAATTTCCGTTCCATACTACTCCCATTCAAATAATTCCTTCGTGCTGCAGCGGTCTTTTTTTAAATTCTGTTTATTTATTTTTTAGTGTATCTCTTGTCTACACTGTTGTTTTATTGCCTACCTTGTTGAATACTCTGGATTTGATCCCGTAAGCTTGTGATTTCGGATCATTATCTGGAATAAATATCATTCGTAATCACATTAGCATTAAAAAATAATACAGTTTACATATACTAATGAAGTATATTTATCTAGTAATCTCTCTCCAAAAGTATATTTCATGAAAAACATTCGATCTTTTCCGATGCAGTAAGTTTTGTACGCTACCATATTTAGTTATTGGATCAGAACAAGTTCACCGAATCGGATAAATAAAGACTACACATTTTACTGTCTTGCTTCCTTTTGGACAAGATTCCACAGTCACCCATGCTTCACATCTTGACTCAAAACACAATTTGAAAGGTTATATTTGTTCTGACATACGTAAACAATTCATGTGCGCACGTCACCGGTGTCAATTTAACGCAACATTACAGAGATCATTTCTCCGGGTTTTTAGCTGCGCGACATGGACGGACACTCCACGCTCCTTTATTCAAACTGTCGCGAAACTTGCCGCAGAGGAAGTTTGCATACTGTGCGACTGTCATCCGTTAACGACTGACGAGAGGCTAGAGTCCTACACTATTGACAGCGTGAACTGATTGTCTATTAGAAAATATTGTCACAATAATAAATAATTTCATGTAAATTGTTATAGTGAGAGTTAACTGCACAGACCTGGAAGTACCTTCGGGCACGCTGATGAGATGTCGCACAAAGTCTTAAATATGGTAGACAATGTTTTGTCTTTTAATGCCACAGAACTATAGCATCTCGAAGAGGCTCCAATGGTGAGACTGGGTCAGTACTGAGCACCTTTGTAAGAGCTGTGTCGTGTAAGTAATCGCAACCAGTTATTCTTACACAGGTGACGTAGGGATAATTTTTGAATCGCCAACCATTGATCGCTTCTCACCTGCAGAAAAGAACAACCATCAAAAAGTTCAGTCAGGAGATCAGTAATGGTACAGGAGAGGATCATGAAGTTAGATGTGCGCCAGGCAGAGGTGCCTTCCCTTGACGTAGACGAGATGTTGTAATGAGACAGCAGATTTTTAATTCTTGCATTTATCCGATAATAGTAGTTTGAAATCTATTTCATTGGTTTTCCAAGTATGCAGTCCGCGCTTAGTTTGCACAGATGCAATGCAAGAGGATATTCATAGGGACCAGAACTTGCACATGCGGCCTCCAGTAAGTGCCATCGTCTCTCTCATTGTGGAGATTGAGTAATTGCTCTTCTCCACCAGCAGAAGAGCTAAAAGTGCCCTTAACGATTACATAATTTAGGTCCCGAATTGTTTTCCTGTGCGTAACAGAGAAAACTGATCTTAGTTAGGTTAATTAGATTGCATTAGTCGTCTTCCACGAATCTCGTTCAATGCGGTCTTCAAGATGTTGAAAGAATGCACGTTTTATTTGTGTGCATGCAATGAAATTGTATGCCAGTTAGTTTCATATAGCCTTTTAGTCTGAAAATCAGAATGAAAATGCGAGGAAAATATCAGACAGGATTAGTTGAATGCAGTAAAAGAAAAGGAACACGAGATGCTATTGTTTGTTTCGGGGTGATAGCACAAAGAGTGCTGCACGTTAAAAGGGGATACGTACCTATGTTTTGCAGCACAATTTCCAAACAAAGCAGAATACGTGTCATTAATAAATTTTGAAGACAACCGTGAGAAAGTTAATGGAATAAATAAGCGTTATAGGAACACTATGAATGAAAAAGTCTAGCTTACTGAGAGAAAGCTTAACCGCGACGACGAAAAGGTGGAATTTGATCATTTACATTCATATTCAAAAGACTTTAGTAAACTTTAGTAACAGTGCGACTCATCCAGATACGACAATGAATCGTCGACTTGGTGCAATAGAAAACAATCTGGTTCACAAAAAAATGCTAACTTCGATTACAAACACCTTCTGATAGTATGTAAATTCAAAGTTTTCAGGAATTACAGAAACGGATTTCACCAAGCTTAGATTGATTCTTTACCAACAAATTGGCCGCTTGAACTCAAAATAGAATTTCTCTGTGGTTATTTGTAAAATGAATTCGCAGGAAGAAAGCGCTCAATAGCAAGAGATTGCCAAAGCGTAAATAATTTCTACCGAGCACTTTTGTCAGCGTGCTGATCGCAGTCCACATATGACTGGGTAAAACATATCGTTATAATGATACGGGACAGTCTGACTTCTCTAGCCCAGCCAAATATTTTGAAGACATGGTACACAGAAATCAGGTTTTATCAAACATGTAAACCCATACAGTCCGTCAGAGTTAATTAGCGTGTACTTAACAAAGCTACGTACACGTTTGAGACACGTAATTTTGGTCACCAGCAGATCTAAAGATGATTTAAAAACATTTCAAACATTACTTTCGGAATTGAAGTTAGACAGTGGCAAAGGTTAAACGAAAAAAAAAAAAAAAACACAATAACGACCACAACAGAAAGTACGACACACAAAACGCTTTTATACGGCATGATAACAAAAATATAGGAACTCGCATAACAAATCTAGTCACAGAAACAGATACAGACGGGATGAACGTACAATTCTCGCAGTTGAATAACGGTTCTTGTGAATCAAGTAATTTCCGGAGTTATGATTGTGTACGTAATATCAAATAACACTTGAAGTAAGGTAATGAGAACAGGTGTATTCTCAATTGTCATAACAGTCAATAGAGTCACAGTAAATCGCTAACACATACAATAATGATCTAAATTTTTATGGGCACAATGTAGCTAGATCAAATACGCAAAATACACTCCTGGAAATGGAAAAAAGAACACATTTACACCGGTGTGTCAGACCCACCATACTTGCTCCGGACACTGCGAGAGGGCAGTACAAGCAATGATCACACGCACGGCACAGCGGACACACCAGGAACCGCGGTGTTGGCCGTCGAATGGCGCTAGCTGCGCAGCATTTGTGCACCGCCGCCGTCAGTGTCAGCCAGTTTGCCGTGGCATACGGAGCTCCATCGCAGTCTTTAACACTGGTAGCATGCCGCGACAGCGTGGACGTGAACCGTATGTGCAGTTGACGGACTTTGAGCGAGGGCGTATAGTGGGCATGCGGGAGGCCGGGTGGACGTACCGCCGAATTGCTCAACACGTGGGGCGTGAGGTCTCCACAGTACATCGATGTTGTCGCCAGTGGTCGGCGGAAGGTGCACGTGACCGTCGACCTGGGACCGGACCGCAGCGACACACGGATGCACGCCAAGACCGTAGGATCCTACGCAGTGCCGTAGGGGACCGCACCGCCACTTCCCAGCAAATTAGGGACACTGTTGCTCCTGGGGTATCGGCGAGGACCATTCGCAACCGTCTCCATGAAGCTGGGCTACGGTCCCGCACACCGTTAGGCCGTCTTCCGCTCACGCCCCACCATCGTGCAGCCCGCCTCCAGTGGTGTCGCGACAGGCGTGAATGGAGGGACGAATGGAGACGTTTCGTCTTCAGCGATGAGAGTCGCTTCTGCCTTGGTGCCAATGATGGTCGTATGCGTGTTTGGCGCCGTGCAGGTGAGCGCCACAATCAGGACTGCATACGACCGAGGCACACAGGGCCAACACCCGGCATCATGGTGTGGGGAGCGATCTCCTACACTGGCCGTACACCACTGGTGACCGTCGAGGGGACACTGAATAGTGCACGGTATATCCAAACCGTCATCGAACCCATCGTTCTACCATTCCTAGACCGGCAAGGGAACTTGCTGTTCCAACAGGACAATGCACGTCCGCATGTATCCCGTGCCACCCAACGTGCTCTGGAAGGTGTAAGTCAACTACCCTGGCCAGCAAGATCTCCGGATCTGTCCCCCATTGAGCATGTTTGGGACTGGATGAAGCGTCGTCTCACGCGGTCTGCACGTCCAGCACGAACGCTGGTCCAACTGAGGCGCCAGGTGGAAATGGCATGGCAAGCCGTTCCACAGGACTACATCCAGCATCTCTACGATCGTCTCCATGGGAGAATAGCAGCTTGCATTGCTGCGAAAGGTGGATATACACTGTACTAGTGCCGACATTGTGCATGCTCTGTTGCCTGTGTCTATGTGCCTGTGGTTCTGTCAGTGTGATCATGTGATGTATCTGACCCCAGGAATGTGTCAATAAAGTTTCCCCTTCCTGGGACAATGAATTCACGGTGTTCTTATTTCAATTTACAGGAGTGTATGGATGCATATAGCAACCAACAAAATCACCGTCACCAACATCGTAAATCACAGTTGCTAAGTTCTGAAAGGGCAACTGCAGCGCGACAGGTATAAATAATTGAAATCAGATTTCCAAATACAAGAGGTAATCAAAGACGAGGTAGCAATAAAGGACAGAAAGATTCACACATTTCAAGAGATTCTCAGTGAGTTATTATACGATTGTACATCATTTTCTCCGTTACTTATGCTTAAAAATCAACAGCCACCAGATCGTATCAGGGAATTATACCATTTCCTGCTTCGAAAAAAATACGTCATAAGGAAGTCGTGGACATAGAGCTAAATAACATTAAAAAGGGTGCAGGAAGATGAAAGAAATCTCAGCAAGATCAAGCAAACATCAAGTAGCTACAGGATGGACAGAAAATTTTGGTTAAATCTCATTCTTCATCTTGTAAAAGAGAAGCAGTCACAAATTCTTTCTTGTGTGTAAGGAACTATTCAGAATTCGTAGAATTGTACACGACAGTGTTGCGGAAACTGAAGCGGTTCGGACATACAAAGGCAACGGAGTTTATCATGTTTCCCGTATTAAACCATGTATAGAATAATTCTGTTTACTAATGTTGTACCCAGAAGATAGAACTACATGTCAACCGTTCAGAAAACATTTCTTGAAGTACACTGCACAACAACAGTTGGCGATAAATAAATCTATTGCACCGCATGGTAGAGCGACTCCCGTCGAGCTGCGGCCAGCTTTTGACAAGAATCGGACGAATATCGTGCAATAAATTGAGCAAATTGCTGCCACTACCGGTACGCTAAACAAACTTCGAAACTGCACCTAAAATCCGAAAAAGATTTTTTAAAATTAGTTGAGATAGGATACACAGGTTACCAGTAATGTGTTGTTCAACTGAGAAATATTTTTGGCTATACACAGTGATGATAATACAGAGACGTATAACATTTTCTACCACTTTCGATGAGATGTACAGACTGTTAGGATGGTAGCTGTGTTGTCTGGAAAGAAAGTAATAGGCACTTTGAGAAGTTTTTCAGGATCTATTGTGAGGTGGTGAAGTTGTGTTTGCTGAACTGTAATATTTACAATTATAGCTATACGATGTTATCTGTGTAGAAATAAGTGGACGAACACAGAGTATGGAATTGTTATATGAAGTGTATATTGAGACAAAGAAAGCGAATGTGATAATTGTTGTATAGTATAATGAGACTTATTTTGGTTAGGTACATGAGATGATAATTATATGATTTATGAAGCATACTGTAACAGAATGATGATGATGATGATGTTTGGTTTGTGGGGAGCTCAACTGTGCAGTTATCAGCGCCCATACAAATCCCTAACATTTGCTCAGTCCAGTCTCGCCACTTTCATGAATGATGATGAAATTATGAGGACAACATAAACACCCAGTCATCACGAGGCAGGTGAAAAATCCCTGACCCCGCCGGGAATCGAACCCAGGATCCCGTGCTCGGGAAGCGAGAACGCGACCGCGACACTACGAGCAGCGGACTGTAATAGAATGAGGCAATGATTATAATGAGTAATATAGAGAAAGGGAGAGTTAGTAATGGTTTCTTGTGACAGTCAGTTTTTATGCCACATTGATGCTTTTCTGTTTATAAGTATAAAGTTTTTGAAATGATGTGGCTAGGTAAAATAGTGAATAAAGGTACCATGATTTGGGAAAATACAGTTATTTCTTTGATGTGGAGTTTAAGATTATCTGATGCAAATTATTCAACCTTTTGTGACACACACTTGTAGCATATGATATCTCATTGAACTAATTGTGACTTGTCTTTGTGTTGGTGTCTATTTTCTTTTTTATATTGATGAATGACTTCTTTCCCTGACTGGCACACAAAATTTAACTTCTTCCGAATTCTGTAGAACTAGTTTGACTTTTCTTGTCCAACATATAAAATTTACAGATATATGAAACGATCTGATAACAGTATTGTCCATCAGTCTCGATGTTAGGGAAACTTTTGAAATGAAGAAGAAATGGGTACACAATACACTTTAATAAGACAAAGGGGATGCCAGAAGTATGTGGGATACTAATGAGTTTTCTACTTTCCATCTTTATTCTTTTTGCCATGGTATAGGAAAGATGTTTTTATATATATTTTTCGACTAACATGTGTGACATTGCAGACTAACTGCGTTCTTGTATTTACATACGATGTAACATAATAAATGCATTGTTTTAGTTGAAAGAAGTTTCAAGTTGTATTTTCTTCTTACAGTTATTTATCGATTTTCTTTCTAACACATAATCTCTGTATAAATTGTTACTACATGATTTGGCACCATTAGAATAATAACTATGTTAAGTAAAGTCTGTCGTGAGCTCTCTTAAGTCATGAAAGATGTGTAAGAAGTCATAAAAGATGTATAAGGAGGAACCAAAGAGAAAAAAAGTAAGAAAGGAATGTGTACAACATGTAAATTAGCAAATAAATAGTTACAAATAAGAATTTAAGATTAAGTGATAAGGTACGGCAGATATCAGAAGAAATATCACTTGGTAGAACAAATATGAGAGATGGTTAGGTGGGGAAAAGATGACAAATGATTAAGTGGAGAAAAGATGACAAACAGATAGGTAAGTCAATGAAAATAAATAGTGTGAACTTTCGAGAATGTATGAAATATATGACAGAAGGAAGCGAAATCAAAGTAAACAGTTGTATTTGATGGACGTTTGATGAAATTGTGGACAAATGAGTAAGAGGTGTACAAACTAAAGGATGAAGTACAAACAGATATTGTGCTAGTTACTGACCATTTTATGTATAATAATAGACTGACGTTTGACTGACTGCATAAAGTATTCTTTGATGTGAACCTTGGTTACTACATAATTCAAATTTTTCCTATTTACATGTTTGTGCTCTCCTTATCTGTGTGCATGAACACTACTCTGGTGTGTTTATTTCTTGCATGTGATCACTATCCTTACGTGTCTCTTTCTGTCTTACTTCCTAAACTTTTATGTATTTTTATAGATATGTACATACATATTTATTCCAATAGATTTAGAATTAACTGTAGGTCATTCTATACACATATAATAATTCTTTGTTATCAGCCTATTGCTGGTTCACATGATTTACTAGTGCGATGTAATTCAGTTGTAAGAACGTGACGGGATTTTTTCTTAGCTGTTTTTACAGACGAAGTCTGTTATTACCATTTCACTACATGTACATCCCGTATGTAGAACTACATAAAATCTTATTATTCCTGTCTTAATGTGTATTGTAAATCTAACAAATTTAACTGGTTGGCTGTCCACCACTAATGAGACTTCACTGGTTAGAAGAGGTGTATGTCTACTGATTATATACTGAAATATTCTCTGCCATACGTTGGCATACTTCACCGAAACACGCTGCAACTGACTTTTATAGCGAATTCTTCGATACTACAGTATGGGTTTGGAGTTACCAAAGGATCTAAAGTCTGCTTCAAGCAGATACTTCGTACTGTGTATTTTACTGTTTGTATATGTGATGTTGCCCGCTGTGTTTAGTCTCACTGAGTCTGCTTCCACACCAGTGACATAACTACAACGAGATAAAGAAATTTCGGTCATTTGTGACAAGGACACTCTTCTACCTACTTTCATCGTCCACATTACTACTACCATTTGTGACTGTTCGTAAGAAAAGTAGCTTGTGTGGTAAGGACACTCTAACCTACTTCCTGCGTGCTACAAAAACGCTGTAGATCAGAAATAATACTTACATCAATACGAAATGTGACATATAAACTTTCAGAATAGTCCTGTGCAGAACGTTGTCATAGACATCATGAAACGTGATAACCTAGCTATGGTGAATTTTGTTGATTTCGTCATTCAAATGTTCTTGAATTTTGCAAGTATCTTTTTGCTTATAGTTCTCTGACTCAATTTCTCAAGCTATTTTCTCTTTATTTGTAACATGTTTTGTATGTTTCTATTGTTAATGTTTATAATTTTGTCCTCGTTCCATTCCTATCTGAAATTCGTATCGTCCAAAATTCTGCTCGCGGAAAGTAGAGGATATGTATGTCATTTTGATTTTTGTAAATTACCGTTGCGCACGTCAGTGAGAGAGCAAGTTATGTTACTGTTTAACAATCTTTGATCTTGTTGTGTCACAGTCTTTGCCTTTGCGCGGTCTGATACATTCTTAGTTGAAGTGTGGTAGGTAATGGACATATTCAGTAGTGCGGTGTAGACTTGTGATTGTATCTGTCAGATGAGGAATATTGTAAAAGATAGCAATGATGAATAAAATGTACATACTGGAAAGCGAAGAGAATGTAAATTTAAAATAATGTTAATGTTTGGAAGCGAAGAAGGTTAAGGTAAGAGTGCAACACTATGCAGCAAATTTGTAGAATAATTATTGTCAGACAGTTAACTTTTTCAGACAAGATAGAAAGACCACGCCGCATTCCTTAGTTACGCTTTAAGATATCAGCTTATTACACTGTTTGGTTTTTATAGAAATTCTCTGTTAACATTGTACCCTTTTCAAACCACTGTTCACCTTGTTAAGTATAGTATTATTCGGACCAGTGTTAGGTGTGAGATCACGCGAAACTTTACTCTGTCTTTTTGAACACGTACTTCATGCTAAAATCGTTGTCTTGGAATACCGTTTCATAGGAATAGTTATTCTCCCCATCCCACTGTCTAAGGAAGGTTTGTCACTACGCATTACCACATTGTACCATTGGTATGCAACAGTTCGAATAATTATTTAGGAGCAGAAATCTAGCTTAGTCGATGCCTGCTTGCTTTTTGCTGTTGTGCTTTCGAGAAATCTACAAGAATATTCGCAAGTTGCGAGGTAAGTAGAAACTTTGATTAGTGGCAGATAATGGTTTTACATCAGTTAAGCATGTAATGTGAGGAGAAGTTGTGTTGAGATCACTTACAGTTCAATTCAAATTAGTTTCTGTCTAGTCAAAAGTTAGCATACAAGTTTAAGTAGGATAAGAGTTTGTGGGTACTTAGTTTTGGTAATACGTAGTCTTTTATAGAGTGTGAGGTAAAGCCGGGGTAAATTTCATACAGAAACATACAGTGGTGGTTCATCTGAAAAGGCCACCTGTCAGCATCCAGTGGCCGTCCAGTTGAGGTACTGGATTACAAATTGTAGGCGCCACGGTGGTTCTGGTCGCCTACGGTGGACTGGATGGCCGTGCGGTGACCTCTCCAGTTGTCAGGATGCTAGGAAATGGCTGTAGAAGCGTCAGAAAGGCCAAAGAAACATTATTAATTTATAACACCTTTATTCCTTCCAAGTACAATGTGACTTGGTGATATCAACGACCTTCCCCGAGTCCTCGCTGACTCGTAGCGATGACACCAGATCCGGGCCGCGCAGTCTTGCTAGCGCAGTCTTGCTAGCGCAGCGCCGCGTGCTGTGACGTAGCGGACGAATGCCGTTACTTCGGCCGCATGTGGTTGGCGGCGTCCGGCTGGCCGGCCGGCTCAGCGGCGGACAGCAAGCAGCTGCGCGTGAAGGCTCTGGGTTGGAGAGGCGTTCTCGTAGTGCAGAGTGTACTCTATCCCACCCCGTCTTCTTTCCTGCTCCTCCTGGTGGCTCGTCCGCGGTGGACGGGCGGAACGGGCTGCAGTCCCCCAGCGTCGTCGGCTCACCCGGTTGTGACGGCGGATGCACAGGTCCTAATGGCAAATGGCTCTGAGCACTATGGGACTCAACTGCCGAGGTTATTAGTCCCCTAGAACTTAGAACTAGTTAAACCTAACTAACCTAAGGACATCACAAACATCCATGCCCGAGGCAGGATTCGAACCTGCGACCGTAGCGGTCTTGCGGTTCCAGACTGCAGCGCCTTTAACCGCACGGCCAGTGTGTGTGTGTGTGTGTTTGAGGTTTTCGGGCGCTAAACAGCGTGGTCAACAGCGCCCAAACGCATAGAAACAGGAACACATGCAGTGAAGGGACGAAGACGGACAGCGAACAAGGAGAATGGCTAAAAGACACAGACCTGACGCAGTTACAAATCCTCGCATACAGAGGCAAAACAAGAGGAGAAGAAACGCACTCTTCGGCCGGCGCACAGGGCCTAGGCCCCGCACGATCTCGACGACGACTCACTGATGTGGTCAGCATTGGCGGCGAGCGAGTCTGCCGCGAAGTCTGCTAATCCTGGGTTGATGATTGACAGCGGCAGCAGAGAGGATCAGAGCTGGTACTGTCCCCTCACGTCTGCTGCTGGATGGGCCGCCCTTACTGCAACATCTCCTTAATAAAGATGAACACGTCGATCACCGAGCTGAGCGCTACGCAGCGACCCAGTACACATCTAACTTCAAGTCTAACTGCGAGTGCCTTGTTGCTATCAGAGCTGGCGTATTTAAAGGAAGCACGAGCGACGTCCTGACGTCATGCTCGTTTGTAATGAACGCATTCGCTCCACTTATACTGCTGATTCATCTGTCGTACTCGCCCCTTAGGTGTTCTTGCGACAGAGTTACGTGTTGCTACGGCAGACTTAGGCGAAGTTGTGAAATGCAGTACAGCTGACGCTATAACTCTGTCTTGCACTCTACGAAAGTCTCCGTCTAACACAAACCCGCGTGCTAAGCAATTCTCTCTCGCCTGTTCTGTGTAACCAGGTCATTGCCCCTGCGTGACGACACATTCCGATATATGTGCAATCCTCTTACCTCTTGGCTAACTTACTGCCTCTGGCTCTCGGCATAGGCAACGAAACTTGGACAATATTCCACGTTTCCAGCTCTTTACTATTCCGCGACACTACAAAATACCAGCCTTCATCGCCGAGAAAGTGCTGTCAGCACGGGTGCATAAACAGGCGTCTGCTGCTGAGGCCCACACGCAGCAACATTCACCGAACCGTCGTTGCGGAGACACTGTTTGTAGCCGCATGGTTCGTCTGGGTGGCCACTTGTTTAAGAGTTGCAGGTCTGTTCGCCTGTGCACATCTCCGCAGCTGCCTTTCACCCGTCTCATCTATAGCCCATGGTGTACCACCGTTGCCTCGGTGTCTGTTTTGGATAGCAACATTTTGCAATGTGCGGTATATTTTAAACACAGCGGCTCGCTAAATGTCTACAGATATAGCCGTTTCGGAAATTCTGCCACTTGTGGCCTAAAGCCAATGATCGTGGCCATTTGGACGTCAGATAAATCGCTCTCTTTCCCCGTTATGATTACGACTCCATTGCTTTCCGCCTCGCCCCGACACGCTTCATAATCCCTCCACTGCTAGTGCAGCCATATCCCGTCTGTGACTGGGTAATGGACGTAGATGTGGACCATAGGCGATGGATGGTCACATTAATGTGACTGGACCGTGTATGTACCAAACAGTTCTTTTCTTATAGGTGGAGCAATTTATTTTTTCTTGAAAGTACAAATATTTTGTGAAGACTTTGATTAGAAAGCTATGGTACTGTTTCTAATGAGTGCCTATCACTCACTACACTAATCTTAAGTATAGTCTTTTCTGAAACTTCCTGGCAGATTAAAACTGTGTGCCCGACCGAGACTCGAACTCGGGACCTTTGCCTTTCGCGTGCAACTGCTCTACCATCTGAGCTACGGAAGCACGACTCACGCCCGGTCCTCACAGCTTTACTTCTGCCAGTATCTCGTCTTCTACCTTCCAAACTTTACAGAAGCTCTCCTGCGAGGAGAAGTTTGGAAGGTAGGAGACGAGATACTGGCAGACGTAAAGCTGTGAGGACCTGGCGTGAGTCGTACTTCGGTAGCTCAGATGGTAGATCAGCTGCCCGCGAAAGGCAAAGGTCCTGAGTTCGCGTCTCGGTCGGGCACACAGTTTTAATCTGCCAGGAAGTTTCATACCAGCGCACACTCCGCTGCAGAGAGAAAATCTCATTATAGTCTTTTCCCATTGCGATTTCATTTGTAATCCATGGTTTAGGAGAACTTCACTAGCTGACACTGTTTATTTTTTCACCAATACTCATCAGATTTCATTCTCATAGTAATCCACGTGAGTCAGTTTTCCGTTGCAAAAGATTTCACTGTGGATTCCACAATTTTATTTATTTATCCGTATGCCGAAGGCTCTGATTTATACCTTTCTACTTGCCCCCTTTTCGGTGTCCTAATATCGAGTGGTTAAACATTTCTGAGTAGCAAAGACGATTTTTATGAGTACGTGTGCAATGCATTCGCGTGTCTGTATTTTTTACGGTGAGAGGGAAGAAAGATGATGAAACGTGGTCCCGTCGCGTAGTCAACTGCTCTACTAACACCTACAGAGTTGGCCAAACCAACTGATGTATCATCAACGTCTCTCGCGCCCACAAGTCCATTAGTTTGCGCAGAGGCCGGTACCCAGGAGCTTTCACTCATAATATCTCCTTAACTGCTCACTCAATGAGTCTGCGCAGAGGTTAGGAAATTAGCCCACAGTCTGGTAATCAGGAACTTGTATAATCTCTCCTGAGCCAAGAATATATTAGTGCTAAGGTTGTTTTCCGCCACCAAGATTTGAACTGGCTCCTGTTATTGCAAGTTAGCGACCTTGGTTATACATACGAATGATGCGAATAAATAAAACATAAAAAAATACTTGACACCAACGAGCAGGAGACGTCAGATCGTAAAAGCTCCTATTTCTCACTACCAACAGTTGCTGTGGAGACTGAAATAAGGAAGAAACAACATTTGACACAGACATAAATCAACAGGCGTAGGAGAACTTGTAAAAGTTGGAAGAAAAGTTGTTTAATTAGTTCTCTTATCCTCTAGCCTTGTCCGTGCTGGAGAACGAAGAGAAAGTAGCTGTGGTAATCATAGGGCACTTGAGGCAAACTTTTTAAATTAGTTCCTTCTTTTGGTGGTTATTAAGTATTTTAGTACAAATTGAGTAGTTACAGATATGTCTCCAAGACTGATGTTTTTGGTGGTGAATGTGAATGTCGGATGCCTAGGGCCTCCCTTCGGGTAGACCGTTCGTCGGGTGTAAGTCTTTAGATTTGACGCCACTTCGGCGACTTGCGCGTCTATGGGGATGAAATGGTGAAGACGAGGACAACAGAACGCCCAGTCCCTAAGCGGAGAAAATCTCCGACCAAGCCGGGAATCGAACCCGGGCCCTTAGTACTGACGTCTGTCGCGCTGACCACTCAGCTACCATGGGAGGACATTTTTGGCGGTTAGTGTCATGTATAGCTAGATATTCTTAGTATTGCACAAGGCAGAACATTTACTAGTGACTGAATATTATGTTAAATATCTTTCAACAGTGATGCATTGTGTCTTTACCATCTGGTGTCTCAGTTCATAGATGTAAATTAGGACCTTAAATAAACTATTCAAGTGCACGGAATGTAGAATTTGACATGTTTTTATCTCTACAATAGTTTTACAAAAATGGTCTTTTTTGAAGGGTCTTACTGAACAATCAGTACATTTCAGTATGTAGATGTATCACGACTAATTCTCAAAAATTCTTTGTTTCACCCTGTTTCAGGAGTGAAGAATTGTAGTGTTTTCAGACACAGAACAGAGAGAAAATGGCTTTTTCGAATATTATACTCTGCACATATTTTTCTGTGGTCTTATGCTTCAAATACGGGATCACGTGCTGCTGAGATACTGACATACATCAGAGAATTGCTATAGTACGACATCCGATTCATCTATAAGAAGGAACTTCAAATGGCTTCAATCCAATGCAGTTACAAGCGTTCAAATGGATCAGAGGATATTAAGTGTGAACATTCCTCTGAGCGCGATTTGTGCGTTTGTGTGTTTCTTGTTTCTGTGTATGTGTGCGTGTGTATGTGTGAGCGAGAGAATAAGAGAGACAGAGAGAGAGATATATATTCAACATACACAATTCTGCGTGTTATTAACTTTATTTATGCTGTCAGTTGCATGAGCTTATCTTTTTTCTGAAGTTTTAGCCTTCCCAGTAGAGGACTCATTTATGTACTTTACTACAAATTAATATAAATGTGTAATTAACCAGAAACATTCACACAGTCACGCAAGCGACGTGTGTCGAGTATAGGTGTCTCACCTAAAGTATTAATAAGTATTATTATCTATACATTTCAGATAGAACTATTAATGAAAAACTGTAGGAGAAAGGATAAATAATGATATCGACATGTATTCTGAAGCTGCTTTAAAAACTGAGTCAACAGAATGAGAAATGCTACCATTCTAAACCAAATAGCGTACCAAGGCCGATTCTGAGGATATCGTGGCTTCTGGTTGTAGACTTTGTGGAACGTGTTGAGAGGAGAGCGATCCTAAGGGACGTGTACCGAAGTTTTAGTGCAGCTTTTGTGGGAAGTCGGTGATAGTAAAACGGGCTGGAGCGAACAACAACTTGTAGTCGGTAGCGAAGAAAAGAGATCAGGGGCTCTCCCACGAAAGCAACGAGTTTTGCGGCCTGCGAGAGGGTCGATCGTTACACACAGTCGAAGTCTAGCTATTGTGTTCGTTGACGACCGTGAGTGATTCGCAGTGATACTCCGTTTCTCAGTAGCTTCTGTTTCATCCTGTATTCGGTCTTTTCAAAGTCATAGAGGTCAGGAGTAACCGTTTAACGGACTTGTGCCAGGGCATTACGACACAGAAAAGATTTGCTTTGAACATCTGTCTCAATCAATTGATTTTAGCTTTCAGTTTCTTGTCCATGCCATTTCAGTTCATACTGAATGTACAGTGTTTTCTACAGGGAAAGGGGGAATCTAAAGGGAAAGGGTAGAGGACAATTCTATTGATGGATTTGTGTTTGTAGTATGCTCATAAGATGGGATCAGTGGTCATCCGAGACAGATAATTATCTTTCCCTAATTTTTTTAGTATTTTTCCTCTTTTTAGTTTTTCTGTCATTCTAAAAACTATGCAATTTTTATTTAGTAATATAAATTTATCTACGTATCCAAAAGTTTTATTTGCTGCGCTTTTCATTCGCTTTTTCTTGTACCATATACACTATTTTGAGCTAAACTTGTTTTGCAGTAATTTGATTTAATTGTAAAGTGATTTTGATATTAACAGTTGATTTAATATTAGTGTATTTCGTGATGGCAGCCATGTGTGTATATGATTGATATAAGTTAATGTTAATGATTTAAATAGATACTTACAATTTTGAAGTGTAATTACTAGTTTAGAATCACAAAATCTAAAAATCAGTAAATAATTATTAACAACGATTAGCTTGTAAATTATTGCTGACCTTTACTAGGGTACCATTAGTTCAGGTGCAGAACGCAAAGAATTTGAAAGTATTTCAATCATTTCAGGGGAGCATACCCATGATTTATACCACAAGACTGACTTGCTTGTATACCACCTATATCACTATCATCATAAATATCAGGTCAAGGAGAAAATTATGGTTAAGGCGAGATGAATTACGAATTACGACTGATTTTTTTCTTATAACTGATTTCATGGGGATAATCTTTTAATGAAGGCGAGTTTGGTACTAATTTCATTTATTTAACTGAACTGGACTTTCAAGTGTTTATTTCAATGAAATAAGTCGTAATATAGTAGACATATGATTTTTAACAAGGTATCTTGGGCAGTATCAAGACCAGTAAATCACTTTACATAAGAGCAACGACATGGAAGCTCTAATTTCTTACTAGTGTCACCACTGTCCTCTCATCATTCGATGTAGCTCTAGTTTTGTTAGTCATCTATGCTTCTAAAGCTAGTTAAAACACTATAAAAGTCTGAAAAAATTAAACCTTGAGCCAACGTGTAATTTAGTAGGACTAAGAAAACTTATGGGTATTCGAGCAACACATCCTATCTGACGGATCCCAAATGCTAATATAATATTGTATATATTTGTATAAGTTTGTGCATTTATTCAAAAGTCTTATTCGTGCTTTTTAATTAATTTTCTTTTGTACTACATACAAGTTTGAGATAAACGTTCTTGCTCCAGTAAGCATCAAGTGATTTTTGAATTGACATTTGATTTACTTGGTATTGTTAATGATGGCTACCATGTATAAATGATCGATACAATTTAATATTATTGATGTAAACAGTTATTTATAATTTTGGAGTTAAATTATGGGTTCAGAATGTGAAAATTAAAATCAGTACAGCTTAAGTTATAAACGTTGATTAGATTGTCAATTATTTAAAGTGTTATTGCTTATTGATAATTACTGCAATCTGACAACAGCCAATCCCTTATCTTTCTCTGTATGATGATAACTGCTCTTGCTTGTCAGTGACACTCTGAGGAGTGTTTATTCTCGCATCGCTGCTACCCTAACAAACCAAAGAGAATTTCGAACATCTGGCACTATTTTGCGTGGTCACACGCTTTTTCTAGGTCGACAGA
The DNA here is from genome assembly GCF_023898315.1 of Schistocerca nitens. Classification (NCBI taxonomy): domain Eukaryota; kingdom Metazoa; phylum Arthropoda; class Insecta; order Orthoptera; family Acrididae; genus Schistocerca; species Schistocerca nitens. The sequence goes on along the minus strand of NC_064614.1, from coordinate 986,275,673 downwards.
TCTTATGAACGAGTCTTGAATTTTCTGAAGTCTTGCATTAATTATGAAGTGGAAAATCAGACATGCCTCTCTAGCGACTTTACCTTTCCTAAAGCCAAACTGATCGTGACTTAAAAGATCCTCCATTTTCTTTTCAGTTCTTCTCTGTATATTACTCTTGTTATCAACTTTGATGCATGAGCTGTTAAGCTAATTATGCGACAGTTTTCGTATTTTATATTCTTTCTGTATACGAAATATGATCCAGAAGAAGTTATTGGTGAATTTGAAGGTGATTTCAGAAAAGGGCCGTTAGACTATGGACCACGTACTTCTGGGACAGCTCACAGAGAAGATGTGAGAGTATGGAGAAGAACTTCATGTGCTCATCTGTAATGTTAAGCGTGACGTATGAGAGAATTCACCTTGAGAGCCTGAAGAACTTTGTCTAATCGACTTTGCAGTGACTACGAAACTTGTCGGCCTAGTTATTTGTTTCACTGATTCAGCTGGCAAAGTGAAGCTCGGGAAGCAAGTGACGGAAAGCTTTAATATATTCGAAAGGCTGAAACAAGGAGATAGTTCGCCACCAATATTGACCAACAGGCTCTCGTGAAGGTAATTAGGGAAGGCTTACGTAAGCATTTTGAAAGGATTGGAGTCAAACGTGAGAAAATTCTTTCCTCATGAAGGCGCTCTGTTGTCCAGATCTAAAGAAGAACTGAACCGGATTAGCGACAACGTGGAGGCGCCACTGAATACTATAGGTCAACTGCTGAATGAATCGAAGATTATCGCGTGACAAGCAGGACACACGCCTATCCAAGAGATGCGCTCCAGTCACAGGTATTCGGAACCTAGTCTTTCAAAGGGTTCAGAATTAAACAAATATCTAGCTGTGATATTTACATAATACACGTCTATTGAGGCAGATTACAAAGCGAGAACCCAAGCCGCAAATTGGTTGTATTTGAGGCTCAGTTAGTCCTTTAAATCTTGCTGTCTGTCACGGAATTTCAAAGTGCAACTGTACAAAACATTGATCCCATCCGTAGGGATGTACGGTTGCGAGACTTCTCGTAGGTCTTGCATGGGGAGATATGGCGCTCAGCTGGACCAACACCGACGACCATAGACATCCACTGATTTTATTCCTTGTGGAATAAGACCATTGCTGAAGAGAAAGTGGTGAACAGAATCAACGACGACATGCTGCAGACTACCACAGATCGTTATTGGCGCCTGAAAGTAGGAAATATAGACGAGTAGAAGTGGAGTCTTGTGACTCCGTGCTGTCCTCTGCACAAAATAGCGTAAAGTAAGTATGGAAAAAAGGCTTCGTCTGCGGGAAGGTAATCTGAATTATTGCCTCTGCTGTTCGCTGTTGGTGTCCATGCAATTATCGTGCTTCTACGTTAACTATTTAGAGGTGATAACGTACCGTGAACAGCTAAGGCTTGACTTATACAATGATTGCGTCGTGAAATAAACAATATCCTTGTTGGAGGAACAACTCGGCCATAAGCCTGAAGTGATTTTTGAAATTTATGGAAAATACTAATCCATATAATCATCGGCGCTGTATAAGCTCGTTCCTCCTAGATAACAGAATATGAATTAAGTGTCTTGAAAGCTACACACGGTAAACCGTTACGGAGCCATAAAATGACAGGATCAGAGGTGTTTAGCAATTTCTCATCTTCGCTACAATATAATTTACGACGATAACTTAAAAAGATTGAAGCAGCAATGTACGAGGGTTATACGCAAAGTACGGTTCGATAGGTCTCTAAATGGAAACTACCGCGAAAATCCGATGAAGCTTTGCACGGATGTGTTGGATAGTGTCTATAGTATTCCTGTCTTTCGTTGTTTTTAGTTCTGTGCGCACAGTGAGCACGTGAAGATGCCTTTAACAATAGTAGCCGGCCGTTGTGGCCCAGCGGTTCTAGGCACTTCAGTCCGGAAGCCCACTGCTGCTACGGTCGCATGTTCGAATCCTGCCTCGGGCATGGATGTGTGTGATGTCCTTAGGTTATTTAGATTTAAGTAGTTCTAAGTTTAGGGGACTGATGAGCTCAGATGTTAAGTCCAATAGTGCTCAGAGCCATTTGAACCATTTTATAACACGCCAACTTTAGGTGCCCGCTGCGAGGTTTCGCGCGATTTCATGTAAGCCCACATAACGTACCCGTCATGGATTTCCTTCTTCATGACAATTCTCGGCCGCAGACTGTAGGCGCAATGAGGATGCTCTTGCAGCGTTTTCGATGGGAAGTGTTCGATCATCCGCCATACATCCCGGACTTAGCTCCCTCTGATGTTCATCTCTGCTCCCATGAACCGCTGGCTACGAAGAGAACATTTTCCCACAGCCAACGAGCTGTAGACCAGCGCAAAGCACAGGCGGCTGTCTCTTATGGCGAAGTTATTGGAAAGTTGGTACCACGCTACGACAAATGTCGAAGTCGGAGCGGCGACTATGCGAAGAAGTAGTTGGAAAATGCAGCAAACTTTTTCAGGTACAACATTTTCGATTTTCAGTGTGATACCCACTTCGCGACCGATCGGACTTTACATTACCAATAGACCTCGTACATCAAAAGGGGATAAAACGATAGGAGCAAACGTGCTACAAGTTTCTTATCTTAGGCAGGTTACGTCTTTGGAAGAGTACTAAAAATATGGAATTAATGTACACTAATGCTCATAAATTAAGGATAATTGCAGAATGTGGTGCCACACAATGTGGGACTACACTAAACTGATGCTAATATCATAGGCACATAGGGAACACACACGACACAGATCTGTAAGTCCACGGTATTGGTGATAAGTTGAGAAAACTGTCCCGAAACACATGTGCTACAAAACGACACTGTTTCCTGCGCATGCACCGCGACATCAATATGGTATATAATCACCATGCACACATACACAGGCCGCACAACGGGTTGGCATACTCTGGATCAGGTGGCCGAGCAGCTGCTGAGGTATAGCCTCCCATTCTTGCACCATTGGCTGTCGGAGCTCCTGAAGTGTCGCAGGGGTTTGAAGTCGTGCAGCGATACGTCGACCGAGAGCATCCCAGACGTGTTCGATAGGGTTTAGGTCTGTAGAATAGGCAGGCAACTCCATTCGCCTGATATCTTGTGTTTCAAGGTACTCCTCCACGATAACAGCTCGGTGGGGCCGTGCGTTATCATCCGTCAGGAGGAATGTGGGACCCACTGCACCCCTGAGAAGGCGAACATACTGGTGCAAAATGACGTCCCGATACACCTGGCCTGTTACAGTGCCTCTGTCACAGACATGGAGGGATGTACGTGCACCACTCATAATCCCACCCCACACCATCAAACCACGACCTCCATACAGGTCCCTTTCAAGGACATTAAGGGGTTTTTTACCTGGTTCCTGGTTGACGCCAGATGAAAACCCGGTGAGAATCACTGTTCAGGCCATACATGGACTCGTCCGTGAACATAACCTGGGACCACTGTTCTAATGACCGTGCACTGTGTTGTTGACAGCAGGCTTTACGGGCTCTCCTGTGACCAGGGGTCAGTGGAACTGACCTTGCAGGGCACCGGGTGAATAAACCATGTCTTTTCAGTCGTCTGTAGACTGTGTGTCGGGAGACAACTGTTACAGTGGCTGTGGTAAGGTCCCGAGCAAGGCTACCTGCAGTACTCCGTAGCAGTCTGCGAGCACTGATGATGTGATATAGGTCTCCCTCCTTATGGTGTTGTACTCTGTGGACGTGCCGTACTGTACCCCCTGGACACGTTTCCTGTCTGCTGGAATCATTGCCATAATCGTGAGATCACACTTTGTGGAACACGGAGGGCCTGTTCTACGACCTGCTGTCTTTGACGAGCCTCCAGTCGCCCTAGTATTCTACCCCTCATAACGTCATCAACATGTGTTCTTTGAGCCTTTTTCAACACACTCACACATCACCATTAGCACGCCTGAAAACATCTACACACTTACGCACTGCACCGTACTCTGACATGCACCAACACACCTCTGCGTATGTGGACTGCTGCCAGGGCCACCACGCGATGACCGCTGGTCAAATGCAACGCATGGTCATACCCCGAAGTGATTTAAATCACAGACCGCCCACCAGAGCGTTGTTTCACAATGTATCAGCATTATCCTTAATTTATGAGCATAAGTGTATATCAGAAGTAATAATTCTCAAGATTTATCACAAAATATGCGAGATAGTTTTCCTGAGTTTGACGCAGAAATTTGATCAAGAAGATTTTACATTTGTTATCTTTAGTTTTCTCGTTCTTTCTAGCATTCCTTTCTTATAGTTTCTTTCGCTCTTTCCAGCTTCTATGTAAAGGCGATTTATTAAGGGACCGAAACAGTATAGCGCAATTTTGCACTGCTTTGGAATGAAGCTGTTAAGTAACGTAAGTGGTTGGCTGGCATTAACCATTTGCTCCAGCTCAGTCAACGAAATAAAAGTGCTGTTTCTGATCACTATTCAAGCCTTCCTACAAGTGATGTGGTTCTTGTGAGTAACAGAAAGAGTGCCGGCCGGTCCACTGGACCTGACGGGATACCAATTCGATTCTACACAGAGTACGCGAAAGAACTTGCCCCCCTTCTAACAGCCGTGTACCGCAAGTCTCTAGAGGAACGGAAGGTTCCAAATGATTGGAAAAGAGCACAGGTAGTCCCAGTCTTCAAGAAGGGTCGTCGAGCTGACGCGCAAAACTATAGACCTATATCTCTGACGTCGATCTGTTGTAGAATTTTAGAACATGTTTTCTGTTCGCATATTATATCGTTTCTGGAAACCCAGAACCTATTCTGTAGGAATCAACATGGATTTCGGAAACAGCGGTCGTGTGAGACCCAACTCACTTTATTTGTTCATGAGACCCAGAAAATATTAGACACAGGCTCACAGGTAGATGCCATTTTCCTTGACTTCCGGAAGGCGTTCGATACAGTTCCGCACTGTCGCCTGATAAACAAAGTAAGAGCCTACGGAATATCAGATCAGCTGTGTGGCTGGATTGAAGAGTTTTTAGCAAACAGAACACAGCATGAAGTTCTAAATGGAGAGACGTCTACAGACGTTAAAGTAACCTCTGGCGTGCCACAGGGGAGTGTTATGGGATCATTGCTTTTCACAATATATATAAATGACCTAGTAGATAGTGTCGGAAGTTAAATGCGGCTTTTAGCAGATGATGCTGTAGTATACAGAGAAGTTGCAGCATTAGAAAATTGTAGCGAAATGTAGGAAGATCTGCAGCGGATAGGCACTTAGTGCAGGGAGTGGCAACTGACCCTTAACAAAGACAAATGTAATATATTGCGAATACATAGAAAGAAGGATCCTTTATTGTATGATTATATGGTAGCGGAACAAACACTCGTAGCAATTACTTCTGTAAAATATCTGGGAGTGTGCGTGCGGAACGATTTGAAGTGGAATGGTCATATAAAATTAATTGTTGGTAAGGCGGGTACCAGGGTGAGATTCATTGGGAGAGTCCTTAGAAAAGGTAGTCCATCAACAAAGGAGATGGCTTACAAAACACTCGTTCGACCCATACTTGAGTATTGCTCATCAGTGTGGTATCCGTACCAGGTCGGGTTCACAGAGGAGATGGAGAAGATCCGAAGAAGAGCGGCGCGTTTCGTCAGAGGGTTACTTGGTAAGCGTGATAGCGTTACGGAGATGGTTAGCAAACTCAAGTGGCAGACTCTGCAAGAGAGGCGCTCAGCATCGCGGTGTAGCTTGCTGTCCAGGTTTCGAGACGGTGCGTTTCTGGATGAGGTATCGAATATATTGCTTATACCTCCCGAGGAGATCACGAATCTAAAATTAGAGAGATTCGAGCACGCAAAGAGGCTTTCCGGAAGTCGTTCTTCCCGCGAACCATACGCGACTGGAAAAGGAAAGGGAAGTAATGACAATGGCACGGAAAGTGAACTCCGCCACTCACCGTTGGGTGGCTTGCGGAGTATGAATGTAGATGTAGATGTAGATGTGACCGAGCGGTTCTAGGCGCTTAAGTCCGGAACCACGCGACCGCTACGGTCGCAGGTTCGAATCCTGCCTCAGGCATGGATGTGTGTGATGTCCTCAGTTGTTAAGTTCCATAGTGCTCAAAGCCTTTTGAACCATTTTGAACAGAAAGAGAGGTAGCAGTGGATACCACAACTTGTGTGCTCACAGCGCCGCTGTATACAGCATATAGCCATTACTCTTGTAACCAAACTTCTGAAATTTTTATCATTGTGCGAACCAGCCAGAGTTTTCGCAACAAGTATTAAGTGTGACGGAGTTCTTGTCCATCAAGTGATAGCGTCGGCGGTACTCTGGAAGTTCTGACACCCTTTGTCATGAGAGTCAGTCGCTTATGTATACTTACGGTTTTTACTTGTACTACTCAGGTTCCTTGAGCAGCTGCACAGCACTTTTCAACTATGTTGTTAAACATTACGCCATTGAGAGTGTCCTCAGCTGTTACCTAATTTTGTCGCTTCGATATCTTATTTCCAATGCGACTACAGCAGACTGTCTGACAGCAGTACATACAAGCTGGTGCTGCCTTCTTCCTGATCCATCCGGGCTACTAAACTTAATTTGGTCAACTTCATCATGCGTCTACGACGGAATTTGTAACTCAGGACACGGGCGTATAGGTAATACTTTAGCCGATGACAAGTGAAACTTACTCCAAGCTATGTGTACTGTCTCTGTACACAACCGATTTCTGGGAAATGGTAGCCATAAAGTATACGACTGTAAATTTTTCCTCGTTTCACTTTTTTTTTTAATCACAAGTTCAGACTAGTTTCATGCGGCTTTCCACGATTTCCTCTTCTGTGCCAACCTCTTCACCTCAGAGTAGCACTTCCAGTCTACGTCCTCAATTATTTGCAGGATATATTACAATCTCTTTTTGACTCTACAGCTTTTGTCCTATACAGGTCCCTCTAGTACCATGGAAGTTATTTCGTGATGTCGTAACAATGTCTTACTGTCGTGTAACTTCTTCTTGTCAGTGATTTCCATATATTCCTTTTCCCGCTGACTCTTCATAGAACTTCTTCATTCCTTACCTTATAGGTCTACCCAATTTTCAATATTCTTCTGAATCAGCACGTTTCAAATGCTTAGGTTCTCTTCTGTTATGGTTTTTCCCTGTTTCACTACCACACAATGCTGCACTCCAAAAAAACTTTCTAAAAATTTCTTCCTCAAATTAAGGTCTACGTATGATGATAATGGGCTTTCTTGCTCATGTATCCCCTTTTTTCCCGTGCAGTTCTGCCTTCTATGTCCTCCTTACTCTTTCCGTCATGTGTTATTTTGTTGCCTAGGTAGCAGAATTCCCTAACTTCATGGAATTCGTGATCGCCAGTACTGATGTCAAGTTTCTAGCCACATTTCCGTTAATTGTCATTACTTTCGTCTTTCTACGATTTACTCTAAATCCTTATTCTGTACTCAACAGATTGTTCATTCCATTCAGCAGGCCCTGTACTTCTTTTTCACTTTTACTGAGGATAGGAATGTCATTGGCGAATCTTATCATTGATATCCTTTTACCTTGAATTTTAATTCCACTCTTGAACCCTTCTTTTATTTGTGTCACCGCTTCTTCGATGTATAAACTGAAGAGTAGGGTCGAAAGACTACGTCACTATCTTGCACCATTTTTAATTCGAGGACTTCGATCTTGGTCTTGTTCCCCTCTCGGCTCTTGCACATATTGTATAGTACGCGTCTTTCCATATACCATAATTTACCCCTATTTTTCTCAGAATTTCAAACATCTCTCAACATTTGACATCGTCGAATGCTTTCTCCGGGGAGACAAATTTTGTTTTTAGTCTTGCTTTCGTTATCAACCGCAACGTTTCAATTGCCTCTCTGGTGCCTTTATTTTTCTAAGGCCAAACTGATCGTCATGTAATATGTCCTCCATTTCCTTTTAGATTCATCTGTATGTTATTCTTCTCAGCAATTTGGATTCATGAGCTGTTAAACTGATTGTGCAATAATTCTTGCAGTTATCGACTCTTGCCTTCTTCGGAATTGTGTGGTTGATGTTTTTCCAAAAGTCAGATAGTATATCGTCAAACTCATATATTGTACACATCAACGTGAACAGTTGTTTTGTTACCACTTCCTCCAAAGTTTGTAGAAAGTCTGATAGAATGTTACCTGTCCCTTCTGCTTTATTCAATGTGAAATTTTCCAAAACTCTTTTAAATTGTGATGCTAATACTGGGTCCCACATCTCTTGTATATCGCCTCCTGTTTCTTCTTCTATCTCATCATAAGACAAGTCTTCCCACTCATAGAGACCTTGAATGTCCTCTTTCCATCTATTCGCTCTCTCCTCCATGTTTAACAGTGGAATTTCCTTTGCAGTCTTAACGTCACCATACTTCCTTCCAATTCCAACGCAGATTGTTTTGACTTTTCTATATGCTGAGTCAGTCTTTCAGACAGTCATTTCCTTTTCGATTTCTTCCCATTTTTCATGCAGCCATTTCACCTTAGCTTCCCTGCACTTCCTATTATTTCATTCTAAACTTCTTGTATTTCCGATTTCCTGAATTTCGCCGGCCGGAGTGGCCGTGCGGTTCTAGGCGCTAGTCATGAACCGAGCGACCGCTACGGTCGCAGGTTCGAATCCTGCCTCGGGCATGGATGTGTGTGATGTCCTTAGGTTAGTTAGGTTTAATTAGTTCTAAGTTCCAGGCGACTGATGACCTCAGAAGTTAAGTCGCATAGTGCTCAGAGCCATTTGAACCTGATTTTCGCTGAACATTTCTGTACTTGCTTCTTTCATCGATCAACTGACATATTTCTTCAGATCCATTTAGTACTGGAAGTTTAAATCGTCTTGGTAACCGTAAATTTGGCAATCAAAGCCGTCATTCGTGAAGATTCCAAGTGAAGTTATTACAAAGACAATATATTCTGAACACAAGCTCCCAATCTCATCATGTATCCTGTTACAGTCAGCACGTGAGTTATTCCTTATATATGAATGTAATTTACCTGTGGAAAGACATTTTGTGCATGCGGTATGATTAATTCAGTATTTGCTTCGGTCTGTGACCACGTTTATAAGTCAACTTGGCACACGTCATAATTAAAACCGAACAGTTGATGCGACACATATCTGATACAGCCAGCAGTCACGTCTCTATACAGATACATCAAATGTAACGTATTACGAGGAACGTTCAGTAAATAATAAAATCCCGCCCCGTTAGCCGTGCGGTCTAACGCACGGCTTTCCGGAGTGGGAAAGAGCGCCTCGTCCCCGGCACGAATCCGCCCGGCGGACTTGTGCTAAGGTTCGGTGAGCTGGCCAGTCTGTGGTTGTTTTTTAGGCGGTTTTCCATCTGCCTCGGCGAATGCAGGCTGGTTCCCCTTATTCCGTCTCAGCTACACTATGTGCACAAACAAGTCCACCACGTACGCGTACAACACCAATACTCTACCACGCAAACATAGCGGTTACACTCGTCTGGTTTGAGGGTTTGAGACGTTCCCTGAGAGGGGGGTGGGAGGGGGGGGGGGGAGTGGGGGCGAGGGGTGTCCACCGGGGACAAAACCGCACAAAAATCTTTCTAGGCGCCCGGTTAACAAACAATACAAGTAATACAACACATTTTAATTTTTGGCCAAATTCGGATGAAAAAAGGCGCAGATTGCTGCGGAACACTGTGGAGTATTCCCGCTTCATCCCCTTTAGTTTCATTAAGTTCCGATAAGTAGGGGCGCTGTACGTAGCCTTCATTACGGCATGTGTAACGGAGGTGCGTTTCAAGTAGAGAGTTGTCGTGGAGATCTTTTGGCGGAAAATCAGGGAATCACAGATATTCATGCCCACCTCCAGAATGTCTACTGAGAGTGACAGGTAGGAGAAGCACGACGATTCATTGGTCGAGCATCTGTCGTCGTCGTAACATGTCTTGTAAACCTGTCCGATCTGCTGCACACCGATCGGCCGCACACACCTGTGACTCCTGCTTTGTTCGGACGTCCGGATTTCTCATTCGAGGTGATCATCGGGTCACAAGCAAACGCCTCGCTGCCAACTGGACGTCTCTGTCGGTAGTGCTGACACACTCCTCCACCAGTTGAGGTACTCAAATATGTGTGCCCTCTGACTTCCTCGCCGCGTAACGGAAGATCATAAAGAGCAACGAAGGACTATCCTTGAGGAAATTTAATGCACGTTAAGAGACTGATCTTGACTATTTTTTGTCGAACATCGTCATAGGCAATGAGACATGGGGTCATCACTTCGAACCGGAACCAAAACGGCTACCACCTCTCATCCGAAGAAAACGTTCGGACTCGACCTCTCAGTTGGTACAGTCATGGCGACCTGAGATTCTGAAGGGGTTTCTCTTTGTCGTCCCTTATAGTCCAATGATCCAATCTGGAGTTCCTCGTGCTACTCTGAAGAAAATGAAGAAACGACTTCAGCGTGCTCATCGCCACAAAAAATCAAACGAAGGTATCCTTCTTCATGACATCGGAAGGCCTCACACAAGTCTGCGCACCTGAGAGGAGCTCACAGAACCGTTGGGATTTTCTTCCTCGTCCAGCCTACAGTCCGAATCTCTCAACTTCCATGTACAGGGTTATTACAAATGATTGAAGCGATTTCACAGCTCTACAATAACTTTATTATTTGAGATATTTTCACAATGCTTTGCACACACATACAAAAACTCAAAAAGTTTTTTTAGGCATTCACAAATGTTCGATATGTGCCCCTTTAGCGATTCGGCAGACATCAAGCCGATAATCAAGTTCCTCCCACACTCGGCGCAGCATGTCCCCATCAATGAGTTCGAAAGCATCGTTGATGTGAGCTCGCAGTTCTGGCACGTTTCTTGGTAGAGGAGGTTTAAACACTGAATCTTTCATATAACCCCACAGAAAGAGATCGCATGGGTTAAGTCGGGAGAGCGTGGAGGCCATGACATGAATTGCTGATCATGATCTCCACCACGACCGATCCATCGGTTTTCCAATCTCCTGTTTAAGAAATGCCGAACATCATGATGGAAGTGCGGTGGAGCACCATCCTGTTGAAAGATGAAGTCGGCGCTGTCGGTCTCCAGTTGTGGCATGAGCCAATTTTCCAGCATGTCCAGACACACGTGTCCTGTAACGTTTTTTTCGCAGACGAAAAAGGGGCCGTAAACTTTAAACTGTGAGATTGCACAAAACACGTTAACTTTTGGTGAATTGCGAATTTGCTGCACGAATGCGTGAGGATTCTCTACCGCCCAGATTCGCACATTGTGTCTGTTCACTTCACCATTAAGAAAAAATGTTGCTTCATCACTGAAAACGAGTTTCGCACTGAACGCATCCTCTTCCATGAGCTGTTGCAACCGCGCCGAAAATTCAAAGCGTTTGACTTTGTCATCGGGTGTCAGGGCTTGTAGCAATTGTAAACGGTAAGGTTGTGCTTTAGCCTTTTCCGTAAGATTTTCCAAACCGTCGGCTGTGGTACGTTTAGCTCCCTGCTTGCTTTATTCGTCGACTTCCGCGGGCTACGCGTGAAACTTGCCCGCACGCGTTCAACCGTTTCTTCGCTCACTGCAGGCCGACCCGTTGATTTCCCCATACAGAGGCTTCCAGAAGCTTTAAACTGCGCATACCATCGCCGAATGGAGTTAGCAGTTGGTGGATCTTTGTTGAACTTCGTCCTGAAGTGTCGTTGCACTGTTATGACTGACTGATGTGAGTGCATTTCAAGCACGATATAAGCTTTCTCGGCTCCTGTCGCCATTTTGTCTCACTGCGCCCTCGAGCGCTCTGGCGGCAGAAACCTGAAGTGCGGCTTCAGCCGAACAAAACTTTATGAGTTTTTCTACATATCTGTAGTGTGTCGTGACCATATGCCAATGAATGGAGCTACAGTGAATTTATGAAATCGCTTCGATCATTTGTAATAGCCCTGTATTTGTCCGAATGATGGATGCACTCCGCGGGAAGCAGTAGCTGGATGATGGGGAGATTATTGATGCAGCAAGACAATGAATCCGATGTAAACCAGTAGAGTGGTACCACGCTGGCATACAGCTCCGCCGAGTATGTTGGCTTAAAATCGTCGCATTAAACGGACATTACGTTGAAAATTAGGGTTTTGTAACCAAAAGAGAGGGAAATAGCGTCGTCAGGGTGTATACGAGCCGGGACAACCGGGAGATCCGGGAAAAACCCGGGAATTTTTTCATCCGGGAGAAAACCGGGAAAACCGAGGAATATTTTAGAATTCCGGGAGTTTTTCATTGTTTTAGTTTTCAGCAAAATGTTTGTGATTTTGACTGGTAACAACCAATACTCTAACAAAGGATATATAAAACTTAAGTTTGCAAAGGAAATGCGCCGTATAGAACAACAAAACTCTGCTCATACAAGCGTCTGCCAACAGCAAAGTGTGTCAAAGGCTTTAGGAAGATTATGCAATGCTTCCTAACAACAAATTGCCTCCGATGACCGTGACGTGACAACTGTTTAATTTTGATTCCTTTGAGCAGTGTCGGGCGGGCTCTTGCGCATGCGCAGTTGAGTCGCGTATCAGTAGTACCTTCTTTCGCTTCTGGTTACAGAAGTATGGCTGGGCGCCACTACTTAATATTGACACGGTGCGTAAATGTAGTAAATCTGGCGCTGATGCCCAGAACAGTCTGAATTGTGGTGGGGAGATGGATCGTCTCCACGTGACCTGTGTTTACGTTCAGTGGTTTTATTGTTCAAATGGCTCTGAGCACTATGCGACTTAACTTCTGAGGTCATCAGTCGCCTAGAACTTAGAACTAATTAAACCTAACTAACCTAAGGACATCACACACATCCATGCCCGAGGCAGGATTCGAACCTGCGACCGTAGCAGTCGCTCGGTTCCAGACTGCAGCGCCTAGAACCGCACGGCCACCCCGGCCGGCTTTCTTGTTTCCTCGTCGTTTATTGCTCTCACGTTAAATGATAACAAACGGATTTTTGCGGCCGGGACTTATCAAATAAATTAAAATACTTTCCCATGATTACGGAAGGCTAAAATAAGTTATTAGTTTTAGGTTTTATTGCCACCTTCCTGACAGTCGAGCATTAATCGCCTTGCAGAACAATGAAGTTATTTTTGTCGGTTTGCTAAAGAGCTTTGGATTTCATAAATATTTTCTGGTTTATTTTAAACGAAGTGTTTAATTTCACACTATTGGCTAGTTGAAACTGTTCGCTGGATTTCAAGTGCACGTATGCCATTATGCCATAATAAAGAACCAAACATGATATAATACAGTACTGGTACGCCAAGAAAATTTACATAAGAATCTGGACATATGAATGTGCATTTTAAGCCGAATTATGCATTTTAGCATTGGTCACGAAATTCCGATGCTTTTGAAGTATCCTCTGATGTCTTGTTTCTTTTATGACATAATGTAAGATCTTTTAATGTTTTACACGTACGAACATATGGGCTTCCTGCGCCATCGTAGCTGCGTAAGCGCGGTGACGCGTATTATCTGGCGCTCTCTTCCAACTGCTGAAACGAACCTATTTCTAACAGATTGCAGGAAAATATTGCGAATGGTGATTTGAAAAGCGTTACATTCAAACCAAATTTCCTTTTACGCAAGATGAACTATGTGCGAGAACGTACGATGAATTACTGAATTCACAAAACGTTTGAATCTCATTTAAAAATCAGCTCTTTGAGGACGACCATTTAGAAGAATTTCGAGCCAGAAAGATCAAACATTTACGTCGTTATTTAAAATTTTACTGCCACATTTACGTGATGTATCTTAAAGTGTAACACGCGCAAAAAAAATCAACATTATATGTGGAAGCTCAGCTTCTCTTCCAGCTTATTAATCTTAGAGACTAATATTATATGTGAATGCTATGTATATTAATTTATACCATTAACTTTTCTTACTTGTGTGTTCGCGCTACTTAAGAGTGATCTTGCTATTGGCTTACTACATCACGTGTCCGTGCTGTCAACAGCTGGCGAGATCACGTGACAATGAGCTATGACTGGCTTACAAAACCGCCTCGCAATCTCGATATCAAGGCTTCGGAAAGTGACATGCGGTGTTTGGTGGAATTCAAATTTATACCTTCATAATACGGAAATATGCAGCGTACATGTTGCTGCACATCAAAGGTCTTTCAAAACGTTGGTATACAAAAACATAAACATTCAAAGAATTGATGAGTTTTACAGTGCCGAGGAAGAGTATACTGTCACTTAACACGGAAAAAGTGTATTTTCCACCGGGAGAAAGTGTGTTTTTAACCAGGAAATCCGGAAAAAATCCGGGAATTTTTTTTTCCTTGCCCACGTATACATCCTGGTCGTGTATTGGAATCCTGAATGAAATCAAAGTGCTTTCAGAAAAAAAGTCTTAGATTTCTTATTGAATCTTTTCCAGTCATTACGTAGTTAGTCTTACTCATTCTCGTAGCACAGACTGTCACCTGGTGAAGATTTGGTCTTTCCATAAGTTCAATAAGGCATTGCTGTCAACCAGGTGAAACACGTAGCCTACTTCTTGCAGTGTGATTAGCTAGGCCAAGCAGTGTTACACACTGAACTGAAACTGTTATCTTTTGCGGACAGTGCTCTTATGACTGAGGCACAATTCACGACCATCGTAGCGCTTTCGATACGCTACTCTTCCCTTTCTTGGCAGTTTCTCAGTATGTATCCTGCGTACCTCAATAGACTAACTCTACTGCAGAGAGAAATATTTTATGTCAGAAATATCGTATTTAATAGCCATGGATAATGGTCACGACAGAAAACGACCTTGCAGATTTCAGATACGGGCTGATTACGCAGTTATCTACAAAGAAGGATTACCAGAATAAAGCTGCATAAATATTTAGACGCTTCTGTAAAAGTTTACAGAGATGCTTTAAAGTTGTGAGACGTAAAATTGTGCTTCTCACAAAACGAGGAAACGTAGTAGACTCTCTTACTGCAGTATCAGTGGCTCATAACTGCAATCATTCAACCCATATAAATACTTGTAAAGTTTTCAGGGATGTAAAATGGAACTTGCAGATGGGTTCAGTCTTAGAGAGAGCGGTTTCACTGGTTTTATTCAATTTAAGCGTATGGCTAGGCCCCACTGTCGGGCAGACCGTTCGCTGGGTGCCGTTCTTTCAACTTGACGCCACTTCGCCGACCTGCAGTTAATGAGGATGATAGGACGATGATGAGGACAGCACAACACCCAGTCCCTGGGCGGAGAAAATTTCCCGGCCCAGCCGGGAATCGAACCCGGGCCCAGAGGATTGACAATCCGTCACTCTGACCTATTTTTTTTTTAATCCTATTTTGTTCGTTTTCGTTCGTTGTATCTGCTAGGGGCGGACGTCGCAAGACACCCGTTTCAGTTCGTTGTTGATCCATCAACTCAGTTTTTTTTATTACAGAGGGCAACCAACCCTCTGACCAAACACGGTGAGTTACCGTGCCGGCACCATTCAGCTACCGGGGGTGGATAGGGTTCAGTGGTAACGTCCTAGGAAAATTCAGTCGGCCTAGAAAGGAGACTACTTACAAAACACTCGTGTGACGCATCCTAGAACATCACTGAAGAATGCGGGAACCGTGCGAAATGAGACCAGAAGCCGGTAGCGTTCTCGCTTCCCACGCCCGGGTTCCCGGGTTCGATTCCCGGCGGGTTCAGGGATTTTCTCTGCCTCGTGATGGCTGGGTGTTGTGTGCTGTCCTTAGGTTAGTTAGGTTTAAGTAGTTCTAAGTTCTAGGGGACTGATGACCATAGATGTTAAGTCCCATAGTGCTCAGCGCCATTTGAACCATTTGAGACCAGAAGGAGATATCGAACTTATACAAAAGAGATCAGTGCGGATGGTCATAGGTTTGTTTGACACATGGGGCAGTATCACAGAGAAGATGGAGATAGTGAACTGGTAGATGTTTGAAGATAGACGACGTCAACAACCCCCTGAAAGACAACTTGAAAGTTGCCAATACCAGATCTAATAGTGTGACTCCCTATTCACCTTCCCTTAGCGATAGAAAAAATTATATTAAATTAGGTACGCGCAGAGTTGATTCAGCAATAATTCTCTGCGTGCTCCATACGTGAATGAACCGGGGAGAAGACACTAATAATGGAAAGTGATCTGCAGAGTAAAGATGTAGACGTAGCGAATTTCATTTCACCGGAAGCACTTACAGCGCTGACTGCGACGTCTCACGGGCTTCTTGAAGGGAGCAGAAATGGAACGCGTCGTTCGCTAAAACTGTGCGAGTCAAGACGTAGTTCTTATCCAGGATCAGCGGCAACGGTGGTCGCAGAATTGATTCCCTTATCGAGACCCACTCTCCGTGAACGCTCCTGGCAAATATGGACCCGCTATTTGGCGTTTTGGTGAAGATGTAGTCATAATGGGAGGCCTATGAGGGAGCCTTTGAGGAGAGTACAGCCGAGAAAACACGGCAGGAGCGCCGTCGCAGCAGCGGGATAATCGAGCAGGCAGCCCTTTGTTTACAGGGCGGCGATTTGGGCAATCGAGCGGAAGGAAGGAAGGAAGGAAGGGCGGACAAAGGTTGCAGGGAGCGGGCGCGCGCCCCGGCGGCAGCCAAAGCCCACTATGATTGATTGGTTGATAAAAAGGGCGGAAGCCGCGGTGCCTCGAGCTGGATCCCGGTAATCTGCGGCGGGCTCATCAGGCGGCGCTATCGCAGCTGGCGGAGCCCGCTGGCCGGGGCGGAGCGGCGGCGCGCGTCCGCCCCGACACCGGCCAGCAGCCGCCAACCTGCTGGTCTGGCCGGCAGGTAGCCGCTCAGGCGGCGCGAAAACCAGCGCCACGCCGCCGCCGTCTTCGCATTAGTATCGTCCCAGATTAAACGTTTAGGAGAGTACATTGTCATGAGGGCAAAGAGGCGACTCCATCATGAGGCTTGGAAAGTTGCTGGTATATATGGGTCTGTAATCTTTCCACTTCTCAACTGATAGTCTGGTATGAACACAGCCGTCTGTGTACGTACGTCTATATACATCCTCTGTGAGTGACCTTGCGGTTTCTTGTGGGAGACGGTGTCTCTAGTACCACCATCTTCGTTCAGTCCTCTCACAGACCCCCCTCCCCCCAGGTTCCTAAACCCATTCACGAATGGCACATGGGAACAATGATTTTTTTTTCTTGTGAAACTCCACATAAGCTCCAGTTTCTCTGATTTCTTCGTGGTGATCACTTCGCCAAACGTATTTGGGAGAAAGTTATACGTTGCCCGACTCTTCCCGGAACGCATTCTCTCGGAATTTCAAGAGTAAACGTCTTCGTGATAAACAACACCTCTCTTGTTGAGTGAATTCGTGGAAATATTACGAAGCCAGAAGACAAAAATTGCAATTATTATGACAGGAATTACCTCTTATTTAAAATTGGAATTTTCTTATTTGGTTTTGATTTAATTTTGTTGTTAATTAAGACTAATTTAAGTGGTACTGATGATGATGATGTGAGATACAACCTGTGAGATAAAACCTGAAAATGAATCAATCCTGTGGCTCTTGCCTGCATGTTCTCATCGTTCAGCTGTAGAGCATGTCGAAAGGATATACGGCCGACTGAAATGGTGTAATTTCCCTGCTAGATTTCTTTGGGACTGCTTGAGTGTAATGTACTTCGTAATAATTAAAGCGTCGATGTCCAGCTGGTATAAAATTAACACTCAAATAAAATCACAGGCTGTTACTCTTCCGCCGGGCGGGATTTGCCGGGCGGTTTTAGGCACTGCAGTCGTGGACTGTGCGGCTTGTCCCCGCGGAGGTTCGCGTCCTCCCTCGGGCATGGATATATGTGTTTGTCCTTAGGAAAATTTAGGTTAAGTAGTGTGTAAGCTTAGGGACTGATGACCTTAGCAGTTAAGTCCCATAAGATTTCAAACACATTTCAACATTTTTTTGTTACTCTTCCCTACACAGCGATCGTGGTCGCAGGAACCCCAAGAAACGTCAATTATTCATTTTCCTTACGAGACTTTAACTCGTAGTGAAGAAATAGTTCGAATGGTTCAAATGGCTCCTTGCGCTATGAGACGTAACATCTGAGGTTATCAGTTCCTTAGAACTACTTAGACCTAACTAACCTAAGGACATCTCACACATCCATGCCCGAGGCAGGTTTCAAACGTGCGACCGTAGCAACAGCGTGGTTCCGGACTGAAGCGCCTAGAACCGCTCTGCCACAACGGCCGGCGAAGAAAAAGTTCATTACCTTTTATTTCATCAGAAGTATTAACTATATTCGTGCAGTTACTTTCAGATTATAATGACTGCTATCCAAAAGCCTCTATCAATACGAGTGTAACTTACGGGTAAACGTCACCATCATTACGTCGAGGTACCTAACTCGATGCACTTTCATTTCATACTATATCTACAGTGACACGTGTATCCTATTTTTTTCCATCTTCATCTACATTTGTGCTCTGCAGTTTACTGTGAAGAGGCTGCCACAAAATACCTCCTATTGCCTTATAGATTCTGCCCTTTCTATTCGAAAGCAAGGGAAGAAGGGAGGAAAATCAATGATAACAACCAGTCTACAGCGCACTCATAGGAGACCGGGCACAATCTCCGATTATGGAAGGAAATCGGTTGCGCCTTTTAAAAGGAACCATCCCATAAATTATCTGGAGCGATTTACGGAAATCACGGTAAAGCCAATCAGTATGGCCGGACGGATATTTGAGCGGTCGTCCTCCCGGATAAGAGACGAATGTGCTAATCTCTATGCCACCTCGAGCGGTGTTTGTATTCGGATGTGGAGCGCAGGAGAAACGCTGAAACGCCTCTCTGCACGTTGTAACTGGCTTAACCTTTTCGCAGTCCCACGAGTGCGATACGTAGGTATTAAGTTTACCCCCAGATTACTCACGTGGCGAGCAGAATTCCATGGGATGGTGGATGTCTGTCTACCAGCTATTTTCAGTATGTACCTGATGGTCTTCCAAGAAGGAAAGAAACCTATGATAATAAGAGTGACTTCCTTTGTATACGTTTCCCTGTAGAACAAAGGTAGTAAGGGCCCCACACCATTCTACAAAGTGCGGAGCGAGTGTTTTTTAAGCAATCTACTCTGGAGACTTGAGCGTTTTTTCAGTTTCCTACCAAGTAGTCGTCATTACCTGCGGCTGAATCAGTGTGATCGTTTCAGTTCATAGTTCTACAAATCGTTACACGTCTTTGTTGCCTGTAAAATTTCGTCATTGTTACTGATGCTGAGGGCCTTCGTCTCCATCTCATGCATTTGTAATTTTGTCATTAATTATGTTTCGCTCTCCTATTGTCTAGTCACCTGCTGTCCTCGGAAACATCATTTCAGTTATCTTAAATATTCCATTTTTGCCCTTCGCAAAAATCCATGTCATACAGAACAATTTTTTTTAAATTTTTATTTAACAAATACATTTGAAGTGTTATTAATGTTAGATAACGTGAAGGTATATCCTAGAAAGGTGAATGAATTTACCGGCGGACAAAAATGCGTCCCCCTCAAGCACTGTGTTCGGTGGCAGCGGAATATAACATCTGCATAGTGAGGAGTTGTAGCGTTAGCGATTCACAATTAGTACTAAACCAAGAAAAGTGCTAGGTCATCCACATGGATACTAAAAGAAATCCGATAAATTTTGGGTATACGATAAATCGTACAAATCTAAAGGCTGTCAATTCGACTAAATACCTAGGAATTACAATTACTAGCAACTTAAAATGGAAAGACCACATAGATAATACTGTGGGGAAGGCGAAACAAAGAGTGCGCTTTGTTGGCAGAACACTTAGAAGATGCGACAGACCCACTAAAGAGACAGCCTACATTACATTTGCTCGTACTCTGCTGGAATATTACTGCGCAGTATGTGATCCTTAGCAGGTATGATTGACGAAGGACATCGAAAAAGTGCAAAGAAGAGCAGCTCGTTTCGTTTTATCGCGCAATATGGGTGAGAGTGTCACTGATATGATACTCGGGTTGGCGGTTTTCTTTACGTCGAGATCTATTTAAGAAATTTCAATCACCAGCTTTCTCTTCCGAATGCGAAAATATTTTTTGACACCCACCTACGTAGGGAGAAATCATCATAATAAAATAAGATAAATCAGAGCTCGAATGGAAAGGTTTAGCTGTTCCATTTTCCAACGCGCCATTCGAGAGTGGAATGGTAGAGAAGTAGTATGAAAATGGTTCGCTGAACCTTCTGACAGACACTTAAGTGTGAATAGTAGAATAACCATGTAGAGGGGGATGTAGACATTTGCCACGGTCATCGGTGATCCGATGGTTCTCAGGTGGCCTGTCAGTGGGCGATCTGTTTTGACTCTGGCGGCAGTAACTGTGCTGAGTTTAAGCATGAACAGTGCCTGCAACATTGATTCTAGGGTACAACCGCGCCCTGCCAGCGAGTACGTTCTCCCGTTGACCAATGTCATCAATTTTAATGGGACCGCATGGTGGGCTTTTGGAGCGCTGGATGGATGTGTCAACGGATAGCTGCATGTATTGAGCACAGTGTATCGGTATTGTGACGCTGCTTTCAGCAGTGGTCTGCGGAACATTACCACAGCCGTAGACCAGGTTCTGGATGTCCACGTCACGATTCACGCGTGGTGCGAGCAGCGGTGGCCGATCTAACAAAATCAAGAAAAGAAATCAGGGAACTTGTTGTACCTGCTGTTTCACCTAGGACCACCTGGAGCCGTCTGCTTGCAGCAGGATTAAGATCACGTGTGCCTCTTACAAGGCTTCCACTGACACTACGACACCGTGGCTGCTCTGGTGAAGTGAAGGAGTTGACTAGGGAGTGGAATGGTGCTTTGTTGTCTTGAGTGATGAGAGTAGGTCCCATCTGTATGGAAGTAATGAACATACACACATATGTGGCCTACTACAGAGTGGATTCGCCCACGACACGCAGGTCACAGCCTGCCGGCCGCTGTGGCCGAGCGGTTCTAGGCGCTTCAGTCCGGAACCGCGCTGCTGCTACGGTCGCAGGTTCGAATCCTGCCTCGGGCATGGATGTGTGTGATTTCCTTAGGTTCGTTCGGTTTAAGCTGTTCCAAGTGTAGGGGACTGATGACCTCAGATGTTTAGTTCCATACTGCTTAGAGCCATTTGGAGCCATTTAGCTCACAGCCCAGGCTGCATGAGGTGGAGCCAACAGTTACAACTCGCTGCTACATTTCGTGTTTGTGCCAGTTATTCGACAGGAGGGCGATGTGCTCTTTCAACAGGGCATTGCACATCAAGGACGGC
This sequence comes from Schistocerca nitens, assembly GCF_023898315.1. NCBI lineage: Eukaryota > Metazoa > Arthropoda > Insecta > Orthoptera > Acrididae > Schistocerca > Schistocerca nitens. The sequence goes on along the minus strand of NC_064614.1, from coordinate 986,254,348 downwards.
TGCGGCGACGCGATGTGCTCTTCCTGGTTAGAACAACTGCCCTGGCAGGGACATCACCAGACCCCTCGAGAACTGAACACATGTGGACCTGTTGAAGACAGATCTTACTCGTTCTCCATTGCCAAATTACAACAAAAGGTGCCAGATGCTTGAGAAAATCTATCGCAGGATGCCATTCAATACCTTTATGGTTGTTTCCAAGCGAAAATACAACGCCTGCGTTGCTATCTGAGAAGTGTACATTGTGCATTGTCGCGACTGTTTGGGTAACCTTTGCTCTGACATCTGTGTTTCATTTGGTCTGAATTTATTATGACACTTTGCTACAAAAATGGGTTACCTGTCCCCTTGTTACTAAAGTGTCGCTGAGAATTGCATTTTTTTCTGATGGCGAATTTCTCTGTTTTAAGTTAATTTAATTTTAAAAAATACGCACAAAGAAAAAGTTGACTCATCTACCTATGGTTCACATCGTTTTTCTAAGAAAAATATGAAACTCGAATTACATTAAATGATATGATGCAACTGTATCCAATCAACTTCGTAGGCGGCGGTTGTCCTCTGACAGTCAAAGAACGACTTTGAATATTACTTTAATATTTAACAGGTAAGGTAATTTTTACTGAGATCACCAGTCATGTTGTGAATAATCATCGCTGCTCTTTTTCTCATCAACTGTGTTCTTGCTCAGAGGAAAATCATTAGATGAGGAAGGATGTGCGAAAGACTTGGTGTCGACCATTTTTGTTCAGAGGACGTAATATACTTATGCCAAACTGTTGTATGAAACTATTAGCATGAAAAGTGAAAGGGCAAACAGTTTAAATATTATGCATAACCCGCACCATTCAACTACCTATTTATTTATTAAGAGTTAGATCTTATCTCTTGAGTAAGAGTTTTTTGCTCTCCTCTTGTGAATATGGTTGAAAGTATTCCAAAAGGTATGAGCAATCTTTTGAGAAATACATGGAAACGTAAATAAGAGGGAAGATTAGTGTCTTCTTTAGACATTTTGCATATGGACCTCAATATTAACCACAAATTGTCAATATTTCCTGTCTTTTTCACATAGCGTGACAATAATCAGGGGTAATTTGACCATGTGTGAGCCGTTATTTATCCAGTTTTTGGAAAGAGGTACACGGCTGAAAAATATTCTAACATTTGACTACGATGGCCGGTTCTTTGATTCTAAATGATTTTTCGTGTGTGATCTTGGCTGCATGTGATCCAACCAGTACGTACAAACATCAATGCCCCTTTGTATATATTATTCATCGTGTATGCTCGACATTCATCGTATTTCAACCTGAAACGCTTCTCATAGTTTCAATAACATTACATTTATTTCACATAAATGTTTCGTCGCTCTGGTAGACTATACGTAGTATCCAAGAACCGATTTCCTGTACCCAGGTCGGAGTCGATGTGTATGTGCTATATTATTCCTCTTACAATTTTGCGCTACACTCGTGAGAAATACGCGTAAGCCACGAGGAGTTCCCTACAGAATTCAACTGCTTCACCTCTTAGTTGGCGCCATAGTCCTCATCAGAGACAGTAAGGCTTCAGTAGTGGTCCCGTACTGTCTGTCGTGGTCCCGTTAAAGTCCGTTGATTGTATTCACTTCAGTCTCGTAACGTTAAGACCAACTCATCTTTTAGAGATGCGATCGCAACATTGACAATGGAAAGTTACAATTAAACACCAAAATTCGAACAGCAAAATACCGCTCAGTATTGACGGATATGCTTCGCTGCTCCTAGTTGAAAAGCAAAACGTTATTTCACCAGATGCAGACACAGAGGTTAAGACAAAGTACAACAACACTTTGTACACCTCATCATAAATGAGAAGCGATAAAATCGCGTTTATAGCCGTGGCAAATCGCCCGAAATGGTTCTCAAGTTAACAGTTTTTTCACATTTCCGTGTCCGGAAAGGAACTGTAAGCTTTCCGGGTCGATATTTCTCTATTATGACATACACTGTCGCCTTTCATCATTATTTTAGAGACACTAGACTCATTTCCGGTTGCCAGACAAAGGTCTTTTTGAATGCTGCTTGGCAGTTTTTTCCGCGATGCACTTACTTGTGGAGATTTTCATATGTCATGTCTCTCTATTTTCACCAGTATTTCATATGTTATGAAACTGTATATTGGATTATCGAAAAACTGTGTTGTTCTGATCTATATTATTTCTACAATCTCTGTTACCGTTTCCGTTCTTTATCGACAGACGTAGCCGTCTACTACTTCTATCGAGCAAACGTCAGTCTGAAACATGTGACTTAAAGGCATATCAGGTTCTCATCTAATGTAGGTGATCGTTCGCTAATGTAGGGGAAGGTAATAACAAAATCCAGAGGTAGGCAGTATCATCAAAATTCCTATATATTCTCAATGATGTATATTCTCGGTACTTCGTTATGTTTAGGGAAGAAAACAAATGGAAGCAATCAACATGCTTGTTTCTACAGAACTGACACACGTGTATGCTTAATATTGTTTGTAGCACGGTCAGTCAACGTATGAGAGAAAACGTTATATTTTTATTCATGTAATTAATTATTTACTACTACGAAAAGTTGTTTCATGTGCAGTACACGCGTTCGGTTTGTTATTAAGGGTTAATCTCGTGAATGGTATTATACTTTTGTAGCGCTGCTTTCGGAATGCATTTCCTTTCTTTAATTTTGTACCGCTGTTGAGAATATCGATAGCTTGGAACTGCTCAACATTAAGTGTCCTGGAGATGACATTCCTGTCCACTATTAATGCGCGAAGTACTTCCTTACTGTGAACCTCCAGCTGTCGTCACTGTGTCGGATTCTAATTCGTCTGAAAACGCGAAAAACGTTTCTGGCGTTCGATCAATGCATTAAAAATGTATGTCCAGATCCCTCTAGATATAATCAGAACAGTAACAGTTCGAAGTTGCTCATTAGTAATTCACAGCGTTCGTAACGTCCTTTAAGATACCATCTTCCTTCCGGCATTGGCTGAAGCGAATTTTCACTTAAAATTACGCAGCTTATGTTTCACTTCTCATAACAAGTGAAATATCTCTAAAAAACCGCCTCTGACGTGAACTTTGGTTGTATATATACTCTTACCGTTTGACAACCAAGAATAATTTTGTTGTAAGAGCCAAAACAAGAAAATTCTAAAGACAAATCGTTACTTTTTCGCTCTAGTTCAAGCTCCTCGCAAAAATCCGCTATTGTGGCTCCCTCAGTCCCATTATTATTTGGCTTAAATTTTCTGACTTTCAAATGGTTCAAACGGCTCTAAGCAATATGGGACTTAACATCTGAGGTCGTCAGTTCCCTAGACTTAGAAATACTTAAACCTAAATAACCTAAGGACATCACACACACATCCATGGCCGAGGCAGGATTCGAACCTGCGACCGTAGCAGCAGCACGCTTCCGGACTGAAGCCCCTAGAACCATTTTTGACTTTTTCCCTGGTTCTTTAGTGAGTCATTACGCGAACAACTCGCTCTGAGTTTCGGGGTAAGGAACGAAAAGTATCAAGTAAACAAATTAAATAAAGAATTGCCTCATCTGCATTGCACATATAAAAAAAAGAAGAACTAAGAGCGACAGACCTCGGAGGAATTATCCGAATGGGCCAGAAATTGGTAGATGTGATGTACATGTACAGATAAACCACACTTCCAGAGAAATTGGATGATTTATTCAAGAGAAAGAGTTTTACAAATTGAGGAAATCAGTAATGCATATGTCCACCCCTGACGCTTATGCATGCAGTTATTCGGCTTGGCATTCGTTGGTAGAATTGCTGGATGTCCTTCTGACCAGTATCGCGCCAAATTATGTCCAGCTGTCGCATTAGATCGTCAAAATCGCTAGATGGGTGGAGGGCCTGCCCATAATGCTTCAAACTTCTCTGTTATGGAGAGATCCAGCCACCTTGCAGGCCAAGGTAGGGTTTGGCAAGCTCGGAGACAAGCAATAGAGACTCTCGCTGTGTGCACACTGGCATTATTTTGCTGAAATGTAAGCCCAAGGTGGCTTGCGATGAAGGCACCAAAACGGGGAATAGAACATCTAATGTTACTTATAATCCGTCTTGATTGCAAATTTTTTTTTTATTCATACGACCGGTTTCGGTTCATTCGAGAACCATCTTCAGATCTTACATTTCAGTTACAGGAGTAACCCGTCCAAATCCAGCAACTTTCACATGCTGCGTCACATGTGAAATATCAGATCTGAAGATGGTTCTGAATGAACCGAAACCGGTCATACGAATAAAAAAAAAAAAATTCCAATCAAGACGGATTATAAGTAACATTATACAATCACTGATTGCTGCTATCCCATCAGGCATTAAGTCTGTTTTTGCAAAGAATAGAACATCATCGCCGTACCTCTGTGCTGTAAAGGTGCCACGGATGGCAATCAAAGGGGCCCAGCTGTGAAAAGAAATGGCTCCTGGTTGTCGGGCCCTACAGCGAGCGACAGTTAGTTTGGCATCCCACTGTTCTCGGGGACGTCTGCAGACAAGTCTTCGCTGATCATCGGGGCTCAGTTCGAAGCGGGACTCATCAATGAAGTCGTTTCCACTCCAGTGAATTAGATTCCAGGTCGAATTTGCCTGACACCACTGCAACGGGCTTGTTGGTGTAGTCGGTCGTTGGTGTAGTCGGCCCCCCTTTCTGTGAGACGCCTATTCATATTCCTTGTGGTCGCTGGAACACCAGTTGCACGTCGGATCGACGATAACGATAAATCCAGCGCTATGAGTGCCTCACCGACGATCGCTCGGTCCTCACGCTCTGTCATCTCTCTAGGTCGGCTGCTTTCTTCTTGACGCTGAGTCCGGCCCTGGTTGACCCACTTCTGCCAATGTCGTCGAATAGTCGCTTCGCTCCTATTCAAATATCGAGCGATTAGCCGATTACTGCAAGTGGATTCTTTCACCGCTGCACGTCCTCTCTCAAATGCTGCCATCTGTGTCTATTGCTCACCAGCCTGGCTGCAAGGCATGGCTACTGTGCAACTGATTACACGGAATGAAATTCGCAGACGTCTTCATTACCTGGTATCGATACCTCATCTGTTCACCACCGTTGCCAGCTGCACTGTGAAACAGTGCTGCAGCGTCACAGCCGGCCACTGTGGCCGAGTGGTTCTAGGCGCTTCAGTCTGGAACCGCGCTGCTGCTACGATTGCAGGTTCGAATCCTGTCTCAGGCATAGATGTGTGTGATGTCCTTAGGTTAGTTAGGTTTAAGGAGTTACAAGCTATAGGGAACTGATGACCTCAGAAGTTAAGTCCCATTGTGCGCAGAGCCATTTGAACCATTTGCAGCGTGACATGTATATCCGTCGGCCGCCAAAGTTTACAATCTTGCTTTTTTCGTCGATACCCGTACGAATGTCTATTTTTTGATCGGTTTCCACGAATTCTTCGTGCTTTGCGTCTTTTCTTTCTTTTCACTTTTTTCGTCTTTGAGTGTATATTACTTACATCAATGGCCGCTTTTCAACAAGAAGTGTCATTAAAGTATGATCCCTTAGCGTATCGGATTGAGATTATCATAATGACTCGTGTCATACCTTTCAAGAAACTTGACATCATTAAGGGTGAAAATAAAATCCGAACAGTATTTCATTCAAATTAATGTGAGTTTCAGTGGCTAAAATTTATTCCATAAGATCAGTTTCAATAAATTAAATTCCTTCACAATAAAAAGAAAATGCACGTAAGTAGATTCATTAACAAAACACTTATTGTAAACTCTTCACCTTATCCACTTGTCTAATTTATTCAACTAAAATTGATTCCAAAATTTTGCGATGACTTTGCAGAATTTTGCTAGGCGATACTAATGCTTATTGGTGTTCTTTATGTCTAGCGGTCCTTGCCGTAGCTTTTCGGAACCCTTAACCTTCCAGTGCACATTGATGGAGGAATAGCAGAATAATCACTTCAATCTGTTTGAAGTATTCTTGTCTTGATGTGGTGACGATATACACAAAAAAGGCGAATTTGTTCCTGATCACATCTAATGCAAAATAAACCAACCGATTTGCTCTGTTTTTCTACTCTGGAGAAAGTGCGTATTATTCAAAATTTCACCCCGTACTGACGATCCTTCTGTTTGGTACACAAATGATCCCTACCCTAATGGCTATCCAAAACTCATGACACTACCTTTCTGTCACCAATAGAAGCCAAAGTATGAGGACCGGAAAAAATCCCGTTTTTTAATCGCGGCGTTTTGGAACATAGAACGGTAGCCGTATTGATGTAAGGGAGGCTAAAATTCAAGGTGCTGTATCGTTGTACTGTATCATTCGGGTGTTGTTTATGTTGTGGCACTCTGTTAGGTTATACCCAACGAAATTCAAATATATGAATTGTGAAACTACCTATATTTGAAGATAACACCACAATAACAGTGTCTTTACCGTAACTAAGCGCCATTCTCTCAACGTCAACTGTTCCATACACCGACCACATTCACACTGTATATATGCACATTGTACATATTGTGCTTTGCCTGAAAATGGCACGTAAGAAACTTTCTGAAACGTTCCCAGAGAACGACACATTGATCGACTGTCATCTGTGTGTGTGTGTCTGTGTGTGTGTGTGTGTGTGAGTGAGTGAGAGAGAGAGAGAGAGAGAGAGAGAGAGAGAGAGAGAGAGTATGAATTAGTTTTAATCCATGGAAATCTGTGAAAATATTACTAAGAATTGTTGTTCAGAAATTACTCAACTAAGCTAATCTCATATAAATTTACTACCATCCCTAGACAAACGTTGTTACATAATATGCGTATTTGGGATTAGAAGTTCTAAAATTCCCATCTGCTCGCCATGATTTAGATTCATCAAGGAGTCCCTACATTTATTAATTGTTTCCTCTATACGTTTGAGAGTTGCTTGGATTAGCGATTTAATTTTTATTTTGTGATTTTCTTCCCATAAATATCTTGCGAAGTTACAAAACAACATCATCAGTTGTGCTCTGTGCGGGCCACTCGTTGCCAAAGTTTAGACTTTTCATCACGCGACGTGGTTAACCCGAAATTCTCAATTTGTGATTTCTCTTCTCTTCTTTCGTTCATTGCTGGTTTCTTTCAGTTGTTTCGCTGTACGATCACCAGTTTTGACGTTTTTTTTGTACTTCTCTACCTCTTTATTCTAACATGTTACCAGAAACAGTGCTTCAGATTCAGTATGTGGAACTGTGACAACAGATCGCCTTAATCTTCTGGCCACACTCACAAGGTATTTCGTAAACTCCAGGTGTTATGAGACCTATTGCGTCTTTAACTTGTCTCAGTAATTGACGGATTTTCGTTGGAGGCCTGAAGATTGATTTGATCTTGTGTCTTTTCAACAGTCGGCTTCTCTCGCCTGACACAGAGCCACAGAATGGCCGCAAAGCAAGTTTCTTTTCCTGCTCTTCGTCGGTGGTCTTATTCTGATATTTCCCAGAAATCACTTCTTTCACCTGATAGGCACTGTAGCCGTTATTCCTGAAAACCTTGCGTAGGAGGCTCAGTTCATGGGGCAGGTTATCGTCGTCTGATATTACTCTTGGACGACGCACCAATGTTTGTAATACTGTGCGCTTCTGTGCTGGATGATGATGGCTGGTGGCGTGCAGGTACAGGTCTGTGTGGGTGGGTTTTCTGTAGACGCTGTGGCCAAGGCACCCATTTCGTTTACGGTGGACAAGGACGTCGAGGAAGTGCAATGCAGTATCTTTTTCCACCTCCATAGTGAACTGCATATTACTGTTGGTGCCATTGAGGTGTTCCAAAAACTCGTCTAGTTTCTCGCATCCGTATGGCCAAATGACGAACGTGTCGTCAACGTATCGAAAGAAACACTTCGGCTTCAATGGCACAGTATCTATGGCAATATCCTCAAAATTCTCCAGGAAAAGGTTTACAACAGCTGGGGGGCTAAAGGGCTCCCCTTTGCTACGCCATCTGTCTGATCGTAATACTGGCCGTTGTACACGAAATAGGAAGACGTAAGAGTGTGTCTAAATATCTCAACCACGTCACTTACAAAGTACTGGGAAATTAGGTCCAAAGCGTCTTTGATAGGCACACAGCTTAGCGCTGCGTGGGATCCAGTGATCGCGCGGTTGAAGAAGGCACATCGAATGCCGACTCAAAACTTGCCCATATATGGCAGTGTCACTGGCACCAGTGACGTCACAACCGGCAGCTAGCGTATATAAGGGCGCACCAACTGCCCACCGGCAGTCATACGTACCATTTGCCAAAGGCCAAGGAGTGCTTGGCCGAAAGCTCGTGTGGTTTTAAGCAATTGACACGGTTGGAAACCCGAGAACATTATATTCAGCAACCACGTGGTTTGTTCACGGAAGCCATTGATACTCATAAGCGTAACGATAGTCGTGTTAGCGAAACCGTCGGAAAAACTGTTAAACATCGGGTGAGATCCCGTAAAGGGAGCCAAAAGGTATTCGTCAGACATGACGGTCTAACGATACAAACAAGCAGTGCAACTATTAAACGTAATTTAGAGATGTGAGTGGCTTTCATTCTATGTGCTGGGTTCTCTGTGCGTTACATCACTGCACTCGTATTTTCAAGATATTTATTTTCAAGATATTTTTAATGCCATTGTAAGAGTATATCATTCAATTAAAAGAAAAACATACTTGATGCAGTGTCTCGTTCCATAGAAGTGAGTAGTGTTTACCGTATTAACTATTCATTCTAAGCGGGCTCTTAATGAAGTGCCTGACTAGAGCAGCTGCTTCGACAGAAAACTGAAGGCGTTATATGGCTTGCCATCAAAATTATCTTGTTCCGGTCACTATAAGCCATAGCTTTCAATGCAGTTTGTAAGAAGTGTCTGTATTGAAGACATCAATAAAATAAAGCCGTTTCAAATCAGTGACATATAACATTCCTGTACCGTTTAAACGAACCTGTTGCTTCCGCTTCCACTGAAGATTACGTACATGCATCGAACAATGTGGTGCCTGCTAGCTAGACCTAACTAGTTAGGCTGCTCCCAGCAAGCTTCAAGTACCGACTGACACCGCATTGTTTGTATCGATATACACTCCTGGAAATGGAAAAAAGAACACATTGACACCGGTGTGTCAGACCCACCATACTTGCTCCGGACACTGCGAGAGGGCTGTACAAGCAATGATCACACGCACGGCACAGCGGACACACCAGGAACCGCGGTGTTGGCCGTCGAATGGCGTTAGCTGCGCAGCATTTGTGCACCGCCGCCGTCAGTGTCAGCCAGTTTGCCGTGGCATACGGAGCTCCATCGCAGTCTTTAACACTGGTAGCATGCCGCGACAGCGTGGACGTGAACCGTATGTGCAGTTGACGGATTTTGAGCGAGGGCGTATAGTGGGCATGCGGGAGGCCGGGTGGACGTACCGCCGAATTGCTCAACACGTGGGGCGTGAGGTCTCCACAGTACATCGATGTTGTCGCCAGTGGTCGGCGGAAGGTGCACGTGCCCGTCGACCTGGGACCGGACCGCAGCGACGCACGGATGCACGCCAAGACCGTAGGATCCTACGCAGTGCCGTAGGGGACCGCACCGCCACCTCCCAGCAAATTAGGGACACTGTTGCTCCTGGGGTATCGGCGATGACCATTCGCAACCGTCTCCATGAAGCTGGGCTACGGTCCCGCACACCGTTAGGCCGTCTTCCGCTCACGCCCCAACATCGTGCAGCCCGCCTCCAGTGGTGTCGCGACAGGCGTGAATGGAGGGACGAATGGAGACGTGTCGTCTTCAGCGATGAGAGTCGCTTCTGCCTTGGTGCCAATGATGATCGTATGCGTGTTTGGCGCCGTGCTGGTGAGCGCCACAATCAGGACTGCATACGACCGAGGCACACAGGGCCAACACCCGGCATCATAGTGTGGGGAGCGATCTCCTACACTGGCCGTACACCACTGGTGATCGTCGAGGGGAGACTGAATAGTGCACGGTACATCCAAACCGTCATCGAACCCATCGTTCTACCATTCCTAGACCGGCAAGGGAACTTGCTGTTCCAACAGGACAATGCACGTCCGCATGTATCCTGTGCCACCCAACGTGCTCTAGAAGGTGTAAGTCAACTACCCTGGCCAGCAAGATCTCCGGATCTGTCCCCCATTGAGCATGTTTGGGACTGGATGAAGCGTCGTCTCACGCGGTCTGCACGTCCAGCACGAACGCTGGTCCAACTGAGGCGCCAGGTGGAAATGGCATGGCAAGCCGTTCCACAGGACTACATCCAGCATCTCTACGATCGTCTCCATGGGAGAATAGCAGCCTGCATTGCTGCGAAAGGTGGATATACACTGTACTAGTGCCGACATTGTGCATGCTCTGTTGCCTGTGTCTATGTGCCTGTGGTTCTGTCAGTGTGATCATGTGATGTATCTGACCCCAGGAATGTGTCAATAAAGTTTCCCCTTCCTGGGACAATGAATTCACGGTTTTCTTATTTCAATTTCCAGGAGTGTAGTTACTGCCGTTACCTAACCGGCCGGGAGTCTTTTTACAGTGAACAATTAACAGGGTCTATTATCAAATTACCTTCCCCTCTGCTTACTATTACGATAGTATAAGTAATCTGTCGCACCACGGGCTTTCCAAAGCTGTTGTTGTATTGTATTTGATAGCCCAGACTCCATGACCTATGGAATGAAACCTGAGACAGCACAAGAGTGAATAAAACAATTTCTCAATAAAAAGGGAATCAAAAGAACGTGAAATGTGAAAAACTGGCAGACAACAATAATACGCAGTCCTTTAAGTTAGGCATCTACTTGCGTAACTTAGAACTGGCGAATATAGCTGAATACCGTCAAACAAGGATCGCTGTTAGACACTTTACCCGTTTCTTTTCTTTTCTCTTCTTTTCTTTTCTTTTCTTTTCTGTTTTTGAGATAATGGAGAGCTGTCCCTTCAATAAGTACAAGAACACCGCTCAAAAAAATGCAAAGCGGCAGAAGCACTAGGAACCTTAAGGGGAGCCGGAGGTGGTCAAATCCAAAAAATTACGATTTTTTTTTTGCTACCGAAATTGAATTGGAACATTCCTCTTTAATGTAAACTTTGAATTATTGTTCTACTCACCCTAGAAGTGGAGTAATTACCATTTTCCCCCACGCCTGCAGAGGAAATGGGCGGCCGCTGAATGCATCTAACACACTCTCGTGACTTCCTGGCGAACTGCTTGGGATTTTCTCGGCCTGTTACGCATACAACTTCTTATGATACGCATATAGCGAGTGTGCAAGGGTTGGCTACATTGTTTTCTGTGACCAATGAAGCGCTAAGAGCGCGGAAGATCGTCTCTTTGCTGTTTACCGTTTCGAATTAGTTCAGTGTTGCGCCTGTTGTTGGTAGTATTATACTTCTTGTGTAAAGCGTTGTTCTGGTTACGATGCCACGTTTTAGTAACCGTGTATATAAGAAGAGGAAGAACGTAGGGAAAAGAAAATTAACACTAATACCAAGTTGCGAGACTACAATTACTGAAACAGTGCGTTCTTCTGCTAAGCAACACATGGCCGGCCATAGGCCTGTGACATCTTCTAGCAAGAAGCTGACTGGTGGAAGTGACAGATTTTGTGAATATGTTAGTGACAGTGATGATATTAACGAAGTACTGAATATTGGATTATTATCTTCTGTGCTGAAAGAAAGTGTTCTGTGCAAAATGTGTTCAAGAATAGGAGTGGGACTAGAGATAACAAAGCACTTTGGTTTAGCTTGTGAGATGAAGATAATCTGTGCATGTTGCAAGTATCAAGTGACTTTCTACAATTCACATGCCAGTCTCTTTGGTGAAAATGGACGATCTAGAGTGTTTGATGTGAATGTTCGACTTGTGTATGGTCTACGATCCATTGGAAAAGGGTCTGCTGCTGGTAAACTGTTTTGTGGTATTATGAAATTGCCATCGCCTCCAAGCAAATTTGGGTACTACTGTGAACTGGTAGGATCCTCTGTTGAAGTTGTGGCTCTGAAAACCATGAAGGAAGCAGTGGAGGAATCTGTAGAAATGAACGGTGGTTCTAGGGATTTGGTAGTGTCATTAGATGGTTCCTGGCAAAAGAGGAGTCATAAATCCCTGAATGGGGTTGTAACTGCTACTTGTGGTGATAGTGCAAAAGTGATAGATGTTGCCATATTATCAAAACATTGTAGGTGCAAAAATAAAATCAAAGGAGAGCACAGTGGAACCTGTGTGGCAAATTTTAGTGTATCAAGTGGAGCAATGGAAGTGGATGGAGTGAAACAAATTTTTGAACGTTCAGTTCCCAGATACAACGTTAGGTACAAATACTACCTTGGGGATGGTGACTCCAAAGGTTTCAAGACTATAGAAGAACTGAAACCATATGGAAATGAATTTGTAGTTGAAAAGTTGGAATGCATTGGGCATGTGCAAAAGTGTATGGGTGCACAGCTTCGAAGGCTCAAACAAACTTTGGGTTCAAGTAAGCTCAGTGATGGAAAGACAATAGGAGGGAGAGGCAGGCTTACTGATGAGGTATATTGAACGTCTACAGAGATACTATGGGTATGCTATAAGGCAAAATACTAGTAATGTTAGTGACATGCGAAAAGCAGTGTGGGCATTGTTCCTTCATACTGCCTCTTCCAATGAATACCCTCAACACAGCCTGTGCCCAAAAGATTCCTGGTGCAAATATAATGCAAAAAAGACTATGATCACAAACATGGTTTGCCAGCAGCTGTGACAAATGCAATAAAACCAATTTTTCATGACTTAGCACAGCCAGAATTGTTACACAAATGTCTACACGGAAAGACGCAGAATCCTAATGAGAGCGTAAACAATTTGATTTGGAAAGTGATTCCTAAAAGGGTGTTTATAAGCATTTATGATGCAATAGCAACCTTCAGCCACGGGAACAGTGTGAAGTGTGAAGTTCTGAAGGCATTAGGATTTACAGCTGGGGTGAACACTGTACGAGCACTAATAAATATTGACAGAGAAAGGATAAGAGGAGCAGAAAGAAGAGAAAGGCATATGAAGTATGATGGAACAACAGGCCAGAAAAGAAGACAGAAGAGGAAGCTTTTGGAGGATGAAGAGGAAGACCCTGATAATCCATCCTATAGTGCAGGAATGTATTGAGAAACTTTGATAGCCATTTCCTGTAAATTAGAATTTTTCGAATATAAGGAACATCTTCTCAAAATCCACTCAAGCTAGAGAGATGAAATTTTTATACAGCACTCCTAGTGGTCAAACTTGCATTGTAACACAGCCATTTGGCAATATGTTCAGTAGTTTCATTTCAGTTTAATTATAAAGAAATTATTTGTAAAAAATTTGGGTCATTAATAAAAAAAATAATTGGAAGGAAACTAGAAAAGATACTCCAAAATCCCTCTGTCACAACTGCAACACTAAACCACTTATATGTAAAAAAAATCAAATTTTTCTATTTGGTAGTTTATTCATAAATGTTCCTCAAACTTAGTGGTTTTAACATGGGCAGCATAGGCACCTCCGACTCCCCTTAAAGATCCGCTTATGCAATTTACAAGGTCTAAAAAGTGCTATGAACATTTTCGATGTGGATATGACTTAGCAATAGCAAGAGAAACATTTTTCACCGAAAAGTGGCAACACTGGGAATTTTACTGCAATCTTCTTGAAGAAAAACAAGACAGAGGAAGACCCATGGTAGGAATAACTGTCCTCATAAAATTAACACCAATAAGCAGAACTATTAAACAGGAAGATGCACTCCTGACAGAAACGAAACATGTTACAATAATGCCAGCATACTCCCTACCGAATACAGCAGCTACTGATATAATAAATGAAATAGGCTAGCTGATCACTCAGCGTAGACGTAATAAACCACTAGTTACTGCCGGAGACTTTAACTAAAAGATGTGTATACAAAACTATAAAACAAAAATAGTAAAGGAAAAGTTCAAGGGAGAAGGGTTTATCCTGTTAAACAATTCCAACATACTGTAACAGGACTAAACTGTAAAAGAACTTGGAGCAGAAGTCAGGGCACAGAACTGCATCTAGGCCGCAGTCAGACAGCAGACGCGTCATTGAACTGCGCGATCAGCTCCCGAGTGTTAGGACAGCGAGCGCCAGAAGCAGTCCACAAGCCACGGACATCGGCTGCAACCGGCCGCCGCTCCTGCTCTATCAGCACCCCTGAGCAGCAGAAAGTCGTCCGTGACAGCTCCCCGGTTGTTAATGCTCTGGCTCCAGCCTTCGAATAGCCACTCCATTTCGATTGACTTCCTCGCTGCCGACGATTACGCCAGACCTTGGTGATTGCCCTATTCAAGGTGGTTCCCAGTGACCCACAAACGCAACCCTTCCGCGGGTTCAGCGCCGAAAACCAGCATTTAAACACTGGCACGTCCGAGCGAGTCACGTTCGGGTACAGCAGGGCCACACCCGGCGCCTGTTGTGTGCCGGCTGGGAATCCTGGCAATGAAATCTGCCGCTACCGGACCGCGAAGAATGCTCCTCTGCCTGTCTGACCAGCCCGGTCAGGCAACATCCCACCAGACGCACGCCCTGCTCCTCGCCGTCTCACCGTCAGTACAGACGTCGACTTCGGGCAACGCCACCGCCGTGCCACTGGAACGACGCGACCTTGCGCATTAGAGAAGACATGGGCGCCGCCCGTCAACACAGCGCGACCGCTTTCTGCCGTCTCACCTTATAAAGCAATTCAAACATTCATCTACTTTATAATTTTTTTGCCTTTAAATTTTACCGTAAAGACTATTTGTAAAGTGTCATTTATGTGATGTTAGAGTGCTTTGCTAATATACAGGGTGAGTCACCTAACGTTACCGCTGGATATATTTCGTAAACCACATCAAATACTGACTAACCGATTCCACAGGCCGAACGTGAGGAGAGGGTGTAGTGTAATTGTTCAATACAAACCATACAAAAATGCACGGAAGTATGTTTTTTAACACAAACCTACGTTTTTTTTAAATAGAACCACGTTAGTTTTGCTAGCACATCTGAACATATAAACAAATACGTAACCAGGGCCGTTTGTTGCATTGTAAAATGTTAATTACATCCGGAGATATTGTAACCTAAATTTGACGCTTGAAACCTCCGACGTTCAGTTGAGTGTTGTAACAAACACGGGCCACGGTCGGCGAGCAGCATCTGCAGGGACATGTTTACGATGACGACCGTGTTTACGAGTGTGGCTGTAGTGCACTGTTGTGGTTTGGTCTAGCTGTCGCAGTGTCCGCATGTAGCGTTTGCTGCTATTGTTATTCTGCATTCTTCTCCGCGCGCAGACCAACTGTAGTCCACCGTGTTACCAGACGTCTGTGATAGTGTAGTGTTGTAGGAACTGTGACCATGGTGTATTCGAACTCTGAAAAGGCGGAGATGATACTCATCTGTGGCGAGTGTCGACGAAATGCAGCTGAAGCCTGCAGGATGTATGCAGAACGGTACCCGGACAGAGAGCATCCAACGTGCCGCACATTGCAAAACATCTACCGCCAACTGTATGCAACAGGTATGGTCGTAGCACACAAACGGGTCCGTAACAGGCCCGTCACAGGAGAAGCGGGTGCAATTGGTGTGTTAGCTGCTGTTGCCATGAACCCACACATGAGTACACGGGACATTGCGAGAGCCGGTGGACTGCGTCAAAGTAGTGTCATGCGCATACTGCATCGTCACCGCTTTCACCCGTTTCATGTGTCGCTACATCAGCAATTACATGGTGATGACTTTAATCATGGAGTGCAATTCTGTCAATGGGCATTAACAGAGAATGCGTTGCAGTTCTACCTGTTTACCGATAAAGCGGGTTCCACAAAGCACGGTGCAGTGAATCTACGGAACATGCATTACTGGTCCGAGGAAAATCCTCGCTGGCTCAGACAGGTAGAGCGAAAGCGACCGTGGACTGTAAATGTATGGTGCGGAATCATTGGCGACCACCTCATTGGTCCTCACTTCATTGTAGGTGCCCAAACAGCTGCAACATACATCGCATTTCTACAGAATGATCTGCCAACGTTGCTCGAAAATGTCCCACTGGAAACGCGTCGACGTATGTGGTATCAGGATGATGGTGCACCTGCACATTCCGCAATTAACACTAGGCTGACCCTTGACAGGATGTTCGACTGCCGTTTCATAGGACATGGAGGACGGATAAATTGGCCAGCCCGTTCTCCTGATCTTACACCTCTGGACTTCTTTCTGTGGGGTACGTTAAAGGAGAATGTGTACCGTGATGTGCCTAAAACCCCAGAGGATATGAAACAACGTATTGTGGCAGCCTGCGGCGACATTACACCAGATGTACTGCGGCGTGTACGACATTCATTACGCCAGAGATTGCAATTGTGTGCAGCAAATGATGGCCACCACATTGAACATCTATTGGCCTGACATGTCGGGACACA
Source organism: Schistocerca nitens (assembly GCF_023898315.1). Lineage (NCBI taxonomy): Eukaryota > Metazoa > Arthropoda > Insecta > Orthoptera > Acrididae > Schistocerca > Schistocerca nitens. Next base: position 986,237,876 of record NC_064614.1, on the reverse strand, counting down.
CTCTATTCCACTCCATAACTGAAAACGGAAACCACGTGTGTACGTGTACCTCACCCCCATGGTAATGTACATGTGCGTCAGTGAAAAAGACCAATAAAAAGGTGTTAGCATGTGGACGTAATGTGCTGTTTCAGTCTCTTCTGTACCTAACGTCCATCACCGTTCCCTTTGGATCCCTCCGTAATTCGGTGCTCTCCGATACACACGATCGAACAGCGGAGGAATGGTACTCAAGCGTCAACTTTAGGTTACAATACCTCCGGATGTAATTAACATTTTACAATGCAACAAACGGCACTGATTACGTATTTGCTTATATGTTCAGATGTGCTAACAAAAATAACGGGGTTCCATTTAAAAAAACGTAGGTTTGTGTTAAAAAAGATACTTCCGTGCATTTTTTTATGGTTTGTATTAACCAATTACACTAGCCCCTCTCCTCACGTTCGGTCTGTGGAATTAATTCGTCAGTATTTGATGTGGTTTACGAAATATATCCAGCGGTAATGTTACGTGACTCACCCTGTATAGTTGTAACCTATGTAAAGAAATATTACTATCCGCCACATCCAACGCACACAACCAATAGATTACGAAGGGTATAATTATAATTGTAAAACCGTGAACCATTAATTCAAAATTAATTTTTTAATGATTATTGTGTAAATCATAAACTTTGGTCCACCCTGTTATATATTCCTATTCGTTCACCTATATAGTTTCCTTTCCTGGTGTTTGATTATTCCGGAAAACTTGTTGTAAAAATATTTGAAGTGCTTTATTCAGTATCTACGAGTACTAATTTTCATTTATGAATAAATATCTGAAAATTATTGTTGCGAACTATTTTTTAAAGTGAAAGTGAATAAATAAAGTCTCTCAGTTATAAATCATACCTGCTGCTGGAGGTTCGAGTCGTCACTTAGGCATTGATGTTTGTAATGTCCTCAGCGTATGTTAGTCTAAGTAATGTGTAAGTCTATGGACCGATGACCTCAATAGTTTGGTCCTTTTGGAATTCAAACACATCTAAACATTTTTTATAAATCATTTTCATTATTATGGTGGCTCCGTAACACTGAAGTATTGTTGCGTGTAGATACTGAATGACAAAGAACAATGCTATTACAATATTTAAGTATTTAATTTGGTGGTTATACAAAATGCAAACATAGAAGTCACCTCCTGGCCATTGTATTTTCTTCTCTCTCTCTCTCTCTCTCTCTCTCTCTCTCTCTCTCTATATATATATATATATATATATATATATATATATATATATATATATATATATATATATATATATTGCATATCTGAGGCCTACCTAGATCGAAACTATACATGTATGTGGGTATAGTAGCTGAAAGACTCTTGTGTCTTTCTCACACCCTTGTAGGGAACAGGAAAGTAGGCAAATTAGTTCTTCTGCTTTTCTGAAACATAACCATTTCTTTGTCTACATAGGCTGGTGACCGTAAATCCACTGGAGGAACCGCTTAATGAACGTGGTACTGGAAGGTTCTAGATACAGTATTATTCCACGTTTACTGCGTTTCGTTCTAAAAGCTAGAAAACTTGTGGGAAAATGAAGTAATAGTCTGACTCACATACCCATTACTTATACACCACGGCCAAGTCCTGTGAAAGGGGTAACATTATACAATATGCACAATTCCCCGTATATAATATCGTTATACGTGGATTTACATTAGCAGAACATTCGTTAGTTTCTTAAAAGTCCTTTCACAGGTGTAACTTTTTCAGAACAGTACTAACATAGTACCACTCGATAGAGTTATACGCAGCTTTTCCATTAGCAAGACCATCTCTTCTGTTGAAGTATAGCGATATAAGTTCGCCTCGTATACCGGAGACGCCAGAGCAGCTCTCTGTCTCTCGAGCAGCGCGTGCACGCCGCCCTCCTACGTCGACGTCTGCAGCTACGACGCCAGAATATTACGAGGGATCTCGTGACGGTGCCAGAGAATGGAGCACAATGAGGACCCGCCTCTGCTGCTGTCCACATCCCCCATCTTCGGCAGAGAACTAAGAGCACGCCCAGACGGGCTACCTCTCTCACCTTTACAACACCTACATATATTTCCCAATACGGCAAAAGCACAATAGGCATCGCAATCACAAAGTGCCAACCAGGGGCAATATAAGAGCTCTCTGGACTACGAAACACACACCACTTCCGAAAAATATCCCACTAGAAATCCCAGAAAAATTGCGAAAAGCACAAGAAAAGGAGGAACGAACGAGTAATTTTGAGAGCAATGAACCTCAGCAAAATGGAAAGAAAATCAGCCGATATAGAACAAATTGAGATGTTAATAGACAATGCGTGACTAGAGGAAGCGACAGAAGTACTAGGGGAACTTCTAAGACAACAAGGAACAAGCGAAGAAACGATGAGCGATATGGAAGATTTGAGGGTCACAGGGTAGGAAAAGAAGTACTAGAAAGCCTACACCAATAAAAACGGTGCGCAGAAAACCCTACAGTCGTTAGTACTTACGCCAAAAACCGATATACCTCTAAGAAAACTTTAACAGAGAAGAAGAGAACATTCTGGGAAAGATACGGAAGAAAAATAGTGGAGGAAGCCGCAGTACACCCATATATTCAACTACGCCCCACAAGACAAGCCCAAACAAGTCACATCAATGTGAAAGAAGGGGTGACTGACTTCGGTAACGTACTGAACAAGGAAGGACTAAAAGAGAGACCAAACAGGAGACGTTGCTACAAGCAACTACTGCATGGGTACTGTTGGCCATGTAAGAGATCAAAGATGCCATTAACGGAAACAAGAATAAAACGGCCGCAGGCTCTGACTGTGTAGCGAATATTTGAAAGACACGGCTCAAATACTAACGCCAATATAGACAAAACTCTATGTCCATAGAAACAGCGTCCATCTCAGGACAGCGCATAAAATCAGTAATAAGAGTGCTATATAAAGGCAGTGAGCCCCCCAAGAACGCTAGACAATACAGAGGCATAATACTAGAAAACTTTCCTTTCAAAATATTCACAAAAATAATATCTGAAAAAATAAAGTAAACAAGCGATGAGCAAATCCCAGAAAGCCAAAAAGGATTTAGAAAATGAAGATCAACTGTGACCGTAATAGAACTCCTGCTAAAGAGCAGATGGCAAACTCTTTAAGAGAGAGGAAAGTTTTATGTAGTATCATTAGACTTAACAAATGCCTTTATTTTGCAAACAGAAAGCTAGTGACAAAAAAACCATAGGAAGCTTTGAATGAAAACAACATAGGGGTACGAATCATAAGCGCAATACTGCGATGGAATGGGATAAGGATCTCAGAACCGAAGCTCCTATCAAAAGGAGTACTTCAGACAGGCCCACTAAGTCCTCTTGTTATTTATCCTTGCAGTGGAATAAATTGTAAAAATACCCCGGAGGAAGAGTGTAATCTCTTATGCATAGGCAGACGATATTACAAAGCTACTAGAAATAATAAACTATATGGATGATTGATGCATCTAACACGAAAATGTGATAAGAAGAGAAATGAGGGTGCTCAGAAATGGAGGCCACGTAAGGCAGCCGCCCGATCTGAGGCGCCTTGCCATGGTTTGTGCGGCTGCCCCCGTCGGAGGTTCTAGTCCTCCCTCGGGTATCGGCATGTGTGTTGTCCTTAGCGTAAGTTAGTTGAAGTGAGCTTAAGTAGTGTATAAGCCTAGGGACCGATGACCCCAGCAGTTTGGTCCCATACGAACTTACCACTTACCACCACCAGGAAGAGTAGTTGAACTGGCTCAGATCATCAGATGAGAGAGAAAACTCAAAATCGTACCAGACTTTAACCACACACGCTTCACGATACAAACAATGCAAAATGTTTCACAAAACATGTAATAGAGAAAGCATTGCTGCCTCTCCATGAAATAGCACACATTAGGTGCCTCAGCCTTAGGACAGCAGTGGCACTATTCAGAGCCAAAATCTCACCAGTACTGACGTACAGTATAGGGATCGTCGGACCACATCGATACTAGAAAGATTAAAGGCGACCTAGACAAAAAAAAAATCCATAGGAGTATCCCAAACAACACGATCCAGACTGGCGAGGGAATTCTTCCTCATTGAAGACCTACGTACAAACTTGCTGCTACCCAACACTACTGCTTCGGAAAGTCGGATAAAAGCATTGAAGGAATAAAGGGAAGACATTCTTCCAGAATTTCACAGCACAGGTGCCATGATCAACCAAATGTGGACATAGAAGAATTTAGACGTGAGGCACGTGATCACTAGAGTGGCAGACCTTGGTTTCCACCACCTTATTTGCAACAACACGTCACATAGTGAACCAAAAGCAATGCGTGAGTGTAAACTGCGTCATCGAATAGGGAAACGTTACCCTATAGAACTCCGTATCAAAATGACGCCGTCAATAAGAAACTATGCAAACAGAAGTATTTTTAATTTCTGATTTCGTCTATTTTTATAAGTGCAGTTTGAATTTGTGAGGCTATTTGGCTACAATAATACATATTATGATTGTAACTTGCGGAATCCGGTAGACAGCTAGCTGCTCATCAGTTGCCACTAACCTACACTCCAGTCTCTGTGCCTCTTCGCACAACGGACGCGTCCAAAATTCTGCATATAGCATGTAGAACTGTGTTAGCAGGAAATGATAAACACACAAAGACCGCTGCCGGATTCCCAAACTCAAATAAACAAAGATAAGATTTTTATTACAATTGTCACGCACCACCGACAACAAGTTCCAAGTTCCAAATTTTTGACATTTTGGAAGCGCTATTTACACATTACACCATTTATTTGCACTTAAACGATTATGGCACGGATCGTTGCTGGAGAAAATCGTTTCTGGAGAAAATCGACGCCGACGGAGCAAAGTAAATGATCCACAACACCCAACCAGTTTTGTGCACATCTACACTCAAACCTGTCCTCCATGGAGTTGTCTTACTGGACCGCAGCACACGAATGCCCAGGCCGAAGTGCTTTTTCAGACTGCTATCGTCTACAGACTGGCTCGCGAAACGCATGTTCAGCGTCCGGTAGCTTTTTCCTCGCTATGATTTCAGTGTCATTTTATTGCAACTGCAGCTTTGAAAAAGTAAGTAATGTTTCCAGATGCCATGGTGCGAATCCTAGTCTCTTTGTCTACATACACTCCTGGAAATTGAAATAAGAACACCGTGAATTCATTGTCCCAGGAAGGGGAAACTTTATTGACACATTCCTGGGGTCAGATACATCACATGATCACACTGACAGAACCACAGGTACATAGACACAGGCAACAGAGCATGCACAATGTCGGCACTAGTACAGTGTATATCCACCTTTCGCAGCAATGCAGGCTGCTATTCTCCCATGGAGACGATCGTAGAGATGCTGGATGTAGTCCTGTGGAACGGCTTGCCATGCCATTTCCACCTGGCACCTCAGTTGGACCAGCGTTCGTGCTGGACGTGCAGACCGCGTGAGACGACGCTTCATCCAGTCCCAAACATGCTCAATGGGGGACAGATCCGGAGATCTTGCTGGCCAGGGTAGTTGACTTACACCTTCTAGAGCACGTTGGGTGGCACGGGATACATGCGGACGTGCATTGTCCTGTTGGAACAGCAAGTTCCCTTGCCGGTCTACGAATGGTAGAACGATGGGTTCGATGACGGTTTGGATGTACCGTGCACTATTCGGTGTCCCCTCGACGATCACCAGTGGTGTACGGCCAGTGTAGGAGATCGCTCCCCACACCATGATGCCGGGTGTTGGCCCTGTGTGCCTCGGTCGTATGCAGTCCTGATTGTGGCGCTCACCTGCACGGCGCCAAACACGCATACGACCATCATTGGCACCAAGGCAGAAGCGACTCTCATCGCTGAAGACGACACGTCTCCATTCGTCCCTCCATTCACGCCTGTCGCGACACCACTGGAGGCGGGCTGCACGATGTTGGGGCGTGAGCGGAAGACGGCCTAACGGTGTGCGGGACCGTAGCCCAGCTTCATGGAGACGGTTGCGAATGGTCCTCGCCGATACCCCAGGAGCAACAGTGTCCCTAATTTGCTGGGAAGTGGCGGTGCGGTCCCCTACGGCACTGCGTAGGATCCTACGGTCTTGGCGTGCATCCGTGCGTCGCTGCGGTCCGGTCCCAGGTCGACGGGCACGTACACCTTCCGCCGACCACTGGCGACAACATCGATGTACTGTGGAGACCTCACGCCCCACGTGTTGAGCAATTCGGCGGTACGTTTACCCGGCCTCCCGCATGCCCACTATACGCCCTCGCTCAAAGTCCGTCAACTGCACATACGGTTCACGTCCACGCTGTCGCGGCATGCTACCAGTGTTAAAGACTGCGATGGAGCTCCGTATGCCACGGCAAACTGGCTGACACTGACGGCGGCGGTGCACAAATGCTGCGCAGCTAGCGCCATTCGACGGCCAACACCGCGGTTCCTGGTGTGTCCGCTGTGCCGTGCGTGTGATCATTGCTTGTACAGCCCTCTCGCAGTGTCCGGAGCAAGTATGGTGGGTCTGACACACCGGTGTCAATGTGTTCTTTTTTCCATTTCCAGGAGTGTATTTTGATTATAGGGATGAGTTTTATATTAAAAAGGACATACAAAATTTAAATACAGGAATGTAATTCGTTCGGTCAGCTCTAGCGGCCTCTGAGTATTTTTTAGACCCGCAAGTCAAGCCCGGCTGTTGACTCCCGACCCTCGGGCGACCAAGGATTTCACCTTGAGCCACCCCGCCGCCGAAATAGCATTCCACCTTCCGTTTCCAAAAGGCTATTGTCTCTCTTCCCAATTGTGCATCCATCCTCACATCATTTCGAGCGCAACCACAGCAGATGGGCATGAAGTTACTGTTTCCTTATAATTATATGTACTCCGTCCCGTTAGACTATCAATTGAGGAAAACTTCCTTCCTTTATATTGGACCGTTCACAAATAATAAGGAGAGTTGGAGCTTAAGCGACTCACCCAGCTTACTCAGGCAGCAGACTTACTAGAGCAGCACATTTCGGATGCATACAGGAAGAAAGCCTAAATGGTAATTCTGTTTACTAGTCTCAACTTTAAAAATAGCTTCGGACTATATATACTGAGTTGTTGTTGTTGTGGTCTTCAGTCCTGAGACTGGTTTGATGCAGCTCTCCATGCTACTCTATCCTGTGCAAGCTTCTTCATCTCCCAGTACTTACTGCAACCTACATCCTTCTGAATCTGCTTAGGGTATTCATCTCTTGGTCTCCCTTTATGATTTTTGCCCCCCACGCTGCCCTCCAATGCTAAATTTGTGATCCCTTGATGCCTCAGAACATGTCCTACCAACCGGTCCCTTCTTCTTGTCAAGTTGTGCCACAAACTTCTCTTCTCCCCAGTCCTATTCAATACCTCCTCATTAGTTATGTGATCTACCCATCTACTCTTCAGCATTCTTTTGTAGCACCACATTTCGAAAGCTTCTATTCTCTTCTTTTCCAAACTATTTATCGTCCATGTTTCAATTCCATACATGGCTACACTCCATACAAATACTTTCAGAAACGACTTGCTGACACTTAAATCTATACTCGATGTTAGCAAATTTCTCTTCTTCAGAAATGCTATCCTTGCCATTGCCAGTCTACATTTTATATCCTCTCTACTTCGACCATCATCAGTTATTTTGCTCCCCAAATAGCAAAACTCCTTTACTACTTTAAGTGTCTCATTTCCTAATCTAATTCCCTCAGCATCACCCGACTTAATTCGACTACATTCCATTATCCTCGTTTTGCTTTTGTTGATGTTCATCTTATATTCTCCTTTCAAGACACTGTCCATTCCGTTCAACTGCTCTTCCAAGTCCTTTGCTGCCTCTGACAGAATTACAATGTCATCGGCGAACCTCAAAGTTTTTATTTCTGCTCCATGGATTTTAATACCTACTCCGAATTTTCTTCCTCGCTTAACCGACAACATTTACAAGAGCCAAACAAACTAGTATAGGCATCCGTTCTCAAATACAGATACATGTAAACAGACAGAACACGGCTCTGCCGTCGGCAACGCCTATATAATAGAACAAGTGTCTGGCGCAGTTGTTAGATCTCTTACTGATGCTACAATGGCAGGTTATAAAGATTTAAGTGAGTTTGAACATGGTGTTATAGTCGGCGCACGAGTATTGGGACACAGCATCTCGGAGATAGCGATGAAGTGGGGATTTTCCCGCAGGACCATTTCACGAGCGTTCCGTAAATATCAGGAATCTGATAAAACATATAATCTCCGTCATCGCTGCAGCTGTAAAAGCATCTTGCAAGAACGGGACCAACGACGACTGAAGAGAATCGTTCAGAGTGACAGAAGTGCAACCATTGCGCAAACTGCTGCAGATTTCAGTGCTGGGCCATCAACAAGTGTCAGCGTGCGGACCATTCAACGAAACATCATCGATATGGGGTTTCGGACCGGAAGACCGACTCGTGTACCCTTAATGACTGTGTAACACAAAGCTTTAGGCCTCTCCTGAGCCCTTCAACACCAACATTGGACTGTTGATGACTGGGAACGTGTAGCCTGGTCGGACGAGTCTAGTTTCAAATTTTATCGAGCGGATGGACGTGTACGGGTACGGAGACAATCTCATGAATCCATGGAGCCTGCATGTCAGTAGGGGACGGTTCAAGCTGGTGGAGGCTCTGTAATGTTGTGGGGAGTTTGCAGTTGGAGTAATATGGCACCCCTGATACGTCTAGATACGATTCTGACAGGTGACACGTACGTAAGTATCCTGTCTCATCAGCTACATTCATTCATGTCCATTGTGCATTGGGCAATTCCGGCAGGACAGTGCGACGCCGGACACGTCCAGAATTGCTACAGAGTGGCTCCACGAACACTCTTCTCAGTTTAAACACTTCCGCTGACCACCGAACTCCCCATACATAAACATTATTGAGCATTTCTGGGATGCCTTGCAACGTACTGATCAGAAGTGATTTCCAACCCCTCGTACTCTTACGGATTTATGGACAGCCCTATAAGATTCGTGGCGTCAGTTTCCTCCAGGACTACGTCAGATATTAGTCGAGTCCATGCCACGCCGTGTTGCGGCACTTCTGCGTGCTGGTGGGGGCCCTAACGTTAGGCAGGTGTACCAGTTTCTTTGGTTGTTCAGTTTTTGTTGACGTAACTATGTAGGCTTTTGCGGCCGGTGTCATGATGATTAAAACTGTTCTGGATGTTGTACCGTGTCATTGTATGAAATGCGTAAATTGTGAAGTGTGCCGGCCGGGGTGACCGAGCGGTTCTAGGCGGTACAGTCTGGAACCGCGCAACCGCTACGGTCGCAGGTTCGAATCCTGCCTCGTGCATGGATGTGTATGATGTCCTTAGTTTAGTTAGGTTTAAGGACTTCTAAGTTCTAGGGACTGATGACCTCAGAAGTTAAGTCCCATGGTGCTCAGAGCCATTTGAACCATTTTTTTTAAGTGCGGAAACATCGTTCCGACCGTACTACGACATCCTTCCTTGCGGAAAGACTGCTTTTGGTGGAGGGTGGGATTTGTGTATTTACTGCAGACCATCGGTGTCAATAAGTCATGATTTTGAATTTTAATTGGCGTTGAATATAACTGGCTGCTCATGACGAAAGGGAAAGTGTAGGAAAGAGGCTATTCATGGGCTGGCGACAGTCTGCAAATGAGTGTTTGGCAGCTGGTGGGCATGTTTTCTTCCTGATGTGCTCGGAAAAAGACTGACATTTAAACAAGCAGAGGTCCGTGAACGTGGTAAGTCACCATCACCCAGCTGAATGGTATCGAGTTCTGCGCACGCTGTGCCCGGGCCTGCCGTATAAGTGACACAAACAACATCAAAGAAGAACTGAGGGAGCTACACCACACGTTTCACGTCAATGGCTACGACGTTATAAGAAAGACGGCTACCAACCGAAATGAAACAAGAGAAGAACGCAAGAAAGAGAAGCTTCTGCTAGTGATGAGAAAGTCGGCATTCAGACCGAGTTTTCGCAGCAGCCACATGATAGATTCCACCAAAGATGCTGTCAACAAACTAAATACTGAAGGAGTATAGGAACTACATTGTGAGTGCGGAGCAACCTACGCAGGGAAGACAGGGAGACCAGTTAGCACACCAGAAGCACATCATGAACGCTATGTGCGTCTAGCACAGTTCAGTAAATCGGTGACACAGGAACGCTACCGTGAGTGTAGACAGCCTGTCTTGTTCCAGGAAGCCCGTATACTGGCGAAAGAGTGGTTGTCTCACCAACGGAAGATTCGAGACGCGACTGAAATCATCAAACAGCCTGGCAATATCAATAGACTGGACAACTACGAACTTCCGGCGTCCTGGCTACCGACTATCCCTATCCAACGGGACGCGAGTGGTCAAAGAGCAGACACCTCACAGGGCACAGACGCGACGACCTAAACAAACAGCTATAGAGGGACTTTTAAGTTTATTTCTGCGCACACCAGGATGAAAACGTGCCAACGAGAAACCAAGCGCTCATTTCCAGACTGTCGTCAATCACTGACAAGCCGGCTATCTCACAAGCAGCTTGAAAGACGTGCACTTCATTCACCATTCAGTGCTCGTATTTCATTTTTCTAATCCCAGCATTCTGGTGTTAGGTAAAATAATAATTCAGGTAATATTAATAACTTGTATGGGTTGCCTGATTTATTTGACGATTTTTACAGCTTGTCTCACACTGATCTGTGAGAGGAGCTTGGCACTAGAAACTTTCTTTATTTATGGGCGAGGGCAGTAGTCTTCCTAGCAGCCATGATGGCTTCCCGTTTCCCATCCGTTTTCCGATCGCCAGGGTAGCACTTGGTGTCGTTTGAACATTCAGTAGTGGCCAAAGTTTCTCCTGTTCTCAGTTCCCCAACCTGCCTTACCAACCTTGTAACTGCTATTTTTTCTCGATTTTAACGTCGCGAGGTCGTCTCCCTGTGAAATTCCGGCCCTATGATTGACCAGTTCAGGTGCGCGCCCGTTTTTCGCGGGTAGGCGCCAACCGCCCTCCGCGGATGGGTGGTGGACAAAGGGGCAGTGGCTCAGTTCTAGTGTGACCGTGCCGGAGACCGGAGGTGCCGCTTCCAGGAGATGAAGTTCGGTAAGCATGAGCGCCGACGTGCACTGTAGACTCACGCCCTGCGGCCCAGAGGGAACCTGATAGGTCATTGTGAATAGTTTCCCGTCTTGCGGGTTTTAATGCTTTAGTACGGGAGGCTGCCGAGCGATTCTTCTCAGTCTTTGGCTAATTCCTGGTGGTGGTCGTTGCACGCCTGCAACCCCTTCCTTTACTAAATGGGATTCTATTTGATAATACGGCGATCGTTACTACAATTCCTTTCCTCCTGCTATCGTGGCGTGTTATGAACATACGATGGGGCAGGCTGCTGAATTCGAATCTTTCTTCCCCCCACCCCCATTTGGTTGTATTATTGTTCGATTCTCAACTGATTAATAAAAGAGTCCGTTAATCTTACATTCTCTCTCTTTCCTTAAGTGAACTCATCCCTAGTGAAACAGAATAATGCGGAACTATAACGGTTGCTATAAGGTCGTGCAGGTCTCGCGCCACTAACGATAGTATAAAGATTCAATATCGCGCGCCTGGCACGACCATTGCACGCATGGCACCGATAACAGTAGTAATCATGTTCAACTATTCCCCATTGATAAACCGGGAAGTGTTCACGGCTCAGTGTGAGTACGTGAGCACTAAATCCACTTGATGTGGTGGAAGTAGTGGCCCCTGTTTTGCCTTGCTGGTTTAGACAAAAAATATCAAAAATCACAGCCCCTACAGCAAGGAAGAATAACCCGTAAAATAAAACGAGCCACCGCTTTTAAGCTTCTTTCCTACCCTCTCCCTTTCGACATGACGAGTCTGTTATATTCTAGCACCAAAACAGTTTCCAAGATGTGACTTATTGGCATCGATTGTCTGCAATAAACGTCTCAGTAAACAGAGGTACCTTTTCCTCCACCATGACCAGTCTTGCCCTGAGGAGGGCCTTAGTAATGCGATGGAAATGTTGGTTTTACGGTTATCATTAACGCATCCTACACAGCGACGTGGTACAACACCCAATTATCGTTATTTCCATACTGATTTCAACGTAATTTTTTAGCCGTGGTTTATTTCAATTAGCCCTTTTTCCCTTTGCTGCGCTTCTCTTGAAACAGCCAGCGTACTCTTATCACCAGGAATCTTGAAAGAACGCGAACGACTTGAATCTATCTCGTTGCCAAAAGCCTCAAGAATTAGGTCGCCCGCCGCCCGCCGCCCGCCGCCCACCGCCCGCAGCGTGACCCAGCGGCGGCCGCTACGTAACGCCACGGAGGGCGGCCGTGGTCGTGTGACTTGCCTCGCCGCCCCGTCCCAGCGCGGACGCGCCGGCTTGTCGGACAGGGACCAATTTGTAGCGCGGCCCACGGACGGCCGCCGTCTCATTACGTTTTATTTGTCCGAGATATCGGGCCGGCCGAGCCGCTACGCCTAATTAAAAATAAACACCACCCGCTCCGCCCGCACGGGGACCAGCCGACAAGCGCCAGTAATTAAGCGAAATTATTAAGAGGGTGTTAATTGATGCCCGCGTGGTCATCGCCAAGGCGCCGACTGCTCTGGAACCTAAGAGACGGCGCCTCTGACGTCACACCACCGTCGCCGCGTTTACTCTGCAAAAATTACGGAGGCCAACCGGGCGGATGGGGCGCTGTCTTGTGTGCACATACAACAACAAAACTGTGTTCATCTTGTGGAATAGATGTACAATACTAGGTGGTAGCATTCTGCGTCTTTTGCTGACATTTCGAGACTTAATTTTCTTTATAAGTAGGGGGTTTTGGACTTAATTGACATTTAGATGCTGAATATTGTTAGCATATTAATATTGAACGTCGAATGGAGCTTTTATCTAACTAAATCGTACGACCAAGATGAAACCAGTGTAACCCTTTCTGGATTACACATTGAGTATATAAGCAAAAGAAATGCTTAAACACGATCACGGGGAGTGAAAGTTCTGCAACTATTTCTCCTGTGAGAAAGTAATCGAGAAATGGCTTTATTGAAATTATTGTCCAATCAGACTTGGATACTGAAGCAAGAAATAATGCAACGGCCTCATCTACAACTGCATCTACATCCACTTCTAAACTCTGCAAACCATTGTGGAGTGCATGGCAGATGGTGTGTCCAACTTTATCAGTTGTTAGTGTTTTTCCTCGATCCATTCATGAATAGAGCGCGGGAAAAATTATTATTTAAACGATTCCAAAAATGATTCAAAGGGCTCTGAGCACTATGGGAATTAACATCTGAGGTCATCAGTAACCTAGAACTTAGAACTATTTCAACCTAACCAACCTAAGGACATCACACACATCCATGCCCGAGGCAGGATTCGAACCTGCGACTGTAGTGGTCGCGCGGTTCCACATTGAAGCGCCTAGAACAGCTCGGCCACAGCGGCCGACTAAATGATTTCATGCGCGCTGTAATTTATCTGGTGTTATCCTGACGAACGCTAAGGGATATAAATGTCCGGGGTTGTAGTGTATCGCTCGAGTCATCTTTTAAAGACGGTTCTCGAAACATTTTAAGTAGGTTCTACTGATAATATAAGTCTGTATTCTAGAGTATGCCAGTTCAGTTTCATTAGCATCTCTCTTCATAGTATGCACTTCTTCTCAGTAAAAATATCCACCTGTCAGCATGAACGCCAAGGCCATAATATCTTCAAAGTTCCTATGTCTGTCTTCTAGCTTTACTGTATCTGAACGTCAACAACATCTCCGATGGTCCGTCATATATTATTACTATTATTATTATTATTATTATTACTAGCAGCAGGAGTAGTAATAGGAGTAGTAGTAGCAACAGTAGTAGCACTAGTGGTTTTATTCATTCCTGAATCACTTTTACAAGAATGTTGGACATCTAGCGACATTACAGTATAACAGGGATAATATAATTGTTATATAAAGGCATTTGCATACTTACTGGTTTAGTTGGACTTGGGTCTTGGAATTATAGTAGCAGCCATCCTAAAATTTTCGTGAAGTAATTTAGGTGATAAGAAAAACCTAAATTAGCGTGATCATATGGGGAATATAGACTCGATACTTACAGATTTATCCCCAATCTTTTAAAAAGCCATTTGCCCCTTTCACTTAATATCTAGTGTACAATACTACTTTGTTTATACGAGTACATTTTCTCCAATAACTTATTTCATAATGTATAGTTCAAGTGCTACAATGTTCATTCACTTCTCAACACCATTCACTGCACAATATAAACAAACTATACACACATTTGTTGGTAATATAGATAGCCAGTACAATCATGCTCATTCTTTTCTTAAAACTAACAACTGGGCAGACTACTCATACTACACTCACACTGTCAGCTGACATTAGGACCCTGACGACGATGTTTCGTACCCATTTTGCGTACCATAGATTTCTACTTCCCTGCCTAAAAGAGGTAACATCCCACCAAAATGAGCGAGACTTTCAGCTCATAAATATGACATGATTTCACTAGAGCATCATGTTAGTATTATCGATTGCAGAAGTTTCAAGGAAAATTGTATAGTGCGAATTTGTCTTGTGAAGTAGCATAGCTGTTTTATTTTCATTCACTTCTTCTATATTTTTAAAAATCCCTTACTCTATGTTGCCTAAGTGATCTTTCAGTGGATTGCCTGTAATGCTGAAGAAGTACTTTTAAATTTCCTTTTGAAATAAGTTTCTTTTGCTAATCGCTTCAATCTTCTACAGTTTATTTTACCATTTTAGTCTTTAGTAGAAATTTCTATTTTAAATTTTACATCAGTTCTTTTAAGCCAAATGTAAATGCACTCCATAAATGCATGCTCACGAAGATTTTCGTATAATAACTATCGACGTGTTTTTACAATGTACTGAACTTATTGCAAAATGTACTGAAATTGTATATTTAATATTCCCGTTGCTTAAAATAGATCTGTATAATGACCCTGATTATGCCTTTTATTATAATTTTCTCCTGTACTTTGAAAACTGTGTGCTCCCTGCTGCCGTTGGATAAGCAGCTGCCAGCGGAACGTCGTATACTCCTAGCTCACTCATTTGTTATATAGTTTAATTCTTAATTTCTTTGCGTGTTTTTGGTACTTGCATTGTTAAAATTCATAAATTTCGGGCGTATTATAGTATTTGAGAGCTGCAGCATCGCGTTTTAGTACCTGAATAGTGTAAAATCGCGTAGTTTCCTTCCGCCGCCAAGCAGTGTGTCAGCAGTGCGCAAATAGCAGCATTACTGCATTTACTAGGCAATCTTGTATTTGAATAACCGTTTAAATTTTTTGTCGATTTGTTTGTGCTCTCTGTAGATTAGTTCAGACGTTCTTCGCACAACAGTTTTTAGCATGGATAGGGACTGCAACTGCTGTGTTCGGATGCAGGCTGAGTTGGCATCCCTTCGCTCCCAGCTTCAGGCAGTGTTCGCTTCGGTCACACAGCTTGAGGCTGTAGCCAATGGGCATCACTGTGGGGGTCCGGATGGGGGTTTGTCGGGGACGGCCAGCTCGTCCCACGCATCCCCCGATCGGACTACGACTGTGGCTGCCCGGAACACTGCCCACACTGAGGCTGATCCCTCACCTGTGGTAATGTGGGAGGTCATCTCGAGGTGTGGCCGGGGGCGAAAGACATTCCGGAGGGCTGAACGGAAGGTCTCTCCAGTTTGTGTGACGAACCGGTTTCAGGCTCTGTCTCCGGCTGATACTGATGCTCGGCCAGAGATGGCTGCTTGTCCTGTTCCAGAGGTTGCCCCTCAGTCTGCAAGATCCGGGCAGTCGCAGAGGGTGGGTTTACTGGTAGTTGGAAGCTCCAACGTCAGGCGCGTAATGGGGTCCCTTAGGGAAATGGCAGCAAGAGAGGGGAAGAAAACCAATGTGCACTCCGTGTGCACACCGGGTGGGAGTCATTCCAGATGTGGAAAGGGTCCTTCCGGATGCCATGAAGGGTACAGGGTGCACCCACCTTCAGGTGGTCGCTCATGTCTGCACCAATGATGTGTGTAGCTATGGATCGGAGGAAATCCTATCTGGCTTCCGGCGGCTATCTGATTTGGTGAAGACTGCCAGTCTCGCTAGCGGGATGAAAGCAGAGCTCACACCATCTGCAGCATCGTCGACAGGACTGACTGCGGACCTTTGGTACAGAGCCGAGTGGAGGCTCTGAATCAGAGACTGAGACGGTTCTGCGACCGTGTGGGCTGCAGATTCCTCGACTTGCGCTATAGGGTGGTCGGGTTTCGGGTTCCGCTGGATAGGTCAGGAATCCACTACACGTAGCAAGCGGCTACACGGGTAGCAGGGGTTGTGTGACGTGGACTGGGCGGTTTTTTAGGTTAGATGGCCTCGGGCAAGTACAGAAAGGGCAACAGCCTCAAAAGGTGCGGGGCAAAGTCAGGACATGTTGGGACCAAGCAGCAATCGATATTGTAATTGTAAACTGTCGAAGCTGCATTTGTAAAGTACCGGAACTTCAAGCGCTGATAGAAAGCACCGAAGCTGATATCGTTATAGGTACAGAAAGCTGGCTGAAGCCAGAGATAAATTCTGCCGAAATTTTTACAAAGGTATAGACGGTGTTTAGAAAGGATAGATTGCATGCAACCGGTGGTGGCGTGTTTGTCGCTGTTAGTAGTAGTTTATCCTGTAGTGTAGTAGAAGTGGATAGTTCCTGTGAAATATTATGGTTGGAGGTTACACTCAACAACCGAGCTAGGTTAATAATTGGCTCCTTTTACCGACCTCCCGACTCAGCAGCATTAGTTGCAGAATAACTGAGAGAAAATTTGGAATACATTGCACATAAATTTTCTCAGCATATTATAGTCTTAGGTGGAGATTTCAATTTACCAGATATAGACTGGGACACTCAGATGTTTAGGACGAGTGGTAGGGACAGAGCATCGAGTGACATTATACTGAGTGCACTATCCGAAAATTACCTGGAGCAATTAAACAGAGAACCGACTCGTGGAGATAACATCTTGGACCTACTGATAACAAACAGACCCGAACTTTTCGACTCTGTAAGTGCAGAACAGGGAATCAGTGATCATAAGGCCGTTGAAGCATCCCTGAATATGGAAGTTAATAAGATTATAAAAAAAAGGGAGGAAGGTTTTCCTGTTTAGCAAGAGTAATAGAAGGCAGATTTCAGACTACCTAGCAGATCAAAACGAAAATTTCTGTTCCGACACTGACAATGTTGAGTGTTTATGGAAAAAGTTTAAGGCAATTTGTAAAATGCGTTTTAGACAGGTACGTGCCGAGTAAAACTGTGAGGGACGGGAAAAACCCACCGTGGTTCAACGTTAGGAAGCTACTGCGAAAGCAAAGAGAGCTTCACTCCAAGTTTAAACGCAGCCAAAACCTCTCAGACTAACAGAAGCTAAACGATGTCAAAGTTAGCGTAAGGAGGGCTATGCGTGAAGCGTTCAGCGAATTCGAAAGTAAAATTCTATGTACCGACTTAACAGAAAATCCTAGGAAGTTCTGGTCTTACTTTAAATCAGTAAGTGGCTCGAAACAGCATATCCAGACACTCCGGGATGATGATGGCATTAAAGCAGAGGATGACACGCGTAAAGCTGAAATACTAAACACCTTTTTCCATAGCTGTTTCACAGAGGAAGACCGCACTGCAGTTCCTTCTCTAAATCCTCGCACAAACGAAAAAGTGGCTGACATCGAAATAAGTGTCCAAGGAATAGAAAATCAACTGGAATCACTCAACAGAGGAAAGTCCACTGGACGTGACGGGATACCAATTCGTTTCTACACAGAGTACGCGAAAGAACTTGCCCCCCTTCTGACAGCCGTGTACCGCAAGTCTCTAGAGGAACGGAAGGTTCCAAATGATTGGAAAAGAGCACAGGTAGTCCCAGTCTTCAAGAAGGGTCGTCGAGCAGATGCGCAAAACTATAGACCTATATCTCTGACGTAGATCTGTTGTAGAATTTTAGAACATGTTTTTTGTTCGCATATTATATCGTTTCTGGAAACCCAGAACCTATTCTGCAGGAATCAACATGGATTCCGGAAACAGCGGTCGTGTGAGACCCAACTCACTTTATTTGTTCATGAGACCCAGAAAATATTAGATACAGGCTCCCAGGTAGATGCTATTTTCCTTGACTTCCGGAAGGCGTTCGATACAGTTCCGCACTGTCGCCTGATAAACAAAGTAAGAGCCTACGGAATATCAGACCAGCTGTGTGGCTGGATTGAAGAGTTTTTAGCAAACAGAACACAGCATGTTGTCATCAATGGAGAGACGTCTACAGACGTTAAAGTAACCTCTGGCGTGCCACAGGGGAGTGTTATGGGACCATTGCTTTTCACAATATATATAAATGACCTAGTAGATAGTGTCGGAAGTTCCATGCGGCTTTTCGCGGATGATGCTGTAGTATACAGAGAAGTTGCAGCATTGGAAAATTGTAGCGAAATGCAGGAAGATCTGCAGCGGATAGGCACTTGGTGCAGGGAGTGGCAACTGACCCTTAACATAGACAAATGTAATGTATTGCGAATACATAGAAAGAAGGATCCTTTATTATATGATTATATGATAGCGGAACAAACACTGGTAGCAGTTACTTCTGTAAAATATCTGGGAGTATGCGTGCGGAACGATTTGAAGTGGAATGATCATATAAAATTAATTGTTGGTAAGGCGGGTGCCAGGTTGAGATTCATTGGGAGAGTCCTTAGAAAAAGTAGTCCATCAACAAAGGAGGTGGCTTACAAAACACTCGTTCGACCTATACTTGAGTATTGCTCAACAGTGTGGGATCCGTACCAGATCGGGTTGACGGAGGAGATAGAGAAGATCCAAAGAAGAGCGGCGCGTTTCGTCACAGGGTTATTTGGTAACCGTGATAGCGTTACGGAGATGGTTAGCAAACTCAATTGGCAGACTCTGCAAGAGAGGCGCTCTGCATCGCGGTGTAGCTTGCTGTCCAGGTTTCGAGAGGGTGCGTTTCTGGATGAGGTATCGAATATATTGCTTCCCCCTACTTATACCTCCCGAGGAGATCACGAATGTAAAATTAGAGAGATTCGAGCGCGCACGGAGGCTTTCAGACAGTCGTTCTTCCCGCGAACCATACGCGACTGGAACAGAAAAGGGAGGTAATGACAGTGGCACGTAAAGTGCCCTCCGCCACACACCGTTGGGTGGCTTGCGGAGTATAAATGTAGATGTAGATGTTCATATTTGCCGCATTAGCTTCATAGAAAGGAATCTGACTTACAAGTAATGTGCCTTAGAATGGTCGTACAAACTGACGACTGCACATGCTGATGATATTAGCAAGAATATTTTTGTGTTTCTACTACCGTAGGTGACAGTCTGTATATATTCTGAAAAAAACTGTCATTATTCTGCTTTCAACAGAGATAATCTGGCACTGTAATTTTCTCGATTCAAAAACAAATTTATTGTATTTTTTCTTATGTTACGTGTAATTTTATTGTGTGCTGACAAATCGTAAATTTCCCTGAGAGTTTCATTTCATTTTTCTGTGAGGAGCGCTTTTGTTTTTTCACAGACTGTATGAAGCTACGACAAAACAGAAGAGAATGTTTTCCCCATAACTAACATTATAGGGGAAGTCAGTAGTGAATACATAAATACACAACAATATTCGAGGCTGATGACCTCCTGCATCAATGTAATCTGGCTGTGCTAAAGTAGTCTCTCAAAATTCATTTATCTGAGAGTTTCACACGTAAAGGCACTAAGGGGCACCAAATTTCTCATTCAACAATCACTTATGACGTAATAATAGTAACGGAGGATAGCAAAGTAAAAAGAGAAATGATAAACTCCAGTTTCAGATGAAAACTTCATGTTGATATTACCCTCCAAATAAAACGATGAGCCCGCGTGATCGTTTTATATAACTAAAAACTATGATTTTGTAGACATAAGAAATAGTATTTGTTATTTTTGTGAAGTGTATGATTTTACTTTAACGAACGTCTGAGACAAGCTAACAGTATTCACACAAATTTGAATTCTTATGATTTGACTAAATATTTGTTCAACATATTTAGAGCAGTAATTAATTGTAGATCAACTGAAAAACTCTGAAATTGCTGTTAGTAATGCGTTAGTACCCTTGCTGTTCATTTTACATATTAATGGCCTACTTCACAAAGTAAGCCTGCAGTTATTTTTACATGTGTCGATGACTTTCCTTCAACAGAATATGCTGCGTGTAACTGCTTACTTGCACTCAATATTTCGATAGGCTGAGTAATTTTTCGAAAGTCAAGGAATAGATGACTTGCCTGATTTCATTACTTCATATTTTCCAGGATGTTATGAAAGGAAAATGCTAACTAGATGTCGCACGACCGAAGGTTTCGCAATCTTTGGCGATTAGTGTGGAGGGGAACATTCTGTTAGTTACTTCAGTACACTGGACGTTAGAATATATTCTAAGTTCCTACAACAGTTTCATTTTAGTGATGTAGGACTGAAGTGTTGTGAATCACTTCTGCCACACGTCTTGTACGTAGGTGTAACCTGTGCTTTATTCCAACTAGTGTTCACAGTTCTTTTTTTTGGAAGCAAATACATCATACTAGTGTCATGGTGAAAACAGTAGCTAACCCAGTCGCGAGTTCTGTATAGGATCTTATACAGATTCCATCTGGCCCTGGAGCTTTTCTGTCTTTTAGAGATTTCTGCTGTTCCTCAGTTTATTTTTCCCTTGGTGCCAAAATTAAACTTTAACCTTATAAAGGAACATCTGAAACTGGAGTTTAGCATTTCTCTATTTGCTTTGCTATCCTCCGTTACTATTATTACGTCATAACTGAATGGTACTTTAGAACTTTGATGCCACTGAGTGCCTTTACATATGAAAAGAATTTCTGTTGGTTTTCTGATAGTTATTTCAATAACATTCTGCTACAGTAATCATCGAAGACTTCATGTATAGTCCTTTAGACAACCAAACACTTTTGTTTCACATGTTCTTAGCTATGTTATGCAGTAGTTACTGTTTCTTTAGTAGTGTATGTATAGTGACCGTACATCATGGAAAGTTCCTTCCAACATCGCCTACTCCAAAAGGTACGTGTATAAAGGATTGATCAGATATTGCTTTAAACGTCAGCAAATTTCTTATATATGATCCTGTTGAGTACTAAATTCTTAAAATTTCTCATTGGGATACGACACTACTGCCTCTTTACACAATTTTCGGAACAAATAAATCTCCTCGTTTTAGTTTACCATCAGTGCATAATAGTCACATACGAATATTGGCATAAATAATGACTTCTACATGCTGCGTTATAACCTAAAACATTCTCCATATAGCAGAAAGCCTGTCCATTTTGTCAAGCTATCTATCTATCCACCTAATAGAATATAATAAAGTGAACTACGAGGTACAACGAAAATAGCAGCAGTTGCCTCACGGAACTGAATAGAGCATCGTTAATCCCATTGTATCCGCATCAGGAGATGAACGTTCGTCACGTGTAGCGCGGGCTGGCCTGGCTGCCAGGTGCCGAGAACATGGGTGCTGGCGCTGCCGCTTCGACAAGCTGCGGCCGAGTTAGCATGCGCAGCTGGAGCAGATCCACTGCACTGAGTCGTTATTAAGCTCATGCATATGCAGACCGTGGCGCGCTGTCGAGCAGCCGAGCCGGATTCTGATTTCCGAGCAAACAATTTCAACACGCACTTGGTGCTGGCGTCTGAAGTCGTTCTGGAAGGACCGCGAGCTACTACAAGGCGAAGGAACCACGGTGTCCCTTACGCCGTTGGAAGACGATCCTCCACTCCCCATGACAATACTTAGCTGAACGCTGCATAGTGAAGTTCAGTGCACAATCGACAAGGCATGAGAACAGATCGGACTCCACACGTTACATCACTCGTTTCCAGCTTTATTCTTAATAACAATAACTTAAAAAATATATACTTGTAAAACAGCAGCTTTTTCATCAACTCGTATGGGGTGATACTTTTAATTTTAATGATAGCTCGGTGGACGCATTGCCGCGTTTGTAATTTCATGATATAAGAGAGTAATTTGGCTCAGTCTCATTTATAGACGAACTGGCAATACATCGAAATCTCAAAGGGGTCCAGAATTTATAGAGCCGTATAAAAGGCACCAGCATTCGTAACGTAATGAAGTCCCAGTTCGATTTTACAGAGAGGACTCTTTGGGTTTAGCTTGCATTTATCGCGAGTTTCGTCCTCAGTAGGCCTGAAACACCGCAATGACGTCGTCGCTCAGTACATCTCACCCAGTGGAATATAATAAGCGACTCATATGCCCCCCCCCCCCCCCCCATGAACCATGGACCTTGCCGTTGGTGGGGAGGCTTGCGTGCCTCAGCGATACAGATAGCCGTACCGTAGGTGCTACCACAACGGAGGGGTATCGGTTGAGAGGCCTGACAAACGTGTGGTTCCTGAAGATGGGTAGCAGTCTTTTCAGTAGTTACAGGGGCAACAGTCTGGATAATTGACTGGTCTGGCCTTGTAACACTAATCAAAACGGCCTTGCTGTGCTGGTACTGCGAACGGCTGAAAGCAAGGGGAAACTACGGCCGTAATTTTTCCCGAGGGCATGCACCTTTACTGTATGGTTAAATGATGACGGCATCCTCTTGGGTAAAACATTCCGGAGGTACAATAGTCCCCCACTCGAATCTCCGGGCGGGGACTACTCAAGAGGATATCGTTATCAGGAGAAAGAGAACTGGCGTTCTACGAATCGGATCGTGGAATATCAGATCCCTTAATCGGGCAGGTAGGTTAGAAAATTTAAAAAGGGAAATGGATAGGTTAAAGTTTGATATAGTGGGAATTAGTGAAGTTCGGTGGCAGGAGGAAGAAGACTTTTGGTCAGGTAACTACAGGGTTATAAACACAAAATCAAATAGGGGTAATGCAAGAGTAGGTTTAATAATGAATAGGAAAATAGGCGTGCGGGTATGCGACTACAAACAGCATAGTGAACGCATTATTGTGACCAAGATAGATACGAAGCCCACACCCACCACAGTAGTATAAGTTTATATGCCCACTAGCTCTGCAGATGACGAAGAAATTCAAGAAATGTATGAAGAAAGATAAGAAATTATTCAGATAGTGAAGGGAGATGAAAATTTAATAGTCATGGGTGACTGGTATTCGTCAGTAGGAAAACGGAGAGAAGGAAAACGTAGTAGGTGAATATGGATTGGGGGTAAGAAACGAAAGAGGAAGCCGCCTGGTAGAATTTTGCACAGAGCACAACTTAATCATAGCTAACACTTGGTTCAAGAATCATAAAAGAAGATTGTATTCATGGAAGAAGCCTGGAGATCCTGACAGGTTTCAGATAGATTATACAATGGTAAGAAAGATTTAGGAACCAGGTTTTAAATTGTAAGACATTTCCAGGGGCAGATGTGGACTCTGACCACAATCTATTGGTTATGAACTGTAGATTAAAAATGAAGAAACTGCAAAAAGGTGGGAATTTAAGGAGATGGGACCTCGATAAACTGAATACACCAAAGGTTGTACAGAATTTCAGAGATAGCATAAGGGAACAATTGACAGGAATGGGAGAAAGAAATACAGTAGAAGAAGAGGGATGAAGTACTGAAGATAGCAGAGGATCAAGTAGGTAGAAAGAAGAGGGCTAGTAGAAATCCTTGGATAACAGAAGAAATATTGAATTTAATTGATGAAAGGAGAAAATATAAAAATGCAGTAAATGAAGCAGGCAAAAAGGAATACAAACGTCTCAAAAATGAGATCGACAGGAAGTGCAAAATGGCTAAGCAAGGATGGCTAGAGGACAAATGTAAGGATGTAGAGGCTGATCTCACTAGGGGTAAGATAGATACTGCCTACAGGAAAATTAAAGTGACCTCTGGAGAAAAGAGAACCACTTGTATGAGTATCAAGAGCTCAGGTGAAAACCCAGCTCTAAGCAAAGAAGGGAAAGCAGAAAGGTGGAAGGAGTATATGGAGGGTCTATACAAGGGCGATGTACTTGAGGACAATATTATGGAAATAGAAGAGGATGTAGATGAAGATGAAATGGGAGATATGATACTGCGTGAAGAGTTTGACAGAGCACTGAAAGACCTGAGTCGAAACAAAGCTCCGGGTGTAGACAACATTCCATTAGAACTACTGACAGCCTTGGGAGAGCCAGTCCTGACAAAACTCTACCATCTGGTGAGCAAGATGTATGAGACAGGCGAAATACCCTCAGACTTCAAGAAGAATATAATAATTCCAATCCCAAAGAAAGCAGGTGTTGACAGATGTGAAAATTACCGAACTATCAGTTTAATAAGTCACAGCTGCAAAATACTAACGCGAATTCTTTACAGACGAATGGAAAAAGTAGTAGAAGCCGACCTCGGGGAAGATAAGTTTGGATTCCGTAGAAATATCGGAACACGTGAGGCAATACTGACCCTACGACTTATCTTAGAAGCTAGATTGAGGAAAGGCTAACCTACGTTTCTAGCTTTTGTAGACTTAGAGAAAGCTTTTGACAATGTTGACTGGAATACTCTCTTTCAAATTCCGAAGGTGGCAGGGGTAAAATACAGGGAGCGAAAAGCTATTTACAATTTGTACAGAAACCAGATGGCAGTTATAAGAGTCGAGGGACCTCAAAGGGAAGCAGTGGTTGCGAAGGGCGTGAGACAGGGTTGTACCCTCTCCCCGATGTTAGTCAATCTCTTTACTGAGCAAGCAGAGAAGGAAACAAAAGAAAAATTCGGAGTAGGTACTAAAATACATGGAAAAGAAATGAAAACTTTGAGGTTTCGCCGATGACATTGTAATTCTGTCAGAGACAGCAAAGGACTTGGAAGATCAGTTGAAGGGAATGGATAGTGTCTTGAAAGGAGGATATAAGATGAACATCAACAAAAACAAAACGAGGATAATGGAATGTAGTCGAATTAAGTCGGGTGATGCTGAGGGAACTAGATTAGGAAATGAGACACTTAAAGGAGTAAAGGAGTTTTGCTATTTGGGGAGCAAAATAACTGATGTTGGTCGAAGCAGAGAGGATATAAAATGTAGACTGACAATGGCAAGGAAAGCATTTCTGAAGAAGAGAAATTTGTTAACATCGAGTATAGATTTAAGTGTCAGGAAGTCGTTTCTGAAAGTATTTGTATGGAGTGTAGCCATGTACGGAAGTGAAACATGGACGATATATAGTTTGGACAAGAAGAGAATAGAAGCTTTCGAAATGTGGTGCTACAGAAGAATGCTGAAGATTAGATGGCTAGATCATATAACTAATGAGAAAGTATTGAATAGGATTGGGGAGAAGAGAAGTTTGTGGCACAACTTGATTAGAAGAAGGGATCGGTTGGTAAGACAAGTTTTGAGGCATCAAGGGATCACCAATTTAGTATTGGAGGTCAGCGTGGACGGTAAAAATCGTAGAGGGAGACCAAGAGATGAATACGCTAAGCAGATTCAGAAGGATGTAGGTTGCAGTAGATACTGTGAGATAAAGAAGCTTGCGCAAGATAGAGTAGCATGGAGAGATGCATCAAACGAGTCTCCGGACTGAAGACCACAGCAACAACAACAACAGCCTTAACATTGGTTTGCAGCATAAATCTCAAGAATATTCTATATTCAAATACAACGAATTTCCTTGAGACTGAAAAGTTTCTGGCGACAAACCATCAATGATGTGCAAAGCATCGCTCGTACGAAACTCAGTTTGCCTTTTTCTCACACGATATATAGTAAGATGGCCAACAGACACTTCACATATTCCTGGATTCCCGGACAGTGCTTGACACAGACTGTTAACGAAGGATCGATCATACAGTTAGGTTCCTGAATATGTGAGTGGCTCGAATACTTTTTAAGTAACAAGCTCAGTACTTTTCATGGATGGCAAGTATTCATCAGAGGCAAGGTTATCGACAGAGGCGCCTCAGGGCATTGTGATGGTACCGCACTTATTCTCTACATACAGGGTGCTTCTATGTTTGTGTTATAAACTTTTGGGGATGATAAAGAAAAGTAAATCTATCAATCTGAGCTAAGGGACCATTGGCGGAAATGACCATGTCGATAGTTATAACGGAAAATTTTCTTGAGGTAGTCTGATAGATGAATACAAGCACATCTACTACTGTTGCTAAGACTGTACGTTAGGCAACTTTCAGTATTCAATGAAGAGATATAGAAGACGAACAAGCGCTCGTATGGACCAAAAGAAGAAAATAAAATCTAGTAAACATGTGCTCCATAATGCATACGCGCACTAGTTCATTTTCGAAGCTGAGAAACGCATCTCTTTTACTACAAGCTCTTTCGTGTTAATATGCTGGATGAGCTACTATGGATCAAAAGAATGTTGAATAAACAACGACTTCTAAAGGTCCACTGCTCTAAAGGTATGCGTAGTAGAGTCCATATTTAGTGGACTTATTTTCTTGTTTTGGTCCATATTTCCACCTCTGAAAGTTGTCTACCCTACAGTATTAGCTACAATGGCACCTGTACGTGTACTGCATGTCAGAGGTATATTTTCTTGTAACTTCTCACTTGGTCGTTTTGGGACCAGGTTTCCTGACATCAGATTGGCACATTTACCTTTCTCCACCTTCCCTGACACTTTGCGCCATCATCACGGTATCACCCTGTATGTAAGTAGTCTCACACATAGAGTGAACATCCATATACGACTGTTCGATAATGATGCTGCAGTGTACGGAAAGTGTCGTCGTTGAGTAACTGTAGTAGACCATAGGAAGAGATAGACAGAATTTATATTTGGTGTGAAGAATGCGGGCTAGCTCTAAATGAAGAAAAATATAAGATAATGTAGGTGAGTAAGAGAAACAATCCAGTAATGTTCGAATACAGTGGTGCGCTGTCTGTCGCGGTCATGTCGATTCAGTATCTAGACGTAACGTTGCAAAGCGAAGTGAAATGTAGCGACAGTTTAGTCGATAGCAGGAAAACTAATGATCGACTTTGGTTTATTGAAAGAATTTTAGGAAAGTGCAGCTTATCTATAAACTAGACAGCATATAGAACAATAGTGGAACCCATTCTTGGGTATTGCTCCAGTGTCTGGCATCACCACAAGGTGGATTAAAGGAAGATATCGAAGTAATTCAGAGGCGTGCAGATAAATTTGTTACCGGTTGACATTGTCAACACGGAAGTGTTATGGAAGTGGTTTGTGAACTGAAATGGGAGCCGACGTTCTTTTAGTGAAACGCTTTTGAGAAAATTTAAGGAACCGGCATTTGCAGCTAACTTCAGAACGATTCTACTGTCGCCAAGGTAAATTTCGCGTATGGACAGGATAGGGGAAATTATCACTCGCATGGAGGCCTATAGGCAATTGTTTTTCCCTCACTCAATTTGCGAGTCGAACAGGAAAGGGAATGACTAGTAGTGGTGCGACGTACCCTCCACCATGCACCGTACGGTGGTTTGCGAAGTATACGTGTAGATATAGATGTCGAATTCTTTATTATCTGTTGTTGGCGACACGGTTGCCATTGGAGGTCCTCTCAGGCGAGCTGTTAACAACTTGTTTATCGAGATATTTGAACAGCGAGCACTTTAGACAACCGATAAGAGACCAGCTAAATGATACCGCTATTTGGATGACATCTTTCTAATTTTGACTGTATAAGAAGTTCGATGTGTTCGTGGTTTACCTCTCTATAATCAAGCCAAAAACTGAATTTATGTTGTAGAAACAGAACAATAAGCATCGAACAGATGAACGTCATTTCGGACCATAATTTCTGCAGGAAAGTTAACACACACATTTAGAGACCTTCTTACTGAACCTAAACACAATCCGAGACAACAAATGTACAAATAAAACATTGGTAGAGAGAAGTACCAAATATGCGGGTTGGTTTACTTACAAGAACTGTCTTTTAAGGCAAATTTTTAAGGAAAATGGTTATTCCAGCGACGATGTAGCATTAGACTAAACCCAAGATGAGAGAAGTCCAAGACTAATGAGGAACAACGGTCGCTGGCAGAAAGAAATTTTTATATAAACGACGTTTCTCATATATTAAGAACGTTAATGATCGAAACAGAATTTGTGGGCAACCAAGGAGACTAAACGACTTCATAAACCTAACAGCAAAACAAAAGAATGGCTTGGACTTACTAAAGATGTACTTCATCCACAAGCGTCATCTAGCGTGTATAAAATTCCGTGCAGTTGAGGCCACGGAAATAAATACCACTATTCGCTTAGCGAAAAATAGAAGGAACTGCCGTTTGGGACAAATCGATGAATCAGCCGTAGAGAAATATGCTTTTGAAACTAGAAACTACACAATAAAAGTTACTGAGAATAGCGTTTTGACCAAGACAACGTATTATCATTGGCGCTTTTGTGGAGGACAACAGTGATCTATAAACACCTTGATAATTTCAACTGAAAAGAAGAGGGAGGTGACAAACACGCAATTTTGATGGTGATTTTCCTCGAACTGAGTAACGATCTATTTGTTTTGAGCGATGTCACCAACCAGAGGTAACAGTGCGTTTGATATCACGTGATGAATGACGGTACCTTTTCACAGCTGGATAATTTCGAAGCTTCCTTCAGCTTTTTATGTAGCTGCCGATTCGTATCCGAAGATGCCTGTCACAGATGAGGACAAGGCATTAGTTTTATGCAGGGCGTCCCAGAAATGTTGCTGCAAACTTCAGTGGGTTGTAGAAGGTGTCTTGAGGAACAAACCGAGGATGGGAACCCGCGTCCAGAAATGTCATCCAATGACGCTTCGGAAAGTAGAAAACTATAGGCGCCGGCACCTGTCAATAGGCCTCCCCTTCAGCAGCAAACGTGACTTTGTATGCAGGCATACCATAGGCGGAACAGTGCTCTGTTGCCATGGTGGATGACGGTTTTGGGAACGAGTTTCCATCTACAGTTTATTTTTCTCCTCTGTACGGAAAACAATGGAGATTTTAGATGTTTCCAGAAAAAAATAAACTGGAGATAGACACCCGAGTTCGTAACCGTCATCCATCGAGGCAGCAGAGCGTCGCATTCGTAGGACATGAGGCCTGTAAGGGGGCTGCTTCTGTGTTGGCAGTGCTGTGTATCGCTTTGCATTGGATCTCTGACTGGGCTTCCTTTGTAAGAGACTCTGTGGCTGGTCTGACTCGTTGTTGGATGTTAATCGCAAGTACTGTTGGGCAGTTGGAATAAGTCGCCAGCAGTGATGGAAGTACAGTTTGGAAGTTGGAGGTGAACAGCCAGCAGTGGTGGATGTTAGATGTGAGGAGTTAGCATTGGTGGAGGGTAGAGGTCTGAAGTGTTAGCGTAGGCTCGCAATCTGTACATGTTCGACTTGGAGATTGAAAATTATTCACGGTTGTAAATCTTTATACCCAATGTCAATGACGATTTATATTTGTGTTGGAACTGGATGGCACATTATTAAGGTAAAAAATACATTATTTGGTTTGCAACAAAATCTTTCCTTTTCTAACCACATGCCTATTAGTAGTTAGTGGATTTAGTAGTTACAATCTTTTATTTAGCTGGCAGTATTGACGCTCGCTGTATTGCAGTAGTTCGCGTAAGCCGGCCGCGGTGGTCTCGCGGTTCTAGGCGCGCAGTCCGGAACCGTGCGACTGCTACGGTCGCAGGTTCGAATCCTGCCTCGGGCATGGATGTGTGTGATGTCCTTAGGTTAGTTAGGTTTAAGTAGTTCTAAGTTCTAGGGGACTGATGACCACAGCAGTTGAGTCCCATAGTGCTCAGAGCCATAGTTCGCGTAATGAAGATTTTTGTGTGGTAAATACTTAATAAAATGTATAGGTTATTGTCAGGATTGCTTCTTATTCAGGGCCATTCTTTTGCATTAATTATTTGAAGTCAGGTTGTAAATTTCTTTTGGAGCAGTCAGATTACGTTGCGCTGGAATATTGTGGATCAGTGTTGTCATGAGAAGAAAAAGTAAATAGAAAGTAGGCTCAGTACGTTCAGTTTTACTCAGCTGTTTCAGAATCAAATAACATAGAAGCTTCATTCAGCAATTTATGTACAGATTCACAAATTTAAATAAAGAAGTTTCACGCCTTTTTACGCAGCTGCTAGCTCCATCTTCTCTACTGGTGATCGTGGCAGTTAGTCGCTATCAATGAATTAAAAACAGCATTGTGAGACTTTCCGCTTTACGCTTCTGGCCTGTTAGCGTACAAAATAACGTTTGCTGTCGAAGAGCTAGCCTAGTGCGAGGCGCCGGCGTCTGTAACTTCGACGCTCTGTAGCGTCGTTGGGCGAAGTTTCCGTACACAGGTTCCTATGCTCAATTTGTTCCTCAGGACACGCTCTGCAACCTCCCGAAGTTTGTCTGGGACACCTTGTACATCAAGCTCAGTCACTCAGCTCAGAAGCTTTAACTGAAAAGAAATATAGGCCTCGAGCAACTACATCGAATTTTCAGACTATAATTTTCAAAAACTATGATTTCGTAGCAACAATCACATATCCTTTCCAAACTCTTTTAGGAGACACACAGAAACCTCATCGATTGAGTGAGAAGGCTCTAATCACGTGTTCTTCGATTTTAACATCATAGTGTTAAACATATTATGAAACAAAGTTAAGGCGATTGCCGTCCTCTGTCACAAAAATTAAGTCTTTTGACCTGGTTTCGGCACTTCTGTGAGTACCATCATCAGAAATTAAACATTCAAATTGGCCTATAACGTAAGGGCAAAATCATGGGAAAATTTTTTTATACAAAAGTGTAAGTACTAACTAACAGTACAAGAAAAAACAGGCTGTACCTGCTTTAACTTTAATTTGGAAACGGTCGCTGACCACGCAGCCATGTTTAAAACTTTAGTATTTTATGAAGTGTTTACTAACGAATCTATCAACAGCTGTCGTACATATTCGAACCAGCAGGTTCATTTTCAGGCCTGGCTTATTGAGGCTGCAGTGAAAGTGCCTGATTATGACAATAAACATCAAAATGGCAAGATATGCTTCATAAAATGTTCGCAGAATGGCTCTCACACTCCACAACTACCTCTTAACAATTCAAAATAAAACGTTCTGACTGGCTAAGAGGCATATGTGGATTGAGGCAGTCATTCTGCGAATATTTTGTAAAGTACGTACAGCCATTATGATTTTTATCAATAAGATCAGGCACTTGCAACGAAGTCTCAGCAAGCCAGGTTTCAAAATGAAACAGTTAGTCCGAAACCATTCGACAAAAATATTTACCGCAACTTTTGACAGATTCATTAATAGACGCTTCATGAAATTTTAAAACAGGAAAAAATATGTTGAAACTGAAAAAAGTTCTGTTAAACGTCGGCATAAGTCATAAGAAACAGGTTATTTGTTGGTACCAGTTCTACTGCGGATCAATCAAAATCTTCTCATATCTTGTTTCAGAAGATTATAAGCTTTCATGAGGCGTATCCATGAAACTACAGGTAAGGTGAATGTAGTTCAATAATCCGCTGTCTCCTGTTATCAAAATTTAGGACAGTATATGGACGACCGAATGAAACAGTTTGAGATTATTACTTCCTTTCGCAACTCTTTGAGTCACACATTCAATTAAATTTGACATTGTCACGCTGCAGCACGTGAGCTATTTGAAATTCGAGCATATCCTTTTGTTCATAAATTCTTTGATCACATTTGGTAGAGACATTGCATTTAACCGGGCTTGCCACTATTCAGTCATCATTATAATTACGTAGCCCGTATCTTGTTACGCAAGTAAAGCGTCAGGTCGCCATGGAGTACTTTGTGCCACTTCTGACCAAAGTATGCCCCACAATGAGTGCTACATTAGGGCACGATGCGTTACTTCTGTAACAAGATACAGGGTACTTAATTCTGATGGTAACTCATCTCAGGCGAGACGGTTAACTGAAAAATATCTAGCAAATGTGATAAAGGGGTTTGTGAGAAAATGAATGAGACACGCACACTATATGATCGCTACCTTTTCATCAGAGGTGTCTCTTGTTATATTTCTTTTCATTGTACACCAGGCTTTACACGTTCACTAATGCCGTAGCAGTAGTCTGCGACTAGTAGCTGCAGTGGATGAGGAATACATCTGCTTCAGTGTGTGGGAGCGGGTGCTGACGGCGATCCCCGGCCGGCCCCGGCTAACCTAATTGACACGGTGTCGATGTGCGCGTCAGCCGCAGCTCTCTTTCTTTTCGTTGTCTGCCGACATCGAGAGGTGGGAGGGCGGAGGAGTGGAGGGAGAGGAGGGCGAGAAGCTGCGAGGGCAGTCCACTACAACAAAAAGAACCGACAAGTGAGGAAGAGAGCGGCGGAGGCAGGCGGGCAGGCGTTAATGAAGTAATCTGATTTGTCGGCGGGGGTGCCTCGCCGATGCTGATGGCTACCGGGGCCGTGGCTGGGACTCGCGCACTTCTCTCCGATAGAATTGGCTCTCAGCTGCATCTGCCAGCGACCGCGACGGCTGCTCCTCCACCCCCGCTGGGTAAACTCGAACCGTGAAGGGAAGTACAGGGAGTGCAAAATATTCATCCGTCTCCAATTTCTGTTAGAAAATTAAACAAAAGCAGTTCTCGATCTTATTGGGAATTTTTCTCGCTCAAAATTCTTGATACGAAGAACTCATTTATCTAGAATATCGTTAGAAGGCAGTCTGTGCAAAATGCAAGAGAGTCACAACGTACTGTTTGTGTTACAACCGATCTCTAGACGTGTGGCATTCCGGTTGTCTTAAGCACTTAGATATTTAATTAATTGTGCTGACACTAGGGGGTCGTAGACTATGCTTTATTTATAATTCCAAGTGAACAGCTTGCTTATTTACAACAATATACACACATCAAAAAAAGGTTTTGCATCACCTTGGTTCCGTGAGTTCCGGAACCTGTACAGAATGTGGAATGGAGATCAACACAAACATCATTTCCGCCCTTTTTATAGCACATGAAAACCACACATCGCATGTTGTACCGTCATACAGTGCGACCTTCAGTGGTCCAGATTGCTGTACAGACAAGTACGTGTAATATCCAGTGGCACGTCCTCTTGCATTGATGCTGTATTCGTCGTGGCATACTATGCACAAGTTCATCAAGGCACCGTTGGTCCAGACTGCCCCACTCTTCCATGGCGATTCGCAGTAGATCGCTCACAGTCGTTGGTGGGTCGCGACGTCCATCAAGAGCCCTTTTCAATCTATCTCAGGCATGTTCGATAGGGTTCATATCTGGAGAACATGCTGGACACTCTAGTCGAGCGATGTCGTTATCGCCGGACGCTGTGGCCGAGTGGTTCTAGACACTTCAGTTTGGAACCGCGCGACTGCTACGCTCGCAGGTTCGAATCCTGCCTCGGGCATGGATGTGTGTGATGTCCTTAGGTTAGTTAGGTTTAAGTAGTTCTAATTCTAGGGGACTGATGACTTGAGATGTTAAGTCCCATAGTGCTCAGAGCCATTTTTGATATCGTTATCCTGCAGGAAGTCATTCACAAGATGTACACGACGGGGGTGCGAATTGTCGTCCATGAAGACGAATGCCTCACCAATATCCTGCCGATATGATTGCACTTATGTCGGAGGATGGCATTCACATATCGTACAGCCCTTACGGCGCCTTCCATGATCACCAGCGGCGTACGTAGGCCCCACATAATGCCACCCCAAAACAGCAGGGAACCTCCACCTTGCTACACTCGCTGGACAGTGTGTCTAAGGCGTTCAGCCTGACGAGGTTGCCTCAGATTACGTCTCCGACAATTGTCTGGTTGAAGGCATATGCGATACCCAAGTGATGCAAGTCCTGAGCGGTCCATTCGGCATGTTGTTGAACCCATCTGTACCGCGCTGCGTTATGTCCTGGTCGTAATGGTGGACCTCGCCATGGAGTCGGGAGTGAAGCTGTTCATCATGCAGACTACTGCGCACAGTCTGCGTCGTAAGACGACGTCCTGTGGCTGCACGAAAATCATTATTCAACATGGTGACGACGCAGTCAGGGTTTCTGTAGGTAGCTGTTATCCACTGCACTAATAGCCCTTGGGCGGCCTGAACGAGGCATGTCACCGACAGTTCCTGTCTCTCTGTATCTCCTGTCCGGACAACATCGCTTTGGTTCACTCCGAGACGCCTGGACACTTCCCTTGTTGAGAGCCCTTCCTGGCACAAAGTAAAATGCGGACGCGGTCGAACCGCGGTACTGACCATCTAGGCATGGTTGAACTACAGACAAATGACCCGTCTACCTCCTTCCTGGTGGCATGACTGGAACTGATCGTCTGTCGGACCCCCTCCGTCTAATAGGCGCTGTTCATGAATGGTTGTTTACATCTTTGGGCAGGTTTAATGACATCCCTGAACAGTCAAAGGGGCGTGTGTCTGTGATACACTACCCACAGTCATCGTCTATCTTCAGGAGTTCTGGGAACCAGGGTGATGCAAAACTTTTATTGATATATGTACAGCGTGAGTTATATTATTTTGTCGTTTTATTGAATAATATTGTGTGTTGCCGTTTCCTTCGCTTGCTTATGGTTTATCTTTCCTTCGTTCTTAATAGTATATTGCGAATAAGAGCTACTCAGTTACATGTTGGACAAAGTTTGTTTACAAATACTACTGCTGAAGGAAACTATGTGATTTAACACTACTATTTTCAGGTATGGTTTAAATATTAATAACCTAATTTTCAAAAGTAATCGATTCAGTAATAAATACAGTCTCGCAATGAATATTTTGAAGCATCCAAGCCTATGATTTTCACTTAGGTGCACTCAATATGCATCAAAGAATTCCATTTAATGCGGTTAAATCTTATCCACGACGGTGTGAAAATATCGAAAGAAATGAGTCATTCTTCGATATGTAATCGTCGTTGCTTCGTAATTACTATGTACCTGTGTGTACTCGTATACTATAGACTACGTCAAATATCCTTTCGTGACTCAGACTATTGCCTCGTTGCGGGAGATAGGCCTCAGTGCGCCGTGCACAATGTCGTACGCAGCGTACCTACTTTGTCGAGTGCCTCGCGCTTAATGAGAAAAGCATTGGTAATTTCACGAACTGCTCGAGACATACGCTCTTCCATCCTATCTCTACAACTAACTTTCCAGTAAACTTTTGAAGAATGTGCATAATTCTAAACATGAAGTTCTGTTGTAGAATGAATACGTTTATTAAACCCACTTATTGGCAACCTATGATAAATTTTCTTAGGGCAGACTACGACCCAGTGAGAGAGCTTGTATTCTCTAGTCTGGTTATACACTTAAACGATTTTTCCACATTAAATACTCAAACATTACGGAATATGTATTTCAACCTCCAAATCTGGGCTCGGCATGTTTACCATTTACACAAAAACTTATCTTTCAGTTGTTGATAGTCACTTAATTTCACCTGTATTAGAGGGTTACATTGAAGTCTTCTCTGTGCTTAAAATAAGGTGCAACCAGGATCTATATGTTGTGCACCTTTGTTCTGCATCGATACAGGGTCGGCATGGCTATTAACTGATTCGGCATGATTAGTTTAAGGGGTGGCCGGACGCCCTTTCAAGCACTACCCCGTTACTTCCCACGACCGAGTGTGTGTAAAAAATGATTAAATTTTTATAAAAACCAGATTAAACCCTCGAGTATAATCGAACACATGTACTTAGTACTGAAATCATCTTCCATTGCTAAATTACCCGTCAGAAAAGCGACAACACTGTAAGAAGGAAGATACAAAAAATTACAACAGCCTGTCCGCGTGTGGAGTGATTCAGTGTGAAGTGTGCAAAAGTTTTCTGAAAGTTTGCGAGTCGTGTAAATGATACTGCACTTTGGTATCAGTCCAATATTCACCAAGTCGGATGTGGGAAACCGCATAAAAACCACATCCAGACTGGTCGGCGCACCTACCATCATCTTTAATTCGCTTGGTGGATTCGATCCGTGGCCGACGCAACTCAACATCGCAGAAGTGGTGTTTTAACGCGCAAGCCTATGTGGCGGAGAGCGGATAATGTGCAGTTAAGTATGTGAGCAATAAATATCCATAATAATTTGGTACATCGCAGATCCAGGCTCTGTCGTGCTTCTGTCAAGCTTTTAGACTGTTCGTTGGTTAACACACACATTTCAAAAAAGTTTTGATAATCCCCTTCTGATGAGCAAGAAATTTTCGTTTAGTTCTGTTTACAAAAATTGTAGTATGTATCTCGTATGAACTAGTATCAAGATGAAATATGATTTGTCTTACTAGCGTAGGCCTATGTTCTTGTTGTATATTAAGATGGAGCCTGATATGAGAGCTTATCCCTGAAAGAATTACAGCGATAGCCGAAACCTGCAGCCTTATCTTTCGATTTTGGTACGTTTCGTGGATACTTCTGCAGAAAGTTTCTTAGACAACTTGAATGAGCTCCACAGAAGTATACGCTTTTCAAGACATTTCGAGTGCTGTCAAAACAAGCTTTGTGTGTAAAGAGGTATAAATGTACATTGTTCCGCTCAGAAGAACATAGTTTAATATCTAATTTGATACTAGAGTTAGCAGAATTAAACAAACTACATATTAAGCTACCCCTCTGTATTCTCGTTCGGATATCTTGAAGTGTTCACAAATGAAACAAGTATTACGCCTAAACCATTTCACCCTGTTCATAGAGCAATGATTAATTAACCATTATTCCATACTGTGTTGTGAACAGGTATTAGTATACAGAGAATTACAGACAAATTTTACGCGTGAATGATTTGAATGTGGTAGTAAAATCTATCCATTTCTTTTTTTCATTCTTCCAGCATTTTATTCGCTTAAATCTGCTAGTCATCACGTAACGAAATCGAATACAAGATTTTTTTCCAATTGTTCACATCTGTCTATGTATAATATGTATATATTATCATACTCTTTTGTAATTCCAGTGGAACATGGAGACACTGCATAGACTTGGGGCTAGTCTCTCTCATTTGAAGAAAATGTGACTAACTACGAAACTAATATATAACTGCCATAAAATTCTTACAACAATTTAAATTTAACACGCTTTTCTAAGGCGACCGCAAACAGCTGCTACCTCCTTTTTAAAATAGATGTCACAAAGATTTTTAATTTGTCTATTATTGTAACTAAAGCTTTCAGGTTACACCAGAATCACTGTAATTTGCTACATAAAAATATAGTATGAAACAGCTAGAAATGGGTAAACTCAAGTCAGTTGTCCATAGGTGGTATTAATGAATTATATCAATATGGCGATTCACATAATAAATCCCACATCTGAGCTACTAAACATGTGCAGAACCAACCATGTGACGCTATGTAAGCTGAAAGTGACAGTTACAATAAAAGACAAATAAAGTCTGCGAAAGAATGCCATTTATTTAGTTTTGTGTTCCAAACTAAACAGTACTTGAATATTAGCTATCTTAATATTAGGGAGTAGCAAGGAGTAACTGTAGGAGGAGATACAGTTGGGCAGAAGTCTGTCACAGTGAAAGGTGGTTGTAAGTTTTTGCTGCCCACATAGCTACATCTTCTGAAAATGATATAAGGTTGAAACAGAACTGGAAGACAAGGTAATCAATAAAACAGAAGCATTAAAACGAGGCAACCAGCCAGAGTCTAATTTCAATAGATAAAAAGTATATAAAATAAAATAAAAAAATCCAAGATGGCGGAACTAACCCAGCTGTTCTTGGTACCCTCACAACGTCCCCGTCTCCTCCAGGCAGTCAAACGGTAGTACTAAAATAATACTGTCAATTGTCTAAAAATGACCCTAAATTCGAAAAATACTGTAAAAAACTGCACGACATTTACATGAATAAATGCCAAAGTCATAGATATGTGTTATTTCTGTAAAAGGCAAAGATATTTGCATACACATACATAAATCTACGTTTGATAATCGTAATAGTAAAATAATGTGTAACAATGGTGTCAAGTTGCATTATTTCCTTGTACGTCCAAACTATTGAATTGAATGGGACATCGTTTACAAATATGGAATAGGCAGTTTGGAAAAAATGAATGGATCACCTTTTAGAAATTGAGAACAAGTCACTACTCAAAAAAATTGAGTGTGTCACCGTTAAAAAATCGATAGGGTCAATGAAATTGCCCTCTGTGTTACAGAAAAACTGTGGAAACTTCCCCAAAAACCATAACAAATTGCCCAAAACTACAACAAATTGCTCTAAAAGTGTATCAAGTTGCACCAAACTGTATAAACTTGTCCAACCTTTCCAAACTGTAACAAATTGGTTCAAACTGTTACAGATTCTCCCTAGACTGTAACAAATTACCACCATGTTACACAACATTGTAACATGTTCTCCCGAAATTGTAAGAAATTGTCCTCTGTCTTGCCACGATATTGTGAAAGATTGCCTCTCTATGCGATCTCTTCGTTTAAGTCTTATCTCGCAAAATATTTTCCTTTTTATCTCTTTTCATCCTTGCCTTGTCGTTAAAAGTCACCCCAATTTTTTGTGTATGTGTTATTAATGTGAAGCTTAAGTTTTTATACCTTTTTGTACATGGTGCAAAATGCTGAGTCCACAGTGGTGTAAGCTACTGAGGAAAGTTATTTTAATTTTGTACGGCCACATATGAGAGGTGACATTCAGTGATAAGACGGAAAGAAATTTACCGTGGTGTACAAATCACAAAAGTGTGAAAATATTTTGTGAACACACATACATATGTGGAATGAAATTTAATTAGAGGATAGAGATGTAAAGTGAAGATAGGATGTTTTTATTCGTTGAACGTCAAATGACAAGATGGTAGAGAGTGGCAGTTGGAAACTTCTCCCAAATAAGTCACTTTAACAGTACGCACTATGTTAATATTTGATCTTTTTAAGTATGTTAACTGTAGTACAGTAAAAAGAAAAAAAAAACATAATCGCTCCACATGTAAGTGTACTGCTGCTCTGCTGCTGAGGTTGCCTTCCCATTAGTGACATCCATGTTAGCTACTTCTGTTGGAGTGCAATCACTCATCAAGATGCTATAAACATCAGAAGAAAGTCTCGTGTAAACACAGTGTAACATAATCAATAATTATGAAATTGTTAATCCAGGGATGTGAACACTGCTAGCAGTAAGATATAATTATGTTGCAAATCTTACAATAAAGTAAAAATAGCAAATAGCTATCGTTAGTAATGCAGTTACTTAGGTATTAATCTGTAATTTCTTACAGACATCGTCTTAGCACGTCAGTTCTCTGCAAAACGAAATCTAGATAAAGATGACACCTGGGATGTCCTGATAAGCTACGTCGATAATAAGAGGTCTAGCTCTAATCTTCCCTTGAATGCAGAGTGGTTTTGAATAAGACGCAGGTTACTGGGTGGTTTTTGATGTGCCATATGGCTGAAAAGGAGAAAGAAAGGAAGAACGACTTAGTTTTATCCCAAGGTACACCCGAGATGCTACACTGCTTAATCTTCTGTAACAATTATGGAATGATGACGAGTGTGGAGAACTACCGAGGACAACTGTAATTAAGAAAGCTATTAAGAAAATACATCATGTGAAATTCGCGTCCTACTGCAGTCACTTGCGTTTCATTTGATGTGGAAATACACTCCTGGAAATTGAAATAAGAACACCGTGAATTCATTGTCCCAGGAAGGGGAAACTTTATTGACACATTCCTGGGGTCAGATACATCACATGATCACACTGACAGAACCACAGGCACATAGACACAGGCAACAGAGCATCCACAATGTCGGCACTAGTACAGTGTATATCCACCTTTCGCAGCAATGCAGGCTGCTATTCTCCCATGGAGACGATCGTAGAGATGCTGGATGTAGTCCTGTGGAACGGCTTGCCATGCCATTTCCACCTGGCGCCTCAGTTGGACCAGCGTTCGTGCTGGACGTGCAGACCGCGTGAGACGACGCTTCATCCAGTCCCAAACATGCTCAATGGGGGACAGATCCGGAGATCTTGCTGGCCAGGGTAGTTGACTTACACCTTCTAGAGCACGTTGGGTGGCACGGGATACATGCGGACGTGCATTGTCCTGTTGGAACAGCAAGTTCCCTTGCCGGTCTAGGAATGGTAGAACGATGGGTTCGATGACGGTTTGGATGTACCGTGCACTATTCAGTGTCCCCTCGACGATCACCAGTGGTGTACGGCCAGTGTAGGAGATCGCTCCCCACACCATGATGCCGGGTGTTGGCCCTGTGTGCCTCGGTCGTATGCAGTCCTGATTGTGGCGCTCACCTGCACGGCGCCAAACACGCATACGACCATCATTGGCACCAAGGCAGAAGCGCCTCTCATCGCTGAAGACGACACGTCTCCATTCGTCCCTCCATTCACGCCTGTCGCGACACCACTGGAGGCGGGCTGCACGATGTTGGGGCGTGAGCGGAAGACGGCCTAACGGTGTGCGGGACCGTAGCCCAGCTTCATGGAGACGGTTGCGAATGGTCCTCGCCGATACCCCAGGAGCAACAGTGTCCCTAATTTGCTGGGAAGTGGCGGTGCGGTCCCCTACGGCACTGCGTAGGATCCTACGGTCTTGGCGTGCATCCGTGCGTCGCTGCGGTCCGGTCCCAGGTCGACGGGCACGTGCACCTTCCGCCGACCACTGGCGACAACATCGATGTACTGTGGAGACCTCACGCCCCACGTGTTGAGCAATTCGGCGGTACGTCCACCCGGCCTCCCGCATGCCCACTATACGCCCTCGCTCAAAGTCCGTCAACTGCACATACGGTTCACGTCCACGCTGTCGCGGCATGCTACCAGTGTTAAAGACTGCGATGGAGCTCCGTATGCCACGGCAAACTGGCTGACACTGACGGCGGCGGTGCACAAATGCTGCGCAGCTAGCGCCATTCGACGGCCAACACCGTGGTTCCAATTGTGTCCGCTGTGCCGTGCATGTGATCATTGCTTGTACAGCCCTCTCGCAGTGTCCGGAGCAAGTATGGTGGGTCTGACACACCGGTGTCAATGTGTTCTTTTTTCCATTTCCAGGAGTGTACTTAGTTTTTAATTATTGGATTACATGTAGGCAAGAGAGGGATAGTCTACTTGCTGCAGAAGTTTGTTCTTGCCAATTTAGGTGCTTATCAATACAACGAGGACATCTTTGACAGTTTAAGATACCACCAGGGGAAACGTCCGCTGATCAACATTCGATCAGGTATGAAGATGATCTGTAACGGTCTTTGGTATAGTTAGGACCCAGGTTTTGTGCCCATCGTGATAATGAACAAAGGTCTCATTCATACCTGATCTATAACAGTAATGTTCTTAGGACTGCCAGTTAGGTATAGGTGGATGTTGCCAGCAGATAAGTAGTAATTACAAGAATTTAGCACACATGACATATAGATCTAGTTTTAGTTATCTCACGTCCCAAAGACTGGCTTGATGTAGTTGTATACGCTGCTCTATCCTGCTCAAGCCTCTGAATCTCTGAATAATTACTGCAGCCTGCATCTATTTGAACCTATTAATTATATTCATCCCTTGGTCTCCCTCAACAGTACCTACATCTTTCCCAAACTTCCCTCCATTCCAGAAACGATGGTTCCTTTATGTCTCAGGAGTTATTGTTAGGTTGGCAGAAGAGCCAACACCGTGTTATTAGAGGAGGCCGAAATGCACGCGTTTTTGCTCACGCAGGCTGGCGTGAGGAGGGAAGGACTATACTGACGTGAGGTCTGGAACATGATAAGGAAT
Source organism: Schistocerca nitens (assembly GCF_023898315.1). Lineage (NCBI taxonomy): Eukaryota > Metazoa > Arthropoda > Insecta > Orthoptera > Acrididae > Schistocerca > Schistocerca nitens. Next base: position 986,196,017 of record NC_064614.1, on the reverse strand, counting down.
TAGAATTCAGGAAGTTGATACTTAACTTTAATTCATTAATGATGAACGTCGCTTTTGACGGTACATGATTCACAATATTATCAGTTCATAACACATTAATGAAAAATATGGCTCCTTGCTAGGTCGTAGCAAATGACGTAGCTGAAGGCTATGCAAAACTGTCGTCTCAGCAAATGAGAGCGTATGTAGACAGTGAACCATTGCTAGCAAAGTCGGCTGTACAACTGGAATGAGTGCTAGCGAGTCTCTCTAGACTAGACCTACCGTGTGGCGGCGCTCGGTCTGCAATCACTGATAGTGGCGACACGCGGGTCCGACGTATACTAACAGACCGCGGCCGATTTAAAGGCTACCACCTAGCAAGTGTGGTGTCTGGCGGTGACACCACAGTTATCCTATCATCCGACTGTGTATTTAGTCAAGCTGAGTCATAAATTTCATTTTTCCGCAATTCAGTTCAGTACCTTCCCATCAGTTACTAAATCTACACATTTAATCTTCTGTATAGCTCTGTAGCACCAATTCTAAAAGCTTCTATTCTTGTTTAGACGTTTCATCGTCCATAGGTACAAAATCAGTCGACCATTTTCTGACCCGGTACGACTCCAGAAAGCGCATGTTTCCGTGTCGACTTTTCTCAGCCACAGACGACTCGGTGATACCTTTCTTGAACTGGCGAATGGTGGTATCGCGCTGTCTGAAAAAATAATCTGTTTTATTTTGTTAAGTAATGTATCGAAGTGAGAAGTGTACATGCCCTGATGAAATTAAGTGGTGTTAAACTGATCGCTTCACGGTTATCCATAACAATCTTGATGCTGTCATTCAGTTTCACAGGTGCAGTTGCTGTATTTTGATGTCTTGGGAATCCTGACGGTTCTAGGCGCTTCAGTCCGGAACTGCCCTGCTGCTACGGTCGCAGGTTCGAATCCTGCCTCGGGCATGGATGTATGTGATGTCCTTAGGGTAGTTAGGTTGAAGTAGTTCAAAGTCTAGGGGACTGATGACCTCAGATGTTAAGTCCCATAGTGCTTAGAGCCACTTGAACCATTTGGGATAGGTGATTGGTATTTATCGTGGTTGTTATAAGTTTAAAGTTAATCCGACTGGTGTTCATGAACAATTACTCCACGGCTGTAGACACTGTAGGCATTATGTTGATCGGCTTTTAGTCACCTGGTGATTTTTGGTGATTATTCTTGGCCATTGGCCGTATTGGGCTTTGCTTCCACTGAGCATGGTGTGTAACACTAGTGACGAAAGGTGTCTGTGAAAACTGGAACTGCAATGTCTTGTATTCCGAGAAGATGCGAACAGTAGGTTTAAGTGGGGACCTGCTGTCTGTGCTGGAGACGACGAGACGAATGTAGTATACTTTCCATTTTTTTTATTGTACAAAGTCCAGTCTAAACTCTGATTTGTGTGTGTGTGTGTTTGAGAGAGAGAGAGAGAGAAAGAGAGAGAGAGAGAGAGAGGGAGAGAGAGAACATACGACTACACTTACCAGCTTCAAGTTACTTTAAGTATTTTTGAATGTAAGACCTGACATGGTCAGACGAGAATTCTGAATTCCTCCACAGTTTTCACGAATAGCGAATTTCAAATGAATTATTTCTTCTGGCATATTTTCTAGTATCTGTTCGTTTTGCTATTTATACGACCTCTCTCCTCTCGCAACGACTGCCTCAAGTTAATGATGTGTTGCTCATTGTTCGAAATTGTCACATCAGCCCCTTCCGCCTTCGTCGGCAAAGCCCTCCTGCAGTGAAGACTGCTGTAGCTGAGACAGCGCCCCGCTGTCGCACGCCCTGACGTCGTTGGCACGCCCCTTACTTTGTGTTAGACCCATCCAATTTTACTGCACACGATCTGTATAAACAATATTATGCTGCGCGGTACAGCAGTCCCCCCCCCCCCCCCCTTAAGACCTCACTTTACGGGCAGCCTTAACAGCCGGTCTGATTTATCGCGACAGCTCAGTTTTATAAGTCAGGGACGAGGGGAAAGGGGCGGACTGCTGACGCCAGATAAACCGAAGAGTGTCCCCTATTCAATAAAACAGCCTGCGAGATCCAGAATATATTATTACGGCGATAAAACTAGCAATTACAGTGTCAAAGGCTGAGCAGTATCACCTACCACGTATCTGCTATGCTAAACTTTGGGTAGCCGCTAGACTGCATATGCTCATCTCTTCGTCTTGCCTTACAGAATATCTGGCTAGAAGTTATTCCACTTGTATTTCCCTGATCGCAAGGCCTTCTATTACGTTATTACTCACAACACTTTTCTTAAGGGGAGCCAGTCACCGTGCCCTCTCGCCACCTTCCCTCCCCCCCCCCCACCCCATCCCCATCTTCCGCAGAACTGTCGACGTAAGGAATGGGTGAAAAACATTGATTACCAGAAAGGGCACTCAGTATTGAACCTTGTATTCTTATCCGTGTCCATTTTGTCAACGATTCTGAGGAGAACTTCCTGATTCTTTGTTTATTTATCATTCCAGCGAATTTTCAATATCCTCCTGTTGCACCAAATCTCAAATTTTTCGATCCGCCTCTTTTTGGTTTTTACCGTAGCTCATGATTCACCATGTACAAAGCTGTACTCCAATCCTACATTCTCATAAACTTCCTGAAATTAAGACTCATGTTAGATGATATCAGACTCCTTTTGCGACGACTGGCCTCTTTGCTTAGAGTAGTCCGCTTTTTATGTCCTCCTTGCTCCGTCCGGCAGATTTCCCCCAAATTGTCTGTTCGTGGTAACAACTTGTGATGTTACGTTTATCGTTAATCCCACTTCTACCAGTCTCATTACCGTTTTACTCTCAACTCATATTCTGCTCTCATCAGACTGTGCATTCCATTCAACAGATTCTGTAATTCTTCTTTACTTTCTATGAGGGTTGTAAATTCGTCAACTAAGCTTTTCACCTGAGTCTTAACCACACTCTTGATTCTTTTTTCATTTCTGTCATTGTTTCTTATATGTATAGAGTAGTATGGGCGAAAGGCTATATTAGTATCTTATATCCTTTTTAATGCGGGCACTGCGTTCTTGCTCTTCGATTCTTACTGTCCCCTCTGGGTTCTTCCACATCTTGTATATTACCCTTATTTCTCTATAGTTTTATTTTTATATGAATTTCAAACATTTCGCTCTGTGTTACATCTTCGGGATTCTGTGGGTACTATTATTCTGAATATCTAATGGTATATCTCAATTCTTACAGATTTTACACATGAGCTTGAATAGTTGTTTGATGGTCACGGCTGTCCCAATGATTTTACAAATTCTGAAATAACGTTATTTGTAGTTTCTGTCATAGTTCATTGAAAGTCAGTCAAAGATCAATTAAACACTGACTCCAAACTAGATCCCTTAACCCTTCCGTTTAGACTCCCATTTCTTCTTTCATCACATCAGACTGCTCCTCCTCCAAGCTTTCGATGTAGTCTCGTAGCCCATACACTCTCACCTTGCGCTTAAAAGTGGAGTTACTGTCGCACTCATAATATTGTCGCCGTGGCTTTTAATGAAACTGGAAGTTTTTTTTTCTTTTTTGGTTGAGTTTCTTATACGCTGAATCAGTTCATCCGACAACCATTTTCTTCGTGTTCTTCACATTTTCCTGTTGCCTTCTTGCCTTAAATCCCTGCACATTCGATTTATTTTATTCCTAAGTTGCTTATAATGCTGTACGGCTGTCTTTTCTAGATCTTTCGTAGATCAATTAATTTCTTCGGTTAACCATGATTTCTTCGCAGTCATCTTACTCGTACTTGTTTCTTTGCTTTTTCAACTTCTGTGCACGCCCTTTTCAGAGATACACACTCCTTCTTCGTTATAGCAGTAACTATAGCCTTTCGGAGCTTCAAATGCATCTCATAATTCCCTGCTATTTCAGCTACCCATTCTTACCACACTGATTCTTTCGGACGATTCTGTTAAATTTGAGGCTGCACTTCAGTATTAGTAAACTGTGACCTGAATCAATATCTGCTTCTGGATATACCTTACAAATTCAAAATTTGATTTCCGAATCTCTGTGCATCCATGAAGCGATCCACTTAGAACCTTCCCCTGTCGCTGGACCTTCTCTAATTATACCTCCCCTCTTGTTCTTCTGAATGGTTTTATGCTGATCGCCACGAATTCCTCTCCTGTGCCAACATCTCATGTACAGGTCCGATGAGAGGGCGGAGGGGACGGTGGGAGGGAGGGGGGGGGGGCAATTCCCTGGGGCCCAAGCCTCATGGTAGCCCCAAGTCTCTGAAGGGTTCGGATTCCCCAGAGTGCTCTGCTGCAAATATCAGACTGCTATAATAAATACAAGACCAATACCCCAGCACCAGCACAGTCAATGCTTTCCATTTCAGTTCTTTACTTTTATGATTCTTACTGGACGGTGACATACAATTATATTTCGCGTTTAATCTTGAATGCACAATGTTTTCTTTAGTCATCGTGCACTAAAACTAGCTTATGATGGAGTCAAATCCGTACTTTCTTTAAAAGTTGTTGCAAAAACTGCCAAAACATTTCACACGGCAACAGCTGTCAAGTGTCGTAGAAATTTGGTAGATTGTCAGTAACATACAAAGACAGGGCACTTTTGATTCTATCACAAGGTGCTTTTAACGAAAAATACAGAAAATATTTTATACTTGGGAGAAAACACGAAATAAAGTTTATCTATGTACATATAGTTGTCCTGGAATAATAGTGAAAGTGAAGAAATGAAACGACGCGAAACAGGTACATTGCCATGCCAGTGTTCGGAAATAAAGAGGTAATGTTCTTCTTTTGCTCGTCTGTAGAATGGCCAAATTATATGTGAACGCTCATATTACTTCACATGATAGTACTTTTTGGTCAAAGAAGTTTGACATTCAGATGTTCATATAAGAAAACTGGAGAGACAAATAATGGATATTTCCTAGAAATATTAGAGCTCTTGAGACAATTCGATCCAGTCTTTTGAAACAGAACAGGAAAGTTAGAACTGGACAACAAGATAGAAAGCAATTAATAAGTACATTATCCGTCAAGTGATATTCATATTGATTTTATTTTTAGTCGTATCCATCACATAGGAGACCCATCTTGCAACAGGGAGAAAATGAGAGTATTACTCAGTTGTTGTTGATGCAACTCCTGATTCAGTAAGGATGTTGATAAAAAATAAATAAATGAACATCTCTTGAATTCGAAGATTGTAATCTAAAAACCGGATTTGTTGTTGCACCTGTTATTCGATCAATTGTATCAGTGAATGCTGCGGACAAGATTGTGATAACGTAAGTAACATGAGAGGGTGTCACGAAGGAGCTCAGAAAAATTGTCTTCATCGGAACTTTCTCTGTCTAGCATTATGTGGAGCACATGTGACTGACAAGGGAGTGGTCCAATCTCACATGTCGAAACCTGAAGTTTTTCACCCAGGAAAAAAGAAAAAACACCGAAAGAAATGCAATGTCAAAATTTTAGCTGCTAAAGGGCACTGCAAGTATTTTTTTAAAAAGTTATAGTTACTCATTTTCGCACCATGAAGAAATACTTATGACAGCGGTTTGTAAAGCCCTTACTGCTCAGCGCGCGAATCAGCGAGTAAGCGGACGCAGCTGTGACAGGAGAACGTAGCGCTGCATAGCGTGAAGCCCATAGTGCGTACACAGACGTTCTAAGCACTTAAACCATACCAAACACGTATCAAGTCATAAATGTTTTGAATAACTTGCAATTCATGTCGATAGCCGAACTGTTGCAAAGATGTAATTGTTGCACAAGTGACTAGTGGTGGAACGGCACTGTATGATATTATATTTCAGACAACTTCCATCAATCTAGACTTGATAATTTATTCTTATGAGAATTTGTGAATAATGTGTACTTTACTAACAATGATACAGTTCTTGTCTATTTCCTGTTCTCGTCAAAGAAATGGGTAGTGTCTATTGGATGAAGAAAACAAAGATTTTCCTTATAGCATACACATCTGGCAAAAGAAAAGTTAATGTATTGAGGCACTTCACTGTAATTACTAGTTTTGTAAAATGTGATGATGTAAAATGAGAAGTTTAATACTGTTCCGCAGACAAATCTGAAATGAAAAGGAGGTCTCTGAAATTATACTGTCCAATAATTTTGGGAAAAATTCTTTAAGGTGTTGAAAATTTTTTTATCGAGAGGCTGTATTACACTATTAGTTCCAGGCGAAAAAAAATTACATATACCTCGTTAATCTCCTAACGGTGGAGGTGTCATTATGTCCAGGTCAAGAGTCAGTAAAAAAAATAAATTATTTTGTGCAAATGGTAAGTCATTTCCAATGTACCACTAAATATTTTTTCTCACTTTTTCCAGTGTTTGCTATGTCCATTACAAACCGGTTGCAAGTAAACAGTCCTTTCTTTAATTTTTGGTCTTCATTTGTCTTGATGTTCCTGAAGGCAGAGATAAAGCTGCGGAAACAGTAATCCACTGACACGTACAATTAGTACTGTCAAAAAATTCATCGACTGCAAAAGCGACTCTTTCTTTCCCTCGCAGTGATGAAGAACAGCTAGCACGAAATGAGACTGACTAGCTTTATGTGCAGCATTTCAGAGGATAACAAGAAGCTTCATTTTACCTCAGCTGCAAATTTCTCTATAGTATTACACAGTAATGACATCTCCTCTATACATTCACTCGAGGGAAACTTACTAATTTAGCGACTTTTTGTACTGTATAATTTCCTGAGTTGTTTGAGCACGTCTAAGAAGCGTGGAAATCAGTGATGATAATCTAAATTCAAAGGGCCCAGTCCAATACAGCTTCCTCGGTGACGATGTTCTGACTCTCACGAGCTATTCTAAACCTTTCGAATAGTTTTTCTTTCAAACTTTTTCGATTTTCGTTTTGGTGCATATTTCATACTTCTTTTAAATCTTTTCTTTATTTTATGAACCCACGCTCATATTTTACGAAATGTAATCATCTCTGCACACAGCTTAAGTTACATTTCCTCACTTCTTAGTTAAACCAAAATTTTACAGCCTTTATTTTCTCACTGAAAGCTATTATTGAAGATATTTTCTTTGGGCTTGGAAGGTACTCTGTTTTTGTTTTGATTAGCAAAAAAATCGTGTCTGAACAGCAATTCACGGAATCGTTTCACGATTTCTAACGAAATGTCTACATCATAGGAATGAGCGTCTAAGATGTTAACAAATAAATAACAAATATGTAGGTTTTCACGTCAAGTAGATGATTTCGATTACATACCATGTTCCTTGTATTTCATCTTTGTAAAGATGAAAACATTAATTGGATTCCACATTGCTGTTTAAATCTGGACCTGCACAGAGGCAAATGCTATCAGCAAGCATATACAGGGTGTTTCAAAAATGACCGGTATATTTGAAACGGCAATAAAAACTAAACGAGCAGCGATAGAAATACACCGTTTGTTGCAATATGCTTGGGACAAAAGTACATTTTCAGGCAGACATACTTTCGAAATTACAGTAGTTACAATTTTCAACAACAGATGGCGCTGCGGTCTGGGAAACTCTATAGTACGATATTTTCCACATATCCACCATGCGTATCAATAATATGGCGTAGTGTCTGAATGAAATTACCCGAAACCTTTGACAACATGTCTGGCGGAATGGCTTCACATGCAGATGAGATGTACTGCTTCAGCTGTTCAATTGTTTCTGGATTCTGGAGGTACACCTGGTCTTTCAAGTGTCCCTACAGAAAGAAGTCACAGGGGTTCATGTCTGGCGAATAGGGAGGCCAATCCACGCCGCCTCCTGTATGTTTCGGATAGCCCAAAGCAATCACACGATCATCGAAATATTCATTCAGGAAATTAAAGACGTCGGCCGTGCGATGTGGCCGGGCACCATCTTGCATAAACCACGAGGTGTTCGCAGTGTCGTCTAAGGCAGTTTGTACCGCCACAAATTCACGAAGAATGTCCAGATAGCGTGATGCAGTAATCGTTTCGGATCTGAAAAATGGGCCAATGATTCCTTTGGAAGAAATGGCGGCCCAGACCAGTACTTTTTGAGGATGCAGGGACGATGGGACTGCAACATGGGGCTTTTCGGGTCCCCATATGCGCCAGTTCTGTTTATTGACGAAGCCGTCCAGGTAAAAATAAGCTTCGTCAGTAAACCAAATGGTGCCCACATGCATATCGCCGTCATCAATCCTGTGCACTATATCGTTAGCGAATGTCTCTCGTGCAGCAATGGTAGCGGCACTGAGGGGTTGCCGCGTTTCAATTTTGTATGGATAGAGGTGTAAACTCTGGCGCATGAGACGATACGTGGACGTTGGCGTCATTTGGACCGCAGCTGCAACACGGCGAACGGAAACCCGAGGCCGCTGTTGGATCACCTGCTGCACTAGCTGCGCGTTGCCCTCTGTGATTGCCGTACGCGGTCGCCCTACCTTTCCAGCACGTTCATCCGTCACGTTCCCAGTCCATTGAAATTTTTCAAACAGATCCTTTATTGTATCGCTTTTCGGTCCTTTGGTTACATTAAACCTCCGTTGAAAACTTCGTCTTGTTGCAACAACACTGTGTTCTAGGCGGTGGAATTCCAACACCAGAAAAATCCTCTGTTCTAAGGAATAAACCATGTTGTCTACAGCACACTTGCACGTAGTGAACAGCACACGCTTACAGCAGAAAGACGACGTACAGAATGGCGCACCCACAGACTGCGTTGTCTTCTATATCTTTCACATCACTTGCAGCACCATCTGTTGTTGAAAATTGTAACTACTGTAATTTCGAAAGTTTGTCCGCCTGAAAATGTACTGTTGTCCCAAGCATATTGCAACGAACGGTGTATTTCTATCGCTGCTCGTTTAGTTTTTATTGCCGTTTCAAATATACCGGTCATTTTTGAAACACCCTGTACCAAGAAATCACAAAGAAAGATAATTCAGTTTCATCTCCATTGCTGGCGATAACGCAAATGCACCTGCTAATTACTTTAACATTGAATGAGTTACAAATAAGAACCAATAGTAACTGTGGACAACTGTCACAGAAACTGTCAACGAAATCTAAAATTCGCTTTACAAATTACGGTCGCCCTGTACCATGCCACTAAAATGTGTATGTGCCACCGTATTGGCTCTGGCTCTGAGTCTTATGGGACTTAACATCTGAGGTCATCAGTTCCCTAGAACTTAGAACTAATTAAACCTACCTAACCAAAGGACATCATACACATCCATGCCCGAGGCAGGATTCGAACCTGCGACCATAGCGGTCGCGCGGTTTCAGACTGAAGCGTCTAGAACCGCTCGACCACTCACCGTGTTGTGCATGCACTGTCTGCTACAGCTACGACGTTTCTCCAGCCGCTTGGCGAGCTACAAATTTGGAAAACGTCAACTTTAAAGGGAAGACTTTCAGCATTGTGTCTTATTAGCTAAAATTTTGACAGTGTGTTTCTTTTGGTGCATTCTTCCTTTATAAAAATTTCAAAGCAGTTTTCGACGTGACTGATTGGATAGTTCCCTTATGAACGTTGTCATGAAGCAGACATTCTATCAAATTCTTGTTGGGTTTCCAGTCGGATCAAACTGTCATGTGAGCACAATATTTCAGCAGTCCACCTGGCCGCCATCATCAGGTGAGAAAATCTACGCTGCTCTCGCCGATAACTGATTCCATTCGTTTTTTTCTTCTTGTGATTTCATTCCCCTGCCCTATCTGAGCAGGGGAGAGCTGTCAGCGGCACAATCCGTCGCTCTTCAGCCGTGACAAGACCACTAATACAAGAATAAAATGTTACATATAAGGCGATAAAAAAAGGGGGACATAAAACAGAGTAAGGGGAGATAATGGAGGTATAAATACACTGACATGGAGACGTTCATGGGGAGGACTATTAAAAAAGTCGACATAAACACAGTTGGCGATTCTTAAAACACGAAGAAGACACTGAAGGCACACGCACAGGTTAAAAGTCGGCCAAAGTATTACAAACACTCTAGAACAGCACACTTTTACCCACTTGGAGCACACATGATGAAGAATAAAACTGTCATGTTGGGACCTGCCGAGGGAGAGACCGGAGAGAATAGAAAAGAGGGGAGAGCAAGGTGCAGCAGGGGAGGGGGCAGGAAGGAAAGACGAGGGGCATCAGCGGGTGCACCAAGAGGCAGGAAGAGTGGTGGGGCAGGAGATGAAGAGGGGAGACAAGGCAGGAGGGAGTGCAGAGACACTGAAGGGGGGACAAGTGAGGAAGGGGGAGTAGGAGGGGAAAGACACTCAGGAAAAGGGAGGGGGAGGAGGAGCCCTGAGGAGGAGCAGGAGAAAGATGGGGTTAGAGTTGGTGGGAAGGGTAGAAGTCAGGATGAAACTCATCATCCAGGAGGGGTAGATGGTAGAAGCTGCATTGGGAAAGGAGGCAGAGGGTGTGGAGATTGAGAGAGGGTGGGACATAACAGTAAAAGCGTGGCAATGGGCTGGGGGTGGAGAGCGTGATCAATGTGGTGGACAATATATAGTGTGTGTATGTGTTCAAGGAAAAGAAGAAGGTGGGGGAAAGGGATGCGCATGTAGGATGGAAGCAGATACAGAAGGCGAGGCAGAGTGCATGGCGTTCGGGGATTTGGAGGGATTTATAGAACCTGGGAGGGGTGGAAATCCAAGTCACCCTGGCGTAACAGAGGATGGGGCGGAGCAAGGAATTATAGGTGTGAAGGATGGTGTAAGCATGCAGACCCCATGTCCAGCTGGACACGAGTTTCAGAAGACAGAGTCTATTGTGAGCTTTGTGCTGGATGGTAAGGAGATGGAGAGTCCATGTGAGGTGGCAGTCGAGGGTGAGGCCAAGGTATTTGAGGGTAGGAGTGAGGTGGATAGGACGGCCATAAATGGTGAGGTAGAAATCACGGAAGGAGCGGGTGGTGTGGTCTATGATAATCGCCTGGGTCTTCGAGGGGTTGATACGGAGGAACCACTGATTGCACTGAGCAGTGAATTGGTCAAGTTGGGTTTGGGACCGTTGAAGGGTAAGACAAAGGCCTAGGAAGGCGGTGTCATCAGCAAACTGGAGGAAATGAACTTGTGGGCGACGTTTGGGCATATCAGCAGTGTACAGGAGATAGAGGAGAGGATAAAGGACGGAACCTTGCGGCACGCTGGCAGAGGGATAGAAAGTACGGGAGTTTGAGTTGCAGATAGTCTCACAGGAGGGACGATGGGAGAGGAAGGAAGCAACAAGATGGACGAAGTTGATGGGGAGAGCATAGGTCTGGAGTTTGAAGAGGAGCCCAGGATGCCAGGCATGAGCATAGGCGTTCTGGGGGTCAAGGGAAACAAAGATAGAGGAGCGACGGGAATTAAGTTGGAGGGAAAGAAGATTGGTAAGGTTAAGGAGCTGGTCATCGTCGGAGAAGGAAGGCTGGAAGCCACATTGGTTAAGGGGAAGGCGGTGGTGCTGGTTAAGGTGGCAGTGAGCACGATGATAGAGGTTGGTTGGTTTGTGGGATTAAAGGGACCAGACTGCGACGGTCATCGGTCGCCAATGATAGAGGATGGTCTCAAAGACCTTACTGACCACGGAGGTGAGGCAGATGGGACGATAGGAAGAGGTATCAGAGGGGGTTTTGTTGGGCTTAGGGAACAGCAGAATGGGGTAAAATCCAGTGGAGAGGAGGACATTGTACAGCGCAGCAAGACAAGTCAGGAAGGTTGGGGGGGGGGGGGGGATTCCTTGAGGTCGCGGCAGGTGACGCTATCATGACGAGGGGCAGTGTTGCGTTTGGAGTGGAGGACGAGTGTGATGTCATGTGCGGTGATGGGAGTGTTGATGTCTGAGGGGGGGGGGGGGGTAATCAATCCAAGTACTGGAAGCTAGGGGCGAGCGGTGTTGGACAGAGGTGTCAGTGCGGTCAAGGACGGTGGGGAAGAGGGAGCAATCAAAATGGGGATCGTCAGGAATGGAGAAGACCTCGAAGAGGTAGGAAGCAAAATGGTTAGCTTTATTGAGGATGTCAGGAAAGGGTCGATCGTCATGGAGGAGAGGGTAATGCGGGTTGGCATGACTGCCAGCAAGGCAATGGAGGGCTGACCAGTACTTGGAGGAGTTGACAGGGAGGGTGGAGTTGAGGCATGTACATGTCTGGCGCCATTCCCGGCGTTTCTTTGCTGTAAGGAGGTTCCGGATGTGTCGCTGTGATTGCCGGTGGCGGATGAGTGTATCCCGGTCACGGGTGGGAAGGAAGGAGCGGTAGAGCTTACGGGATTGACGCAGAAGGAGGACGCAAATTTCACTCGCAAATGACTGCACCTTTATATGCATCGGAAGTACCACAGCGCATGCGCTAAATACAGTGCGCACGCACTCAATCATTCCTGCTGCCCCCTGGCGCAAAAAGAGTTGCAGCGCCTCCAGTGGTGAATGCTGTTGAAAACCATATATCGTCATAAATGATTATTAATAGCCGGCCGATTCAGATACCGTTGTTTCTTCATGTCTGATAAAACAGGATTCCACGTTTTACTTAGCAGGTGTCTATTACCATAATTAATTATATTATCTGCTAGTCAGATTTCAACAGATTCTTTTGAAACACAATCACAATACCGAGAAGCATTTGCAGCTCACTGTGTAGCAACCTGTGTCCCTCTGAAAGGCACTGCTCAGCCACCGCAGATTTATCTGGTTGTAATAATCGGGTATGACAATGATGTTCAGTGTACCTGTCGTTGACGGTACGAACAGTTTGGCCAATGTAAATTTTCCCGCACACACACGGTATTTTGTAAACGCCAGACTTCCTCAAACCTTTGACAGAGCCACTAAATGCTCGAATTTTAGCTGGAGGACGAAAAACACATCTGATCTTATATTTCCTCAAAAGTCTACCTTCCTAGGCGGACACATTCCCAGCATACGGAAGATAGGGCACAGACCTAAAGGAGTCTTCGGAAGGTTCAGGTAGAGGTCGAAACTCAAAATCTGTACTTCCGATGCATATAAAGATGCAGTCATTTGCTAGTGGAATCAGTTATCGGCGAGAGCACCGTAGCTTTTCTCACCTGATGATGGCGGCCAGGTTGACCGCTGAAATATTGTGCTCAGATGACAGTTTGATCCGGCTGGAAACCCGACAAGAATTTGATATACTAACACTCCGGAAAAGTCTACGTAGCCACACAAGCAGATATTCTTTTTGGAGTGATTCAGCGTCTTTACCAACAATGAGAAATTCAGAAACAGTTGGTTGGAGGTTGTTTATATTGCATACCTAATATCCACTGTAGTATTCAAGCGGACGCTTTGAGGACAATTGCAGCGCACTTGGATAAGATGGTCATTGCTGTTGAAACTCTCAGTAAGTTAAATTTGTCAGCTGAAACACGTTCTGTGATATCTTTTTTTTTTTTTATTTAAAGTGTTTAGTTGTGGCATCGAGTTGTTTTTAGCAGTTGACTAAAGAATCAAAGTACTAAATATTATCATTGATAGGGAGGTAAGACGCCCTTATAGCTTAAAGCATGTGCTGAACAAAAGGCTCGCAAAACGCCTTTGACAGTGTTCTAGGCAAGTACATTATTGCATGGTATCATGTGCATCACTCATTGCGGTTTAGACGTGAGAGTGCTGGTGTCCGTTTATTGAAATACGTGGATAAGGCAGGTACCAGCGGGGACGGAGCGCTCCATACAGCACCATTCCTGACACCAGACATTCGTCAATGTACAAAACCGTATAATTCCTAGCCTTCTGTTTCAAATTGAATTGAATGTACATGAAACCAAACTAAAAAATTAAAATTAAATTGTTGACTAGCATCTGGAGTCAAATTTGTACGTTCATCACTCACATCAGTTACCTCTCTTGCAGTGCAGGTCTCAGTCGAGCTATCATGTGATTCCAGCTAGCTGTACTGGTCTTGGATACCTGATAACTGTCTTCATCACTATTTTTCAAACCATTATTTATTACTGTTCTTTCAGTCTTCTTATCCATAAAAAAGTCGTGACTTTGGTACTCTTTCTCGATATACTTGTATTTAACGTTTGCACACTCACTCGTGATTCGTATGATCGGTATGTTCTTTCAAAACCACGGTAGGAAACTGGAGACATTGTTCACGACTACTTTTTGTTTTACTGCATTGTAAACGCTTTTGGTTGCAACAGAATATCATACAACTGTTATAAATTTTCTGAAATAACATTTTTCTTAATGAAGCGATGTCCCATAATGGGTTGTTTTTAGCTTGTACTGGGATCTAGGAATCTGTCTATTATAATAAAAGTGCTGGACGGAATTCATTTGCAAAACAAGTGTGAAATTTTGAGCATGATCTTAGCAAGGCACATTACGCAAATGTGCTATAAACAGTTTTCTTTCTACGAAGTTATTACAGTTAAATGTAATGAAAATTGCAAATAAATTTAAACTACCGCAGTCCATTCTAATTCTGATTGAAGACGTGTGTGGAAAGCAGAAGCTATGCTTGGAAAAATTGTATACTAGAGAGAGAAAATTTGCATTTCAGTGTCACTCCTGCAATCAGAAAGCCTGTCTTTTAACATTTTCGTAGAAAAACGGTGTTATGAATTTTAATATTCAGAAATAAGCAAACGACACAGAAGATATTCTATGAGTTATAATAACAAACTTCCGTATCCCACTGTTCCCAAAGTAAGAAAAATACCTGAAAAAAATCATCAAAATCTCAGCGATTACTACTGGCACTTGTGCGGATAATGAAGCTTTTATAGGCACTGTATTATTGATATGTAATGTTTTAAGTTCTTCATAAAATTAGGAACAGTTAATCTGATAACCTTTTATATAATGAAACATGTGCACTTGAAATATGATTGAAATTACATAATTGACAGTAGCCTGAAACAACTGTTAGAATGGGAATGGCATGTGAACGTGTATTTCATCTCATCGCTTATGCGCTTTGCCCTGTACTGAACTTTTCTGACTGCGAGAACGTAAATTTAATTTAGCCGCGAGAATTCAAACTGTCAATAATATTAAACCAAACCAAAAGTGCATTAATTTATGTAACAAATTAGCTATATCCAGTGCAACACTATTGATGTGATATTGGCCCTAGTAATAAAACAGAACTTGATCAATTTCAAAACAATGGTCTCTGTGCTTAATGAATCCTATCCCTACAATAACAAAATTTCTTGCCTTTATCTTCGCAATGGTAAAGCTCTTCACACTGCTCTAGTACCTTAAATTGTATACTCAGCAAACAGCTATTCGGCAAGGCTGTTGTTCATCACACATTTTAATTAAATGGAAAATGACTGAGACAATAACGTCTTGAGAAAAATTGTTAATAAAAAATGTCATAGATCTGGGAATTGGCATTGACTTGGGGTAACTAACAATATGGCACTGACTTTAAAACTTGTATTTTGACTCTATATAAAATAAACAGAAAAGGATACAATTTGTTACAATATTATCATGAAAGAATGTGGAATAAATAGTATAAAAACCTATGTATAACATGAAAGGGACGAAAGAAACAGACGGAGAAATAAAGGCCCAGATAACACAGCAGTAAATAATGAACTCACGGAAGCTTTGAAAATCACAACAACAAAAAAACGAAAAGCAAAAGATTTGCATCGAATTAATACAGAATTAATTAAATATGGAGGATTATCAGTAATCCTGTAAATTGTTTCATTTGTTTAACATGTGCTGCAAGCAAAAAGATGTAACGTAAAATTGGAAGAAAGCAGAAGTTGTATCGATGGATAAGAAAGGGGAAAAATGTGAAAACTATAGAGGGGTAAGTTTCTTGGCACAGCATACCAATTGTATACAAGAATTTTATGTAAAAAGTAGAAACCAATAGTAGAATGCTTTCTAGCGGAAGGACAAGTCGGACTCAGAAAGGAACATACAACGACTGATGCAGTTTTTATTTTGCGACAGCTTACTGAAGAGCAGAGAGATTTTAACAGAGACATATTGAAATTATAGATTTTGAGAAAGCTTCCGAAAATGTTCAGGAAAAGTTATCCATAGTAATAAGGCTTAGTTCTGACATTTTACAGCCTATATATGAGGAATCAAAAGTCCGTATAAAGAACACAATCGATGCAAGCAAATAAATTGGTGAGACAAGGCTGTAGTTTATTTCGTAAGCTGTTCTCTGTTTACACCGACAATGCTTGTCGCAGATGGAATTGAAGGGTAAGCACCGGGGTGGAACTAACAATTTGGCAAAGCTAAAATCTTTCCCATACGATGACGATGTAACACTGATTTTTCAAGAGAAAATGGTTAGCAAAAATTGTGAACTAAATAAAATATGTTCACAATGTAACATAAAATGTTTTCTAGTAAATCTGAGTAAGTGGCATTTTGCAGAAAAGTTTTCAGTGAGAATCAAGATACTAATTAATGACAAAAAATTAGGGAGGTGAAATATATGAACTATGTTGAATGTAAAATTTCTTATGGATACGAAGAAGATATGCAGATAAAGTAGAATACATTAAATTTTGTAAGTACGAGGGTTGGAACTTTAATAGTGGCAGCTATTTATTTGCAACTCGTATAAAATAGATACGTGTTTCAAAGTTTTACTGACCTTCAAAGTAGTCACCAGCATTGTGTATAGCCTGGTGCCAGCGATGTGGAAGTCGTAGGATACTCTTAGGAGTGCCAATTGTGTTGACAGTTCGAGTGGCACCGTGTATTGCCCAACGATTTTGTTGCAGTTCTGAAGCGAATGCTGTGAAGTGTTTCCTTCAGTTTAGAAATCGAGTTGAACTCACATGGGCTTAAGTCAGAGGAGTGCAGTAGGTGGTATAGCACATAACAGCCGCATCAGTCAAACAAATGAGTTACAACTTGCACTGTACGTGCTTGAGAATTGTCCTGCAAGATGATAGTCAGGTCATGCAAAAAGTGTCATCACTTTTGTCTCTAAGGTGGTCGTAGGCTCTGTTCCAAAAATGAACAGCATAGGAAACGACGAAAGGACGGCACGATACTTTGCCGAAAGAAGTTACAGATTTAGTTACCAATGAAAGTACAAAAAATTACAATGATCGACAGACGGGATTCATTTTTCTGTTCATCAAGAAGTCCTCTGTACTAAACCAGCAGCCATGGAGCGGGTGCAGATGAAGCTGTCGTTTATCGACTAATAAGGTCATCAGAAGATCAAAACAAATTGCAAAACGATTTAGAAACTATGTCAGTATGGTGCGAATATTGGCAGTTGACCCTAAATAACGAAACGTGCGAGGTCATCCACATGAATGCTACAAGAAATCTTTTAAACTTCGGTTACATGGTAAATCAGTCTAATCAAAAGGTTGTAAATTCAACTAAATGTCTACGAATTACAATTACGAACAACTCAAATTCTAAGGAACACATAGAAAATGTTATGGGGAAGACTAACCAAAGACAGCGTTTTATTGGCAGGACACTTAGAAAATATAACAGACCTACTAAGGAGTCTGCCTACATTACGCTTGTCCGTCCTGTCTTAGAATACTGCTGCGTGGTGTGGGATCCTTACCAGATAGGATTGACGGAGTAGATTGCAAAAGTTCGAAGAAAGGCAGCAGGTTTTTTGTTATCGCGAAATACGGGAGAGAGTGTCACTGAAATGACACAGGAGATGGGGCGTATATCACTAAAACAAAGGCGTTTTGCGTTGCGGCGGAATCTTCCCAACAAATTCCAGTCACCAACTTTCTCCTCCGAATGCGAAAATATTTTGTTGACACCGACCTACATAGGGAGAAACGGTCACCATGATAAAATAAGCGAGATTGGAATAATAGATAATTGTGAAGGTGGTTTGATGAACCCTGTGCCAGGCGCTTAAATGTGATTTGCAGAGTAGCCATGTAGATGTAGTTGTAGATGAAGAAATTAGTGATACGAACAGTAAAATTCCTCAAATCGCATCCATTATTCCACTGTCATTTGTAACATCTTTCGATGAAACTGAACGAATAGCGCGGAGGCTTTTTCTGTTACTGCAATGTACGTTTTTAAGTCAAAGTGCATGAATGGAACGATTTTTCGAGTAAAAACTCGCTATTGTCGAATTTATGAAGGAAGAAGAAGTTGCAGGAACGGAATGCGGAATGGAGTGGGCGCATCGCATTTTAAGTGAACTTGATTCTACACTGGCCACAGTAACACATTGCAAGATGAGAAACAACTGATTTTGTGAGGATGCATTCAAAGAAAAAATCGCTTTGTAGAAGGGACACATTCTAACAAATACAGTCCAGGTCCCTAAGCAAACTAACGTTAAACAAAACGCGAGATTTGAAGAAGTCATTTTGGCCTTGAAATAATTACAATGATAGTTTCCTAAACGTTTCGAGGACTCTGCCAATCTTACGTCTGTGTTCTAGTTAATTTCGAGACCGTTTGCCGTTTCAGGTCAAACCACACCTCCGCATATACAGAAGTATCTCGTTGATCTGCAAAATAATTCCAGCTTTAAAGACAATCCCTTTTAGAGTTAAGAGTGTCCAGTTCGCTTGCATTGCTTTCCTCAGGTAGTTTCCATGTCTCCATAATGAGGCTGCAAAATTACTACTATATTTCGACCGACACCTGCGTAAGAAAACGTTTTCTCGATTATGAAACTATGTAAATAACGATCACGTGGAAAACTGAAAGCGGAAATCTGTGAGAGTGTCTACGTCTGTCCTTATGCCGACAGTTTGTACCAGATGGAAATTATATCTACATCTACAGGGTGACATCATTGAACTATATATAATAAAATCGTCATAACTTATGAACGGTTTGCGTTAAGACATTTAAACTGCAGTGTTGGCCGCGGGGTATGATGGGAATTGTATGGGTGGGTTTAGCGAAGAACCCCACTTTCATTTGGATGGGTCCCTCAATAAGCAAAATTAACGCATTTGGGGACTGATTATCCGCATTTCGCGATCTAAAAGTCTCTTTACCCTCAACGGGTGACTCTTTAGCGTGCAATGTCCGGTCACGGAATAAACGGTGCGATGTACCTTGATGGCACCGTGATTACCAAGCGTTACGTGAAGGTTTTGGTTGAAGATTTCATACGCATTATCCAAAGTGACCCTGATTTCGAAAGGATATAGTTCATGCAAGACGGAGCTCGATCCCGTAGAAACATGAGAGTGTTTGATGTCCTGCACGAGCAGTTTGGGGACGGCATTCTGTGTCTGGAGTACCCAGAGGCCACTGGCATGGGCCTCGATTGACTGTCATATTCTCCGAATCCGAACACATGCGACTCGCTTTTGTTGGGGTACATTAAAGACAAGATGTACAGCAATAGCTCCAATACCATTGCTGAGCTGAAAACAGTCATTCAAGAGGTTATCGACAGCAACGATATTCCGACACTTCAGTGGGTCAAGCAGAATTTCGCTATTTGTCTGCGCCACATCATCGTCAATGATGGTAGGCATATCGAACATGTCACAACCTAAACCCGATTACCTGTAATTTATTTATTTATTTACCCGTTAAGTTCCGTAGGACCAAATTGAGAAGTAAATCTCCAAGGTCACGGAACGTGTCAGTACATGAAATTACAAAATAAAAGTAATAACAGATAAAAATATAATGTTTACGACCCGAAAAAGTCAGTGCATAAATTAAGTAAACGCAATCAACAAGAATCAGCTTAATTTTTCAAGGAACTCCTCAACAGAATAGGAGTGGCCCATGAGAAAACTCTTCCGTCTCGATTTGGAAGTGCGTGGATAACTGCTAAGATTCTTGAATTCGAGTGGTAGCTTATTGAAAATGGATTCAGTAGTATACTGCACACCTTTCTGCACAAGAGTTAAGGAATTATGATCCAAATGCAGGTTTGATTTCTGCCGAGTATCACCTGAGTGAAAGCTGCTTATTCTTGGGAAGAAGCTAATACTGTTAACAAGAAATGACAGTAAGGAATAAATATCTTTAGAGACAAATGTCAAAATATCGAGACTCGTGATCAGGGGTGAACAAGTGGTTCGTGAACTTAAACCGCTTTTTGCCCGATCGCCTGTTTCTGAGCCAAAAACATCATTTTAGAATGGGAAGAGTTACCCTTTATAATACCGTACGATATAGGCGAATGAAGATGAGCAAAGTAGACTAATTTTTGTGTCGAATGATCACTCACTTCAGATACCGTTCGAATAGTAAAAATTGAAGCATTAAGTCTTTGAACAAGATCCTGAACGTGGGCTTTCCACGACAGTTTACTATCTCTCTGAACACCTATAAATTTGAACAGTTCAATTTTACTACTCATATGCTCATTCTGTGAAATTAAAACGTCATGTTTTGTTGTATTGGGTATTAGAAACTGTAAAAACTGAATCTTACTGTGATTTAGCGTTATTTTATTTTCTACAAGCCATGAACTTACATCATCCACTGCCCTATTTGAAACACAGCCAATGTTGCACACAACATCCTTTACTACCAAGCTAGCGTCATAAGCAAACAGAAATATTTTCGTGTTACCCGAAATACTAGAGAGTGTGTCATTTATATAAATACGGTACAGGAGAGGCCCCTCACCGATCCCTGTGGCACCCTCCACTTGACTGTTCCCCAGTCAGACCCCACATCACAGCCATTCTCAACATTTTGAATAATGACCTTTTGTTGACTGTTGATAAAGTAAGAGGTGAACCAATTGTGAGCTACTCCCCGTATTCCGTAACGGTGCAACTTGTGGAGAAATATTTTGTGATCAAGACAATGAAAGGCATCAGTTAAATCGAAAGATATGCCGAGCGTTCGAAACTTTTTGTTTAACCCATCCAGTACCTCACAGGGAAAAGAGACTAAAGCATTTTCAGTAGTTAAACAACTTCTAAAGCCAAATTGTACATCTGATAGCAAATCGTATGACATAAACTGATTAATTATCCTTATATACACAGCCTTTTCAATAACTTTAGCAAACACTGATGTCATAGAAATAGGTCTAAAATAGTCTACATTACCCCTTTGTCCCTTTTTATAAAGCGACTTTACTACGGAGTCAGGAAACTGACCTTTCCTAAAGGAAAACATACAAATACGGCTAAATACAGGGCTAACAAGTGCAGCGCAGTACTTTAATATTCTGCTAGGCACCTTATCATATCCATGAGAGTCCTTAGTCTTCAGTAATTTAATTATTGACTCCATATCGCCTTGTCAGTATCACATAGGAGTAATTCAGACATCAGTCTCGGAAAGGCATTTTCCAAGAGTGTTATTTGATTCCCTGTAGATAATAAATTTTTATTTAATTCACCAGCAATGCTCAGAAAATGATTGTTAAATACTGTACATATACACTCCTGGAAATTGAAATAAGAACACCGTGAATTCATTGTCCCAGGAAGGGGAAACTTTATTGACACATTCCTGGGATCAGATACATCACATGATCACACTGACAGAACCACAGGCACATAGACACAGGCAACAGAGCATGCACAATGTCGGCACTAGTACAGTGTATATCCACCTTTCGCAGCAATGCAGGCTGCTATTCTCCCATGGAGACGATCGTAGAGATGCTGGATGTAGTCCTGTGGAACGGCTTGCCATGCCATTTCCACCTGGCGCCTCAGTTGGACCAGCGTTCGTGCTGGACGTGCAGACCGCGTGAGACGACGCTTCATCCAGTCCCAAACATGCTCAATGGGGGACAGATCCGGAGATCTTGCTGGCCAGGGTAGTTGACTTACACCTTCTAGAGCACGTTGGGTGGCACGGGATACATGCGGACGGGCATTGTCCTGTTGGAACAGCAAGTTCCCTTGCCGGTCTAGGAATGGTAGAACGATGGGTTCGATGACGGTTTGGATGTACCGTGCACTATTCAGTGTCCCCTCGACGATCACCAGTGGTGTACGGCCAGTGTAGGAGATCGCTCCCCACACCATGATGCCGGGTGTTGGCCCTGTGTGCCTCGGTCGTATGCAGTCCTGATTGTGGCGCTCACCTGCACGGCGCCAAACACGCATACGACCATCATTGGCACCAAGGCAGAAGCGACTCTCATCGCTGAAGACGACACGTCTCCATTCGTCCCTCCATTCACGCCTGTCGCGACACCACTGGAGACGGGCTGCACGATGTTGGGGCGTGAGCGGAAGACGGCCTAACGGTGTGCGGGACCGTAGCCCAGCTTCATGGAGACGGTTGCGAATGGTCCTCGCCGATACCCCAGGAGCAACAGTGTCCCTAATTTGCTGGGGTGGCGGTGCGGTCCCCTACGGCACTGCGTAGGATCCTACGGTCTTGGCGTGCATCCGTGCGTCGCTGCGGTCCGGTCCCAGGTCGACGGGCACGCGCACCTTCCGCCGACCACTGGCGACAACATCGATGTACTGTGGAGACCTCACGCCCCACGTGTTGAGCAATTCGGCGGTACGTCCACCCGGCCTCCCGCATGCCCACTATACGCCCTCGCTCAAAGTCCGTCAACTGCACATACGGTTCACGTCCACGCTGTCGCGGCATGCTACCAGTGTTAAAGACTGCGATGGAGCTCCGTATGCCACGGCAAACTGGCTGACACTGACGGCGGCGGTGCACAAATGCTGCGCAGCTAGCGCCATTCGACGGCCAACACCGCGGTTCCTGGTGTGCCCGCTGTGCCGTGCGTGTGATCATTGCTTGTACAGCCCTCTCGCAGTGTCCGGAGCAAGTATGGTGGGTCTGACACACCGGTGTCAATGTGTTCTTTTTTCCATTTCCAGGAGTGTATTTGATTTATCAGTAACAGAAATATTTTTACTACGAACTGACTTTATGTCATCGATCTTGTGCTGCTGGCCAGACACTTCCTTCACTACTGACCATATGGTTTTAATTTTATCCTGTGAATTAGCTATTCTATTTGCATACCACATTCTCTTTGCCTTCCTAATGACATTTTTAAGCATGTTACAATACTTTTGTAATGGGCTACTGTGGCTTGATTGTGACTACTTCTATCATTTTGATATAATTCCCGCTTTGTTCAGCATACTATCCTCATCCCAGTAGTCAGGCACCCGACCTACCTATTACTGCTAGTACCCCGTTTACAACGTTTTAATGGAAAGCAACTCTCAAAGAGCATGAGAAATATGTTAAGGAAAGCATGATATTTATCATCTACGTTATCGGCACTATAAACATCCTGCCACTCTTGGTCCTTGACAACTATTAAAAAATTCTCTATTGCTGTTGGATTAATTTTCCTACATAGTTTGTAATTAAGTATGACATTTGTTTGAGTATAAAAGCCTTTTATTGTTAAAATTGTGCACCATGGTCTGAAAGGCCATTCACCAACAGAATGCCCACCTAGTAATAAAGAATGAATAAAACTATTGTCTATGACTGTCCTACTGTTCCCCTGCAAGGACTCAAATGGAATACTGTTTTCATGTACACAGCCACTCCCTCCCCCCCCCCCCCCCCCCCCGCAAAGATCTCCTTGAAAAACAGAAAGCTAATCTGTATCCTGGTAAAGGAAGCCTCTGAATTGTCAAATTATTTAAGTTGTCCTCCAACATACCAATAATTTCAGAGTCAACAAATATAAGCAGTTGACTAACTTTAATACCTCTTATATTTTGATGAAAAATGCTAATTCCTTTTCTGTTTGGAAACATGACATCTTCTGAAGGTGAGCCTTTAGTTAGAGGAACTTCCTTTAAGCGGGTATACCTATCAGCTGACTTGAATCTAGAAAAGGTGCAGCTCTAACACCAACTACTACAAGAATTTTTCCATGTGCGATCCCACCCCATATTGTCACCTATAAGCTTTGCCAGCCTCCCCTTCCACACCTATTAAGATGCCGGCCATGCCTAGTGAAACCCGATCTACTGACAGACCCAACTGGCACCACTGAAATGTGACCCATGCCCTCTGCCATCAGCGCCCTCTCCAGCCTCATGCTAAGGCGCCTAACAGGCCGATCATGACGCTGAAACAGTTGCACGAAATGCACATTAGTGCCACCAGTTTGAGTAGCTATCTTTACCAGGTCTCGACCTACATCATATTCCCCATCCCTATCAAGACAGTTTCCTGCTCCACCCACCATCACTGCTTGATCCTCCTTCGTAAAATTCCTACGTAACTCCCCTATGCTGCCAGTCACCTGAGTCAACCCTGCACTAGGCTTCACAATGCTGATGACGTGGTACTCACTCCCCAACACTTCTTGCAACTGCTGCTCCACACCTTTACCGTGTGAACTACCTAGCAGCAGAACCTTCTTCTTTCTGTTGGACTTTGCAACTATCCTAGACCACGCTACACCCTCCTCAGCCTATCTAGTTCCTCCTCTGCGCGTTGTAACTGTACCTGAATGGCACGGTTCTTACGCTCCTGCTGTCAACTTACTACTACTACAGATTCTGCATTCCCAGGAGACGATCTCGCTAGAATGTCAACTGGCTTCCCTATTGCATTCCCCCCAATGATTATACTTTGAACAAATCATACAACCTAACACACTACTCACAAACCTAAGACAGAGCCCACACTTCTCACTCAAGGTAAAATTTTACAGTTAATGAAAAAAACTGTATGTCTATGTTACCTAAGTTCAGTTTCGCCAATAGAACTATTTACTGTCACAATAGCGGTCTCGAAATTCCCTGTCTACTAAGGTAGCAACTACTTGCATTAATAGTACTAAACCCCATAGCTAATACCAATACCAAGAAAACTTCATAAAATTATTAGCTACCACCAAAAATTCAAGCTGCCACTGGAATACTCAACGAAGTTAAAACACTGAATGAAAATTTTACTGAAATATTTCACGCTTACATGTTGAATAAAGTGTGTGCGCGCCGTAGTTTGTAACTAATTTATGTTTCTTTTTCATATAGTTGAATAATCGACACCCTGTACGTCGACATCGTACTCCGCACGCCACCTAATGGTGTGTGGCAGAGGGTGCTTTTAGTACCACTGTCTGAGCCCTGTAACCCTGTTCCACTCGCGAATAGCACTTGGGAAGAATGATTGTCAGTAAGCCTCTGTATTCACTCTAATGTCTCGAATTTTTTCCTCATGGTCATTACAAGAGACGTATGTAGGGGGCAGTAATATGTTGACCGACTCTTCCCGGAAAGTAGTCGTAGTAAATCTCTCCGTGTGCACAACGCCTCTCTTGTAATGTGTGCCAATGGTGGTTGTCGAGTATCTCCGTAACGTTCTCGTGACGACTTGACCATCCCATGACGAAACGTGCCTCTCTTCGTTGGTTCTTCTCAATTTCTTCTATGAGTCCTATCTGCTAGCGATCCCAGGTAGATGAACAATACTCAAGAAAGGGACGATTAAGCGCCTTATAATCCACTTACTTCGTGGGTGACTTACATTTCCTTAAGGTTCTTCCTATGAATCTGGGTCTGGCATCTGCTTTTCCCACTGTTTGTTTTATACGGCCATTGCACTTAACGTCGCTCCGGATTGTTACTCCTAGATATTTTGTGGCAGATACTATTTCCAGCGGTTTGTCATCAACTGTAGCTATACAGTAGTTGATTTCTTTTCCTATGTATGTGCAATATGTCAAATATATCTACATTCAGTGTCAACTGCCAGAGCCTGCAGGCATTCATCAGTTCTACGGAGGTCATTCTGCAAATCGTTGCTGGCTTCTGGCGTTACTTTTTTGTCATAGACAACCGCATCATCTGCGAACAGTCTTAGAGCGCATCCGACGCCTTCTACTAGATCATTTACGTATATTGTAAACAGTAACGGTCTATCACATTTCCTTGTGGTACACGGGAAACTACTTTTACACCCTTCGATTTTGTCCCGATAAGGGTGACGTCATGGGTTCTGTCTGCAGCGGTTCTTGAATCCAGTCGCATATCTGCTCCGATACTCGGGAAGCTCTTGTTTTTTTTTTCCATTAAACGGCAGTGCGTGACGGTGTCAAATGTCTTCCTGAAGTCAAGGAACACGACAACAACCTGAGCGCCATTGTCTATGACACTGTGGATCTCTTGGAGGAGCAAGGCGAGCTGTATTTCGCAGGTCTCTGTTTGCTGAATCAACGTTGATTGCTATAGAGAAGATTTTCCTTCTCCAAGAACGATATAATTCTTGAGCATAAAACATGTTCCATAACTCTACAACAAATTGACGTCAAAGATACAGGTCTATAATTGTGTACATCTGTCCTACGGCCCTTCTTAAAAACAGAAATGCCGCGCGGGATTACCCGAGCTGTATGGGGCGCTTGAGTCATGGACTGGGCGGTTGGTCCCGGCGGAGGTTCGAGTCCTCCGTCGGGCATGGATATGTGTGTTTGTCCTTAGGATAATTTAGGTTAAGTAGTGTTTAAGTTTAGGGACTGATGACCTTAGCAGTTAAGTCCCATAAGATATCACACACATTTGAACAAAAACAGAAATGACCTTCGCTTTCTTCAAGTCACTAGGCACCCTTCGTTGGTCAACTGATCTACGATAAATTACTGCTAGAAGGGGAGCAAGTTCTTTCGCGTAATCCTTGTAGAGTCCTAAAGGTATCTCATCTGGTCCTGACGCCTTTTCATTGCTAAGCGATTTTAATTGTTTTTCTACCCCGCGATCAGTTATCTCGATATCTGCCATTTTGACGTCGATACAACGATCTTCCGCGGTGAGACAATTTTGGACACCGGAATTCAGTATTTCGGTATTCTCTCTGTCATCTTCCGTTTCGGTGCCAGTGTGGTCACTGAGTGAGTAAATAGATGATTGCGACCCACTTACTGATTCTATATGCGACTAGTACCTCTTAGGGTTTTTACTGAGTTCGGTTGACGGGGTCTTACTTTCAGAGTCACTGAACGCTTCTGTCATTGCTCTCCTTACGCTCATTTTCGCTTCGTTCAGCTTTTCTCAGCTAGGTTTTTACTTCTCTTGAATGTGAGGTGTAGTTTTCCTCCTTTACGTAGCACTTTTCTAACACGGCTATTTAACCATCCCTTAAGACCTTATTCGGAACATATTTGTCTAGGGCTGATACGTATGTTCGCAGCGCGCCAAAAATAATTCAGTAGTACTGACAAATGTCCGCCCCCGGTAGCTCAGTGATGCCGCGACGGTAGCTCAGCGTGTTCGATCAGAGGGCTGCTCGCCCTCTGTAATGAAAAAAAAAAAAAAAACTGAGTAAAGGTATCAACGATCAACATGAACGAATGTCCTGTGACGTCAGCCCACACCAAACGCAACGAACAGTACCGAACAAAATGAAAAAAAAAAGTGGTCAGCCGAGAGAATGTCAATCCTAAGGGCCCGGGTTCGATTCCAGGCTGGGTCGGAGATTTTCTCCGCTTAGGGACTGGGTGTTGTGTTGTCCCAATCATCATTTCATCACCATCGACGCGCAAGTCGCCGAAGTGGCGTCAGATCGAAAGGCTTGCACCCGACGAACGGTCTACCCGACCGGGCTGACACACTTGTCCACCAGTCTGGCTACTCAAATGTGTGAGCACGCTGCGTTCCTCGCCGTCCAACAGAAAACCATAAAGAGCAACGAAGGACCTACTGTCACGCACTGCTTGCACATTACGAGACTGAGTGTGACGGGTTTTGTGGAATATCGCCACATGTCATAAAACATGAGTTCATCACTTTGAAAGGGCAACAAACGGCCATCCATGGAATGGTACCACATCATGTCTCTTCTGAAGAAAGAGTTCAAAGCCGTACCCTCGGACAGCAAAGTCACGACGACGGTCTTCTGGGACTCTGAAAGAGTTATTCTGTTTCACGTCCTCCCTCACTGTACAACGATCAACTCTGAAGCTACTTTGCTACCCTCACGAAATTGAAGAAACGACTTAAGTGTTCTTCGCCACAAAAACGCGAACTTCTCCTTCTCCGTAATAATACAAGACCTCAGACAAGTCTCTGGATCCGAGAGGAGCTCACAAAACTTCAGGAGGTAAGGAAGTGCTAACTATACAGCAAACCACTCGCTCATTTGGGTAGTATATTTCGCCGAAACTTCTGTTCGGTATCTCGAACTGTTTATGAAGTACATAAGAAAAATAATTTCCGACATATTATCTAGCTAGTCTTTTCCACGTTCACAGGAAGTCGCGTGATATCACCTGGACTCCCCTTCGGGAAATTCCAGACGTGATCGATTTTCGGCACAGCGACATAGCGACGTTAAGAGCCTCTTGTAGAAGCAGCCTTAACGAAACCACGTAGCACATTACACACGTCTGTTCCGATGATCATAGTACTTGTGTACTAAATTTGTAGACAGGGGAAAAAATCGAATGACAGTGGCAAACACTGGCTGTGCCTTGAGTCATATTTTGTTACGCCCTCTTATGTTATAAATTTTCAGTTATCCAATGAATTTTTTTATGTGATCTTACTCGAAACAATGAAAGATTCTACTTGCGCCTAAGGATCGTGAAATACAACTTTACTTTCACTTCAGTTTTAATGTTTGAAGACGGCGTTGGCCGCTGTTTCTGTTCGGTAAAGAATCGAGGAGACGACATTTCTTTTCATCTGTTGAATACGTCTTCACGCCAACGAAGAGGTAGTCTTATAGCGCTTTTAAGTTCCACTGTTAATTCTTCACTCACAAAGACTCACGATGGGATGCTTGGCAAAGGTTAGCTATAAGAACATCTGGTAGGATCGTTCCCGGCAGTTTTTTCTGCGCAGCTGTAGCAAACGACCGTGTGTTCAGTGCGTCTGCGTACTCGCAACAAAATGAAGCTAGAGACAACAGAAACGTTACAAGATTTAAAATGGTACAAACTTGTTGACATACTCACCTAATATTTTACTACAAAATTTGCAGCTGTTATTGCATTAATCAAAACTATTACTAAAGGTGTTTGAAATTTATGTTTGCAATTACTAAAAAGGCTTGTTTCTTTTACCATACACAGTTTTCGTTGTATTCGCGGTCAATAACAGCATTTTTGTCTGATGTCCTCTTACATCTACAGTTCGTCTGGTTGCTCATTTTGTAGTAGTTGTAAAGATAAATTTCAAATGTGTTTCATAATTGTAAAGCAACTTGTGACACTATGAGAAATGTGAATGAAATCTACTTGAGACAGATGTACGTGAATTTATAGTGCAAAGATTACAAATAATCTTTTTATGTTTACTTACACTGAGAAATCTTACAACAGACGGGACAGATTTCCTGCTCGCTATTAGTTAACTTGCATTCTGGATTATTCTGAATCGTCACTACTTGAGAGAGATGTATCCACATTAACAATAATATCATTTTGACAACTTCCACAATGCCGTCAATCGTCCGGGACTTTGTTTCTGAATATTTCACCGTATTAAATATCCTGGCAAGATTTTGTCGATATTCGCTAGGCATGCCCCAGGTATATCATACTCCCGAAATGATTTTTGCCCAAGCCAGTACACTCACGTTGAGATTGCAACTGTACGACGGCAAGCGCATGAGTTTATGACGTTGGTTTAAAGCCATTTCATCGATAGCGTACGATTTCCCCGGTGGTCAGTTTAAGGATGGACAACAGAAGTTCAGTCTGGAACCCCGCGACCGCTATGGTCGCAGGTTCGAATCCTGCCTCGGGCATGGATGTGTATGATGTCTTTAGGTTAGTCAGGTTTAAGTAGTTCTAAGTTCTAGGGGACTGATGACCTCAGATATAAAGTCCCATAGTGCTCAGAGCCATTTGAACCATTTGACAACAGAAGTTCTTTCCTCAAGTTATCGTAACAAGGGACTGGATCTTTCTGCAGCTACTCCGCCATTGCCATTTTCGTGTTACTTAATGCTAATGTTCTGTCGAACTTCCTGTTGTGGTGTGTTGCATCATAAAAGACAGTCGCCGGCTGTGCAGAAAACAAAAGCTTTAAACCATAGTTCGAAATTCATGATATTCGTTTGGCCATGGAATACGCCTTGGGTAGATTTAACCCAGAACCGTAATCATTCCTGGAGAGCCATGTCTGAAACCTACACTTGCAAACTATTAATCTTTTAGTTACTTCCCCACAGTGTAACAACTATTTCTTTAAGTCTCTGTATGTCCATCTTTTCGAAGACGGTTGTGGGACTTCTTTTGTTCAGAAGAGACTGTAGAATCACACATCTTTGAGACGTCTAAATTTCTAAATTGTTATTTTATTGGACTACCAGTTTCGGCGATGTATTACGCCATCTACATGCCCTCTGACTGACGCGTACGAACATTCCCAACTTTGGTCCAGTCAAAATAGGGGCCAGCATTCAACGACTAGTATCCCTAGATTTTTGAGACATCGATCACTTCAGAATTCACCTGTTGACTGTTGGACTAACATTCTAACCGCAAATATTTGTTTAACAGTCGGGAGGTTATGTCTAAAGTGATCGCTGTCTCAAAAATCTACGGATATCAGTAATTAAATGCTGACCTCTATTTTTATCGGACCAAAGGTGGGAATCTTCCTGCATACCAGTCAAGGGGCCTGAAGATAGCATAATAAATCGCCGAAAGTGGTAGCCCAATAAAATAACAAATTTGTGAATTTAGATGGCTGAAAGATGTTTGACTTGACATTCCCATTATTTCTTTATGTTACCAGAATTTTCCACACATCATCTTGGTATCTATCCTCGACAAAGTAAGGTAAATCATTTCTTTTCCTGCTTTGGAAAATCCTTTGATTAGTAGAACGAACCGAGGACGACATTGTATAACGTCTTCACGCTCTATTAAGACCGTTCGTTAGTACTGCACACTTCCTTACTGGAAACTTATTGATTTTAAATCTTGAGGCGGGTGGTATCCCATCTCCATCCAATCTTGCGCCGCACACCTTGTGTGTCTTGTCTGACTTTTGGTAGAAGTTGAGTTCACGTGTTAAAATAATTCTGATGGGCTCCACGGCTTTGTCAAGGACCGCCGAACAGATTAATTACTTAAACTGACCTCTCCTTTCCAAGGACTTCTTGACATTCGACAAGATATTATCACACTTGAGGAGGCTCTCTACGCTGTCCACTGATTTTCCTGCGTAGGTAGCAGCTCGTTTTCTGAACTGGGAGTAGTTTATTCCCTTGTTTACAATGTCGGAGAATTTTACGATATTCAGGAACATTCTGCGACCTTGATTCCGAGTCACAGCTTGAAGCAGCAACTGACTGATCACTCACTTTTATAATGAACACAAAATCGCAAATCACACTTCATAAGACGAAATTAACACGGGAACAGCTTGAATAACAAAATCACGGTATACTAGCACACTTCATTGAGAGCTGAGCGAATATCGGTCCGAAGTCCTAAAATGGCTTTGGACTTTTATCGACAGAGCTACTCCCTTTTGCCGCCACGCCCTGACTTAGCTTTGAGCGATCAAATAATATCTCAAAATTTCATTTCCAGTAATAAAATTTCGTTATGTTTAGAACTGAATTAATTTTCCATAATCTTATTCCGGTGAAGAAATTTGTAAACGTTTGTCAACGAACATTTGTTCTTCATATATTTATAGACGTTATTAAATGAAACTATGTGCTTCCAGAGAGCTTTTCAAGTTTAGAACATCTATGATGGATATATGCAGGCTGAAGCGACGAATGATAATTGGTATCAACGCCAGGATGCGAACATGGGTCTCCTGCTGACTAGACAGATCTGCTGACCACTACGTCACCTTCGCACAGTTTGTTTTCACAACTCCACGGACTGCCCTAAGCACATCTCCCTCCTCAGTTCAACTTCACATTTACGTTTCAGCCCGGTTGGTATATCCCCGTAAACTCGAACAGAATTGCAGTTGCTCCCCACTGCACCGTTCGTTGCTGCAGTCTGCATTACGTATCATAGATGTTTAACTTTTGAAAAGGCCTCTGGAAGCATATAGTTTCATTCGATTAAAGCGCTTATGCGTGGGTTACGGGCAGGATTATCCGTTTCATTCGATGATGCAGTGCTATTCCAGTACTGTTGGAGAGCCTCTGCAATGCTGCTCGAGTTTAAGCGGAAAACCTATTGGGCTGAGGCGTGAATGGAGATTTGGGTCGAAGGAGAAGGCGTGCTTGGGTAGTCAGTGCACTTGTGCAAACCCACTGTGCAGGGTGGCGTGGTGGTTAGTGGATGTGCCTAGTGGGCACGAGACGCATGTTCGAATCCCGGCCTTGCTACAGATTTTCGTTCGTCACTTTAGTTTGCATATGCACTACAACGGTACTTTAAAAGTAAGTTACACATTACTATGGCTGGCCAAGTAACTATTATTGAATGTAGAACTACACTTCCAAGTGAGAAATATTCATGACGTTTTTTTTTTTTTTCAACGCAATTATCAAGTCTCAGTAAGCAAGGGTCGAAACGTTCAACCAGTCGTTCAATTCCTCGATGATACAGATCCTTTGCTTGGTCACGGAGCCTTTCGAGAAACGCTGTATTGACGTTCACATAATCGAAAAATCTGCAGTTATTACGTATCAGTTCCTCGACTGCTTCGACGTTGTCGTTTGTCGTCGGTTTCGCTAGCCTTCTTTCCTGATCAGCATCACTTGCACCTGTGTGGGTCTTGTCAAATTGTTGGCTTGCGTTTGGACTATGTATCGCCAGAATATCACGGTGAACAGGTGTACAACTTAGATACACACACTTTACTTATTACGGTCGTACTATCCAGCCTATTTTGGCAAATGTTTCCAGTGACCATTTGATTTCACTCCCGCACTGAGCTGCACCTGCTATCCGTATCACCGTACAACTGTGTTTGCAGGAGACAGAACACGGCTCTCTTCCGACAATGCTACACTCTCGTTGCACAATGGTCTTAGTGTTGGACAATGTAAGTAACTTACGTTTTGAAATCTCCTCGTATATTTATTAACTTGAATGGTGTAAACAGCAACTACACGTAGGAAACTGTACATTTTCTTACAGGAGCTGCCAATATGGGACTACGACTTAAGTCGATATACTATACGACACATTCCCATTTCAGTATTTCTACGAGGGGTTTTCAATACGTAGTGCCACATTGTTTTTTCACATTTGGTGTTTTTCAAGATACCAACACACATTGTTATTCCCTACACTGTTGGCTACAAAAACGTATTTTTCAATGCGACGGCCTTACACCACCTTATCGGGAGGGCCTCTATGCCCACATAGTACCAGTCTTCTGGTCGACGTGTTGCTGTATCAGTAACCTCCCCATCATCCACGTACACTGCTTCCTGTGGAGTGGATCCTTCATTGGACCAAACAGATGGAAGTCGGAAGGTGCAAGATCCGGGTTGTATGATCGATGAGGAAGAAAAATCCAATGAAGTTTTGGCAGCTCCTCTCTGATCCAGAAACTTGTCTCAGGTCTTGTATTATCACGGAGAAGGATAAGTTTTCATTTTTGTGGCGACGGACGCTTAAGTCGTTTGTTCAATTTCGTGATGGTATCAAAGTAACTTCAGAGTTGATTGCTGCACCAACCATGAGGGAGGACGTGAAACAGAATAACGCTTTCAGAGTCCCAGAAGACCGTCACCATGACTTTGCTGTCTGGGGGTATGGCTTTGAAATCTTTCTTCGGAAGAGAGGTGATGTGGTACCATTCCATGGATTGCCGTTTGTTTCCGGTTCAAAGTGATGGACACATGTTTCATGACACGTGACGATGTTCGAAAAAAAACCGTCACACCCAGTCTCGTAACGTGCAAGCAGTTCGTGACAGTTGGTCCTTCGTTACTCATTATGGTTTTCTGTTGGACGGCGTGCTCACACCTTTCAGTACCCCAACTGGTGGACGAGTGTGTCAGCACTACTAACAGAGGCGACCAGTTGCGTAGCGAGGTGTTTGACTGTGATCCGTCAATCAACTCAAATGATTGAGTCCACATGTTCCAACACTGCAGGAGTCACAGCTGTAAGCGGCCGGCACGTGAGAGATGGGACAGATTTGCGCGACCTGGTTGCGATGATGACAGAGGCCTCGCCCAACGGCTCATCGTGCTTTTTTTCACCGCAAAATCTCCGTAGACATTCTGAAACCTCCTACGAATATCTGCGATGCTCTAGTTTTCCGCCAAAAGAAGCTCAGTGACAGCTCTCTCTGCTTGGAACGTACCTACGTTTCCGTTACAGATGCCATTTTGAAGTCTACGATAGGACTGCCACCTTTTGGAACTTTTTGGAACTATAGGGCTGAAGCGGATGTATTCCGCGCCGCCCCACAACAAATTCCGAATTTCAGCCGAAAGTGGCCGAGAAAACAAGTACGTCGTATAACTTACTGAACGATCTTCGTAGCTACAACAATTATAAATACAATGTACCTTTTTATATTTAAATACAGGGAGTGTACAGGTATGCAACACTGAATGGTGGTATGTTCTAGTAGTCACTGACTGTATATTATAAGGTGTGAGATTGCCTGTTGAACATCAATACACCTGCTACTACGAAAATACTACCGTTGGTGCGTTGCAACAGAGAGGAACAAAAAGAAACATGCATTCATTAACTGCTGGTTAAAAATAAAAAAATTAACACATAAAATTAATTACATCAATGACATTTTAGTTTAATGTACAGTATGTACTATTGCGCCTTTGCAGCTGAGAGAGGCGGGAAGAACATGAAGTAGCACCGCTTGCAGTACGAACACAGAGACGAGTAATGTACTAGTTGGCAGACTAGCTAGTATAGATTCCGTAGAACACGCCGAATAATTTGCGTCTGAACGCGAGATGCAGCGTCAGCAGTGAGAAGGGTGTACCGCGCCGCTTCGCTCCTTTCGGCCTCTGAGCCCCTCTTCAGTGGGAGAAGGCGAGCGCTCATCAGCTTACCGGGCGGGTGTCGGCCGCCATCCCCAAGGGTCACATTTAGAACATCAAAAGTATTTTTCGGAATTCCTTTGCGTATGTAAATTCGCAGCTCGCAGTAATGGGATGCGGGTCGGTTGCAGCGCGCGCCGCCGCGCCTCTCGCAGACGGCAGAGGAGATTGGAAAGTTGCGCTTCCCTTTCGCGTCCGAACTTTTTTCGACTCCCCGTGCTCTGCCCTCGTCGGTTCTGCGCGCGCTCCGCTGTTCCTCGCGCCCCGTTTCCGCCTCGGCCGTTGTGCACGCGACCGATCGCTTATTTCCTGCCATCAGTCGCGCTCTTTTAATCAGTTGCAGCGTTTCCGGTTGGAGCGCTTCCAAGTGCAGACTAGTGGCAGCGGGTAGAGGCGCACCAGCGCTCTTGTATGAATTCAGTTTTAATGGAGAACTCGTTAATTGAGGTGCAGCTCTGCAGCGCGGCGCCCGAGCCAGCGACCGGTGCTGCCATCTGTTGCCGCTGCAGCGCGTTACCAGCAGTATCCAGCGCAGTCAGCGCTATGAGGCGACACGCTCCGCCCAGAAAAACTGCGTTTTCTTAGGCATGAGGTTCTGTGCGTTACTTCGTTAGACTTTCATCGTATGAATTAATTTTGGTTCCGTCATCAGCACCCGTTCCACTTACTACCGTCCTCGGTCTTTTACATCCTTTAATTAATATTTTAGTGCAAGAAGCGGCAAGTCACTTGAACCGTACCACACCACAATTTTATTTGAAACGGAAATGATATTTTACATACTGTAGTTAAATCGTGAAAAAATAGATTAGTGGCAATAATGAGTATACTAACAGATTTATTTGTGTTAACTTAATCAAATGTGGCAGTTGTAATTAACGCGTTATGAAAATTGCTGCGTAATCCTGTACTTTAAATCATTATGCTCTGTTACGTAAAACACTATCAACAAGATCTACGAAACAGAGTGATAAATTAGCTAGCCTTTTCAACATCTGAAGGATTTCTTTGTATAATTTAAACATATCTGCGAAAACGTTCCACTACAAGCGAACAGACATATCGTCTGTGAAACATTTACATTTTTCTTGGTAAATGTAGGTATGAAACGAAAGAAAAATTTGCTAATATGTGTATTACAGTGCTTAGAATCAACATCATCCTTTTAATTATTTTAACTTCAACCACTCTCGGTTAAACATTAGATACCACAAGCAGGTGAACATTTGACGATTATTACTTACAGGTCTTACTATTTTTTTCTTGCAGAGTGGTTGTTTACCAGTGTAAGAGATTCGGTACAGCTAGAGTCTACCTACAGCTGCGTAATTCCTAAGAGTTTTTCTGTATTGTATGCAATGGAACTTCTATATACGTAGAGATACAAATTCGTAGATGAAAATTATGCATTCAAATGATGCGGTCCGTTAAGGAGACTGCAGTGGCATAAAACTGGTATCCACAGCAAGAGCAGTATCATTGACGGAAAAATCGACGTAGAGTGTAGAGTTCTGGGATTTATCGCGACAAAAGCTATCTTCAGCGTCTCAAACCAATATTTTCATAGATTCTTTGTCAAACATGTCTAAAAAAAAGTGTTGTGTTGCGGCAACGTGAGGGTGGCGGAGGGGAGGCTGACATTAGCAGCGTTCACACAAAGCGCTGCATGGAATTTGATCAACAAACGCCATTGGCAGACGTTACAAGAGAAGCGTGGCGCTTCACAAAGGGGATTACTATTTCAGTTTCGAGAGCGCACTTTCGGGAAGAGTCGGACAACATGTTAACTTACTCCCACACATATCCCGTGTAGTGACAACAACAGAAAATTCGAGAACTTAGAGCCAATACTGGGGCTTAGCAACGATCATTCCTGCCACGACCAACAGGACGGGAGGGGACCAATTAGTGGTACGAGAAGTACCTCTGCCACAAGGCGTTAGGTGGCTTGCGAAGTACTGACATTCGTATCATTGCTCTTGTCCGCTGCTTACAATTTGTCCGACGTACATAATTCAGTAGTAACAAGCGAAGAATAGGCACAACCTTGTGATACTTGTACTTCGCTGCAATAGCGAGGCATGTATTTTATTTAGGAGAAATCAGTGCAGAATAATAAGTGTTCGAATGGAATTCTTCCTAGATAAATCATGCCACCCAGCTGTCTTTCTATTTCCTGTCTAAATAAGGAACTGTATTGCAACAGGTGTAAAAGATACAACGAGTAGCAATAAATGGTGGTTTTCAAATAATGTTTACCATGGTTTCGACGGATTTAAACCCGTCTTCTCCAGAAGGACTGAAACATCCCCATAGAAACATTTATGAATTACTGTGCTGATAAACCCCTTACGTTATTTGATTTTCAAACAGCTGAGCAACACTGAACGTACTCAGACATTTCGATCTTTACTTATTCTGATCAACACTATACTGACACACAATATTTTTAGCCCAGCGCAATCTAACTTTCAATAATCCCTACAAAAGAATGGCCCTGACTAACAATAACCTATACCTTTTATGAATCACTTACCTCACAAAAATCTTCGTTACTCGAACTACTGCAATACAGCGAGCGCCAATACTGCCAGCTAAATAAAAGATTCTAACTACTGAAGGCACTAACTACTGATAGGCATAGTTAGCAAATGAAATATTTTAATTTTAATACAGAGCAAACAATGTATTTACCTTAACAGTGTTCAAAAGTCATCATCCAGTCTTACAAATTTACTGTCTCTGATGGTCACACGTCCAGATCATCCGCTCTCAAAATTCTGCTATCTCTCTCCCCACATCCATCACTGCTGGCTGCTCACCTCCAACTGTGCAACGCTACACGCTGTTCACGTCCAACTGCCCAACACTACAATAGCGACTATACCAACAATGCCAACCAGCCACAGACTTTACACAGCACAGTCAGTGATTTTCATATAGAGCGCTACGTGGCGTTACCAACATAAAAACCTAAACAGCCTACTTACAGGACAAACCAGATTTGTCGGCATGTAGCTTCTAATATGGTCAGTTATTTTCAGTGACTAGCGAAAGGCTATTTACAATTTGTACAGAAACCAGATGGCAGTTATAAGAGTCGTGGGACATGAAAGGGAAGCAGTGGTTGGGAAGGGAGTAAGACAGGGTTGTAGCCTCTCCCCGATGTTATTCAATCTGTATATTGAGCAAGCAGTAAAGGAAACAAAAGAAAAATTCGGAGTAGGTATTAAAATCCATGGAGAAGAAATAAAAATTTTGAGGTTTGCCGATGACATTGTTATTCTGTCAGAGACAGCAAAGGACTTGGAAGAGCAGTTGAACGGAATGGATGGTGTCTTGAAGGGAGGATATAAGATGAACATCAACAAAAGCAAAACGAGGTTAATGGAATGTAGTCGAGTTAAGTCGGGTGATGTTGAGGGTATTAGATTAGGAAATGAGACACTTAAAGTAGTAAAGGAGTTTTGCTATTTGGGGAGCAAAATAACTGATGATGATCGAAGTAGAGAGGATATAAAATGTAGACTGGCAATGGCAAGGAAAGCGTTTCTGAAGAAGAGAAATTTGTTATCATCGAGTATAGATTTAAGTGTCAGGAAGTCATTTCTGAAAGTATTTGTATGGATTGTAGCCATGTATGGAAGTGGAACATGGACGGTAAATAGTTTGGACAAGAAGAGAATAGAAGCTTTCGAAATGTGGTGCTACAGAAGAATGCTGAAGATTAGATGAGTAGATCACATAACTAACGAGGAGATACTGAATAGGATTGGGGAGAAGAGGAGTTTGTGGCACAACTTGACCAGAAGAAGGGATCGGTTGGTAGGACATGTTCTGAGGCATCAAGGGATCACCAATTTAGTATTGGAGGGCAGCGTGGAGGGTAAAAATCGTAGGGGGAGACCAAGAGATGAATACACTAAGCAGATTCAAAAGGATGTAGGTTGCAGTAGGTACTGGGAGATGAAGAAGCTTGCACAGGATAGAGTAGCATGGAGAGCTGCATCAAACCAGTCTCAGGACTGAAGACCACAACAACAGCAACAGCTTTACTGATGTGACAAGTCCTTGATTTTAGGGGCCTTAACTTTTACATATGGACCTGGAGACAGCTGCCGCTACATGTCATCTGGAATACAGCTTCTAGTGAATGAATCGCCAATGTGAAGTTTGTTTGCCCTTCTCAAAATGGCTCAAATGGCCCTGAGTACTATGGGACTTAACATCTGAGGTCATGAGTCCCCTAGAACTTAGAGGTACTTAAATCTAACTAACCTAAGGACATCACACACATCCATGCTCGAGGCAGGATTCGAACCTGCGACCGTAGCAGTCACGCGGTTCTGGACTGAAGTGCCTAGAACCGCTCGGCCGGCTAGATGGAGATAACC
This sequence comes from Schistocerca nitens, assembly GCF_023898315.1. Taxonomy (NCBI): domain Eukaryota; kingdom Metazoa; phylum Arthropoda; class Insecta; order Orthoptera; family Acrididae; genus Schistocerca; species Schistocerca nitens. The sequence goes on along the minus strand of NC_064614.1, from coordinate 986,156,806 downwards.
CTGTATGTCCACTCACAGGAATTTTTAGAAAACTATTATTTCTATTAGAGTACAGCTCTTTTTTATCTTTGAGTCATTGTATACACAAAAATATTTTAATGTGGGTGCTAAAGACGTCGACATCGTGTGACCAAACATTGATCCAGTCTTCATCATCATCTTCACTCCCACCAACTGAATGATTGATTAATAGTGACAGACGTCACTCCCATCAGTGTCATCATCATTATTATTCTGACACTAACACCTCTTAGTCCCAATACGACACAGTCTAAAATTAAAATTGGCCTTCCATCTCGTACAAGAGCTTCTCAGAGCTCTTCTGCCGTTTATTTGTAGTATAGAACTACATTTAGGTTGTGCGTTGGGTTTACTCGTTGTATTCCAGGTCCATGTACGATGCCTCCCTTTCTTTTCTGGCCCTATGTTGTCTAGTCCTCTGCTTCGCGCAATAACGTGATCTCAATAGTTCTGTTATATTTCTTCGTTCAAAAAATCCGCGCCTTGCTATCGCAAACTTAAAGTCGTGCCACGATTTCGTATGGGCATACACGAGTTTGGTTTCTTTTACAATTTTTGGTGTCAGTACTTTTTTTTTAATATTTCAATGGACCTAGTAAATAATTCTTTTTCTGAGATCTGCTCACCGCACACAATAGTTGCAAAGCAAGATATCAAATACTTTTACTCTGATTAAAATTTTATTATTTATGTAGATAATATCGGAAGGACGTGTTTGACGCAGAATAACGTTCGATAGTTTTTTCTTGTTATTTCCACAGATCATACATCTCAAATATTTGAAAGTAATGACTATACCTTTGTGAATCGTCTACAGTAACTGTTACTGGGGCTCAACTTCCTGCGAAAATAAGAGTTTTCAGGTATGGACTTCGATTGTTAGGGATGCAAGCACTTTCTTTATCTCTGTTATTACAGAATTTGTATATTTATTGAAGAGGATGAGAACAAGGCACATCGCTGTCTCCAGCTTGATATTCTATCCTCAGTTCTCTTTGTATCGACAGGTAGAAAACGACTATACACTTTGAGTACATTCGAATTGAGCAGATATGTTAAATCGCTCACCCAGACATTAAAGACACCAAATAAAGTTATCTTAAAGCGAGATGTGTAGAACTTGTCCCCAGAACAAGAGTTTCCAGCAAAACCGGCTGATACGGCATCTTCGCCGCTGCTGCCACCTGGCTACACAGCTCGGAAACTCGATCGTTCCGGATCGACACTTCTTACATCAAAGTTAGCACCTGTCCCTTTAACGTCTTCATATCTGTTCAGGTGAATTCTTAATGCATGTCGCTTTCTCCGACAGCGATGTGAAGATCATAACTTGTTGCAGACTGATAATTCACGAGGGAGCGCTTGCTTCAAGAACCAGTGAACTAAAAGAACGAAACGAGAAGAATTTCTTCCTTTACTACAGTTTCAGAGCAACAAATATATGTCGACAGTGATCGTCAGCTGTAGCACAGAGGACACAATAGGCTGTATTAAAACGGTCACACTCTCTAATAAGGAAGCAAGTTATCACACGAAACTGTTTTCCACATGAATTTTAGGAGTTTTCCACTTCCTTTCATCTATAGTTTCGTATGTTGATTATATAGCTTTATAATAAAGATAACTGCTATAAAATAAGAATCCACTTTACCGTATATAAGACTATGGTGATATGACGTGTCCTTTTTTTGCTTAGAACAAATGGTGTACAGAAGCTCAACAGTAAATCTTTTAGCGAAATCTAGACAACAATTTTTATTGCTAAGAATTTCTAACCGGAGACGGATATCAGAAATGATTCGAAACTGGCCTTTCACTCAAGAATGGAACCTTCTTCAACATTTATTTGCCATGGTCAGTGTCCATGTAGACTACACAGAAAAAAAATTAACATGTCAAACAGTTTGCACGTCAAGAAACCATCAAACATGTTATACAATGCATTAACGTCTGTGATTGTACTATTTGACATCTCATTGCTCATCGTGACCATAGTTTTTTCATTATTAGGAGAATGACTTCTGGATAACGAAGTCCTCGTCAGAGGTTGTCAGCAGCCGATCACCGTTGACGGAAATGAAGTGTCTCGGATCTTATAGCGGAAAATGGAAATTTAGAATAACATACATATTTTAAAGTGAAGTGTAAGATAACATCGATTTACAAATCAGTGTAAAAAAACCTTAATTATGAAAGACAGACTACAAAATTCAGCCAGTTTAATAAAGCTGTGTGTTTTCTTACGATTTTGGCGTGCTTGCTATACATTCCACATAGTTCAGAAAACGTATTCTGTAACCAGTGTTACACATTGATCTACAATCCGTCTTGACCTTAGCGCTCATCTTTAGGATCATTCCAATTTCCATATTTTTTTGTCCCCAACAAATATCAAAAAGCATATGATTATTAGTTTCTGTATGTTAAGTGAGTGCTACTGCTCCGTAATTGTACATTGAATTCGCTCCAGCTGTTAATCTGTCTTTAAATATAAAAAACGAAAACCTGTCGCAAACTAAAGAACATATTAGCAACTGGAGTGTCTATATATTAATACATCTGACACATGATGCCAAAAAAGATTTCCATTTCAGAAATGAAAATTCGTCTTCTATGCAAAAAGTATTTGTTTTCAATTGTTTTTACTAATGGTATTTCCATAGGTACTGGGTGATTACAATTAAATTGCAACTACTCACAGAGGTACATTGTGGGCGGTAAGTATAGCATGGCAGCTAAACGTGTTATATATTCTAATGTGCTAGTTCCAGTTTCGGCCACCAGGTGCACATCTCGCGCTGTGAATGCAAGAAAGACATATAGAAATGTTTCCATACGTAACGAATCAGGAACGGTGCAAGTGAAATAGGTATAAAGTTGATTTTATTATTAACCGCGACTTACCCAGTTGCCGACGAGATGCTCTACACCGTCAGATTTGCACGTGCTGGCCAAAACTGGAACTAATTTATTAAACATTAGCATAACTATCAAGTTTTGCTCCCGTACACTTATAATAGCCCATACTGGATCTCCGCGGTAAGCTTCATTTTAATGATAACCACCCGGTAGTTGTCATGCAGTAATCTTTCTGTGACAGACGGAACATATAGTGGATTGTGTTTGCGAAGTATTTCATATGTCTCACATCAATGTCGAAAATGAGTTTGTATTTTTGATTTCGAAAAATATGTATAATGAAAAGAAATTGAACATTTTTATGGAAAAGAAGACTAATGTGGAGAGGTGATGGAATTGTAATGTAAAATCGCAGAGAAATAGCTTTCAGTTTTACTGTCAGATTACATGTTTAAAAGTGCCTTAGTTAACATTTAAATATCTTGGATCTCAGTACAAGAAATTCAAACAACTGTCATAAGTTTCAAATTTACAGGAAGCGAACATACAGAGAAGTTTCAATCAATAAAATCTCATGTCAAACAGATGTCCACAAAATGCTTTACGCGGAGCAACGCTCAACAGACTAAACAAAATTCCTTTGACATCATGACTATACCCAAGAACTCAGTGTCATTAAAGCAGTTCCGTACAATAATGGCTACAGTGAAAAATTAATGGGCAGGTTAATTATTAACATAAATTGCCAAAACCCCAATAAAAAGGAAATTGTTAGCACGCTATATTTAAAGACAATATCACATAAAGCACCACAGTTTTTCCCAGAATTTTATGTCAAAATATCTTGTTGCTCATATACGTATTAGTGAATGACTGTTTTAGACGACGGTAACAGTTGCAGGTGGCCTACCTAATGGTTGCCAGTGGCAACGAAAATTTGATTTTTAGTATTACGCTGCATAATAGACCGAATTTAAAAATTTGAAATGCTGTCATAATCTACTCATTAAGAAACATAATATTATGTGAAAATCTCAGTAGAGTGAGACAAGTACAGTATGTAATGCAAGTTAATGGGGATTAGTAGGAGAAACAAAACTGTAACGTTGGGATACAGCATTTGTAGTTACTGCTTGAGACAGTCACGTCGTTTAAATATCTGGGCCTAATGTTGCAAAGCGGTATGAAATGGAACGAACACGTAAGAACTGTGGTAGGAAAGCGAATAGTCGACTTCGGTTTATTGGGAGAATTTTAGGAAAGCATGGTTCATCTGTAAGGATGACTGCATATAGGACGTTGGTGCGACATATTCTTGAATACTGCTTGGGTGTTTTGAATCCGAGCGAGATCGGATTGTAGGAGAACATCGATGAAGTTCAGAGGCGGACTTCTAGATTTGTTAGCGGTAGGCTGAGTGTTACAGAGTTGCTTCGGGAACTCAAATGGGAGTCCCTGGTGGAAAGGCGACGTTCTTGTAGAGGAACACTGTTGTGAAAATTTAGAGAACCGGCATTTGAAGCTGACTGCCAAATGGTGCTACTGCTAACAATATACATTGTGTGTAAGAACCACGAAGATAAGATACGAGAAATTAATGCTCATACGGAGGCATGTAGACAGCCGTTTTCCCCTCGGTCTATTTGCGAGTGAAACAGGGAAGGGGATGACTAGTAGTGGTACAGTGTACCCTCCGTCACGCACCGTGTGGTGACTTGAGGATTATCTATGTAGATGTAGATTGTTAGAAACCCAATGTTTGTCTTGGGGCAGAGTATCTGAAGGCGCACAAATACACAGACTTCATTCCCCAAGTATTTCAACAAACGTTGCACGTAATTTCAGCCCTTTATGAAACTTTTTCTCGCTGACACTTCCACACACATTTTCGCTGTTTGTGGATTAAAATTTTAGCATCAGAACTGTAATCGAGAACAACTGCCAACTTGAGTAATTTAGAAGTAGATATCCCCGGAATAGCGAAGCGCCTTAAAGCACTTAATAAAGACATGCCTCTGGTCCAGATAGCATACCGATAAGGTTCCTTTTATAGCTTGGTTATGCAATAGCCGTATATTTAGTAATCAACTACAACCGCTAGCTTGACGAAACATACTTACGGAAAGATTGGAATGTTGCACAAGCCACACTGACACTCCGGAAAGGAAACAGGAGTGATCCGCTGAAATACAAACCCATATCACCAACGTCGATGTGCGGTAGGATTCCGGGACGTATACTGTGTTCGATAATTACGAATTACCTCGTAGGTAACGGTTGACACATACTAGGCACGAATTCAGAGAATATTGTTCTTGTGAAACGCAAATGAATCTTTATGTGCAAGCGGTTCTAGGCGCTACAGTCTGGAACCACGCTACCGCTTCGTTGGCAGGTTCGAATCCTGCCTTGGGCATGGATGTGTGTGATGTCCTTAGGTTAGTTATGTTTCAGTAGTTGTAAGTTCTAGGGGACTGATGACCTCAGAAGTTAAGTCTCATAGTGTTTAAAAAATATATTTGCACGACGTAATGAGTGCTGTCTACAGGAGATCTGAAATTGATTCCATATTTCTAGATTTCCAGAAGACTTATGACACGTTTCCTTACAAGTAATTTCTCATCAAATTGCGTGCCCATGGAGTATCACTTCAGCTGTGTGACTGGATCCGAAGTTTTTCTCAGAAAGGACACAGTACGTAATAATCAACGGAAAATCATCGAGTAAAGCAGAAGTGATATCCGGCGTTCCCCAAGGAAGTGTTATAGGCCTTCTGCTGTTCTTACTGTATTTGACTGATTTACAAGGTAATATGGGTAGTCCTCTTAGATCGTTCGCTGATGATGGTGTCATTTGCCGTCTAGTAAAATCATCAGAAGATCAAAATCAGTTGCAAAATGTTTAAGACACTGTATCTGAATGGTGTGAAAAGTGGCAAATGTCTCTCAATAAGAAAAGGTGTGAGGTCCCCCACATCAGTACAAAAAGAAATCCATTAAATTTCAGTTACACGATAGATCATAAAAATTTAAAGTCTGCCAGTTTTCCTAAATACCAAGGAATTACAAGTACGAACAACTTAAGTTGGAATTATCGGACTGATAATGTTGTGGGTAAGGCGAACCAAAAACTAAATTTTATTGGTAGAACACTTAAAACCAAAAGGGCTACTAAAAATATGTCTACACTACTCTTGTTCGTCCTCTGCTAGAGTACTGCTGTGCTGTATGGGATTCTTAACAGATGGGATTGACAGAGTACACCGAAAAAGTTCAAACAAGGGCAGCTCGCATTTTACTATCGCGAAATAGGGGAGAGTGTCACGGATATGATAAGCAAGTTAGTTTGGCACAATCATTAAAACAATGGCGTTTTCCCTCTGAATTGGAAATATTTTACTGTCGTCAACCTAAGTACGAAGAAACGATCATCACAGTAAAATTGAGAAATCAGGGCTCGTGCAAAAAGGTTTTTGTTCATTTTCTCCATTCGCTGTTAGAGTGGAAAGGTAGAGAAATAGACTGAAGATGGTTCGAAAAACCCTCAGCCAGGCACTTAAATATGAACAGTAGAATAATCATGCAGATGTATATGTAGACGTAGAGCGGGTATGAAATTTTAATTTATTACTCCTTTACTAGTGACTCCATTCACAACACAGTTTTGCAGACACTATCTATATGTATCGTTGAATGTACCTGAAAAATTATGTTATTTTACGACACATAGTTTGGGAGATATGACGTCATAAACATTGACATGCGTGAAAAATTTACCTTTGCTTAAAATGGACGGCAAATTACCCATACTATATCCATCCAGCGTTTCATAATGAGAGCATTTAGCAACTTCCAACAAACTTTAAGCACAATTTCGAACCTTTTTTAAACTTCATCTCGCTTACATGCTCGATGCCAAATATTTAACATATTACCGTAACTCATTTGTAAAATTATCAGGCCTCTGAATCTGTTTTATACACGCGAGCTCGCTTCCTTAATAATCAGGGGCTTACTGGTGACGAAAACAAAGGACTAAGCAATCCACAACGTCATAAGAGAACAGAAAGTCATACAGTTGTTAATAAAATTCAAGCTTAAATGCTACTAATATCCAGCGACTTGTACAGGTGTAACAGGAATAAATTTAAATATACAGTTCCATGAACACATATACGATCGTTGCTCAAAAAGCAGAATTAATTCCATCTTTGTCTTTCATGTTGCTTACATGTTGTTGAAAGCACAAAATATAGAACTGCTGCAGTTGGCGGACGAAGGCATGCATAAGAATATGCTCTTAGAAACAAAAATTTATGGTTGCAAGTGGACATTTCCAAAGACATCCTACATGGAAGCGTGACAGGACGTCAGAAATAATACACTTTTATATTTAAAAATGCCAATTTAACTGTCACTCTACAGTACCAATACTAGCCACATATTAATTGTTCAGCTAGATGTATAATCATTCAAAGTCTGTCTTTAAATGCGCTAATTCAAATGTAGCTACTTCATTTAATTAATCGTCTACTATATTTGTGCTCCACTGATCGGAATAAGCAAAATCCTATCGCGGCCAGAGTCCATTTGAATAAAATGCTTCTGGGTGTGTGTGAGCGCGTCATATGCGATACTACGGACGTCTCGGCTGCTGTCCGTGACCCCGATGAGAACTGCCAGTAAAAGCGGCCGTAACGTTGACAGTTTCATTCATATGATGCGTGCTCCCACACCTACAACAGTTTTTTTGAAAAAGCAGTTACTTGTTTGAAAACAATCTAGCACAAACAATTACGGCAAACAAACAGTATGGTAAGTAATGACTACCACACTGCATGTAACATTTATTTTCAGAACTGCAAAAGTTTGTAGCTCGTCAGTAGTAACTCCAAACCCCCGATGTTATGAATTGTTTTCTTAACATACATGATATTTAGTTTCCGATATTAACAAAAACGTACGTTCACGTTATGTTGAATAAAGAGCTGCATCAGCACATCACTGAATGTAAAAATGTGTGTTTCATGTATGTAGAGATAAGCTGTCACAGAACACAGAATAAAGGCAAGTGTACGTAACTTTAAGATTAGACCGAAACATACGTCTTGGAAAACATGGTATCCAAAGTAATAGCTTGTTTCTTACAGGGCAGCTACAGTGCGCCAATAACAACCGACGTAAACGTTCTGATGATTGAGGTAGAACTGTATCGAACATGGAGGAGAGCTCGCAACGCGTACTGACATAAAGTTGTATAAAAATTGACCCGTATCTATAGTTTTTCAAGTAACTTAATTGACATTTATTTTTATTTACTTATAGCAGCCTACATGGTCATTTCTGTACCAAGTTTGTCTTCTAGAATATTTGTTTTTTTTCACATCTTTTTTGCCACTGGAAACCCTGCTACACCGAATGCCAGCAATCTGTTTTTCTCAGTAATACGCGTTCGATACGTTAATTACTGCTTCACATACTCTGGCGTTGATATTGGGGCAGAACTGCCTTATGCTGAACAGCGCTAAATAGGAGCAGAGTTAGAGCACCTTCGTTTCATTACTTACAGCTCAATGTACTGTAGTGCTAACGGGTATGCACAGCAGACTCGCTATTGCTGTGTTTACCAATTTGTGAGTTATGACTGCTGACCACGGAACAAGCAGCCTGGTAATACGAATCAGGCAGTCTGTTAAAATTCGCTAATCGTCGTGATACATTCCAGGAGGACTCCTGTTCACCACGGGATTTGTGCGTTTCTATGGTGGCAAGAGATTTTCAGTGCCATTATTTATTTGAGCCTGTTAAGGATCTGTGTTACAGATGGCGGCCTTTGTGCGTATTGTTCTCGATTGGCACCTTAACAGCTCTGAATATACTTGTTCACCTTCCAAAACTTTAACATATCCTTTAACAGATGTTACTTATTTGATTGCTTAGCATTGTAAACATTGCGTTTGAACATCGCATGGGCTGGGAATGTTGTTCCAGTTTTCAGTGGCAGTTCGAATTAAGTCTCGTGCGGTCGCCTAAACTGTGAGCGACGTGAGACCGTAGCTTGAGGCTTAATTTGCTACTACAGTTATTTTAGATAATACTACACATTTTACACATGCAAAACTTACTTCGGGTTTTGCTAAATGTTAAGACTTGAAACGCGTACGTTTCATATGTAATCATTACCAGCGATGGCGAGACATGACAGAATCTCTGACCAGAGAATTATTTATCGTTGCTAGTCTGCGCTTGATCGCGCGAGTCGACAGTTGGAGAGTAGTAGCAGTCTGATACAGTTGTGTGTGGCGAGTCGGCATGCTCTGCCCACGAGTCTGGTCAGGAATGTGGTGGACGATATGTATATTATTGTAGAAGGTAATGAAGCAGCATTGCGCTCAGCTAATAACGTATGTTAATTGTAATTAATTTGTTCAAAAAATGCCCCAATAATAATTTTCCTATAAAGTAACTTTTTTAAAGAAAAAGATTCATTTCAAGTTAAATAATATTTCCTATGTATTCCCTCCAAGAATCAAAATTAAATATACGCCAGCATTGCACAGAGATGTGCCGAAAAATAAGAGCAGATATAGATGCAGTGTTACTGAGGTAAGAATTTATCAGGTTTAATTATTCCACAGGGCCGAAGGTCAGCGTAGCTGCCCTTATAAAATTTATCAGGTTTAATTATTTGTGTTAAGATGTTACATACTGTTCTTGGTTCAGTATTTAATTAACATTATTGTGGGTTTAATGAGCAATCATCTTAACGTTAATTTTGTGGGGATTTTACATTTGGACCATTATTATTCTTTAATTTTGCAAGCAGGTTACGCTTGTCTCATTTTTATTATTCAGTTTTGTGGAAGGACAACATTTCACTTAACATTGCCTTTCATATTCTTGCTAGGAGGTTACACTTGGCGACATCCGGACCAGGATCGTATTTCTTTGTGAATCTTCTGATAAGTAGTCAGATATCTGCTCTTATTTACTTATTATAATTAGCATTTGGCGCTACGCATTTTCTAATCTGTCAACTTTCTTCCATAGATCATCGGCAATTAGTTGCTCTGTGTTGTATTTGTGTCTGTTGGATTTTGTATTGTCTTGATTTCATTTGTGAATAATTGTATTTTGTGTAAAAATGCCGCGAAAAACTGTTAATAGTACATCGCGAGGTATAATGAATGAAATAACCGATTCAAATAACTTGACTGATAGTAGTTGCGACACGCCGTGTAATGAGGACAATCCTCCATTTACAGTCAATGAGTGCGTACTGACCAATAGTAATGATTTTATTACTAATGATGAGCAAATAAATTCAATTGTGTCCTCTGTTAATTTTACGACAATTGATGACGCAGGGCGTTCTGTTGCAATGAGCGCTGCCCATCTTGAAACACCCAATTTGCAGGATTTACGTGACGAACGGACAGATTTTTTTTAATGAAAATTAACAATGTAATCAGAATACGACAGATTTATTTAATTCCGGTGTAGTGATTAACAGTGCACATCCGATTAACAAACCTTTTCAAGAATCACGGCATAACCAAGTGGTTACAGAAAACGTGACAAATGCAAATACACCAACACACAGCACAGAAAATAGAGTCGCTAATTTTGGCTCGGATCAAATTATGGCATTGTTGCTACATATTAATGAACGTATTGAAAAAGTAGATAACAATTCCAAACAACAGAATGAAAGGCAAGACAACAATCACAAACAACTTAGTGAAAATCTCAAACAACAACTTAATGAAAATAACGAAAATCTCAAACAACAGCTTAATGAAAAATTAGACAACAATTCGAGACAGCTTAGTGAACAGATTAGAGCCGTTGCCGCGCAGTGTCATGATACTAAAGAACAATTACATGAGGAAATTGAGGCTTGTTGTAGGAAAAGTAGTGAAGAAATTAGATCTGTTGCTCAAGAATTAAGGAATATGCAAACAGCTGAAACAGAAACACTTAGAGACGAAATTAGTGGAGTCGCTAAACAATGCTCTGAAAAAGCAACACAGTTACGCGACGAGTTTAAATTAATGACAGCAGAACTTTCGCGCACAATTGATGCAAAGATAGACGCGAAATTCGAACAACAGAACAGTCAAATTGACGAACGTTTTAATCTTCACCTACAAAACAGTGATGCGCGTTTCCGTAAATTTATACAGGATCAGAATAAAGTAAAACCACAAGTCATGGAAACAATCACCGCACAGAGGCAGGAAGATAAACGTAAATTGTTTGCGAAAGCAAAAACATACGTAGACAACAATATTGCTACAGTGTCAGACGAAATTAACACAATCAAGCAGTTGAACACAGAATTACGTGATGAAATTTCCAATCTTAAATCGAAAACAGACACACACACAACAGACTTTCAGACAGTGACCGACAGACTCGAACAATTAGAGCTAACACAGGATTCCGATGTCATCAAAGCTGACGTTAAAAAATTGAGCGAAACCACACGTAAAATACAAAGACAAATTAATGCTTCTGACACTAAAAACGATGATCAAGTAAAAATACTGACTGAAAAATATGATGAATTGGCCAGTCGTATTGACGTTATAGAAAATAATAATGACAGCGAATCTGACGATACTGCACCGATCTCGTTTAACCAAACACCTGAATTCCAAAATTTACAGCAGACGATCAGTGAGATAGATTCGTGTAATAATACATTACGTAGAAAATTGTCAAGTTTACAGCAAGAAGTAACAGAGATGAAAAATGTTTCAGCGTTTAACACATCACAGCAGATGCCACTTTGCGAACATTTGTCAGATTCACGCAGCGTGTATAATTTGGGTAATTTACAGAGAGTACGCGACTTAGATTCCAAACAGTCACAGACAAATAGGTTCTCATACAATCCTGAACCTTTTCCGACATACAGAGACGATAATTTTGATTACAAACATTTTCTATCAGTGAGAAAATTTAAAGTATTTAAAAATGCCAGAACACAGATTCACCCACTAGATTGGATACAACAATTTAGCTTTGCTTTTCCACCGACTTGGCCCATAACACATAAACTTGAATTTATTTGCAGTTTTTTGGAAGGCGAACCGGCAACTCTTATGAGACCGATCGCGAGACAATGTTATTCAGTAGAAGAATTTCAGAATGCTTTTCTGTCAGCGTATTGGTCGAAGACGACACAGCGCGGAATTAAGGATCAATTAATTAGTTTACCAAATTATGAGAACTCAAATTTTTCCACTGTCACGCAATTTTTTGAGCACATGGTCCAACAAAACCAGTACTTAAGTGAACCTTATAGTGAATCTGCACTTATTCAACTATGTATCTCTAAATTACCACGATCATTAAGAGTGTCTCTTTTAACGGGTCAGCAGAAGGAAAACATTTCGGCGTTCAGAGATCTGTTACAGCTTTTGGAAGTACAGCAATCGGATTATTCCTTTACTAACAAAAATTTTTCTTATGATAACCAAGGTCAACAAACGTACAGCAATCACGATCAGCCACATAATTTCAATAGCAAAGGTAACAGACGCTCTAGGAACGACAACCACCAGAACTTTAATAACAGACAAAATTTTAATTATTAGTATCGAGAAAATTATCAGCTAGAAGAACCACATTTTGGTAACAGTAGACGTTTTTCTCCGCAACAGCATCAAAGCCAGCCGGTTAGCATACCTAACCAACAATGCAGTGTGCAAGGTCAGCCAGGCTTTAATGTTTCGCCGGGTGCACGAATAGTCTCAGCCCCAACAAATAATAACGCATGGCAGCAAGGAAATAACTATGTACAGAAAACACAGTATTTCAATTCGTATCGCAATGCACCGTATAGGAATGACTATCACGACAGACGTAAAAATAATGAACACAATTATCAACATACGTTTAATAACAGTCGGTCTTACCAGCAGCAAAATGATCAGCAACAACATATTCTCATGAACGAACCAGACAGTAGGTATCATCCAGAGCGTAATACGTCTGGAAGAAATAATAGAACAGTACAAATAGTGGAAATGCCATAGCATCCTCCTGAAAATAGTAACACGTCGGATAGAATTTGACTAGATACAGTACAGGTCACATCTTCCAGTAAAACAAGCACTACTTTTGACACGCAGAATGTTGTTCACGAAAATGTAATTACTTTTGACGACATCAGAGATACTCTTTTGCAGGAAAGACCAATTGTTCAGAAAACCATTTCACACCCTGTCATCGGAATTAAAATTGGATCATCGAAATTTTCAGCAGTAATCGATTCCGGATCACCTATATCAGTAATAAATGAAGAAATTTTCAACGAGTGTAACAAAGAGAATACCTATCCTACATTACCATTAGGCAAAACGAAAGTGAAAGGAGCAGTATCGAGTAAAGGAGTAGACGTTAAATTACAGACACATTTATCAATTTTCATTGCAGGTCACACATTTCACTCAAATTTTTGGATTGTTCCTTTATTGACAACAGACGTTATTTTAGGTACTAATTTTCTGGTACAACACGACGCAGTTATTGATTTTCAAAATTCCTATTTAATGTTGAAGGATGAATATGTACAATTGGCTTTAGAATTTCAGCACTAATTATCTGCAGAAGAACAAACAATTAATCGCACAGAGGTCATTTCCGTAACACGTAGCATCGACTGCAATTCCACATTGTTCACGGATACGTACGTACATAAATATAATACTCCAGACGAAGCGGACTACGACGTTATGCAAATGATTTGTGATAAAGTTAAACAGAGTAGTGCAAATACAGACGACGAACGCACGCAACTACACAAAATTCTTTTACAGCAAGCTCCAGTTTTTGACAACGTTCCTGGTACTATGTTCGGTTTTATGTATGAATTTCAAGTCAAACAGCACGACACATTTAATGCCAAGCATTATTCCATTCTATATATCCATAGAGAACTAGTTAAGAAAGAATTGCAAGATATGCTCGACCAAGGAATTATTGAACCGGCAGTTAGTCTGTACATAAACCCGCTCCATATTGTTAAGAAAAAAGATGGTTCTCTTCGCCTCGTACTTGATTCGCGTCACACCAATGACATTATTATTAATGAAACAGATCGCCCACAGACACTAGAAGAACTTCTACAGAAATTTCACGGTACTGCTATTTATTCTACATTAGATCTGAAATCGGGATTTTGGCAAATTCAGCTCCATCCGAACTGCAGAAAGTACACAGCATTTCTCTGTTTTGGTGACTGTTATCAATTTTGTAAATTACCATTCGGTTTAACTATTTCTTCTGCAGCTTTTATTCGCGGTTTAAATACAATACTCCCGACAGAACTTAAAGACAGAATTACAACGTACGTAGACGACATTCTTATTGCAGAAGCTAACTGGTCTGAACACAATCTGATCCTTGAACAACTGTTGCAAACTTTTCGTGCACAAGTACTCACAGTTAATCTCAGTAAATCGCACTTTGGTAAACTTCTATAAAATTTCTTGGACATGTAATTTCAGCAGAGGGCATTGCGCCTGACCCGGAAAAACTTCAAGCTTTACGTGACATTACTGTTCCTACGACGAAGAAACAACTACGCAGCTTTTGGGGTTTAATTAACTTTTTTCGTAAATTTATTCATTACTCTGCTTTAGACACACCTAGATTATGTCAATTGACAGGTAAAAACACTATTTGGTCCTGGGATAAGCAAGCACATTCTGAATTTGTGAACCTGAGAGAAGCCTTGTTAAATGCACCACTTTTATCGCACCCAGATCTTACCAGAAATTTTTCCATTGCCACCGACAGTTCTAACACTGCTTTAGGCGTACATATTTTTCAGGAAATAGAAGAAGATGGTTCTACAATATTTAAAAACATCGCGTTTGCAAGTCGCATTCTGTCACCTCCTGAACGAAATTATTCCACTACAGAACTGGAAACATTGTGTGTTGTTTGGGCTTTTACGAGATTTAGGCATTTTCTTTATGGAAGACATACTACCGTTTACACAGACCACAGAGCAATACAATTTTTACTTTAGGCTAAATTCAGACACGACAGATTAAGCAGATGGAAACTTTATTTGCAGGAATTTAATTTTACAGTAGTTCACATTCCCGGCACACAAAATGTTGTAGCAGACCCGCTGTCTCGTTCTGTCGGCAACAATCAGCAAGACGTCGCAACCAACTTCTGCAAAGCAAATTTCAGCGTCATGTACATTCAACAAGTTGCATTTGAAAATTTTATTTCGTCGTCATTACAGGACGTAGCACAAGAGCAAAGTAAAGACAACGTGTGGAAAGAGATTAAACACCTCTGGCAAGATAGGAATAATGTTACGATTAGAAACCATTACACTGTACGCAATGACATTCTGTTTCGCCGCTCTCATCCTGACATCAACAATTGGTTATTATGCATTCCTGACGAACTTGTTAACAAATTAATCTGGTATACTCATTTAAGTTACGCTCATTACGGAGCTAGAAAATGTTTTCTTATACTGAGACAGAACTGTTATTTTACCAACATGGAGAAACGTATACGACGAGTTTTAGCGTCATGTAAAATCTGTCAGAAAGCTAAATCAGACACGACTTCACATATTCCTCCATTAAATCCTATTGTTCCTGTTAAATTAAGACACATGGCCGCTGTAGACATTTTTCGTCCGATTCCCAGAACTAATAGAGGTTTTTGCTTCATCTATGTCGCTGTTGAACTTACTTCAAAATTTGTTACCTTCACTCCGTTACGCAAAGCTACTGCTAAAACTGTCTCGAAAGCATTTGTAAAACATTTTCTATTTTATGTAGGGCATGTGATGAAAGTAATTTCCGACAATGGACCACAATTTCGATCTGCTATATGGACACGTATGTTACGAGCTAGAAACATTTCTCCGATATATATATCCAGGTACCATGCTTCTTCGAACCCTTGTGAACGAATAATGAAAGAAATTGGTAAGCTGTGTAGAATTTACTGCCATAAAAGACATATTGATTGGGACACACACATACACTCATTCCAGGATGTAATTAATTCCACACCGAATGAATCTACTATGCTATCTCCGTCCATTATACTGAAAAATGTAGAACCACGTAACAAAATTAAAGAATTGGTAACATTTCCTACATCTCGTCGACTACGACACCATGAAATAATTGACATTGCGCTGAACAACATCAAACGTGCCACAGAGCGCCGGAGAAGACAACAAAAACAGGTTTGTACACGCCGTGACTTTCACGTTGGACAGAAGATATTAGTACGTACACACTATTTATCCAGCAAAATAAAAGGTAGGTGCAGTAAATTTGAACTTCTATACGCAGGTCTATATCGAATTCGCAGCATTCCTCACCCCAATGTTGTACACGTCGAAACTTTGAGAACCAGAAAATCGAAAGGGAACCACCACATATCTAACATCAAACCCTTTATTGAATGAACATACTTTATGATTTATCACACTGTAATGCCATTTCCTAATTTTTTTATGACCACTTATACAATTATATTCATGTGAATACTTACTGATGATTATCGCATTTTTTCTTGGCAAGTGCCCGGCAAGGTAAGGTTAGCAGGTCGCTTTTCTTGTCGTTACACATCAGACCGTGCATATTTTCCAGATGAACTTACACATTTTATGACCACTTATGCAATTATATTTATATAACTACTTACTGATGATTGTCGTATTTTTCTTGGCAAGTGCCCGGCAAGGTAAGGTTAGCAGGTCGCTCTTCTTGTCGTTACACATCAGACTGTGCATATTTTTTCCAGATAAACTTACTTATCTTATGAATAATTATGCAATTTTATCTAGTGACATATTAATTTTGTTAAAGTCTCTCCCCATTAAAGTCTCTAATTCTCGCCTCTATTAACTACACAACATACAAGCTGTACACAAACAAGATTACATCTCTTGTCGTTATACACCCTAGACCGTGCATATTTTCCATTTTTATGTGTGTACGATTGTTTTCCTGTTTGTTTGTATGTACTATGAAATATTTAAGATATAACAAACACCAGCTGACTTTGACATTTTTGCCCTATGATATCTCAACATCGTGACTGTTTTACATTTCTTGCTGCTGCTTTGTGATATTCTGTGTACATTTTTACATCTGAACACTGTCTATGTTTTTTTTAACATAATACGTTTTCTGTCATGCTATGCTGTATGCTTAATTATATCACTATAAACCAGTTTTTATCTAATGGGTATATGAATTAAATGCAAGACATTAATTTTTGTTCATCATTTTCAGAAAGAAATAACGTGTAAAGGAAATAAATTAAACAGAAATGGGAATTTCACCTACGGAATAAACGAAAGAAGATGCAAAAACCTTATGAGGAAGAGTAAATGGATCAGAATTAACAAACATTAACAAGAATATACTATACACATCGTAGAATAGCAGTCTTAACTAATTTTTTCTTTCAGAATACGAAGCGATTGATGCAGGCTGTCAGACAGAACTTCACATCTTAGTTTTAGTGAGGAAATATGCTAGAAATAAAGAATTGTTGTGTAATGAATAATGAAGTGATTTTTTTGCAGATGATGTATTTATGCTCTGTAGTTATTTAAGTATTTGTTGCAGTTCGTTTTGACAGTATGTGTTGTATTGCATAGTATGATGACCGAAGGTTTTGGAAAGGACAGCTAGAGAACACATTTTATACACATTTCACTACCTGTTAATTCGAAGTTCACTACTTTTCAGCATAAAATGCGTTTCTTGTTTCAGTCTAATAATCCATTTTTGTATATTTTTCAGGAGAAATTATTCATGAAATTAATGTACTATAAGCAGTTCTTCATTAAACCCATGTCATTTATGAATGTGATTACATATACTCTACTTGTTTCATAATCTTGATACAGCTGACTCATGACGAATGACGTTACACATCTTCATTTGCAGTAATAACTCAAAAGCAACTATTGTTATAAATTATCGAACCCAACGCAATGCATTGCTAGCACAAAAAATGCTATGTAAATGGCAAATGAATGCCACTGATTAATGTAATAAGGTGAACTATAAAGACAATGGTTACTATAGATTAGTTATGGCATTTATTAACTCACGTTCTCTGTAAATGACTTCTGATGACTGTAATTGGGCAATGAATGCCAATGTTCTCTGTAAATGATTTATGATGGTAATTAGGCAATGAGTGCCTATGTTCTGTGTAAATGACTTCTGATGATTGTAATTGGGCAATGAATGCCAATGTTCTCTGTAAATGATTTCTGATGGTAATTAGGCAGTGAGTGCCAATGTTCTGTGTAAATGACTTCTGATGATTGTAATTGGGCAATGAATGCCAATGTTCTCTGTAAATGATTTCTGATGGTAATTAGGCAATGAGTGCCTGTGTAAATGACTTCTGATGATTATAATTAGGCAATGAATGCCCATGTTCTCTGTAAAGTTACTCATGAACATTATTCTGTAATACTACGTACATGGTACAGAAATGTTCAATGACTAGGCAATGAGTGCCACCCATTACTAGGGTAATTCTCAATGAAGACTAGTATGTGACTTAATGTCCTTCACCTTCTGACCTAATTACCAGAAATTACTGCAATATACATTTGTCCTGTCTATCCTCATGATCATGGAGCACTACATTTGGTTTTTGCACTAATTCGACGTTGGCCTACTTTACAAGAACGTGGTGTTGACACGACATGCTGTCCACCACAATGAGCGATGAAGATGCTATTATGGTCCCACTGTTTGGTGTACCTAGTGTACTACCAAAAGGATAACATGGAATATTACTACGACATTTCAGTGTCTTGGCTACACTGATTAATACTTCAAGGAAAAGAACTTCAGATTGTCTCACTCGGTGTTGTGCTTCTGTAGAAAGATATGGACTTTCAGTGCAGCTGCGTGCAACCTAAAGTGCTACAACCATGACGCAATCCTTCCTATTCCTTTCCTAATTCTTGTAAAATGAAAAAGTCATATACAGTGCGTGTGCACTTCCTTTCATTTGTTAATAAGATCAGTTGTCCTGAAATTACTAAAGACTTCTGTAGTGCATGTGCACTTTATTTCACTCCTTGATATGTTCATTTGTTGAAGAAAAATACTAGAGAGTATTACAGTGCATGTGCACTTTATGCCATTTGTACTCATTACGTATACATTTTGTGGTTTTCTGACATGCTCTGTACTACAGTACGTGTGCACTTTTGTCATTTCTCAATATGATTTGTACTCGTTGCCTATACATTTGTTATTTCCTGATATGTTCACTACTTCAGTGCGTGTGCACTTTGCGCCATTTGTACTCATTATGTATACATTTTGTAGTTTTCTGATATGTTCTGTACTACAGTGCGTGTGCACTTTTGTCATTTATTAATACATTTTGTGATTTGATGATATATTCTGTACTACAGTGCGTGTGCACTTTTGTCATTTATCAATATGATTTGTATTCATTGTATATACACTTTGTGATTTGTGATATATTCTGAACTACAGTGCATGTGCATTTTTGTCATTTTGTTAACATGATTTCTACTCATTGTATATATATTTTGTCATTACCTGATATGTTCTGTACTACTGTGCGTGTGCATTTTTGCCAATTGTGAATATGTTTCGTACTCATTGTATATATTTTGTCTTTGCCTGATATGTTCTGTACTCAGTGCATGTGCACAATATTTACTTCCTGTTCTACACCTATATATATCTGTATATATTCTGTAATTGTAAAGTTAATTAGTTAAGAAAAAATTTGTTGCTCATGGCAAGTCCAAATGACTCACCATCGCTGCCAAAGTTTTGCCCCCCCAGTGGAGGGTTATGAAACGCGTACGTTTCATATGTAATCATTACCAGCGATGGCGAGACACGACAGAATCTCTGACCAGAGAGTTATTTATCGTTGCTAGTCTGCGCTTGACCGCTCGAGTCGACAGTTGGAGAGTAGTAGCAGTCTGATGCAGTTGTGTGTGGCGAGTCGGCATGCGTCCCCGGTGTGCTCTGCCCACGAGTCTGGTCAGGAATGTGGTGGACGATATGTATATTATTGTAGAAGGTAATGAAGCAGCATTGCGCTCAGCTAATAACGTATGTTAATTGTAATTAATTTGTTCAAAAAATGCCCCAATAATAATTTTTCTATAAAGTAACTTTTTTAAAGAAAAAGATTCATTCAAGTTAAATAATATTTCCTATGCATTCCCTCCAAGAATCAAAATTAAATATACGCCAGCATTGCACAGAGCTGTGCCGAAAAATAAGAGCAGATATAGATGCAGTGTTACTGAGGTAAGAATTTATCAGGTTTAATTATTCCACAGGGCCGAAGGTCAGCGTAGCTGCCCTTATAAAATTTATCAGGTTTAATTATTTGTGTTAAGATGTTACATACTGTTCTTGGTTCAGTATTTAATTAACATTATTGTGGGTCTAATGAGCAATCATCTTAACGTTAATTTTGTGGGGACTTTACATTTGGGCCATTATTATTCTTTAATTTTGCAAGCAGGTTACGCTTGTCTCATTTTTATTATTCAGTTTTGTGGAAGGACAACATTTCACTTAACATTGACTTTCATATTCTTGCTGGGAGGTTTCAGACTGTCAACAATGAACTTAGACTTCTGCGCCTGGGATCTGTTTTTATAAAACTATTTACGCTGTGTGATCAGGTGATGATTTTAATCGGCTACTGTTGCAGAAAATTATCATTAGGATTACTTGTGAGATCTTGTTGTGGTTGTATACGAGTATGCTACTGGGTTTATCGATCGTTTCTGATCCCGTTTGTTAAATAGATGGCAAGATTAGTGGGGAGAGAGATTAGGTGCTTATTCTGAGAATGCTTTTCTAATTTCATATTTGTTTTTTTCACAGATCTCCTGTATATGTGATAAATTACGAAGGTTGCACAATTCCACTAAAATATAAATGTCATGTGACTGGGGCCTCCCGTCGGGTAGACCGTTCGCCGCGTGCAAGTCTTTCGATCTGACGCCACTTCGACGACTTGCGCCTCGATGGGGTTGAAATGATGATGATTAGGACAACACAACACCCAGTCCCTGAGCGGAGGAAATCTCCGACCCAGCCGGGAATCAACCCGTGCCCTTAGGATTGACAGTGTGTCGCGCTGATCACGCAGCTACCGGGGACGGACGCACTTCCAGTTTACAATGTGAAACAAGAAAACAAAAATTATAATGTAATGCTGGTTAAGCGTCCATCAGTCCAGCTAGGAGGTGTTCGTGTTTTCCCTTCATTTTTCTGCTCAATGACCATACTCGACAAGTAGGCTGGATATTACTGATAACAGGACGGCGAGAGCATTAATGTTGCCGACTGTTTTGCAATCTCGAAGGCTAATCAGAACTTTACGCTGGCGATGAGTGGCTGCCTGACTTCGTCCACAAACGTACTCCCTCCCCCCTCCGCCCCCCCCCCGCCATCTCAATCAACCACGCCCCCCCTCCCCCCCCCCAATACCACACAAAAGTTTTCCGTTCCGTGTCGTATGAAGCTTTATGCTTCGAAACCCGTCGTGGAGTAAATTAACAAACTACTGTAAACTGATGCGCATTTTGTTCCATAAATAATCAAACTTTGTTTCTGCTTATGATGGATGCACGCTGGACGCAATAGAATCATCTGTCGCGAAGAGTGATTCTGTAATTTCCCTACACAGTGTTTCGTGACATGATCGTCTCACATAGTGTTTCGGTAATACTCGTGCTGACTGAACCGGCTGGTAACAAATCTAGTAGGACACCTCTGAATTTATCGGAAGTCTTCCTTTCATAGGACTTACTGCGTATCCCTGAAACTCGAGCAGTACTCAAGAAAATGTCGGACACGTGTTCTGTACACGATCTCCTGTAAAGGTGCGCTACACTTCCCCAGGACGCTCCCGAAAAGCCGTAGTAGGCCAGTAGCCTTTTCTGAAACTAACGATATGTGGTAGTTCCATCTCGCGTCGTTTCATCAATGTTACACCCGGAAATTTAATCCATGTTACTTACAGGAGCAACATACTATTAACGCATTCGAAGAAAACAGTTTTTTTCATACCCATTCGCATTAACATACATTCACCTACATTACATTGTGCTTTGCAGAAGCTTGCAGACTGTTGTTTCTCTTTTTTCATTCTGATGTCTAACTTAATGCAGTCCTCTTCGGTAGCATATACACTGCGCGTTACTAATCGTACATGTCTGCATAGCTACTACAACCTAGATCTACTCTATTCAAATCTTGATCTTCCTCTTTAACGCCTTCCCTCTCCAAAATTAGCTATACTTTCATTCCTTATGGCGCGTCCTCTCAACGTATACCTTCTTTCACTCAAAGTTATGCAGCGAGGCTCCTTTCCTACTGCAATTTCTATTTCCTTCTATTATCTCTTCGATTCTCCAGAATTATTTTTGATCGCCACGTTTGAAAATCTACTGTCTCCTTTTACATGTCTTGGCCAAAATATTCATTCCCTTACGCGTTTCGGCTTTCGCCATACATACCTGGTATCAGTGAAGGAACATTTTGGTAGTACCATAAGACGTGCATTGTACATCTAAATAAAGCCCTCAACAGAAATTCACCTGTGTAATACGGACACAAAATATTTATTCAGCCTTCAGTGCTGCCAAGTAAGTACAAATTGATTTTACAATACAGTGATCGAAGTCAAAACAGCCGCTACGTGTTACGACAGTAGTCGCGACTACGAAACATCGTAATTTTTTATATACAACAATAATGTACAGTTAATGAAAACACTAAACATTAACAATAATTTTCCTTTTCTGCTAGTGTATGATATAATGCACAATTGCTACAAAATTACATTCAGCGAACAATGTGCAAACCAGCATATAAAGAAGTAAGTGCCCAAATCCCAAATCAGTGTTGGAAAAATACTGCATAATTAAGTATAAAACAATTTGCGAATTTATAAACAAATCAAGAGTGTACGAATATTAAATATATAAAAAGTATAAAAAAGACAATACAAAGGTATACGTAGTAAAACCTAATCAGTACTGTAACGTAAACCCACGACAAAATAACAAAAGAAGTACAATCGTTGAGATGCAAAACTCAGGTAAGCGTAGAAAAAGTATAGAATAAAGACTAATTTCGAAAAGGACTTGACCAACTCACATCACATTTTTCATGATACTGTGATGAACATGGAAACTTAAAGAGACATTTGGAGAAAAGAGAGCCACTTGTATGAATATCAAGAGCTCAGATGGAAACCCAGTTCTAAGCAAAGAAGGGAAAGCAGATAGGTGGAAGGAGTATATAGAGGGTCTATACAAGGGCGATGTACTTGAGGACAATATTATGGAAATGGAAGACGATGTAGATGAAGATGAAATGGGAGATAAGATACTGCGTGAAGAGTTTGACAGAGCACTGAAAGACCTGAGTCGAAACAAGGCCCCGGGAGTAGACAACATTCCATTGGAACTACTGACAGCCTTGGGAGAGCCAGTCCTGACAAAACTGTACCATCTGGTGAGCAAGATGTATGAGACAGGCGAAATACCCTCAGACTTTAAGAAGAATATAATAATTCCAATCCCAAAGAAAGCAGGTGTTGACAGATGTGAAAATTACCGAACTATCAGTTTAATAAGTCACAGCTGCAAAATACTAACGCGAATTCTTTACAGACGAATGGAAAAATGGTAGAAGCCGACCTCAGCGAAGATCAGTTTGGATTCCGCAGAAATGTTGGAACACGTGAGGCAATACTGCCCCTATGACTTATCTTAGAAAATAGATTAAGGAAAGGCAAAACTACATTTCTAGCATTTGTAGACTTAGAGAAAGCTTTTGACTATGTTGACTGGAATAGTCTCTTTCAAATTCTGAAGGTGGCAGGGGTAAAATACAGGGAGCGAAAGGCTATTTACAATTTGTACAGAAACCAGATGGCAGTTATAAGATTCGAGGGGCATGAAAAGGAATCAGTGGTTGGGAAGGGAGTAAGACAGGGTTGTAGCCTGTCCCCCATGTTATTCAATCTGTATATTGAGCAAGCAGTAAAGGAAACAAAAGAAAAGTTCGGAGTAGGTATTAAAATCCATGGAGAAGAAATAAAAATGTTGAGGTTCGCCGATGACATTGTAATTCTGTCAGGGACAGCAAAGGACTTGGAAGAGCAGTTGAACGGAATGGACAGTGTCTTGAAAGGAGGATATAAGATGGACATCAACAAAAGCAAAACGAGGGTAATGGAATGTAGTCGAATTAAGTCAGGCGATGCTGAGGGAATTCGATTAGGAAATGAGACACTTAAACTAGTAAAGGAGGTTTGCTATTCGGGGAGCAAAATAACTGATGATGGTCGAAGTAGAGAGGATATAAAATGTAGACTGGCAATGGCGAGGAAAGCGTTTCTGAAGAAGAGAAATTTTTTAACGTCGAGTATAGATTTAAGTGTCAGGAAGTCGTTTCTGAATGTATTTGTATGGAGCGTAGCCATCTATGGAAGTGAAACTTGGACGATAAATAGCTTAGACAAGAAGAGAATAGAAGCTTTCGAAATGTGGTGCTACAGAAGAATGCTGAAGATTATATGGGTAGATCACATAACTAATGAGGAAGTATTGAATAGGATTGGGGAGAAGAGAAGTTTGTGGCACAACTTGACATGAAGAAGGGACCGGTTGGTAGGACATGTTCTGAGGCATCAAGGGGTCAGAAATTTAGCATTGGAGGGCAGCGTGGAGGATAAAAATCGTAGAGGGAGACAAAGAGATGAATACACTAAGCAGATTCAGAAGGATGTAGGTTGCAGTAAGTACTGGGAGATGAAGAAGCTTGCACAGGATAGAGTAGCATGGCGAGCTGCATCAAACCAGTCTTAGGACTGAAGATCACAACAACAACCTGATGAACATTCAGTACGACAAAGGCTATGAATTTAACAATTCAGAAACCTATATATGTATTACAATTATAATTTGGAACACTTTTACTGAAAAGCTCATCAGCAGTTCACTACGAAATTATGCATGTAATACTGATGACTGCCTAGACAGATACCTACTTTACTGAAAAGCTCATCAGCAGTTCACTACGAAATTATACATGTAATACTGTTGACTGCCTAAACAGTCACCTACACTCACACATACATAATACAATTTTACTACATTAGACACAATAATATATACTCTTCCGTTGAAACCGACTGCGAGAAACAAAATACAATGCTTCGCTTTGCTGTGAAAGTGTGCGGTCTTGTTTTCTTTCATGCTGTCAGTTTTAACTACAGTAGCATGGTATTTAAACCACTAGCCGAATTGTTTCTCCCATACGCAGGGTGAGTCAAAAAGCACTTTACAACTTTGGAATGATAAAGAAATTTACTGGGGTAACTTACAGAATAGGTAGATGTGTCATTTTGTAACAAACAACATACGTTTCATTCGTATAGTGTATCATTACCCCATTCTGCCACCAGGAGCGCCAGCGCAATGTACAGTTAAAATGAATACTTTCACTGGTGCGGAGCGTGCTCGCAGCGTGTTTTGGTTTCATGAGACAACAACAACTTTTTAATTCCACAGACCGATGAAGGTGACCGAGATGGGATGGCTTATTACCAGCAAAACGGTGAAACCCCTTTTCCTCACGGAAGTTCGAGGTTTCCTCGATAATCGCTTCCCAGGTCAGCGGATGGGCCTTGAAGGACACATCGCATGGCCACCTCGCTTCCCAGACTTGACACAATTGGATTTCTTTCTCTGGTGTTTCATTAAGGATCGTGCGTTATGTTCCTCCCTCACTAAGCAACTTAGCCGGCCCGAAAAATCGAATCTATGCTGGCGCTGCACAAGTTACTTCCGATTTGCTGCAACGAGCGTGGAAATAAATTGATTACCGGTGGGTGTTTGCAGCATCACAAATGGCAGTCATATCGAACCATAATGACACATGACACTTTGATGTGAAACTTACGGTTGTTAGCTACAAAATGGCAGGTGTACCGATTTTATAAATTATCTCAAAAAAATTCTATCATACCAAAGTTACTAAATCCTTTTTGACCCAACTTGTATTTTCCTTGTCATTATATAATTTTGAAACAAAAGTTGTGCGGATAACGTTCAGTTTTTTTTTTTTTTTTTTTTTTTTTTTACTTTTATTCCTCACAGAAGGTTTTCACAATAGACAGGACAGTTGTATTTATGGCTAATCCGCTAATGGTTAGAACACTACTGCCGAATGTAAATGTGCAGCAACAATAAAGAACGCTCAGGGTCAGAGAGAGGGGTGGGAGGGGGGGGGGGAAGGAGGAGATAGTCAGAGTGCTGGGAGGTAGTGGACACAGGAGGAAAGGAGGATACTGACGTAGATGGGGTAGTAGAACATGGACAAGAAAAAACGGGGGGAGGGGTTATAGGTGAAAGACTGAGAGGGGCGAAGCATTGCCAGGTTCGTTAATGATATATTTATTCCTGCTCACAACGAGTAGTGAAAATAAGCATCTACGCTTAATGTACTGAAATTCATGAAATTTTCTTCATTCCATAACTGACAAATTTATTCATGGTTAAAAATAAAAAGTGCGTGCTGAATCTTGCATATATGAGGAAATGGTACACATGAAGTACAGACGTTTATAGTGTACCTGTAGCGATAAGATTTGATAACCAGTATCAGTTCTCTTGTCGAAAGTATTGGAGATCAGAGTTAACTAACTGCTTCGCAGCCTGATATACAAACAATTAATGCAGAGACAATTAAAGATTAATGAGTAGAAAAATTAAGACCATGAATAACACATGGCAGATGCTTGATTAATAATAAATGGAGGGTGGTGCGGAAAAAGTGTTGTGACGGTATTTGATATAACAGTACCTTTAGGAGGTACCAGTACTACAAAGGGAAAAAATATGTAACTTGAATGATGAAGGATGTCATAAGGTAGTCTGTTCGCTGTCTTACGACAAATAAATCACGGGAATAGGGGTCATATCAACACAGTAATTACAAATTCACCAAAATATTGCAAATATATACAGGTGATTCAATCTCAAGTATAAATTTCTCGCTTTTCCATTGTAACCTCCCAGCAATTAAATTTAATGACAAATGACAATAAATGATAAATAGCAATCTGAGCCATGTGTAACCTCCCCACAAAAATGAAAGTCAATTCAATAAAAATGAAATCTCTGTGACAATGAAAACGCAAATAGACCGAAATGTCGATCTTAGGCCCTAATTAAACTCAAATTCTTACCTCAGGAAAACTGCATCTGCTCTTATTTTCGCCATAGCTTGGAGGAAATGCATCGCAAAAATTCTTTGAACTTAAGTAAATTTTTTCTTTAAGGAAATGCATGGGAAATTTTCTTTCAATAAAATGTTTGTTTTGTTAAAATGCTTGGTTTGAAAACAAAATTATTATTGGGGCGATTCTTGAACAAATTAATTACAGTTAAGATACATTACATTATCAGATGTGCGCAATGCTGCTTCATTACCTTATTTTAAAAATATACCTCATCCTGAATCTTGACCAGAGGGCCATGTCGACGCCCGCCGACTCCTCACACACAACTCCGACTGTCTCGCGCGTGCTACTAGCACTGACTGAGTGCAACTAGCAACAACAACTACTGACTCCCTACATGCAACTGAACTCTCTCGCAACTCGACCACAACTGCACTGAACTCTCGCGCTGTCAAGCGCAGACTAGCAACGATAAATAACTCTCTGGTCAGAGATTCTGTCATGCCTCGCCATCGCTGTACTGAATACATACGCGTTTCATAACCCTCCACTGGGGGGGCAAAAATTTGGCAGCGATGGTGAGTCATTTGGACTTGCCATGAGCAACAAATTTTTTCTTAATGAATTAATTAGAACATGAATTAAATGTGGTGCACATGCACCGAGTACAGAACATATAAGGCAAAGACAAAATATATACAAAACATATTCACAATTGGCAAAAGTGCACATGCACAGTAGTACAGAACATATCAGGGAATGACAAAATATATATACAATGAGTAGAAATCATGTTAACAAAATGACAAAAATGCACATGCACTGTAGTTCAGAATATATCATCAAATTACAAAATGTATATACAATGAATACAAATCATATTGATAAATGACAAAAGTGCACACGCACTGTAGTACAGAACATATCAGAAAACCACAAAATGTATACGTAATGAGTACAAATGTCATAAAGTGCACAAGCACTGAAGTTAAGTACAAAACATATTAACAAATGGCAAAAGTGCACACGCACTGTAGTTCAGAACATATCAGCAAATCACAAAATGAGTACAAATCATATTAACAAGTGGTATAGAGTGCACACGCACTGTAATACTCTCTAGTATTTTTCTACAACAAACAAACAAATCAAGGAGTGTAATAAAGTGCACATGCACTATAGAAGTCTTTAGTAATTTCAGAATAACTGATCTTATTAACAAATGAAAGTAAGTGCACACGCACTGTATATGACTTTTTCATTTTACAAGAATTAGGGAAGGAATAGGAGGGATTGCGTCATAGTTGTAGCACTTAGGTTGCACGCAGCTGCACTGAAAGTCCATATCTTTCCACAGAAGTACAACATCAAGTGAGACAATCTGAAGTTCATTTCCCAGAAGTATTTATCAGCGTAGCCAAGACACTGAAATGTCGTAGTAATATTCCATGTTATCGTTTTGGCAGTATATCAGGTACACCAAACAGTGGGACCATAATAATGTCTCCATCGCTCACGGTGGTGGACAGCATGTCGTGTCAACACCCCGCTCTTACAAGGCACACCAACGTAGAATCAGTGCAAAAACCAAATATGGTCTCCATGATGATGAGGATGGACAGGACAAATGGATATTACAGTAATTCCAGGTAGTTAGGTCAGAAGGTGAAGGACATTAAGTCACATAGTAATCTTCATTGAGAATTACGTTAGTAGTTTGCGGCATTCATAGCCCAGTTATTGAACATTTCTGTACCATGTATTTAGTATTACAGAATAATGTTCATAAAATTAACTGAATATAGCAATTATTGGCATCATGGGTAATTGTATTACAATAAACAGTGGCATTCCTTGGCCAGTTACAAAGCATATATAGTATGACAGAATAATGTTCATAAAATTAACTGATTATAGTGAACATTGGCACTTATTGGCCGGTTATAAACCATCAGAAGTCATCATTGAAAAGGAGAGTCAATTATTGGCATAGCATTAACATAATTCATTTAGTTATACTAATTATTGGCACTCATTGGCCAGTTACAAATCATCAAAAGTCATCATTGAAAACAGGAGCTAATGAATGTCATAGTATTAACATAATTCAGTTAGTTATACTAATTATTGGCACTCATTGGCCAGCAAGTATTGAATAGTACAACATTTTTAATTATTGGCAGTCATTAGCCAGTTACAAAACATCAAAAGTCATCATTGAAAACAGGAGCTAATGAATGGCATAGTATTAACATAATTCATTTAGTTAAACTAATTATTGGCACTCATTGGCCAGTTACAAAACATCAAAAGTCATCATTGAAAACAGGAGCTAATGAATTAACATAATTCATTTAGTTATACGAATTATTGGCACTCATTGGCCAGCAAGTATTGAACAGTACAAAACATTGTTCATCATTCAGTATTATTCAGAACTCTCTTAAATGGGTAGCATTATTTGGAACTGGTGATACACTTTTTTTTTGTTAGCAATGCATTGCTTTGGGTAATTATAAGGGAAAGCAAGAAGAGAAAAAGAAAAAGAATTTGCTACAGGGTTGTTCCTGTAAATGAAAAATGTGTAACGTCATTCGTCATGAGTCAGCGGTAACAAGGTTATGAAACAAGGAAGTATATGTGATCACATTTATAATTGATACACACAACTGGGTAAAAAAATGCAAGTACTAGTACAGGTTTAATAAGTAACAGGTTTAGTAAGTATCATGAAAAGCTTCTCCTGAAAAAAAAAATACAAAATGGATTATTGAGCTGAAAGAAGAAACGCATACTATGCTGAAAAGTAGTGAACTTCAAATTAACAGGTAGTGAAATGTGTATAAAAATGTGTTCCGTAGCTGTCCTTTCCAAAACCTTCAGTCATCATACCATACGATATAAAACATACTGTCAAAACAAACTGCAACAAATACTTAAATAACTACATAGCATAAATACATAAACTTCAACATCATCCTCATCTGTAAAGAAAAAACTTCATTTTCCATCACTTCATTATCCATATTATCATAACTTCATTATTATCATCACCTGTAAAGAAAAACTTCATTACCCATAGTAGCATATTCTTCATCATTATTCATCAGCATTCATTATCATCTGCAAAAAAAAAATCACTTCATTACTCATTACACAACTATTCCTTATCTCTAGCATATTTCATCACTAAAACTAAGATGTGTAGTTCTGTCTGACAGCCTGTATCAATCACCTTGTATTCTGAAAGAAAAAATTAGTTAAGACTGCTATTCTACGATGTGTATAGTATATTCTTGTTAATGCTTGTTAATTCTGATCCATTTACTCTTCCTCATAAGGTTTTTGTATCTTCTTTCGTCTATTCCGTAGTTGAAATTCCAATTTCTGTTTAATTTATTTCCTTTACACGTTATTTCTTTCTGAAAATGATGAACAAAGATTAATGTCTTGCATTTACATCATGTACTCACTAAATAATGAATGGTTTATGGTGACATAATTAAGCATACAGCATAATATGACAGATAACGTAATATGTCAAAAGCATAGACAGTGTTCAAAAGCAAAAATGTACAGAGAATATCACAATGCAGCAGCAAAAAAAAAAAAAAAAAAAAAAAAATGTAAAACAGTCACGATGTTGAGATATCATAGGGCAAAAAATGTCAAAGTCAACTGGTGTGTGTTATACCTTAACTATTTCACAGTGCATACAAACAAAACATGAAAACAATCGTACATACATAAGAAAGACAAAATGTGACGTTCGTTGTGTTCAGCTTGTATGTAGTGTAGGTAATAGAGGCGAGAATTAAAGACTTTAATGGAGAGAGAATTTGATAAAATTAATACGTCACTACATAGAATTGCATAATTATTCATAAAATACGTAAGTTTGTCTGGAAAAATATGCACGGTCTGATGTGTAACGACAAGAAAAGCGACCTGCTAACCTTACCTTGCCGGGCACGTGCCAAGAAAAAATACGATGGTCATCAATAATTAATCATGTGAATATAATTGCATAAGTGGTCATAAAATGTGTAAGTTCATCTGGAAAATATGCACGGTCTGATGTGTAACGACAAGAAGAGCGACCTGCTAACCTTACCTTGCCGGGCACTTGCCAAGAAAAAATACGATAGTCATCAACAATTAATCATGTGAATATAATTGCATAAGTGGTCATAAAATGTGTAAGTTCATCTGGAAAATATGCACGGTCTGATGTGTAACGACAAGAAGAGCGACCTGCTAACCTTACCTTGCCGGGCACTTGCCAAGAAAAAATACGATAGTCATCAATAATTAACCATGTGAATATAATTGCATAAGTGGTCATAAAAATTAGTAAATGGCATCATAGCATGTTAAATCATAAAGTGGTTTCGTTCAATAAAGGGTTTATTGTTTGACACATGGTGGTTGCCCTTACTTTTCCTGGTTCTCAAAGTTTCGGCGTGTACAACATTGGGGTGAGGAATGCTGCGAATCCGGTATGGACCTGCGTATAGAATTTCAAATTTACTGTACTTACCTTTTATTCTGCTGGATAAATAGTGTGTACGTACTAATATCTTCTGTCCAATGTGAAAGTCACGGCGTGTACAAACCTGTTTTTCCTGTCTTCTCCGGCGCTCTGCGGCACGTTTGATGTTGTTCAGCGCAATGTTAATTATTTCGTGGTGTCCTAATCGACGAGATGTAGGAAAGTGTACTAATTCTTTAATTTTGTTAGGTGGTTCAGCATTTTTCAGTATAACAGACGGAGATAGTGTACTGGATTCATTTGGTATGGAATTAATTACATCTTGGAATGAGAATATGTGTGTGTCCCAGTCAATATGTCTTTTGTGGCAGTATATTCTACACAGTTTACCAATTTCTTTCATTAATCGTTCACAAGGGTTCGAAGAAGTATGGTGCTTGGATATATAGATCGGAGAAATGTTTCTAGCTCGTAACATGCGTGTCCATATAGCAGAACGAAATTGTGATCCATTATCAGAAATTACTTTCAACACATGCCCTACATGAAATAGAAAATGTTTCACAAATGCTTTCGAAACGGTTTTAGCAGTAGCTTTGCGTAACGGAGTGAAAGTAACAAATTTTGAAGTGAGTTCAACAGCGACAAAGATGTAGCAAAAACCTCTGTTAGTTTTCGGAATTGGACCAAAAATGTCTACAGCGGCCATATGTCTTAATTTAACAGGTACAATGGGATATAATGGAGGAATATGTGAAGTTGTGTCTGACTTAGCTTTCTGGCAAATTTTACATGACGCTAAAACTCGTCGTATACGTTTTTCCATGTTGACAAAATAACAGTTCTGTCTCAGTATAAGAAAACATTTTCTGGCTCCGTAATGTGCATAACTTAAATGAGTGTACCAGATTAATTTGTTAATCAGTTCGTCAGGAATGCATAATAACCAATTGTTGCTGTCAGGATGAGAGCGGCGAAATAGAATGTCATTGCGTACAGTATAATGGTTTCTAATCGTAACATTATTCTTATCTTGCCAAAGGTGTTTAATTTCTTTCCACACATTGTCTTTACTTTGCTCTTTTGCTATGTCCTGTAATGACGACGAAATAAAATTTTCAAATGCAACTTGCTGAATGTACATAACGCTGAAATTTGCTTTGCAGAAGTTGGTTGCGATGTCATGCTGATTGTTGCTGAGAGAACGAGAAAGTGCGTCTGCTATAACATTTTGTGTGCCGGGAATGTGAACTATTGTAAAATTAAATTCCTGTAAATAATGTTTCCATCTGCTTAATCTGTCGTGCCTGAATTTAGCCGAAAGTAAAAATTGTATCGCTCTGTGATCTGTGTAAACGGTGGTATGTCTGCCATAAAGAAAGTGCCGAAATCTCATAAAAGCCCATACAACACATAATGTTTCCAGTTTTGTAACGGAATAACTTCGTTCAGCAGGTGACAGAATGCGGCTTGCAAATGCTATGTTTTTGATTACTGTAGAGCCATCTTCTTCAATTTCCTGAAAAATATGTACGCCTAAAGCGGTGTTAGAGCTGTCGGTCGCAATGGAAAAATTTTTGGTAAGTTCTGGGTGCGATAAAAGTGGAGCATTCAACAAAGCATGTTTCAAATAACATTCTCGTGAACAAGATTCTGCGTGTCAAAATTATTGCTTACGTTACTGGAATATGCGATCTGTGTTGTATCTGTTTAAATTCTATCGTACGTGTTATTATTTTCAGCAGGATTCTGTGGCATTTCAACTATTTGAACTGTACTATTATTTCTTCCTGACGTATTACGCTATGGATGACACCTATTGTCTGGTTCATTCATGATAATATGTTGTTGCTGATGTTGTTGCTGCTCTTAAGATAGACTGTTATTAAATGTACGCTGAAAATTGTGCTCATCATTATTACGTCTGTCGTAATAGTCATTCCTATACGGTGCATTGCGATAGGAATTGAAATACTGTGTTTTCTGTACGTAGTTGTTTCTTTGCTGGCGTGCGTTACTATTTGTTGGAGCTGAGACTATACGTGCACGCGGCGAAACATTAAAGTTTGGTTGACCTTGTAGACTGCATTGTTGGTTATGTATGCTAAGCGGCTGACGTTCATGCTGTTGTGGTGAAAAATGTCTATTGTTACTAAAATGCGTTCGCTGTTGCTGAAAATTTTGTACATACTGATGATTAAAATTTTATCTGAATTAAAATTACTCTGGTAGTTCTGGAGTGCCTAATGAAAATTGTCACTTTCGGTATAATTTGTCTTATCGGGTTTTCTTTACTCATTTTTCTTAATTCTAGGTAGAGCAAAAGTTAAAGAGCTATTTTGATAGATATAAAGGATAGTAGAAGAGAAGGCAGCAGTGCAGAAAACTAAAGATGAAACAGCACTACTACAGCTCGGGGCCCTATGCACGCTACGGCACATATTCATTAAAGCGTAATGAATCCCCTGAGGTCAATTACGCACTGCAAATAATTTTTAGCTTTTGCGTTCCAGGCAATGTCGGTAAAATTCCAAAGGCAAGTTGTTGTATCCATGCTAATTCCAGTTTCTGCATTATAGGCAATAGCGGTGAAAATACAATGGCAAATTGTCGTATCGAGTTCAAAGCTAGTTTCTGAAATTCAGGTAATAGCGGTGAAAGTACAAAAATAAATTGTCGTATACAGCTCAAAGCGTGTACCTGTGTTCTGTCATTATTAAATTCCTTAGATTTTCTTATAAATGCAAATTGCTTATAATCAATGTTCTCGTCACTGAATTTGAGAACACGTTCAGGTTTGTGTGAGAATCTGTTTGTGTCATTTCGAATTTCAAGTTGCGTAGCTTTTCAGATTTTAAGTCGCGTGACTTTTCGGATTTTAAGTCGCGTAGTCTCTGTAAATTGCTCAAATTATACGCGCTGCGTGAGTCTGACAAATGTTCGCAACGTGGTGGATTCTGTGACGTATTGGTGACTGAAATAGTTTTCAATTCTGTTACTTTAATACCTTCGTCAATTTGGTTGTTGTGTCGTTCACTTTTATTATCGACATCCATATTGAGAGTGTGTGAAACTTCTGGTAACTTTAAATTAAACTCGTCGCGTATCTGTGTTGCGTTTGCTGAACATTGTTCAGTGACTGCATTAATTTCGTCTTTATGTGATTCTGTTGTCGTTGCATCTGAATTATCTAAGCCTTGTGCAACAGTTCCAACTTCTTCATTACTGTTATTAGCACAAGCCTTAGTATCCTCACGTAATTGTTCTTTCCTGTCCTGACATTGCACGGTAACATCTGTAATCTGTTCACTAACTTGTTTGTTCTGTTCGTTAATGTTGTCTTGTTTTTCGTTCGTGAGTTCGAAACTTTTATCAATTGTTTCGCTAAGTTGTTTGAAGTGGTTGTCGAAACTTTCAAGTTGTTTGAAATGGTTGTCGAAAATTTCCTTTAGTTCTTCAGTGAGTTGTTTATTCCTTTGTAGCAACAATGCCATAATTTGATCCAAAATAACATTACCTACTCCATTCTCTGTACTGTTTGACGGTGTATTTGCAATTGTCGCGTTTTGTGTGACCATTTGGTCATTCTGTAATTTACAAAAACGTTTATCAGTCGGATGTACACTGTCAGACACTATTTCGGAATTAAATAAATCCGTCGTACTTTCAGTACATTGTCCATTTTCATTAGAAAAATTTGTCTGTACATTATTTGCATTTTCCAAACCGGGTGTGTTAAGCAGGGCAGCGCTCATTACAATATGGCGCCCCGCGTCATCAATTGTCGTCAAATTAACAGAAGACACAACCGAGTTCGTTTGTTCATCATTAAGACAAAAATCGTCATGAGTGGTTGGAACGCATTGATTGTCAGTGAACGCAGGATTGTCATCATTACACTGCGTGTCACAATTACTATCGGTCACGTTGTTTAAGTCGGTAATTTCATTCATAATACGTCGCGATACACTATTCACAGTCTTTCGCGGCATTTTTACAATAGTCAAAATTATTCACAAAATAAATAAGCCAATGCAAAAACAACACACAAATACAACAGAGCAACGAATTGCCGATGATCTGAGGAAAGAAAGTCATAAAATTAGTAAAAGCGTTGCGCCAAATCCTAATTGTATTTAAGCAAATAAGAGTAAAATCTGACTACTTTTCAAAAGATTCTCAACGAAATACGATCCTGGACCGGGTGTCGCCAAGTGTAACCTCCCCAGAGAATTTCAAAAGACAATATTTGAATGTTAATCGGAATAGAACCTAGTGTAACGTCCCAGCAATGAAATTTAATGACAATGCCATTAAATGTGAACTATCAATCTGAGCCATGTGTAAGCTCCCCACAAAAATGAAAGTCAATTCAATAAAAATGAAATCTCAGTGACAATGAAAACGCAAATAGACCGAAATGTCGATCTTAGGCCCTAATTAAACTCAAATTCTTACCTCAGGAAAACTGCATCTGCTCTTATTTTCGCCATAGCTTGGAGGAAATGCATCGCAAAAATTCTTTGAACTTAAGTAAATTTTTTCTTTAAGGAAATGCATGGGAAATTTTCTTTCAATAAAATGTTTGTTTTGTTAAAATGCTTGGTTTGAAAACAAAATTATTATTGGGGCGATTCTTGAACAAATTAATTACAGTTAAGATACATTACATTATCAGATGTGCGCAATGCTGCTTCATTACCTTATTTTAAAAATATACCTCATCCTGAATCTTGACCAGAGGGCCATGTCGACGCCCGCCGACTCCTCACACACAACTCCGACTGTCTCGCGCGTGCTACTAGCACTGACTGAGTGCAACTAGCAAATACAACTACTGACTCCCTACATGCAACTGAACTCTCTCGCAACTCGACCACAACTGCACTGAACTCTTGCGCGGTCAAGCGCAGACTAGCAACGATAAATAACTCTCTGGTCAGAGATTCTGTCATGCCTCGCCATCGCTGTACTGAATACATACGCGTTTCACCGTGACTTGCGAAGTCTGGAAATAAGGAGCAACTAATGGAAGTACCTTATCAGGAATGTAAGCTTCGTGAATAGACAGTCAAATAAAAGTGAAAGTGTACAAAATGTATGCTATAAAAGTGTCGAGGATCTCGTCGCCACTTTTTGACGAATTGGCTATTGGCTTCTGTCTTTGGTTGATCAAACAAACATCGGCCGTAGAAACCGAGATAGTAGCCAACAGGCGATTTGGCAGAACTATGTTTCAGTCGTATAAATTCGCAAAGTAGAGCGAAAGCTATAAAAGCCACAAAAGTGTGGAATAGTTATCAGAAGAATGCGAAATTTACCGCAGCTGTAGGCTGTAAGAGAAACTGTAACGAATCACCATCTGTCGGACCACAAGTTAGTAACTTGCTATTTTGGTACTCAAATAGCAAAACACACCTGCTGCTCTTTTTGCCTATACAATTATCTCAACATCGCTCGATTTAATTCAGCTACAGTAATTTCCCTCGTTTTACTTTTATTCATATTCTCGTCATAACTCATTTTCATTGCAGTATCCATTCCGTTCAACTAATCTTCTAAATCCTTTGGTGTTCCTCAAAACGTGATTGTCAAATACTGAAGTTCTTATTTCTTCTTCCTGAACTTAAACTCCTTTTGAAAATTCATTCACTGTTCCTCTACTGATGACTCACTGTCTAGATTGAATATTATGAGGGATAGGCTACTATAATGTCTCACTCTCTTCTCAAGTTCTGGCTTCAACTCTGTCCTTTTAACTGTTAGACCTGCCGTTTGGTTTCTACTGCAGATAGCCTTGCGCTCCCTGGATTTTATACCAGATAACTGCAGAATAACGAGGGCATTCTAGTCATCGTTTTTTTCTAAGTACTGGGTATGTCACATATGACATAACAGCCGTTTTATTTCGAAATGAGGTTTTCGGCTAACGAAAGAGGGCTAAGGGTCACATACAAAGGATTGTGATAAAGTGTATTAACTCTTTCAACAACCGAGATATTGAAGCAAATATTTCTTAAATTTGACATACTTTTCAGCGGTATCTGAATGCGCTTGAAGAGATGAATACAATTATGTAATGCTTGTTAATGTTGAGGCTGAAACTATTCGCAAAAGAATTCGAGGAATGTACTTAACTTGGAAAGCAATGTGCTCAGAGTCAGCTATTGCACTGTAAAAATCGCCAAGCAGAGTTCTCACGCAAGGCTTCATCTTTGTATGCGGCAAGACAGGCCTACGCTACTAAGATAAAACCTCATTTCCTACACAACATTGATACGGGGCTAGCTATGGTTACTGTGTATTGAACTATGGGACATGCCACCTTTTGGAGCATTAGATAGGGCTTCTGAAAACTGTTTCAAATGAGTTTACGCTTTCAGTTTTTTGTGGAAGCAGCTACATTTTCGTCAGGCAGTTTTCCATTTAAATTCTCCACACCATTGCTTACATGTTCAGACAACTGAAAGCTTGTTACAGTGAGCCACCAGTTGTCTGACAAATGTGTCTATTAGTACTATCCGAAATTGTAACTAGATACAATACATTTTAAATAAACTAAACAGTTTCTCAGAATGACTGACGACGCGTCAACCACAAAATAAATACTTTTCCTAACGAAACTTAGTTTTAAACTTCACTTAAGTATTTGCTCGAAGTGTTTACTATCGACTGTAAAGCGCATTTGCAGTCGCCGTTCAAGAGATAGATGTTCAGATGAAAGTTCATTGAATGACACGCCATTGCATGCTGTGGCGATTCGACATATCGTTTGGTGTAGTTGGCGATTCAAGATAGATCTAAGTTTCAGTACTCCCCATAGAAATAAATCGAGAGAAATCAAATGAAAGGACGTGGCCAGCTGTTGTCCTGTTGCATTCCGTCCTATCCAACGCTTAGGAAAATTTGCATTCGGTGTTTGCGTTGAAGCACGGAAGCACGGGGAGAATCAGCTGGTGAGCCGTCGTGTTGGAACCACGAACACTGTCGCTTATCCAGTGGCAGCTCTTCCAGATTAACAGACTGTTCGTAAGAAAGGAATTTAAAGTTGTTGGAGTTGTAGCCCCCCCCCCCCCCCGTTCCAAATCTGCCTACTGGATTGCAATATAATTGGCCGTGATCGCGTACGCCTAATGAAATTTTACAGTGAGTAAGGGTATCGTTACCGTTGAAAAACAATACCGGTTAGTAGGAGGAAGATCTACAACAGACTCTTCTGAAGGAAGAATCTATTCTAAACCTAATCTAAATACTGATAATAATTTTGAAGTGGACGGGATTTAGTACAGTCGCTCACAAACCACACAGGGCGGGGGGGGGGGGGGAGGGGGCAGAAAAAAAGGTAATTAAAGGGTCGCCAGTCCACTAGGGCAAAGAATATCCAGAATTGTACAAAATGTAATGGCAAATAAAATCAAGCAAATAATCACTGGCCCGGCAAGTAAGGTTGTCAAGCATTACCCATCAATTTGTACAATATTTGCATTAGCATTACAGTCGATTATATAGATTCACAAATAAATACACTATGCATCTATTAATGTTACATATAGTTTCTGAATTTAAGCTTACAGATTCAGAATTAGAAGTACAGTACAATCTATGAACGGATATTAAACGGCGAAAAATTTTGGGTGGTGCAGAAAGTATTTTATCTCCATTTATGGTGTTACAGGGCGAAGTAAGGTTGCACAATGGAATATCTCATGATGACGCAGAATATGTTTTAGCTTCAAGGCCGGCCGGAGTGGCCGAGCGGTTCTAGGCGCTTCAGTCCGGAACCGCACTGCTGCTACGATCGCAGGTTTGAATCCTGCCTCGGACATGGATGTGGGTGATATCCTTATGTTAGTTAGGTTTAAGTAGTTCTAAGTCTAGAGGACTGATGACTTCAGATGTTAGGTCCAATAGTGCTTGGAGGCATTTGAGCTTCACGGTCATTGTTGCTGTACCTGACAAAGCCAGAGAGGATTTTCAAATGTCCAGTAGCGCATGTTACGTAAATTTATATTACCGTGTGGTCTGCAAACAAAGCTTCGTCGGTGAAGTGCACACGCTGGAAAAACGCAGTGTGGTGTCCCATGCGATGCAGAGAAACCAACAGAATTCTGTACGACTTTCGAAATTACGTCCGCCGATTGCCTGATATACTGGCAGGTGATAACGATGGAATTTATAACGATGGAAGAGGTGAATGATCCTCAGGCTGATCCCAAATTCCTTGGCAATGCTTTTCGTGCGTCCATTCGCCCTATAAAAGTAGCAAGTCCAAATTCTCCTCTCTGGTGTAAATGTCTGCGCGGAAAAAAAAAATGTTGACGTAAAAGTGAACTCCCGACAGATGACACCACTCCTGTTAGTTCTGCAGTGTGTGTGTGTGTGTAAACAGTCGAAAGCAAAACGACGTAGCCTGTCATGAGGGTGTTTACAACGCAACAGCCGATTCCGGCCGACTCGCGTTTCAGTTTTAGAACAGTTGTTGGAGCATTTTGCTGGGAGTTAAAAGCTCAGCATTAACAAGCGTTGCACTACAGTACTCGCCTTTCAAGCCTTTTCGGATGCAGTTAAAATAGTTTATCATTCTATTCAAATAAATCAAACTGTCTTCAGTATTTCGAGCCATACGGTAGTTACAGTTCCTTGTCATATACTAAAGTACACTCGCCTTAGCACAAATTCATTTGCCAGAAGTCTCGTTTCGATATCTGGAACCGTCCACAAAATAAAAGAGGTGTTACGTCTTACATGACTCACTCTGTATACGATGCGATGACCAAAGTTATGGGATTCCTCTTAATATCGTGTCGGATTTCTTTTACCCGGCGTAGTGCAGGAACTCGACGTGGAATGTACTCAACAATTTGTCAGAAGCCCCTGCAGAAATACTGAGCCAGATGCCTCTATAGTCGTCCATAATTGCGAAGGTGTTACCGGTACACGTTGCTGTGCACGAACTGACCTCTCACT
This sequence comes from Schistocerca nitens, assembly GCF_023898315.1. Taxonomy (NCBI): domain Eukaryota; kingdom Metazoa; phylum Arthropoda; class Insecta; order Orthoptera; family Acrididae; genus Schistocerca; species Schistocerca nitens. Next base: position 986,116,162 of record NC_064614.1, on the reverse strand, counting down.
TAAGTCCCATAAATGTTTGATGGGATTCCTGTCGGGCGACCTGGGTGAGAAAGTCACTCCCTCGAACTGACCAGAATGTTCTTCAAGCCAATGGCGAACAATTGTTGCCCGGTGCTATGACATCGTTGTTCGGTTACATGAAGTTCAGGGACGGCTGCAAATGGTCTCGAGGAAGCCGAACATAACCATTTCCAGCCAGTGATGGTTTCAGTTGGAGCAGAGGACCCAGTCCCTTCCATGGAAACACAGCCCATACCATTATGGAGCCACCACCAACTTGCAAAGTACCTTGTTGACAGCTGGGGTGCACGGCTTCGTGGGATCTGCACCACACTCGAACTCAACCATTTGCTCTTACCAACTGAAATCGGGACTCATCTGACCCAGCCACGGTTTACCAGTTGTCTAGGATTCAACCGATATGGTCACGAAACAAGGAGAGGCGCTGCAGGCAACGACGTGCTGTTAGCAAAGTCACTCGCGTCGGACTTCTAATGCCATAGCCCATTAAAACCAAGTCATAACGGATATGTTCGTCGTACGTCCCACATTAATTTCTGCGGCCGTTAAGTGAAGGCCTTTGGCCATAGACTTGTCCGTGGTGCGCAGTAATGCCTAAAACACGGTATTCGCGGCACGCTCTTGACAATGTGGCTCTTGAATATTGAATTCGGTAACGATTTTCGAAATGGAATTACCATACCATTGCGCTTTCAAGATCTATTACTTCCCGTCGTGCGGCCATGATCACGTCGGAAACTTTTTCATGTCCATCACCTGAGCACAAGTGGCAGCTCAATGCACTGCCTATTTATATCTTGTGTATGCATACTACCGCCATCTGTATTGAGTATATCGCTCTCCCACCACTTTTGTTATCTCAGTGTACAGTCGTGGACAAAAGTGAGACTAGTAGGGTTCTATTTTTACCGATGTAGGTGACGATATCCTAACAACGAAAACAGCTACGACAGTTACTGAAGATGAGGGCCGCATAAATAACACCCCCTACTATTTATTCGAAATGTTCTAGTTGCAGTCGATACGTCAGCATATTACTCGTAGCTACGCTATCGATCCAATTCACGTTTCCAGGAATGCAAAAAAATCCATTTGCCTATACACTTGGTAATTCAGATCCCAGTATTAATGTCTCCGCGTTTTAGAAACGCGAGCATTCCCATTGCTAGCTATCTTAAGAAACACTTCGGCTAATGATCGTTTTCTAGCTGTGGCGAGTCTAATGGAGAATTCGAGACATTGTAGAATACGTTTGGCAGCTATGTAGCCGTTTATTTGCTGGGGTGGTGCAGAATTATCGTACTAAATTTACTCGCTAATAACAGTATATTGTTATTTCGATAAACATCCCGAATGATTGTCACATAAGCGATGTCATAAGGGTAGAAGATTCATGTGTTCGAGTCCAGAAAGCTGTATGCGACAGAAACTGCAGATCGTTTTGCCATTTTCATTGCGAAATTGCCGGCTTATTCATGTCTGCAGTAATAATAGAGGGCAGTTTGGTTCAAAATGGCTCTGAGCACTATGGGACTTAACTTCTGAGGTCATCAGTTCCCTATAACTTAGAACTACTTAAACCAAACTAACCTAAGGACATCACACACATCCATGCCCGAGGCAGGATGCGAACCTGCGACTGTAGCGGTCGCGCGGTTCCAGACTATAGCGCCTAGAACCGCTCGGCCACCCCGACCGGCAGAGGGCAGTTTGCCTGGGTTGTCTGCTAGCTGCTACTGCAGGGGAGGTCTGGTTTGTTTTCGGTTCTAATCTCGATGGAGGCAGATAGACTGTCAGTTGAGCAATTTTAAGAAATTCTTGCTCCCCAAATACGTTTTATTGCTACCTTTATTCTATACCGGCGCCCTGTCGATATCAATATGAAACTCTTGTAGAAATTCATACTTGTTACTGCCTACTTTTTTCGCTTCTGTCAATAATTGAATTGACTGAAGTGTGGCACTGAGTGATTGTTAACTGAATTTTGTTATGAATCTTCACGCATTGCTAAATTTGCACAGTTTCATGGTAGGTCAGCAACGGTAATCCAGTATGACTCGTCTGAACGTTGACACAGACCGTTTCGCGGCCGAATGGGCACAATATTTTGCTAATTCGTAACGACCTGGGGTACTTTGTCTTCCTAAAATAGTTATGTTATCTGGATAAAGTGAAACTCATTTTTATTAGTACTGTTCATACTAATTAGCGTTTCTTCTTTCATTTGTATCTTATATTTACGTGTTGTGTTTAACACACTAATCAGCATTAATATAGTCTTACACATGATTGAAAATAGTCTGACAAAGTTCGGATAGTTATTCAATGTCACGCCTGTGCATAGTATGTTGGTAGCACTTCGTCGCCCCGTCTGTTATGCTGTGTAGCAGACTTCAAAGCTGTGCGGATCAGCGAGGGGTCTCGCTCGTTTTGTCCACGACTATTTTATCTTTTATCAGATATAACACTAGCAACAAAGATCCGTATTGTGAGGGTTATGGTCTTTCCAGTTGTGATGTATGGATGTGAGACCTGGACCATTAGAAAAGCTGAACGGCGAAGAATTGACTCCTTCGAATTGTGGTGTTGGAGGAAACTTCTTAGAGTTCCATGGACTGCAAAGAGAACCAACAGATCAATATTGGAGCAAATTAAACCAGATTTTTCCCTGGAAGGTCTAATGTTAAAACAAAAGCTGACCTACTTTGGACACACAATGCGAAGGCATGCCTCGCTGGAAAAAACATTAATGCTGGGGAAGATTGAAGGGACTAGAAGAAGAGGACGTCAGAGGATAAGATGGATCGATGGCATCACAGAAGCAATGTGTTCCAACCTGGAAGGTCTACGGGAGAAAGTGCAAGACAGGAAAAAGTGGCGTGATTTGGTTCATGGGGTCACGAAGAGTCGGAACCGACTAAACGAATAGAGAGAGAGAGAGAGATTTTATCTTCGATGTATTTTAGACTGGAGGATACCATCATCCTTAAAATATACGACAGAGCCACATATCGTCTTGAAACGCAAGGGTTTACGTCATGTGTTCTATGTTCGTACGCAGTAAGTTCATAACAGATAGTAATTGTTACAAGGTCGTATCAGCTGATCTTCCAGACTAGTGTCGCTTTACGTAATGAACATGTAACTATCAAAGGACTCATAGTTGCGCTACTGTGACGCTGCCAAAAATTAGAATCTGAACCGTGGGGTTACAGAATGAAGCTGCAACGCAGCTACTTGTGCGTAGCTGCCGTCATGCGCGCAGAGTTTTCCACTTGCGTGCCGCCTGTAGCTTGAGTCCGCAGATGTTCCGCGTCACTGCCTTCCTAGCCGTGGGAGGGACGAGCGGTGGCGGGAGCAAATTTCACAGGGGCCGAGAGTCAGCGCCTCCCCACTTTACCTTCCCCTTCCCCTTCCCCTCCCCCCTTTCCGTCCGCAGCAGCAGGTGCACGCGCTTTCGCAAGTCGCCGCACTTACAGCAGCCGGAGCGAAAAGTAATTCCGCCGACGTGGCCGGCGAGCAAGCAGGAGCAGAAAAGTCGGGCGGAAGCGGCGCAGCGTGTCCGCGCGTCTGCGAGACTAGGCACTCTTCTAATTTTGTTAATTAGTTCCCGCGCAACAGCGCGGCCCGGACACGGCGCCGGCGGAGCCGTTAATTAGAAGCGAGCGGCCCCCCGGCGTCAGCTGGTGCGGCGTCAGCTCGCGCCGCTACGCAAGTAGCCGGCGATCGGCCGCCGTCCGGCACACGTGCTGCCGTGCCGCGCGCTTATTGTCGTCTCGCAGCGGCTGTCACCCCGCGCCGCGGCGTGGCGTGGCGCTGTAGCCCGGCCCGCCGTCATGTAACGACAGCCGCGCCCCAGCTGGGCTTCAATATTATTTCTGACGCGGAGACATTAAGCAACCTAATGGCGCAGCTGTGCGGACGACGTAATTTGCGTGAACGCGACGCTGACAAAGAATACGAAACAGCACCGTTGCTGTATGACCCTCTGCATCACATTCTGATTTCCACTGCCGGCCCGCATTTCGACGAGAGAGAAGCACTATTTAAGTACACTACTGGCCATTGTAATTGCTACACCAAAAGAAATGCGGATGATAAACAGGTATTCATTGGACAAATATATTATACTAGAACTGACATGTGATTACAATTTCACGCAATTTGGGTGCATAGATCCTGAGAAATCAGTACCCAGAACAACCACCTCTGGCCGTAATAACGGCCGTGATACGCCTGGGCATTGAGTCGAACAGAGCTTGGATGGCGTGTACAGGTACAGCTTCAACACGATACCACAATTCATCAAGAGTAGTGACTGGCGTATTGTGACGAGCCAGTTGCTCGGCCACCATTGACCAGACGTTTTCAATTGGTGGGAGATCTGGAGAATGTCCTGGCCAGGGCAGCAGTCGACATTTTCTGTATCCAGAAAGTCTCGCACAGGACCTGCAACATGCGGTCGTGCATTATTCTGCTGAAATGTAGGGTTCCACAGGGATCGAATTAAGGGTAGGGCCACGGGTCGTAACACATCTGAAATGTAACGTCCACTGTTCAAAGTGCCGTCAATGCGAACAAGAGGTGACCGACACGTGTAACCAATGGCACCTCATACATCACGCTGGGTGATACGCCAGTATGACGATGACGAATACACGCTTCCATTGAGCGTTCACCGCGATGTCGCCAAACACGGATGTGACCATCATGATGCTGTAAAAAAAACCTGGATTCATCAGAAAAAATGTCGTTTTGCTATTCCTGCACCCAGATTCATCGGTGAGTACACCATCGCAGACGCTCCTGTCTGTGATGCAGTGTCAAAGGTAACCGCAGCCATGGTCTCCAAGTTGATAGTCCATGCTGCTGCAAACGTCGTCGAACTGTTCGTGCAGATGGTTGTTATCTTAGAAACGTCCCCATCTGTTGACCCAGGGATCGAGACGTGGCTGCACCATCTGTTACAGCCATGTGGATAAGAAGCCTGTCATCTCGACTGCTAGTGATACGAGGCCGTTGGGATCCAGCACGGCGTTCCGTATTACCCTCCTGAACCCACCGATTCCATATTCTGCTAACAGTCATTGGATCTCGACCAACGCGATCAACAACGTCGCGATACGATAAACCGCAATCACGATAGGCTACAATCCGACCTTTATCAAAGTCGGAAACGTGATGGTACGCATTTCTCCTCCTTACACGAGGCATCGGAACAACGTTTCACCAGGCAACGCCGGTCAACTGCTGTTTGTGTGCCGGCCGAAGTCGCCGTGCGGTTAAAGGCGCTGCAGTCTGGAACCGCAAGACCGCTACGGTCGCAGGTTCGAATCCTGCCTCGGGCATGGATGTTTGTGATGTCCTTAGGTTAGTTAGGTTTAACTAGTTCTAAGTTCTAGGGGACTAATGACCTCAGCAGTCGAGTCCCATAGTGCTCAGAGCCATTTTTTTTGCTGTTTGTGTATGAGAAATCGGTTGGAAACTTTCCTCGTGTCAGTACGTTGTATGTTTCGCCACCAGCGCCAACCTTGTGTGAATGCTCTGAAAAGCATATCATTTGCATATCACAGCATCTTCTTCCTGTCGGTTATATTTCGCGTCTGTAGCACTTCATCTTCGTGTTTTAGCGATTTTAATGGCCAGTAGTATATATATATATATATATATATATATATATATATATATATATATATATATATATATATATATATATATTAATGAATTGGAATATCTAACATAATTTTAGCCAACACTGGACCATTGCGAGTAGTTGCACATTAATCACTTGGTAGTTGGTGCTGAATATATATATTCAGCACCAACTACCAAGTGATTAATGTGCAACTACTCACTTTGGTCCAGTGTTGGCTATAATTATGTTAGATATTCCAATTATATATATATATATATATATATATATATATATATATATATATATATATATATATTCAGCACCACCTACCAAGTGATTAATGTGCAACTACTCACAATTGTCCAGTGTTTGCTGTAATTATGTTAGATATTCCAATTCATTAATGCGGAACCGATTCATGCTGAAAAAAAGCTTCCAATTTCGGACACCAGGTGCTAATCTGGCGCTTGAATGCAAGGAAGGCATATAGAAAAGTTTGCGTATGTAATGCATGAACAACAGGACGTGTGCAGAAAAGGTCAAACAGGTGAGAAAGGCAAAACATTGATTTTACTATTAGCCGTGGCTTACACAATTTGTTCAATATGAGCACCGGAGACATCGACGAGATGCTGGACAGTCCAAGATTTACACTTGGTTGTCATAATTGACACCAATTTTTTTTGGCATAAATCGGTTACACGTTAACGCATTTGGATAATTACCAAGTTTATCTGCCACGCGATAACTGCAGCTCACACTCGACCTACGTGAGTATATTCACCTTAATTATAACTACCTGGTATGCACTTCTTCAGCTGTGACTTCTGTGTTTCCGGATCAGATCAACTGAAGACAGCATTGATTTCGTTGTTCCTTTTATCGGATTATTGTGTGACGAACAGAATTATTGTTATAAGTGGCGACATAAACTTTTATTTACGTTTGAATATGCATGTTATATCCTTAGCTTTCAGATAGTCAGGAGTTTTTGTTGTGGCTCGTTTGTCGGACACTGACAATGAGAAACTGATGACATATCCTATAACACGAGGCTCAAAGTTCCCAATATTTACCCTTTGCGGCACGCACCCACGATTCTTGGGAACTTTAAATACACACCTTTGCAGACAAAACGCATGACGTACCCGCCTGCTGGCACCTGGGGTACTCTCATCACCGGTTCTGTCTGTAAAGACGCATTTTTAAAATTCTCAATAAAGATGGCCGGGTGCCGCCGACGGCTTGGTGAAGTGGGAGGGGGGGGGGGGGAGCTTTTATAGAAAACCTTTACTGTCTTATTCACACATTTGTCAATGTCTCATCCCCCAGTGATCACATCGCAGGAAGACACAAAATACGAGCACTTAAAAAGCGTAAGCATGGTACCTAGTGGTTCCAACCTGTACACGAGAGCACAAATCGTGGTCGCACTTCACTCCAAACGGCTGTCATCATGTTCAACGTGGCTGAAGCCCCACAATGTCCTTAGAGAACTACTGAAACGCCCGAGGGTGTCAGCAGTGTCAAAGGTCATGCAGAACCTCGTCTTGTTGGTCATTGCACTGCAAACTCATTTTCGACTGCAAAATGCGTGGGAACAAACGCCCAAGGGAAAAGGTTGGCTTCATGGATTGCACCCTGTGCGGGCTTTTCCTGCGAGTTTTGAGCGGCGGTGAGTAGTGGGGGAAAGCTGACATGAGTGCAGTCTGTATTGTTGCCAAATTTACTCCTCCTCCCCAGCCTGGTACAGGGTTGTTGTGATAGATGTGGCAAAGTTGCAATTAAATTATGCAAATTATTAAATTTAATTATGCAAATAAGTCCTCTCCTGTCCCTTCCCCTCCCCTCCCTATCCTCCGCCTGCCCTATTGGCTGAAATTTTGACAGGAATTCCGAATTTCCCTGGTAAAATCCAGTTTTGTGGGAATTTTGCACTTTTGCAGTTGTCAATTCAGAGGACATAATATTAATGGAAACTGTAGATGGAGATTGTTCAAGCACTGAAGCTGTAGTTTGAAATTGTTTATAAAATTGGAATAGGTGGTAGAAATCGAAAAAATTCAGATGACACTCTGATTACAATGTTGCAATCATCAACCTGTATGTGGAACATTGAACTACATTGTTGTTATTCTTTCACGATAGTGATGTCTCAGTTTGCTGTGATGTGAATGCCGAGGACTGCATGGGTGTGAGGCACACTCCACACCAGCATGCATCACCATGTAAGGCCCTGCTGGTGGCTGCACTGGAAGCACAGGAAGCCGAGGTTGGAGCTGCTGCACCAAACCCACCCCAGCACAACCACCCTGGTGTGTGTCCATCAGCCAGCAGGAGCAACAAACTCCCACCTGTCAGGCTAGTGTTTCAGGCCTGGAGCACCAAGAGCCAGGCTGCTCACAGTGGCCTTCTCCTCCTCCTCAGGCAGATTGCATCGCCTATGCAAGGTACATGTGTCTTGGTACATACCCTTGCTCCCATCAACTGCAACACCAACATCAGCTGGATGGATCCCTCCAACTACTAGTAGTGTTGGTGATATTGAAGAACATGTGACTAGTGGCAATTCCCTCCCCCATACTGTCAGTGATGGAGATCAGGTCACACTGCAACTAAACTACACAGTGACTGAGGGCGCTTTTGAGGAGTATATTTCGTTTTCTGATATAGAGAACCTGGCAGGTGGGTACCAGGATCCAGTCAGGTTTCTGAAGGCATGTCTTCCCATCGTAGAGACAGAGCAATCTGTGGTATCCTGCCATGAAGTGTACTGTAGTACTCTACAGCAACCTCACTCATCCCCCCCAAACAGGACGGTGGTATTGAGAAGACAAGTGTTGGCTATACATGGAGGGATAACAGCATGATACCATGCAATGAACCCACTGTGAGTGCTGTACTGGGTCAGTTTTCCGAGATGGGAGTTAGAAGCTCAAGAGAAGCACACAACTGTGTACTACATCTGGACCTCCAGACACATGTCCTTGATCCAGTAAATGAAGGTCTATCTATATATCGAGCTTCTTGACGATATAGTTGCTAAGCAGGTATGTATTAATGTCAAAAATGAAACAAACACCTTTTGTTTTGTCTAGTGTTTCCTGCACTGTAAAAGAAATTACAAGATAGGTCTGTAGTGCTGATCTCGATACAGAAGGAGTATTGATGTTCATGGGTTTTTAACATTGATGGTTTCGAGAGGAAGAATGAGAGTATTTTGGGTAACGTCTGTGGCCTTAAGGAGAAAAGGCCAGATGATGATGGCGATAGTAAAGTCACACTCAATATTGCTGGATCACTCTATTTATCAAAATTTGTAGACCAGCGTAATTTGCATGTGAAAATGCTGTTATTCTCCAGTGGAGACACTCTTCATTATGCCTGAATCAAAGATTTGTACTAATTCCTTTCATTCCAACTGAGTAAAAAACATGGACATAAACAGAATTTTGGCTTCAGATGTCTCAACGCCTTCTCCACTAACGACTTATTCATAAAGCATCTTGTCAATTGCTCTGCCCAGCATGCAGTATGTGTTGAGATGCCCACTGAGGAGAAGTTTAAGAATGCCCTCTACCAGGAGTGATGCCCTTTAATAGTGTACACCTCTTCACTCTTCTGACATGCTGTGAAGGTGATCACATTGCTTCACATACCACCTTCACAGAGAAACACATAGCATATGTGGTTGCTTACCAGGTAGTGTGCTTTTTTAATTCGAGTATTAACTGCCACAGATCCTTCGTCAGGGAGAATCCTGCGATTCGGCTGCTCACTGAGCTCTAAAAACTTTCATGGGAGGTTGATCAGTTGTACAGCCACAACGTGCCCATGACCAAGTCAAAGGGAGTGATGATTTGTACAATAATGTGGTTGACTGCAATATTTGTAGGCTACTGTTAGATAGAAAAACAGAGCACTGTCTTCTTACAGGGAAGTTCTTTGATGTAGCTCAGTGTGAAACTTCAAGTATCAATTACCATGACATATACACGTCTTTTTAAGTGGGTATGATACTCACTTACTTGTCAGACACTTGGGTACATTCGATATGGAGGAAGATCAGGTCAGTGTCCTGCCTGAGAGCATCGAGAAATACATCACCTTGTCCAAATAATTGAGACCTAGAATTACAGTCAGCTTCCTGGATTCACTACGTTTTAATGCATACACTGCTCCAGAAACTTATTGAAACTCTGTCTCAGGATAATATGCACATCACTTGAGGTGCATACCCCAATGATGCAAAATTCAGCTTGTAATTAGGAAGAGAGTTTTCCCATATGAGTACCTGAATAGTATGGGAAAACTTGACGAAACCAGGCTAACTGACATAACCGCATTCTGCATTAACCTCACAGGTGATATTATGAGTATGAGCATGCTGTGAATGTCTGGCGGGAATTCAGTGTCCAAAATTTCGGCGAGTATGCAACACTTTATATGGACACTGACGTGCACATGCCTGCTGATGTATTCGAGATGTTCCAGAGTACACGCAAAACCTACTAATTCTCTGGACCCCACCTTTTATTAGACAGCACCTGATTTGTCTTGGGACACAATGCTCAAGAATATGAAGTACGGTATCGAAATACTGACTGACGTTGATATTTGTGGAGGACTTCACCAATGTGTCCACAGGCACATCAAGGCGAATAATCCATGGATGGGTGCGAGGTTTGATGCATCTTTGATTCTAATTATACCATGCATTTAGACATGAGTAACTTATATGGGTACGCCATGCAACAGTCACTGCCCATCAGCGAGTTTTAATGGCTGTCTGAGTCCAAATGTGAGGGGTTAGGTGGAGAAATCCAACATGTTGTGGCTGAATCTGAAGTGGGGTATGTAGTTGAGGACGATCTCACATCCACATTTAGTTTGCATGATGCACACAGCGACTTGCCACTATGTCCACAGCAACTAGTTCCAAAGAGGAAGCTCCACCTCAAAGCTGTTGACAATGCTGGAGAATAAGCAGAGATACATCATTCACTACCATAATCCCTAGCAGTGTCTCAGTTTGCTGAAGAAGCTGGATAGCATCAACTAGGCTGTTTCCTTCAAGCAGTCACTCTGGTTGAAGGAATATATTGACTTGCATAAGAGAGAGAGACAGAGGGCATCCACAAAAAAATTCGAAAAAGATTTCTTTAAATTGATGAATAATTCCACTTTTGTTAAGACAAAGGAAAATTTCAGAAAACATTGCGAAATTCTCATGGACCATGTTGGGATGAGCTTCATGGCATAAGAAAGTGTACCAGCAGACCAAATTTCATATACAGGGTGTTACAAAAAGGTACAGCCGAACTTTCAGGAAACATTCCTCACACACAAAGAAAGAAAATATGTTATGTGGACATGTGTCCGGAAACGCTTACTTTCCATGTTAGAGCTCATTTTATTACTTCTCTTCAAATCACATTAATCATGGAATGGAAACACACAGCAACAGAACGTACCAGTGTGACTTCAAACACTTTGTTACAGGAAATGTTCAAAATGTCCTCCGTTAGCGAGGATACATGCATCCACCTTCCGTCGCATGGAATCCCTGATGCGCTGATGCAGCCCTGGAGAATGGCGTATTGTATCACAGCCGTCCACAATACGAGCACGAAGAGCCTCTACATTTGGTACCGGGGTTGCGTAGACAAGAGCTTTCAAATGCCCCCATAAATGAAAGTCAAAAGGGTTGATGTCAGGAGAACGTGGAGGCCATGGAATTGTTCCGCCTCTTCCAATCCATCGGTCACCGAATCTGTTGTTGAGAAGCGTACGAACACTTCGACTGAAATGTGCAGGAGCTCCATCGTGCATGAACCACATGTTGTGTCGTACTTGTAAAGCCACATGTTCTAGCAGCACAGGTAGAGTATCCCGTATGAAATCATGATAAAGTGCTCCATTGAGGGTAGGTGGAAGAACATGGGGCCCAATCAAGACATCACCAACAATGCCTGCCCAAACGTTCACAGAAAATCTGTGTTGATGACGTGATTGCACAATTGCGTGTGGATTCTCGTCAGCCCACACAAGTTGATTGTGAAAATTTACAATTTGATCATGTTGGAATGAAGCTTCATCCGTAAAGAGAACGTTTGCACTGAAATGAGAATTGACACATTGTTGGATGAACCATTCGCAGAAGTGTACCCGTGGAGGCCAATCAGCTGCTGATAGTGCCTGCGCACGCTGTACATGGTACGGAAGCAACTGGTTCTCCCGTAGCACTCTTCATACAGTGACGTGGTCAACGTTACCTTGTACAGCAGCAACTTCTCTGACGCTGACATTAGGGTTATCGTCAACTGCACGAAGAATTGCCTCGTCCATTGCAGGTGTCCTTGTCGTTCTAGGTCTTCCCCAGTCACGAGTCTTAGGCTGGAATGTTCCGTGCTCCCTAAGACGCCGATCAATTGCTTCGAACGTCTTCCTGTCGGGACGCCTTCGTTCTGGAAATCTGTCTCGATACAAACGTACCGCGCCACGGCTATTGCCCCGTGCTAATCCATACATCAAATGGGCATCTGCCAACTCCGCATTTGTAAACATTGCACTGGCTGCAAAACCACGTTCGTGATGAACACTAACCTGTTGATACTACGTACTGATGTGCTTGATGCTAGTACTGTAGAGCAATGAGTCGCATGTCAACACAAGCACCGAAGTCAACATTACCTTCCTTCAATTTGGGCCAACTGGCGGTGAATCGAGGAAGTACAGAACATACTGACGAAACTAAAATGAGCTCTAACATGGAAATTAAGCGTTTCCGGACACACATCCACATAACATCTTTTCTTTATTTGTGTGTGAGGAATAGCGAATACCCTGTTCAAGAATCACAAGAGGAGGAGGTATACTTGGAAAAGGCTGGGAGATATGGGAAGATTTCAATTAGATTACATCATGGTCAGACAGAGATTCCGAAATCAGATACTGGATTGTAAGGCGTACCCAGGAGCAGATATAGACTCAGATCACAATATAGTAGTGATGAAGAGTAGGCTGAAGTTCAAGACATTAGTCAGGAAGAATCAATACGCAAAGAAGTGGGATACGGAAGTACTAAGAAATGACGAGATACGTTTGTTCTCTAACGCTATAGATACAGCAATAAGGAATAGCGCAGCAGGCAGTACAGTTGAAGAGGAAGGGACATCTCTAAAAAGGGCCATCGCAGAAGCTGGGAAGGAAAACATAGGTACAAAGAAGGTAGCTGCGAAGAAACCATGGGTAACAGAAGAAATACTTCAGTTGATTGATGAAAGGAGGAAGTACAAACATGTTCCGGGAAAATCAGGAATACAGAAATACAAGCCGCTGAGGAATGAAATAAATAGGAAGTGCAGGGAAGCTAAGACGAAATGGCTGCAGGAAAAATGTGAAGACATCGAAAAAGATACGATTGTCGGAAAGACTCAGCATACAGGAAAGTCAAAATAACCTTTGGTGACATTAAAAGCAACGGTGGTAACATTAAGAGTGCAACGGGAATTCCACTGTTAAATGCAGAGGAGAGAGCAGATAGGTGGAAAGAATACATTGAAAGCCTCTATGAGAGTGAAGATTTGTCTGATGTGATAGAAGAAGAAACAGGAGTCGATTTAGAAGAGATAGGGGATCCAGTATTAGAATCGGAATTTAAAAGAGCTTTGAGGGACTTACGGTCAAATAAGGCAGAAGGGATAGATAACATTCCATCAGAATTTCTAAAATCATTGGGGGAAGTGGCAACAAAACGACTATTCGCGTTGGTGTGTAGAATATATGAGTCTGGCGATATACCATCTGACTTTCGGAAAAGCATCATCCACACAATTCCGAAGACGGCAAGAGCTGACAAGTGCGAGAATTATCGCACAATCAGCTTAACAGCTCATGCATCGAAGCTGCTTACAAGAATAATATACAGAAGAATGGAAAAGAAAATTGAGAATGCGCTAGGTGACGATCAGTTCGGCTTTAGGAAAAGTAAAGGGGCGAGAGAGGCAATTCTGACGTTACGGCTAATAATGGAAGCAAGGCTAAAGAGAAATCAAAACACTTTCATAGAATTTGTCGACCTGGAAAAAGCGTTCGACAATATAAAATGGTGCAAGCTGTTCGAGATTCTGAAAAAAGTAGGTGTAAGCTATAGGGAGAGACGGGTCATATACAATATGTACAACAACCAAGAGGGAATAATAAGAGTGGACGATCAAGAACGAAGTGTTCGTATTAAGAAGGGTGTAAGACAAGGCTGTAGCCTTTCGCCCCTACTCTTCAATCTGTACATCGAGGAAGCAATGACGGAAATAAAAGAAAGGTTCAGGAGTGGAATTAAAATACAAGGTGAAAGGATATCAATGATACGATTCGCTGATGACATTGCTATCCTGAGTGAAAGTGAAGAAGAATTAAATGATCTGCTGAACGGAATGAACAGTCTAATGAGTACACAGTATGGTTTGAGAGTAAATCGGAGAAAGACGAAGGTAATGAGAAGTAGTGGAAATGAGAACAGCGAGAAACTTAACATCAGGATTGATGGTCACGAAGTCAATGAAGTTAAGGAATTCTGCTACCTAGGCAGTAAAATAACAAATGACGGACGGAGCAAGGAGAACATCAAAAGCAGACTCGATATGGCAAAAAAGGCATTTCTGGCCAAGAGAAGTCTACTAATATGAAATACCGGCCTTGAGGAAGAAATTTCTGAGGATGTACGTCTGGAGTACAGCATTGTATGGTAGTGAAACATGGACTGTGGGAAAACCGGAACAGAAGAGAATCGAAGCATTTGAGATGTGGTGCTATAGACGAATGTTGAAAATTAGGTGGACTGATAAGGTAAGGAATGAGGAGATTCTCTGCAGAATCGGAGAGGAAAGGAATATGTGGAAAACACTGATAAGGAGAAGGGACAGGATGATAGGACATCTGCTAAGACAAGAGGGAATGACTTCCATGGTACTAGAGGGAGCTGTAGAGGGCAAAAACTGTAGAGAAAGACAGAGATTGGAATACGTCAAGCAAATAATTGAGGACGTAGGTTGCAAGTGCTACTCTGAGATGAAGAGGTTAGCACAGGAAACGAATTCGTGGCGGGCCGCATCAAACCAGTCAGTAGACTGATGACCAAAAAAAAAAAAAAAAAAAAAGGAATATTTCCTGAAAGTTTGGCCGTACCTTTTTGTAACACCTTGTACATCACAACATTCAGCAAGAACTTTATTACTGTGCAGATGGCGAAGGTTGTAGTAGAGTTCACAAAACCTATCTATGTGGGCATGTGCATACTAAATCTATCCAAATTCCACATGTATCGATTCCACTATGAGTTTGTGAAAATAGTGGCGTTCACAGTGTTCCATTGCGTCCACCACACATGGTGCATAGAATCAGTATTCGATCTGGAGGACTTACGGCATATATTGTACTGCAGTCTAAAGTTGACCTGTCGCCTCATGATGATAAGTGGGTCATTTGTGGGAATGGGATTGAAACTCGCCTATATTCATAATATTCGTTAGATGAGAGTCGGAGTGTGGGGGAATCCGATTGGGAAAAAGAGACCATAAAGAGTGTATGCATCTGGAATAATATGACCCTATTATGATTGTGTAAATATCTTGTGCATGTGTGTGTGTGTGTGTGTGTGTGTGTGTGTGTGTGTGTGTGTGTTTGTGTGTGTGTGTGTGTGTGTGTGTGTGTGTGTGTGTGTGTGTACATTTTCCCTTTTTACCATGTACACCTGTAAATATTTATACACACTGTGTGTGTATGTTACTATGTGTGAAAGAAACTCATCATCATTATGCTGACTGAAAACGTTGCTACTTTGCACATTTGTAAATAGTTTCTAATTTTTAAATTTCGCTCACTGCTAGTCAACCAGTCAGATTACTTTTTAGGGTAGATATATTTCCCAATCCTTTGAAAACTGTAAAAGTGCTACTATATCAATAGTAAACTGTTAACACACTCAATCAATGCTTCTGGGTCAACTGTAAACTAAGAAAGAGCTACTGCATCAATTGTAAACTGTAAATGCACTTAGACAGTGCTTCTGTATCAATTTTAAATGGTCAAAGTGCAAGGTGGACTGTGGATTTAATGTATTTCTTGTGAAATTCTAGTAATTGTGATAAAAAGAAAAGGATTTCTGCATTAGTGTTAGCCTGTTGTAAAAACAATGTATCTGTGGATTTTAAAGTATCTCTGCTGAAATTGAGAATTAAATTGTATAACTGAAATTGTTACCAAAACCTGCATCATTGAAATTGTGAATCAAATGTAACCTTAATATTTATGAAAAATGAACAAATGAAATTTGCTACCACACGTTTTTGTTGTTGTTATTTCACAGAAAACCAATATTATCGTTTTTAAAATAAGCATGTACTGTTTTTATTACAATGTGCATTGCACACATCCTTTCTACAAGAGTGGTCACATTTACACAGGACTGAAATTTATGCAGACTACATCTCGAACATAGTGTCAGTAGCAGTGAACATATCATGAAGGGCAGCTGAACATGAGTGCAAAGGAGGAGGAAATGAATAAGGAATGTGTGCTGTTCAGTATGGAGAAAAAGAAAATATATCTAATGGTTGCATGGGATTTCGCCTATCATCCTGCACATGTAGGTTTTTGGAACAGGCGACGCGTGATCGTATCTGCTTCCAAAGACATATGGCAAACATACCTGAAATTATATTACCTGTTCCTAAACAAAGCTACAGACGTAGGGTCAGGGCAAAGCTACATACTGTGTAAGTGTCAGCTAGGTAGAAAGAAAGAAAAACAAGAATCTGAGGTAAAAAATTCATTTGGTTTCATTAATCCAATTTAAAAGTAATTTTACATTTTCATAAGCAGACACAGCACTATTTTAACAAATCTTCTTGAGGTGATGGAGAGCAGGGCACCCGTAGAATTCCATGTCTTGAATAGATACGAACTTGAAGATTTGATACATTTATTTGAACTTATCCTCGCCTTTGACATAGATGTTGGTATCAGGACGCTATGATGTTTGAAGCTACGTCATCATATCTTTATAAGGTGCACAAGGATCGTTCCAGTGGAGTCCATGGAAGACACATGTTAACCACTTTGTACCTCGTGTTTTAGCACAATTCACATACTTCAAAGCCCTCGGCAATGCTGAGAATGTCTATTATACCCGCATTATCTGAGTATATTACGAATACAACACCTTTAAATATGAACTGTCTGCGCTCTTTATCATAGAAACTGTGAATGTCAGCAACAATGTTCAGACTCGGTGTTGCCAATATGAAATGCTCTGAGTGTGACACAGCACTTGGCTATTTATACAGCATGCTCCACAACAACAGTAAGTGGGAAACAATTAATCACACGGTCATGTAGAGCTATAGTAAATGCTACATTGTGGTCTGGGAAATTTGATAAGGATTCAGATCTGATCCTTATATCTATTGGCCCTGATTTAACTATCCCATTCTGCTTATAACAGCGTATTACGATGGTTGGTGCCAACTCCTTGAATTTCCATGGACTGAGTAGGCATCCTTCCTCTTCAACACCTTCATATTAAGATGCGTGGAACCTTTCATACATGTAAAATACTAGACTGTATACATTCTGATTTCACTGTAGCAGTAAATGGTCATTCGGATAGAACTCTGAATTCAAGTAGACTCTAGCAGTAGTTAAACTGCACTTGTCAAATACAGTGGGGTCATTTGATACATAGCCCTTTCTATTAATCTGAAATGCAAGTATGATGAATCTCAGTGTCTCCAGCTGTGCAGAGGTCTTCATAGCCCATGTTTGTCTGCTCGCTGTCGGTAGCACTGTACACTCAGAAAGCTCCCATGAGCAGAAAGTTGATGGCAGATATGTACCAATATTCAGAACTTTTAAAAGCATCAAACACTCCTTACCTGCCACAGTGATACGTGGCATTTCCCATATAATTTTATCGATGATCTGATTCGCCTCTTGAGTAGAAGAAGCCCCTTTTTATCATTCATAATAATTCGCTGCGTGTCCTCAGAGTACCCCATAAGCATTTTTAGATGTCTGTTTGCAGTAAATCGGCTGTAACCTTGTGATGTTCTGACAGAGGCTCGATTATGAACCATTCTGTATTTTCTAAACCTTTCAAATCCGAGGGTCATATGAGACAACTCTTAGAAGGGTTGATGCTATGCCCACAGTATGTGTATGACCAATCTCAGACTCATTAGGTTCATATCGTGGTTCCTGAAACAGGAATGCCAAAGCTATCGTGTCAGCCTTGATCCCACTGTAGGACTATTACCCTTTTCGTAAATGATCCAATGGAAGAGTTAAAGTGTGTTGTCGCCAGATGACAATCCTAATTTCCTTATTCTTGTTAAATATCGTTGAGGACTAAGTTTTATGTGAGAAGTATACCTGGCATATGAGACGCTTATTATATTCCACTGGGTGAGATGTACTGAGCGACGACGTCATTGCGGTGTTTCAGGCCTACTCATTTAAGAAACTCACAGTTCACATATGGTATCACGTTGCGGTTCTGCAGTGAAATGCTGTCCTGTGCGCTAGTATTGTACCTTACAGCAATCCTGTCCTAGACGTAGTTTTACAGGGATATCCTCATCACGAAACTCAATAAGCTGGTTATTCTGGTACATGACGCGTAGCTCCAGGTAGTCTAATGTCTCAACAGTCTCTGGAAGGTATATCTGGTAGGAGGATCAACAATCTTTTACCTTGTTCTAACTGATCTGAAGAATCCGTAAATTGAATGAATGAGTCTGTCGTTGTGATATGAGTTTCCTGCAATGTCACACTCAACATGCATTGTACTGACAGAGAGAGTATCTGCTGTCTGATCAGGTTTGTGAAATCTACTGGGATCCGTCATCAAAACCTGTCCCTCTGTGAAACCCAGTAGTGGGCCTATTAACCCTTCCTGCTTAAAGTCAGTCGATGCATTTACCGTCCTTATTTCAGATTTAGATGTGCTGGTATTTACAAGGAGCTCAATTCCTTTTCCAGACTATTTTAAAACTACGTTTAAAGCATCAATATCATATGCACCACGTCCAATTTCAACAATTTGGTTTTTACTATTAATTTCCAAATGTAGTTTATTGGAAATCTCTGTGATATTTGGGATGGTATTGTATGCCTCCAGTCCAGTCAGCGCGATTCTGCAATCTGCTATGCTTAAATCAACTTCTTGGAAGGAATTTCGCATTTAATACAGACAATCGTTCTTATAAAATCGCAGTGTACGACAATGTATCTAAACCTTAGGTGGTGAATGAATGCTTAATGCCCAGCCTTACACATCATTTATAAACGTCACGAGGAACATGATGCATAGATGACCACACAGGAATGTATTAAAGCCTCAGTACCGTCGAAAATTGTAGAACGCATGTCTTCTGGTTTTGAAGTACAGTTTTAATTCTTCTGGAGATTACAGGTCGCCGAATTAGTCGAAATAGTAGGCGTTATTTGTATTTCTTTCTTTAACATATGCTACCCAGTGAGTTCCAGGCCCTCCTGCTACATCTCGAATCACATTTCCGCATTCTTCTGATTTTCACATAGTCTTCAGTAATATTTTCCTCATAAACACACCTCCAAATCTCGGAACGCTGAATTTCTTCTCAACAAACTTAAGTAGATGTATTGTTGTAAGCGGCCCTGTCTGGTAGGACTACTAAGGGGCTTTCTTCTATTTATGAAGAGACCTCGCCCTTTCTTGTGTGTTTTGAAGTATGGTCCTTTTCCGATGGCGCCTGCCTCCATCATGCAGCTATGTCTTCGTGCCTCCTGCATTTGCACCTGGGAATTTTATGCAGCCTTGACTGTCCTGGAAATAGCTTCAGTTTCCCCAACCAGTGAACCCGCCGCCGACAGACCGACTAGGGCAGGACTGAGGAAAAAATAATACCACCTGACGTCTTGGGGATTAATAGAATCCTGGATTGTTTAATTGATCTTCTTTTTCTTGTCCTTTTCCGCTTCAGGGCGCTTTTAGCTGCATACATCGATGTTAGGGTGCAATTTTTCATGCACGCTTGGTTGTCTTCTTCTTCCTTAGCGCCCGACGTTCACCACTCACAACTTGGCTGAAATTCTTCGCACCCAAGCCCAGCTTAACTTCACCATGAATGCTTTCTTCAACAGCAAGTGCTGTAGCGCGTTGACCTACACCAATATCTCGCCTTGCACAAATTACTTTATCATCTAAAGATTGATCTGCAGTGTGACGGTGTTTATTTGCGGTACATGCGATGTCATGTTCCTCTTCGCTGAGGAGATTAATCCCCTCATCACCGTGTGCCAAACGATTTTCAAGTTTTGTTCCAGTTCCATAGTAATTATATCCCGGAATGTGTAATTCGACTGACAGTTTGTCTAGAATACCACATCCTCGACTAATTCATCTCCTATCGTGCATGTTATCCTACTGCGGTAGTTGTGATCTGTGCACAATGATAAACAGCAAATCGCGAGCATAAATCCAGTTGTTCAGTACCAATGCTTTTCAAAAGAGGTAGTTTCTAGGATTTGTTTTCTGAACTTTGGAAATTGTGAATATATCGACTGACCAGTTTAGAATTGTATACTGTATCTAAAAGCGTGCTATGATGAAACTCAATTGGTCGCCCTTTCATTGTGCTAAATTTGGTTCTATTACACTGTGCAATTATTTGCAGGAGGATATCAGCCCGTATGTATGAGTCACGAAGGTTGAAACACATCCTCATTTGGGCTTTCACTGTTTTCTTCAGACGTTCCATGGTACTCGGCTACAGGTGGGTGAATGTTGAGTAGCGATGTATTCCAAACTGCTTCATCAAAGTCTTGAAATACAGTATCTATTGTAAAACTTGTCGCGTTATCTTTTTGAATGTTGTCTGATTTTCGATCACTCAAGCACTTGTGCAACATTCTTCCCCGCTTTCACAGGTAATTCACAGGCAAATTTAGAATAAATATCAATAACCATTAAAATATATTTGAAGGCATTATTCACACCTAATTATTCTCACATGTTGACAAGAACTGCCTGCCACAGGTTATCCAAAGCTTTCATCATAACATGTTTACGAGGGTATGTTTCGTGTGCTGGTTTCTGCAGTTCTTGAACTACAGTCTCCATACATGTTTGATGATATCTTTCTCTCTAAGTTCGGGAATCATTTAAACAACTTCTTTCGAATGAGCTGTACTGTCAGTGGCAGCTGATGCCATGAACTATCATAGCCGGTCTATTGGCTCAATCGGGTCGTTATAATATATGTACTGCGCTAGTTGATTTTTGACCCCTTTATGCTGAATTGCAATAGAATCACCACTATTATTTTTTTTCATCATCCAATATAGGTGTTAGAATAGATTTGTAATTCACATTGCTTTGGTTTTTTACATTCTTATGCGGATCAGTCAAATGCTATATTTCACGATACATTTCCAGATCTTTAGGCGAATAATTCGCAGTTCTATGGGTATTAGAAATACAACGTTCAGTAGACAAGGTGTTCTCTGAAACTGTATATACTGCGTGCCCAGCATGTATGGTTTTATTCTGCTGACATCGAATACTTTGTCTGTCCCAGGATCATCTGACACTTATTGAAATCGGTAGTGGCGTCATCGTCTTGATGCAGTTCTGCTGAGAGTTGACTGACAGATTCTTTAAACGGCTTTAACGTTTCTCTTGGTGTTTGATCACACTTCAAATGCAGCCGTAAATTCTCTTGAATAGCCATCCATGCCACAAGGACTTCATGCTTGGTCGACATCTCGTTGTATACTAATCATTCTTCTGTGCAGCGTAAGGTTTTGTACATCTCTTCTTCTTATTATTATGCTGCTCCCCTTCTCAGCAACGACTATTTTTCTCTTCAGTTAAGTCACCTACTTTCTTTTCAGTGGCATTAACCCATATGTACAATGTCCCATTCTGAATAACCGCCTTATCCTCTTCAATTAATTTGTTTACTTCCTCTTTGATTGCATTAACCAAGTCATTCTGCGTATTGTTCAGTCTCAGAAGGGTATGACAATATCTCTTTAGTTTCTAGCATATTCCTCCATCTTCTTGTTTTAGAGCTTGAATTTTCTTGTCCATGTGCGAGCAAATGTTTTGTCTATGCACGTCCATCCTATCAGACTGAGCACCTGACATGGTTGCAAATTCAGCCGTGGTGATGCGTATACTGATACCTCTCTCCATAGCTATATGTATATCATCAATAAATTTTCTTGTTGTATCAATAATGAGAAACCCATACCGTGATGTGATTCCACCAATCTGCGCATATCTTTACAAAATCATTTCATGACACGTTGGTACCTACACAAGCCTAGTAATTGTATTTTAAATTCAGATTGTCTAGGTTGAATGCCATACTTATGTTTGCAGTATAACTCACCAGCTCTTTTGGGATTCTGGAATATGTCTGTCTCAGAAAAAATACATCAACAGCCACATGGCGACCAAAACAGAAATAACGTCGAATTTGATCTTGGTTTTCCCCAGCAGCATGGTCAAATATGAACACTGTTTTTGACTTTACAGTTATCTGGTGCAGGTATATCACTTATTTCATAGAATGTCGTGTATATCACACCATCTACACTCCTGGAAATTGAAATAAGAACACCGTGAATTCACTGTCCCAGGAAGGGGAAACTTTATTGACACATTCCTGGGGTCAGATACATCACATGATCACACTGACAGAACCACAGGCACATAGACACAGGCAACAGAGCATGCACAATGTCGGCACTAGTACAGTGTATATCCACCTTTCGCAGCAATGCAGGCTGCTATTCTCCCATGGAGACGATCGTAGAGATGCTGGATGTAGTCCTGTGGAACGGCTTGCCATGCCATTTCCACCTGGCGCCTCAGTTGGACCAGCGTTCGTGCTGCACGTGCAGACCGCGTGAGACGACGCTTCATCCAGTCCCAAACATGCTCAATGGGGGACAGATCCGGAGATCTTGCTGGCCAGGGTAGTTGACTTACACCTTCTAGAGCACGTTGGGTGGCACGGGATACATGCGGACGTGCATTGTCCTGTTGGAACAGCAAGTTCCCTTGCCGGTCTAGGAATGGTAGAACGATGGGTTCGATGACGGTTTGGATGTACCGTGCACTATTCAGTGTCCCCTCGACGATCACCAGTGGTGTACGGCCAGTGTAGGAGATCGCTCCCCACACCATGATGCCGGGTGTTGGCCCTGTGTGCCTCGGTCGTATGCAGTCCTGATTGTGGCGCTCACCTGCACGGCGCCAAACACGCATACGACCATCATTGGCACCAAGGCAGAAACGACTCTCATCGCTGAAGACGACACGTCTCCATTCGTCCCTCCATTCACGCCTGTCGCGACACCACTGGAGGCGGGCTGCACGATGTTGGGGCGTGAGCGGAAGACGGCCTAACGGTGTGCGGGACCGTAGCCCAGCTTCATGGAGACGGTTGCGAATGGTCCTCGCCGATACCCCAGGAGCAACAGTGTCCCTAATTTGCTGGGAAGTGGCGGTGCGGTCCCCTACGGCACTGCGTAGGATCCTACGGTCTTGGCGTGCATCCGTGCGTCGCTGCGGTCCGGTCCCAGGTCGACGGGGACGTGCACCTTCCGCCGACCACTGGCGACAACATCGATGTACTGTGGAGACCTCACGCCCCACGTGTTGAGCAATTCGGCGGTACGTCCACCCGGCCTCCCGCATGCCCACTATACGCCCTCGCTCAAAGTCCGTCAACTGCACATACGGTTCACGTCCACGCTGTCGCGGCATGCTACCAGTGTTAAAGACTGCGATGGAGCTCCGTATGCCACGGCAAACTGGCTGACACTGACGGCGGCGGTGCACAAATGCTGCGCAGCTAGCGCCATTCGACGGCCAACACCGCGGTTCCTGGTGTGTCCGCTGTGCCGTGCGTGTGATCATTGCTTGAACAGCCCTCTCGCAGTGTCCGGAGCAAGTATGGTGGGTCTGACACACCGGTGTCAATGTGTTCTTTTTTCCATTTCCAGGAGCTGTGATAGATCAAGAAGCAGACACCGTCTTTAGTGTGGAAAGAAGTTCCCAGTGCGACACCTGGGCACCTCTTCCAACACTAGACGCAGTGTTGGCATTTTGATCTGTCATAGTAGTAATTGTGTGCACGTCAAAGGCACATATTGCTGCGTGTGGCTCATACCGCATCTATATTGCAAGCGCGGTGCTATTTTGTAATGATGTGGCGAAGTCAGCTGGTGTGTCAACGTAACATGCGATAGTCGGTGAAATTTTTCCGCCAACGTCCTGTACTTTCTTTATGGTATACTGGCGGCTGTCTATTCTTTAACTAGTTCCACATTGCATTTCATATGTTTTTATTACGGATGGCCTATACATCCAGTTACAGTTACGTCCGTTTCCCATTTTATATGGCTTTATGACGAATATGTTTCGTATCCAGGTACTTTTACGTAAGTTTCTATCACTTTCAGTTCTTTTTACCTGCGTGGTCGTGCAAGGCAGTACCGTGCCGCTTCGTCTATTTATTACTAATTGACTGTTATCTTGTTTTTATAGTCGGTCTGATGATCCCCAAAATGGTAAGACGCGTCATTGATATTAAAAAGTTTCGCAACCAAGACTGTTCTTGTTCTGCTTTAATTATCTATTTCTTTTTGTTTCTTGTCATAGATAGACCGAGTTTCCTTTAGGACCTAGCTCAAAATTTAATTAAATAAATACACTGTATTATTTCAGTACGTCAGATAGTAGATTCTTTTAATAGTTCCCATTATTTTTGCGACTGTGACTTTTATCAGTATTTCACGGCGTACTTATGCAGGACACGCAACGTTCTTACACGGAAAGCCTGCTCAAAATTAAGGTAACAATCTAAATATTGTAAAAGATGCTAAATAGTCGTTGTTGTTCTGTGATATGCCCTGAATCACCTGATCATACATAATAAAATGTATAAATAAATGGTAAGAAGGAAAACAACAATCAGTTTTACTTTCTGCAGAATTATGAAATTCTGATAGTCAGCTTTCTTTGAGAGACGTATTCATAACGTGTGCTTCCCTCGGGAAGTAATTACTGACTTTGCAAATGATACGAGGGTTGGAACTTAAATAGTTGCAACTACTTATTCACAACCGATACAAAAGAGTTACATGTTTGCACCTGTTACTGTCCTTCAAAGTAGTCACCAGCGTTGTGTAGAACCCGTTGCCAGTGATGTGGAAGGCTTAGTATACCGTTAACAGAGCCTGTTCTGTTGACGGTGCGAATGGAGCGGTCTACTGCCTGTCTAATCTCTGGAACTGTTCTGAAGCGAATGCCACGAAGTGGTTCCTCCATCTTCGGAATCAAATCAAAGTCACAAGGACTTAAGTCCGGAGAGAATGGTAGATGGTACAGTACTTCCCAGTCCCATCGACCGAACAGAGCAGCCATAGCTTGCGCTGTATGCGTCCGCGCATTGTCGTGCAAAATAATGGGTGGGTTGTGCGGAAAGTGTCGCGGCTTCTTTCGCAAAGCTGGTCGCAGGTGATGCTCCAAAATAAACTTTGAGACAGGAGCAGCGACACTTTCTGAGCAACCCACCCATCATTTTGCACGACAATGCATGGGCGCATACAGCGCAATCTGTGGCTGCTCTGTTCGGTCGATGGGACTGGGAAGTACAGTACCATCCACTATACTCCCCGGACGTAAGTCCTTATGACTTTAATTTGATTTAGAAGATGAAGGAACCACTTCGTGGCATTCGTTTCAGAACTATTTCCGAGATTCGACAGGCAGTAGACCGCTCCATTCGCACCATCAACAGAACAGGCTCTGCTAACAGTATACTACGTCTTCCACATCGCTGTCAACGGGTCTACACAACGCTGGTGACTACCGTAAAGGACAGCAACAGGTGCAAACATGTAACTCTTTTGTATCGGTTGTGGATAAATAGCTACCACTATTTAAGTTCCAACCCTCGTTGTTGTTGTTGTGGTCTTCAGTCCTGAGACTGGTTTGATGCAGCTCTCCATGCTATTCCATCCTGTGCAAGCTGCTTCATCTCCCAGTACGTTCTGCGGCCTACAGCCTTCTGAATCTGTTTAGTGTGCTCATCTCTTGGTCTCCCTCTACGATTTTTACCCTTCACGCTGCCCTCCAATACTAAATTGGTGATCCCTTGATGCCTCAGAACATGTCCTACCAACCGATCCCTGCTTCTAGTCAAGTTGTGCCACAAACTCCTCTTCTCCCCAATTCTATTCAATAGCTGCTCATTAGTTATGCGATCTACCCATCTAATCTTCAGCATTCTTCTGTAGCACCACATTTGAAAAGCTTCTATTCTCTTCGTGTCCAAACTATTTATCGTCCATGTTTCACTTCCATACATGGCTACACTCCATAAAAATACTTTCAGAAACGACTTCCTGACACTTAAATCCATACTCGGTGTTAACAAATTTCGCTTCTTCAGAAACGCTTTCCTTGCCATTACCAGTCTACATTTTATATCCTCTCTACTTTGACCATCATCGGTTATTTTGCTCCCCAAATAGCAAAACTCCTTTTCTACTTAAAGTGTCTGATTTCCTAATCTAATTCCCTCAGCATCACCCGAGTTGACTACATTCCATTAACCGAGTTTTGCTTTTGTTGATGTTCATCTTATATCCTCCTTTGAAGACACTATCCATTGCGTTCAACTGCTCTTCCAAGTCCTTTGCTGTCTCTGACAGAATTACAATGTCATCGGCGAACAGTAAAGTTTTTATTTCTTCTCCATGGAGTTAAATACCTACTCCGAGTTTTTCTTTTGTTAATGGTGAAATCTGTAAGAGGCTGGGAAGGGTCTTTCATCCAGGGTAAATGACGTGCGCAGTGTGTTTTGAGTTTCAGCTCGAGGCTTGGGGCTGAAGTGCTGCAGCCGCCATCTCCCGTGACGAACGCAAGCGGCCGTCACTCAACCACCGGGGTTAATCTCGCGTGCCCAACTTTTAATTGCAGCGGCATTGACAGCTCGACACATCGCCGCCCTGCAGCTGAGCACCCTCCGCTGCCGCAGCCAGTTCAGAGTTTTCATTAAAAAAAATATCACGCCCTAATGGCACTCAACATCCTGTCATTTTTCAGCTGAGTTCTTGCACGTCTCCAAGCCTCCCTGTACTGACCGATTTTTCACATTAGAGTGCCACTGTATTCTCATCTCAGCTCTTGAGTATCTTCACTGTTTTCTTCGTAATGTCCCTGTTTTCCAAAGGTGTTTCGAGGAGACAGAATTACGACGCCGTAAACGTGTTGTCGCCACTTTGCGCGCAGATATTTTTAAATCACATAAAACATAAAGATCATTAGAAACAGTATAAGTCGTGATCGTCGTACTAGCTGCAGATAGAAGAATTAGCTGAGTAGTTGAGAGTCATACCGTGTGATCGCATATTTAGCGGTAGTGGATTGTCGTGTTGAATGTGTTATGTGTGTTTGGATTTTAGTCGTTTCTTATACTTGTTTCATCAGATATATGGAAAAAATATCAGTCTGGTGATTCAAAAAATTTTTCTCTGTCAAGTTCGATGCAGATGGAGTAAGTAAATTAAATTATACTGTAAGTAATGTCAAATATTTTAGTAATCTAAGGAGTGAACTTCGTGTCGATCAAAACTAAAATCTTAAAGAACAGATGACAGAGACGGGTGAGCCAGCCACTTGTCTTCAATATTTGTACACATATGTTATTTCCTTTTCAAAAAATATCAAGGAGTGCAGGTAAAAGTTAACGTCTCTGAAAGCCTTATGAAGGTAGCTCAAAAAAGATTTGAAGCTATAACAAACAAAACTATGGGCTTAATAAAGCTGCCAGTTGTAATAAAATACGTAAAAAGATGTTAAAAATTAAATGCTTACCAAAAATTCTGTCTCATGGTTAGGAATGGAAGAAAAATACAATTAATTAAATATTTTACTAATTTAAATCTCGTGGATTCAGTCCAACTATATATGTAATTACAAACATTGCCACAGAAGCATTCAATATAATTTAAATTTTGAATGTGAAATTGCAAGATACAATTAACTTCTGACTGATTTTAGGTCGGTTACACCGTCAGCGAGAGCAGCACCTCTAGTTCCTGCTACTAATAACGCGAGTACACCGTTCGCTTGTTACACGTTTTTACGAGCTTCAAACAGGAGGAGTGCAGTAATGAATAGGAACTGTAATTGTTGTGTACAGATCGAGCTGAGTTGGCGACCCTTTGCTCACAGCTCCAGCCTGCTTTGGCTTCCATCACACAGACTGCTGCCAAGGGGTGTCACTGTGGGGGATCGGTCGCGGGGATGCGAGGGACGTCGAGCACGTCCCACGTGTCCTCCGATCGGTCCACTGCTGTGACCTCCCCGGGTACTGCCTGCACTGAGGTTGACCCCTCACCCGTGGTCGAGTGGGAGATCATTCCAAAGTCTGGCAGGCAGCGAAAAACTCTCCGTGGGGCCGATCGTAGGGCCTCCCCGGTTCGTTCGACGAACAGGTTTCGGGCGTTATCTGTGGCTGACGATGTCTCTGAGCCGGATGCAGTTGTCCACCCTGTTCCAGAGGAAGCTTCTCGTCCCGCAAGGTCTGGGCATTCATAGAGGGTGGGTTTCCTGGTAGTTGGGAGCGTAATGGGGCCCCTTAGGAACATGGCTGCCAAGGAGGGGATGGAAGCCAGTGTGCACTCCGTGTGAATTCCGGGGGGAGTCATTCTGAATGTGGAAAAGGTGCTTCCGGATGCCATGAGGAGTACAGTGTGCAGCCAACTGCAGGTGGTGGCTCATGTAGGTACCAATGACGTGTGTCGCTTTGGATTGGAGCAGATTCTGTCTGGTTTGGGGCGGCTAGCGGAAATGGTAAAGAGTGCCAGACTCGCTTCCGGGGTTAAGGCGGAGCTCAAAGTCTGCAGCATCGTCGATAGAACCGACTGTGGTCCTTTGGTGCAGAGCCGAGTGGAGGGTCTGAATCGGAGGCTCAGACGGTTCTGTGACAGTGTAGGCTACAGATTCTTTGACTTTCGCCATCTGGTGGTCGGTTTCCGGTAGGTCAGGAGTCCACTACACACAGGAGGGGGCTACACGGGTATCGAGGGCTGTGTGGAAGGGGCTGGGTGGTTTTTAGGTAAGATGGTCTCAGAAAACCACAGAAGGGACGACCGTCTAAAAGTGGGCAGGTAAAACACAATAAGGTAGTTGTAGAAACGATTGGTATTGTAGTTGTAAATTGTCGTAGCTGTGTTGGGAAGGAACCAGAGCTCCAAGCCCTAATAGAAAGCACTGAAGCTCAAATAGTTGCAGGTAAAGAGAGCTGGCTAAAGCCGGAAATAAGTTCAGCCGAAACTTTTTCAAACAATCTAACAGTGTTCAGAAAGGGTAGATTAAATACAGTTGGTGGTGGAGTATTTATTGCTGTCAGAAGTAGTTTGCCTTGTAGTGAAATTGAAGTAGATACTTCGTGTGAAATAGTATGGGTAGAGGTTATACCTGACAATCGGACTAAACTATTAATTGGATCGTTTTACCGACCCCCGGACTCAGAAGATATAGTTGCTGAACAGTTCAAAGAAAACTTGAGTCTCATTTCAAGTAAGTACCCCGCTCATACAATTATGGTCGGTGGTGACTTTGATCTACCCTCGATATGCTGGAAAAATTATACGTTTAAAGCCGGCGGCAGGCATAAAACATCATCCGAAATTGTACTGAATGATACCTCAGAAAATTATTTTGAATAATTAGTTCATGAGCCCACTCGAAGCATAAATGGTGCGAAAGCATACTTAACATTTTAGCAACAAATAATCCTGGACAAATAATGAGTATTGTGACGAATACAGGGATTAGCAACCACAAGGCAGTTGCTGCTAGGTTGAATACTGTAACACCTACAACCATCAAAAAGAAACGCAAAGTATATCAATTTAAAAAAGCTGATAAAAATGTTCTTAATGCCTTTTTAAGAGACAGTGTTCACTCCTTCCGATCTGACCACGTAAGTGTTGAAAAGTTGTCGAATGTTTTGAAAGAGAGAATATCGACAGCAATTGAGAGATATATACCACATAAATTAATAAGTGATGGTACTGATCCCCCATGATATACCAAACGGGTCAGTTCGCTGTTGCAGAAGCAGCGAAAAATACATGCCAAATTTAAAAGAACACAAAATCCCCAAGATTGGTGAAGTTTTACAGAATTTCGAAATATGGTGCGTACTTCAATGCGAGATGCTTTTAATAATTTCCACAACGAAATTCTGTCTCGAAATCTGGCAGAAACCCTAAAGAGATTCTGGTCATACGTAAAGCACACCAGTGGCAAGACGCAACAACACTTTCACTGCGCGGTAACAACCTTGAAGTCACTGATGACAGTGCCACTAAAGCAGAGTTATTAAACACGGTTTTCCGAAACTTCTTCACCAAAGAAGACGAAGTAAATATTCCTGAATTCCAATCAAGAACAACTGCCAAGATGAGAAACATACAAGAAGACATCCTCGGAGTAACGAAGCAGCGTAAATCACTTAATAAGGTCCGGTCCAGACTGTATAGCAGTCAGGTTCCTCTCAGAGTATGCTGATAAAAGAGCTCCATAAAAGACTGGAAAATTGTTCAAGACACACCACTACCCAAAAAGGGAAGTAGGAGTAAACCGCTGAATTACAGGCCTATATCACTAACGATTTGCAGTAAGGTTTTGGAACATATACTGTATTCGAACATTATGAAGTACCTCGAAGAAAACGATTTATTAACACATAGTCAGCACGGATTCAGAAAATATCTTTCTTGTGAAACAGAACTAGCTCTTTATACTCATGAGGTAATAAGTGCTATCGACAGGGGATGTCAAATTGATTCCATATTTTTAGATTTCCAGAATACTTTCGACACCGTTCCTCACAAGCGTCTTCTAACCAAACTGCGTGCCTACAGAGCATCGCCTCCGTTGTGCGACTGGATTCGTGATTTCCTGTCAGAAAGGTCACAGTTCGCAGTAATAGACGGAAAGTCATCGAGTAAAACAGAAGTAATACCCGGCGTTGCCCAAGAAAGTGTCATAGGTCCTCTATTGTTCCTGATCTATATTAACGACATAGGAGACAATGTGAGTGGCTGTCCTATATTGTTTGCAGATGATGCTGTCATTTACTGTTTTGTTATGTCATCAGATGATCAAAAAGCCTTCCAAAATGATTTAGATAAGATATCTGTATGGTGCGAAAAGTGGCCATTGACCCTGATTAAGGACAAGTGTGAAATTATTCACATGAGTACTAAAAGAAATCAGCTAAATTTCGATTACGCGATAAGACACACAAATCTGAAGGCTCTAAACTCAACTATATACTTAGGGATTACAATTACAAATAACCTAAACTGGAAAGATCACATAGATAATATTGTGGGTAGAGCAAACCAGAGACTTCGATTCATTGGCAGAACACTTAGAAGCTGCAACATGTCTACTAAAGAGATCGCTTACACCACGCTTGTTCGCCCTATCCTGGAGTATTGCTGTGCGGTGTGGGATCCGCATCAGGTGGGACTGACGGATAACATCGAAAAAGTACAAAGAAGGGCAGCTCGTTTTGTATTGTCGCGAAATAAGGGAGATAGTGTCACAGACTAGATACGTGTATTGGAGTGGCAATCATTAAACAAAGGCGTTTTTCGTTGCGACGGGATCTTCTCATGAAATTTCAGTCGCCAGTTTTCTCCTCCGATTGCGAAAACATTCTGTTGGCACCCACCTACATAGGGAGAAATGATCATCACAATAAAATAAGAGAAATCAGGGCTAGCACACAAAAATTTAAGTGCTCGTTTTTCCCTTGTGCCGTTCGAGAGTGGAACGGTAGACAGACATCTTGAAGGTGGTTTATTGAACCCTCATCCAGGCACTTTATTGTGAATAGCAGAGTAATTACGTAGATGTAGATGTAGGCGAAAACCTGAGTTGTCTATTAGAAAGTCCGACGAAACATTAGAAATTAAAGCTTTTAGAATGAACAAATAAGCTGTTAAGGAATATTTTGAATTCCCAAAAATCTCATTTATTGCAAACAATTTGTTTTATGTAATGGAAAACGTTTTAAACATAGACAAAAGTAGATTAGAATTTACTGAATAAAGAACGGCCCTCTCATACCTGTCAAAGTCTGTTAGGATGATTACTGCATTTGAAAAAGGGGAGTATACTTATACTGAAATCTGCTTTAAATCCAAAGGGAATTACATGATTCCTTACTCTATTCACGAAACAAGAATGGAAGCAAAAAAAAAAAAAAAAAAAAATTCATATGGCATGGTCATTGCTTCTACAGCTCTCAAGAACAAAGTGTATGGTTATATAAAATCAGATCTGTTTAATGACTGACT
This sequence comes from Schistocerca nitens, assembly GCF_023898315.1. Lineage (NCBI taxonomy): Eukaryota > Metazoa > Arthropoda > Insecta > Orthoptera > Acrididae > Schistocerca > Schistocerca nitens. The sequence goes on along the minus strand of NC_064614.1, from coordinate 986,084,061 downwards.
AAACGAACAGTTTTTTCGCAGGAAGACATCCATAAAACTATTAATTATTGTTAATGGACTTTATACTGTAGTTCCAAGGATATTTTGGACTCGGCAATAATAAGAAATTTATTTTTATTGTTCTCCTGAGCCATGATACACGCCCGTTGTTTTTTCTCTGACGTAGGGACATTTACGTCAAACCGCTGTGCAGCATGTGTTTTTTTATGAATATAAGAACAGTTTAATAAAACCACAAGGCTTACAGATCTGAAGAATGTTTGAGTATGAATGATCAAAGTTAGGCACTGTTTCAAAAGTCGTATGTAATTTCAAAACAAAGGAACTTATTCCAGTGCGTATGTCTGCTATCCAAGAATTAAAACATTTAACCCTTCGATAGGAATCAACAATTATCTTCAATCAACAGTAAATGTATTCACACCTCATGAACTTACTAGTGTAATTAAAGACTGCAGCGCACCCCTCTTCTACAAAACGTCGTGACTCTAAAGCGGCTGTCATACCTTTACACCCTACTGATGAACACCTTCCTCCAGTTGTGAAACACAATATTCTCGATGAACTTTTAGCAACAAGTCGTGTTTCTGTTGCAATATATCTTGGCACCAAGAGTTTCAGTGTTAACAATCGTAGCAGTAGGGGAGACGTTGAATCAAATTGGCCCATTGTCCTTGACTTTTCGTTAGCTTGTCCTTTAACCTAGACGTTTTCTTTGGTTACATGACGTCACCAGGCCCGTCCCCATTCCTGAACCGTAGATAGAGACAGGAAGTGTGGATTAGAAGACCCCCCTAACGTGGAATGTGTCTTAAGAGAGGTAAGGGGTTTGGACATGAATGTGCTGTGAGTTGAATGCTCAAGTCAAGATGGAGGACAAATCACAAAGGTCGGCTCAGACCTCAAAATGGACCAATTAGCCACAAGCCCTCCTTCTCTCTAGTCTCTAAAATACTAAACTTGATGACAGCAGTTAATTCCTCGGACGAAAGTAATTGCACATAGTAAGGCTACCATTTTCCACACTCGAAAACATCCAAAATAATATCCAAGATAAGGAAGATAAGAACAGTTCAAAAAAAGAAAGAAGAAAATGGTACGAAAAGAAAAGGTTCAGTGCTATGAAAGCAAAAAGAGTAAAGGTAAGGAAAGTTTAATAAAAACCACTTAAAACATTAATTACGTATGACAGGGTTATGGTGATCTTGAATTCAAAGAAAATAACTAAGAGCGATGCTCTACAACAATAGTACTGGTATTGAAAACTGAATGATCTGTTTTTTCCTTTTTTCTTGTTCTCGTTGGATTCATGAATAAGTTACAAAATCAAAATGACCTACAAACCAAAAAAAAAATTATAAAGGCTGTCCTACGTTGTAGAACGCTATTTATTGGCTGAAAAACGACGCGTTTCTGGGTAGGGCATCATCAGGTTATATGGAATTGCAATGGAGATAGGACATAATAGACAAATGAATTTGGTTCTATCCTGAGCTACTATTCTCAACAGCGAAAAGCAAAAACGTAAAGGTGCAAGATGTAACTGGCAAGAGAGCACGTAGTAAATGTTATAATAACTGCTAAAAAACATTAGGCATAGCCGCGTGGAGGAGGGTGATTCTTAAGAACTGTAAACACGGCTCCTGAGCAAATTGCTGGTGGTCTATCCGTCCTCATGCAGTATGTACACAGTATTGATAGAATCAGAAGTGACTGATGGTGCTGGTTAAAGATAGCCGTCACTAGGTGTCGCCAGATGCAGGTACAAAGCAATCCAGGAAACATAGTTGTAGTAGGGAGAAAGATACTCTCATTATAAATATTATTACATAATCATTTCCAAAACCTTCTATACTGGTTACCTATTATACCGGATATCTATTAATTCGACATGTCACTTTTCTTCAAGATGATGCCCTAGCATGGTGAAACACGTCGTTTTTGAGCCAATAAAGAGCTTTATGCAAACATATGATGCTCTGTTAATATTAATCACAATAGATGATTACTGTTCCACCAAACCACTATGGATCGGAATATATTTTAAAAACACAGAATCTACTGCACCACATTTCAAAAATAATTTAATAAGTTTTAAAATTGTTTTTGTAGGTTGCAAGTAGTTTTCGTATTAATATATATTGTATTAATATAATAATTCCAATCCCAAAAAAAGCAGGTGTTGACAGATGTGAGAATTACCGAACAATCAGTTTAATAAGCCACAGCTGCAAAATACTAACACGAATTCTTTACAGACGAATGGAAAAACTAGTAGAAGCCGATCTCGGGGAAGATTAGTTTGGATTCCGTAGAAATACTGGAACACGTGAGGCAATACTGACCTTACGACTTATCTTAGAAGAAAGATTAAGGAAAGGCAAACCTACGTTTCTAGCATTTGTAGATTTAGAGAAAGCTTTTGACAATGTTGACTGGAATACTTTCTTTCAAATTCTAAAGGTGTCAGGGGTAAAATACAGGGAGCGAAAGGCTATTTACAATTTGTACAGAAACCAGATGGCAGTTATAAGAGTCGAGGTACATGAAAGGGAAGCCGTGGTTGGGAAGGGAGTAAGACAGGGTTGTAGCCTCTCCCCGATGTTATTCAATCTGTATATTGAGCAAGCAGTAAAGGAAACAAAAGAAAAATTCGGAATAGGTATTAAAATCCAGGGAGAAGAAATAAAAACCTTGAGGTTCGCCGATGACATTGTAATTCTGTCAGAGACAGCAAAGGACTTGGAAGAGCAGTTGAACGGAATGGATGGTGTCTTGAAGGGAGGATATAAGATGAACATCAACAAAAGCAAAACGAGGATAATGGAATGTAGTGGAATTAAGTCGGGTGATGTTGAGGGTATTAGATTAGGAAATGAGACTCTTAAAGTACTAAAGGAGTTTTGCTATTTGGGGAACAAAATAACTGATGATGGTAGAAGTAGAGAGGATATAAAATGTAGACTGGCAATGGCAAGGAAAGCGTTTCTGAAGAAGAGAAATTTGTTAACATCGAATATAGATTTAAGTGTCAGGAAGTCATTTCTGAAAGTATTTGTATGGAGTGTAGCCATGTATGGAAGTGAAACATGGACGGTAAATAGTTTGGACAAGAAGAGAATAGAAGCTTTCGAAATGTGGTGCTACAGAAGAATGCTGAAGATTAGATGGGTAGATCACATAACTAATGAGGAGGTACTGAATAGGATTGGGGAGAAGAGGAGTTTGTGGCACAACTTGACCAGAAGAAGTGATCTGTTGGTAGGACATGTTCTGAGGCATCAAGGGATCACCAATTTAGTATTGGAGGGCAGCGTGGAGGGTAAAAATCGTAGGGGGAGACCAAGAGATGAATACACTAAGCAGATTCAGAAGGTTGTAGGTTGCAGTAGGTACTGGGAGCTGCATCAAACCAGTCTCAGGACTGAAGACCACAACAACAACAACATGTACACTGTGACAATATACAATCTGTAATAGATGGTCCCTCACAAACATAACTGAGTGAATGCTATTTGGTACTTTGAACAATGTAAGAGCATCCACTCAGTAGTTAGTGGCCAATACTAACCATAGGATACACGGTAGATGATCCAAAAGAGTATTATTAATTCAGTTTTTATAAGAATTTAACAAAAAAGTTACAAAATATTATTCTAGACTTACATTACTAAATTAATTTTTTGGTTTATTTTTCTATCTTTAATTACCAACAAAGGCCAAGCTTTTAAAAATGGCTATGTGTGTCCTGGAATGTCTATAACGAAAAGTAAAGTATTTTGATTAACAGGATTTTGTATTTATGTGATCAAAAGTTGATCTTTTTCCGCAACACACATTTTGTTACTGCAACGTAGCATAATCATCTGGTGTCTCGTAGCGTCAGCGACTTTTCGCAGAAGACCTGCAGCTGTGTGAAGAAAACTGTCTATAGTTCTTTCCTCCAGCCTATACACTCCATTCCACTTTCTGGGCGATGGAGACATTCATTTTTCCGCTGTTACGGCAACCTTTTAGGTATAATTAAAATTCAGGTTGGCTTTTATTTTTTGAAACTTTTAGTTTACAATCTAAATAAGTATCCGGAGAAAAATAGCCTATTCTGTGAAGAATTACCCAACTATGCCAATTCCCAACATTTGAAAGTGCACTTATAGTGCAGATGAAAATACGTAACAAACGTAGTGGATTATTGCTAGTGCACAACCGTCCCTCCCCACCTCCAATCCTTCGTCGAGTGTTTAGCTCGAGGAGGCCATACAGCATAACGTGAAAAATTTACTCCTGATAACCGAAACCTGTGCTCAGTTGTCCAGCGAAAATATTTTCATTGACATCATCATCCAGCCGGATATGAGAAAGGCATACGCTGAAATCGCTCAGTATTGGTTAATGGAGTATGTATCGAACACGCTGCCCAGTGCAGCAATCCGCATCTTTTCAACACGCTCAAGTCACCATAAGGACTGCTCCTTACAGACATTCGTTGTTGCCCACATTCTCATTCATGGTAGTGCGCCCGACTGCAATTTCCACGCATCGCGTTAAGTGCCGTCCGTGCAGAGGATTTTATAACACATTTCCGCCGAATCGATAAATCTTTTCCATTTATAATGCATTTCCGCTTTGTTGGTCTTGTATTTGATTGTGTTTCTTCTAAAGAATTGACAGTTATCACTGCTTGGAGCAAGAATCTGAAAATTATCTACGAACGTGCATCGAAAGTTTAGCTGGAATCTCTTCCTCACTCCTGTTATTCAGTCTGCAGGAAATTCGCTCGTTTTACGGCAAAGAACTGTAAAATATGTGCAGTTTCACTCATATTGTGATCTCCTTGTCTGCTGTGCACAATTATGCATCGGGCGGATGTCTCAATCTGCCCTTGGGGAATACAAGGGATTCTTTGCATCTTGGAAGATACGTAAATACACCAGAGCGACGCCAGGAGAAGTTTTCGTGAGGTATGAAGTACACCAATCGCTGGTACTCATTCTCCGAAGTGCTGCAAATCCGAGGAAGTTTGTTATTTTGACAGCTGCGAGAAACCACCACGCTGTTCCATCTACATAAAAACTTTGTAAACGGCTGCGTGGAGGAATGTACTTTACACCACTGTCAGCTATTCCATTTACTGTTTAAGTCGCTGCTCGCGCTTCTGTGCAGATCCTAATCCGTCTGTTAAAGAGTCGGAGTTTTTTCCAGCCAACTGTCGTAACAAGCTGGGAGTGGGTCAGAGTGAATTACAGCTGCTAGTATTTGGGACTACCAGTTCCGACATTCGCTTGAGAACCTGTGGAAATCTGCTAAACCTTAGTCTGACTGAAGGATTGGTAGTATTTAAATCTATTTCTGGAACAATGTTACCAGTTACCCTGATGAATTTTGTGTATATTGTGGTGTTTAATTTTTCGCTATTTCAAAATCAATAATTGCCTGGTGCTAACAGTTATAGTGCAGCTATTCACAGTGGTCGAGTGGGGGGGGGGGGGAGTAATTAACTTATGGCAACGAAACTTAGTAGATATCCTAACGCGTTACTGCGGGACCGATTCATGCTCGAAAAGAATTAGTTTCAATTCTGGTCACCAAGCGCAAATCTGGTGCTGTGAATGAAAGCATGATGTATACAAATTTTTCCATATATAATGCATTATGGAAAGGACGAGGGCAGAAAAGGTCAAACAAGTGAAAAAGACATAATTTTTATTTTACTATTAACTGTCCCTTACACAGTTTGTTCAGAATGAGCACTTGAGACGTCAACGAGAAGTTACATCCGTAAAACAACGTTACCAACAGTTGTTCGCAGCAATTCCGATGGAATTTGGGCAATGTGTTCCTGTATACTTGCTTCAGATCAAGTATTGTCTGAACGTATACCTCACAAACGCGTTATTTTAGATATCCCTAGAAGCGAAAGTCGCATGGATTCAGATCAGGTGATATTGCAGGCTATGTATCTTCAAAACCTCTTGATGTAACACGTTCGTGGAAGGTAGCATTAAGCAGAAATTTCATTGAGGGAGCGATATGACGCCTTGGATGCAAACAGTGGTTTCCACACGGTTGCAAGCTTCCAAAGAATGACTCAAATGCTGTACAGCGAGGTTTCAATGAAGTACTGACGTCACAGTACATCTGACAGCCCTCTGTGTGTACACCGAGACCGAGAACCACACATACACATAGGACGACTGCAATGGTTCTTCGTGCACAACACGCGCCTTAACAGTAACCAAAATTCGGCAGTTCTGTGTATTCACTGCACCCTATAGCGTAAAATGTGCCTTGTCACTCCATATACTGCCCGGTCGCACCCGCCTTTCCGTTACAGAAACCGAAGAGCAAATTCAGAACTTAGGTGTAGATCATGAGGTTTCAGTTGCTGCACTATCTAGGACTTGTTTGGTACCAGTGTAAAATAAGCCATAAGACTTTCCGTGCTGTTGAACATGGTAACAATTATCGTGACACTGCATGAGTACGAACGTTACCCGGTACTCGTCCTGTACGTTCAGTTGCAGCAACAGTAAACTCGTCGACATATTCCACCGGGGTAGGGTGGCTTCTTCTTCCAGGTACTGCCGCACTAGGCTTTCCGTATTTTCAGATTTCATTATCGTCTACTTTAAACGATATGATGACGTCGGGCCTCTCCTCGGACCTTTCTCTCGGCGATACTCTCTAAATGCAACACTGAAATTGCTACCGTTCACATAAAACAGTTTCACTAACAACGCACGGTCTCTCTTCTCGATATCCATACTGTTCACTCATGCTATGGCTTGTCAAATGATAGGAGGGACGTCATATCGTCATACAGACTGGGTACAGCGCAAGATTTGCACCTGGCGGCCAGAACTGGAACTAATTGGAGTTCCAGCGTAAATCGCTTCCGTATAAATGCATTAACATATCTATCAAGTTTTGCTGCCATACGATAATTACATCCCACACTAGGCCTCCATAAGTCGCTGCACTTTAATTCTAATTACCCTACACTATACTGTGGCAATGTAATTACTTTCAGAAAGATTCAGAGACTGGGGAAATGGTCTGGAAAATCTCCACCGCCAACTGTTCATACACCTCCTGCAGGCAGTGCTTCTCTATTTCTGTCAATAATACAGGATCCTAGTTTAAAGTCAAATGGTAGGAAGAAACACAGAAGCAAGTAGATTTTATTGCCTTCAATTTAACATCGCCAAGTCCCTCACTATTATTCAACACCATTTCCGGCTAGCTACTTGCTCTATGAGCAAGTGATCGCTCACTACATCGCTTCATTCCTCCAGAAAACCGGAAATCAATCAGTTAGAACTGGCCCGCGTTGTCTAAACCCAACTGGTCAACTGACATTGCACCACCGAGAAGCCCCTTAGGCTAGGGTCGAACGCATTGCGTAATGATAGTGCGAACGCATTAGAATTTTTTTCTGTGTTGTTACGAGTTATGATCACTCTAACAGAAGTGTGCAGCAGGCTATCAAATGAAAACTGTTGAAAGAATCTTAATGCCATTGCCTACGGATGAAGGTGTGGTCCCTACAAGAGCACCAAAAGAACCAAACTAGCCGCTAGAGAGACATAGGAACACACCCACGTGACAGAGCCAGCACGTACGTGCATCGACCGTCTATTTGCACTTATTTGTGCCGAAAAAGAGAAATGGAAGCTTCAGAATAAGAACAAAGGCATGTAGTGTGTGTGTCGTTACAGCGAAAGAGTGCGGTGAACGGAAAGTCATTGAAGCCTGGCAATGGCATGAGGAGAGCACTGAATTTTCGATGCAATTCCGACGCTGGATCCCACCTCTGGGGCAATGGCTGCAGCCACAAATCCAGTTCTTCAATAATGAGGGCATCCTCCTGCTAGACAATGTGTCTGTATGTCCATTTTTTCAGATATGGTTGTTGGTTTCTGCTGTTCGCTACAGGATGTCAAATCGAACACCTTTCAGCCAGCTAATTTCCAAACTTATTTTATTTGGCTATCAATTTCGACGATTTACTAAGCCATCTTCAGGCCCCTGACTGACGTGTAGGAAGATTCCACCAATGTTATGGTCAAAATAGGGGGCAGCATTAAAATAATACCACCGGCAGATGATCGTCGAAGCGATCGCTATAGTAAGCATAAATTTACGGATACAAGTATTTGAATGCTGGCCCCTATTTTGATCAGAACCGAGGTGGAATCTTTCTACACATCGGTCAGGGGCCTGAAGATGGCGTAGTAAATGGCCGAAACAGGTAGCCAAATAAAATAAGTTTGAAAGTTAAACGGCTGGTGAAAACTGCGAGCTCTATCTTCTTATCTCGTGTTTTCTACTGAAAATCTCGTGCTTGTGCTCTTGTTAACTTTACTATTACAGAGATCGCCTAAACTTTATTATTTTTTTATTGGTCCTGCTGCCACTGCTTGATCTGCTGCATTCCATTACTTAACAAAAACATAAAAAACTATTATTCATGCTGAGTGCAATGCGTGTTCTGTATGGCGGCTCCTGCTGTTGCTGCGGCTGCTGCTGCTTACTACAACTACATATAATTGAAGAGAAAGGATTTGGTCAAATATAAACTAAATAAATGATAACCAAAACACGTAATTCCTCTTTCAAAAACTATATTCTGAAAGTGATTACTTCTCATTCAATTAACAAAATGCTAGAAGCTCTTTGAACAATCGCTTCGTATGTATATCTGCCTCCAGTGTCATTAAAGCAATATTACAAGTTAATCAAACTCTTGAGACACACTGAAATACTTCTCAATTAAATACATAGTGAAACAATTCCCTGACAATTACACAAGAAATCAATGAAAAAAAATCAGTACTTAATCTATTCGCCTAACAATGGTTTCCCTTAGAAATTCAACTATCATTATCAAAATTACCGTCTGCTGCTACGTACATACACAAACCCTTTTCTTTAAATTAATAAGCGCGCTGCAAATTACAAAAAATATCAACTCAATACCAAATCCTGTGTCGCTGCTGGCGGACACGGCAGTACGGCAGCTCGGCGACGACCCCTCGCCCAACACACGTGCGCACCACAGCAGGCGGGCCCCTACTCTGGCTTCGAAACTGCTGCTAGTTAATCCGTCCGCTGCGAAGCGCGACAACAATATCTTAGATTCCAGAGCTTGTGCATGCGCGCTGTAGCCAACCTTTAAATCCTAGGAGAGTATTGCCAACTCTCACTGGAAAGTGTCTGATTTGACATCCTGCTAGACAATGGTATCGTCTAATGCGGTGTGCCGTTCCAGATCGTGCGTCATCGGCCAACGACATCCTTCCATTTGAATCGCTCTTGTCACGCCTTGACCCCCAGCAACTGATACACAGTGTTCTTCGTACGCAGGTACCTTTCTCCTTCCGCTGTCATGAAGCGCACTGCCTTCCCTTGCTTTTCTTTTGAAACCTCAGTTTCACTGTTTTAGTACTGAGTGCAGTGACGGTCAACGCTAGCACATACTCACGCTGTCGTCACGTGGTATGTGCCCTTGTTCCTCTAGCGACGAGTTCTGTTCCTTAGCGCTCTTAAGGCGACCACACCTTCTTCCGTAGACAATGGCGTTACCATCCATTCAGCAGCTTATATTTGACAGCCTCCGACACCTTTCCTTTTGAATAACCCTGATATATGCATTAATAACCTTTTACCGTTGTCACTCATCGTTATGGAAACTTTCTTGAGTAGTTCAGTGATGTTTGTTGTGCTCTGGTAGTTCTTATGTGTTCTTCTTGCATTGTAACAAATCTTTGTTCTATATGGCACTCGGTGATTTATCAACATGGTGGCAGATGTGCTTGGTGGGTAAAATTTTCATGAAGTGCCACAGCTGTAGCCGGTTCTGACGATAACTCGAAGCTGAAGAAGTACAAAAGACGAGACATTGGCTGCTGAAAGACAGCAGACTGACAGACACTGCCTGAGGGAGTTGGAAGTTAGGAAACCTGAGGAATTATGACGAGAAATATTTTAGAGTGCAACATTATCTCGAACGTCGTAAGTGGTGAGCTGCTCACAAGAAAGTGCGCAAAAGTAAGAAACCCGTCTTGCTAAGTGGACCAGCGCCAGCGCAATGGCGTCGCATCATGGAATGCAAGACGTCAAAGCGATATGGGACAAGCTGCATTAAATTTGTGATGTTCACTGAGCTGAAAACATTGATCTGCTTAGACACAAGGTTCATAACATTGTTTCTGAAGCATTTTGTGCTGTAAAAGACCATCCAGCCGAACATGATAAAATATATAGTCACCTTTCTTCGTGAGACGGGGCGCGCGACCGTGATTACCTATATGCACGATGTTTGCAAACTTTTTCCAAATAGTTCGGTTATATTTTTATTAAAACGCACGATTTACCTGCAGAAAACATGAAAAAAGCTTCATAAACTGTGTGAATTGTAATGTGAGAGTAACGGATCGCGTTGATGAAAGTACCACTTCGGCAATGACGTCGAAAACGAAGGTTAACAAATATGAACAAAGGCGCAATCAAACTACATCTGAAGCAGATATATCAAAAACGTTGCTTACACAAAATGAAGATAGAAAATGCTTTTAATGTGGTAAATTAGGTCACTTATCAAAACAAATTACCACAGATTGTGAGCGCTTTAATTGTAATAAAAAGCGCCGTCGAACAAATGAGTATCCTAGAAAAAGGAAACCTAATGTAACGTCACTAGGGCGTTTAAGAAATTGCAGCCGCACAGGTACTCCAGAAATTGCGAATAAGTTTTACTAGGGAGACGCAACAGTTTTTCTGTAGATGTAAGGAAATTGGACTGTGACGAGTAGTACTGACAGTGGTGCGACAACGTAATTGGTGCACTACGTAACAGCCTTTGCAGCTCCGAAGAACATGTATAGTGCCGAAAATCGCGTGCAGGTAGAAGCATTTCGCACAGGTCCTACCAATGTATAGGTATTCGATGGACAGAGCGATATTTTGAAGATATTTGGTCTTGTCTACTTGGATCTTGTAACTCATTTTCGGTTAAGAAAGCAACACAGAAGGAAATAAATCAGATAACTGAAAATGACGACAAGTCGTGTGTATTTTTCAAAGACAATACTCCAATTGCTATTGGTACATCCAGTGGTGATAACGACATTAATCGTTCTCCTGTGAGGGTTGTTCGTCGAAAAACTCTTGCGTTGTTGCAGAAACTGCTGATACGTTACTGATATGGCGTGAAAAAATTGGTCATCAGAATAAATGTGGCGTGAAAATAGACGCTGAATGATCTGATCGTCGTATAGGTACCACTGATAAGAGCTTCTGTGAGGAGTGTGTCTATGGTACGCATCACTGGCTGGCGTTTTGTTGAAACAGTGCAGAAACAAATTAAACCTGGAGATCTAGTTTATGCAGATGTTTGTGGACCAGTATTAAGAAAATGATTAGCAGGTCATTTATACTTTTCTATTTTTAAGAATGTTTCTCCCATTTTCGACATAACGTATGTTTCGCTACATAAACGAAATCAAAGGAAACTTACCACTGTTTCAAATCGTCAGGATTCAACCTGACGTTACTGTGAAAGAATTACATACAGGTAGTGGCAACGAGTTCCATAATTAGTTATATGTAAGTGTACTGTCTGCTCACTCAGTTGGCATTTACTTAGAGTATACCATATACTCCGTATATACAACCGGGTTCATGAGTGCGGAAATATAATGCTGTGTGAGATGGCACGTCCGTGGTTCTGCTCTGCTGAATACTTACCAAGTGCAACATGCTGGTCCCACGAAAATTAAAGGTAAAACTACACTTGAAATGTTTTTGGAGAAGAAAGTTCGTCTTTATAATTTGGTGATATTTATAACAAAATGCAAAAAACTACAGAAATCACTTATTCAGGGGCCTAAAAGAGTTGTTGATGTGTCAGACGTAAATAAAAAGATAGAAGTTACGGAAAATAATCGTGGAAACTTCAAATAGATCTAAATATTTAGTAAAACACTTATCAGAACCAAAATACACTGATATAGGGGTTCCGCAAGGTAGCATATTTGGACCAATACTGTTAAAAAAAAAATCTTGTGGGACTTAACTGCGAAAGTCATCAGTCCCTAAGCTTACACACTACTTAACCTAAATCATCCTAAGGACCAATACACACACCCATGCCCGAGGGAGGACTCCAACCTCCGCCGGGACCAGCCGCACAGTCCATGACTGCAGCCCCTTAGACCGCACGGCTAATCCCGTGCGGCATCAATGACTTTCCCAGTAGTGTTACTCATGTTGAAAAAATCCCCTTCGCTGATGAGAGCAATATCATAGTCTCTGAGAAAACAAGAGAACTCCTTGCCGAGAGAGCAAATGAAACTCTGAAGGAAGTTTGTGATTGATCAATAAGTAATAAAGTGACATTGAACATAAAGAAAACCAATGCCATGAATTTCAGTTTGAAGAGGAAAAATGACAAAGTTAAATTAAATGTAGATGACACCTGTATACAGTGTGTAGAAATGCAAAATTTCTAGAAATTAATATTGATTCTCAGTTGAAGTGGTGTGAACACACAAAGGTACTTGCAAACAGAATGTCATCAGCACATTATGCCCTTAGAATACTATCATCAGTGTGTAACATGAAATGTCCTTTAGTTACATATTATTCATATGTACACTCAGTTCTTAGCTATGGCATTCCTTTTTGGGGAACTAAGGCACAAAATATGAACACAATTTTCAACCTCCAGAAAAGAGTCATAAGAATAATAACCAAAAATACTAGTCGAGCTCATTGTAAAGATCTCTTCAGAACACTGGGGATTTTAACTGCTCCATGTCAATACATTCACCAGTCAGTTGTACACATCAAAAATAACATTGGTAATTACTGCACAAACAGCTCTGTCCATGACTATGCAACAAGAGACAGACTCAACATATTTTTACCAAGAAAAAAATAAACATAAAACTCAAAAAAGCATTTTCTACCAAGGAATAAAAGTGTACAATAAATTACCAAAAGAGATTAGAGAAATTGCAAAGATACACTTATTTAAAATGGCAGCTAAAAAGTACCTGTTATGCAATACATTTTGCACATTGAAGGATTACTTAGCTAAAACAGAGTAGTGGTTTGATAAAGAATGTTATACAAATAAATAATAATAATAATGATTATAAAATATCCAACATTCCACATAACACCTTCACTTTATGTTTTATTTTTTTCCTTTCTAGAAATACTTATCCCCAAGCTATGCATAGCACAAGACATTACACCTCTTTCTGAGGTCAACATTTCACTCATTATGGAGGGATGCTGACTCAGCTTTTCAGGATACAAATGGGAAGTTGCGGTACATAATATGGCCCAGAGATCACCAGTGTGTGTGTGTGTGTGTGTGTGTGTGTGTGTGTGTGTGTGTGTGTCTAGTGAGTGAAGTATTATGAAACAATGTGTGTATAGGGTGTGCAGTGAGTGATATATGAGTGAACAATGTGGCATTACATTATTTAATAAGTTATTTGTTAAAGAAAGTATTGTGTACCAGGAGTAATTCTAATGATTGTCTCTAACTAGAAGTCTGTAAATGTACGTGTATACGAATTAGCTTATCTTAAATCGGTCTAAATTCGTAAACACTTTCACACGTACTATGTCGTTGTAAAAAGAGATCTAAGGATGAATAAAGCTACTACTACTACTACTACTACTACTACTGGAAGTCGATGGTTACTGCGGCATACTCAGCACGAAGGAGTAGAAGAAAGGGCAGCATTTAATTACCGAACTAAACACACGCATGGTAAGTTGAATGAGTGTGTCAAGTCATGGTACAAAATAAACTCCAGAAACGTCATAGAACTATCTCTTTCCTGAACTCCATCGTTTCTGTCTTGTGGATAATGCTCCTAATCGAGCCTCCTCTGCCCCAGGCGTCTAGCATAGCTTAAAAAAAGACAAAATCGCCACCAGTCTGACCACACTACACGTCTCCAGTCAGGTAAGGTCCAATGCCTGAGTTGTTGGGTCCACTGAAGACGTGAAGCTTATGTGTCGTACTGAGGAACGGCCTTTTGGCTGGAGATCGACCCCAATGTCCATTGCATGCCAAATGTTCGCCCGTAAACTGACTGCGAAGGACCTGCGTTCACTTGCAACATATAATTCCCGGCGGGTGTGGAACAGATTGTCGCTGATAATGAATGAGACTCGTCTCTGTTCTCTCTCGGTTAGGATATTTTTACATCCACTGTTCCACGTTGACCCATTTCCTGCCATGATTCCACACTACTGGTACATGCGCAACACTTTGCTATCATTACTTACGTCAGCGGAGGATTTCGCATGATCATCTGATACCAGTTCTACAACATCCACTGCATTCTAAAACGACCATGATGCACGTACACTCCTGGAAATTGAAATAAGAACACCGTGAATTCATTGTCCCAGGAATGGGAAACTTTATTGACACATTCCTGGGGTCAGATACATCACATGATCACACTGACAGAACCACAGGCACCTAGACACAGGCAACAGAGCATGCACAATGTCGGCACTAGTACAGTGTATATCCACCTTTCGCAGCAATGCAGGCTGCTATTCTCCCATGGAGACGATCGTAGAGATGCTGGATGTAGTCCTGTGGAACGGCTTGCCATGCCATTTCCACCTGGCGCCTCAGTTGGACCAGCGTTCGTGCTGGACATGCAGACCGCGTGAGACGCCGCTTCATCCAGTCCCAAACATGCTCAATGGGGGACAGATCCGGAGATCTTGCTGGCCAGGGTAGTTGACTTACACCTTCTAGAGCACGTTGGGTGGCACGGGATACATGCGGAAGTGCATTGTCCTGTTGGAACAGCAAGTTCCCTTGCCGGTCTAGGAATGGTAGAACGATGGGTTCGATGACGGTTTGGATGTACCGTGCACTATTCAGTGTGCCCTCGACGATCACCAGTGGTGTACGGCCAGTGTATGAAATCGCTCCCCACACCATGATGCCGGCTGTTGGCCCTGTGTGCCTCGGTCGTATGCAGTCCTGATTGTGGCGCTCACCTGCACGGCGCCAAACACGCATACGACCATCATTGGCACCAAGGCAGAAGCGACTCTCATCGCTGAAGACGACACGTCTCCATTCGTCCCTCCATTCACGCCTGTCGCGACACCACTGGAAGCGGGCTGCACGATGTTGGGGCGTGAGCGGAAGACGGCCTAACGGTGTGCGGGACCGTAGCCCAGCTTCATGGAGACGGTTGCGAATGGTCCTCGCCGATACCCCAGGAGCAACAGTGTCCCTAATTTGCTGGGAAGTTGCGGTGCGGTCCCCTACGGCACTGCGTAGGATCCTACGGTCTTGGCGTGCATCCGTGCGTCGCTGCGGTCCGGTCCCAGGTCGACGGGCACGTGCACCTTCCGCCGACCACTGGCGACAACATCGATGTACTGTGGAGACCTCACGCCCCACGTGTTGAGCAATTCGGCGGTACGTCCACCCGGCCTCCCGCATGCCCACTATACGCCCTTGCTCAAAGTCCGTCAACTGCACATACGGTTCACGTCCACGCTGTCGCGGCATGCTACCAGTGTTAAAGACTGCGATGGAGCTCCGTATGCCACGGCAAACTGGCTGACACTGACGGCGGCGGTGCACAAATGCTGCGCAGCTAGCGCCATTCGACGGCCAACACCGCGGTTCCTGGTGTGTCCGCTGTGCCGTGCGTGTAATCATTGCTTGTACAGCCCTCTCGCAGTGTCCGGAGCAAGTATGGTGGGTCTGACACACCGGTGTCAATGTGTTCTTTTTTCCATTTCCAGGAGTGTATATGGGGGGAACTAATATTTCACGAGGCGTATGTATCTATCGCTAGTAAACAGATTTTAGAGTGGGATACAACCTACATGGGTTCCGTTATTTGTAACTGATCGGCTTGGAAGTAATGAAGCCTTGGTAGGGCACTGAAGAGAGTTAGCACAACATCTGCACATCATCATCATCATTTTCTTGAGGCCTTATTCCCGCTGCAATGCGGGGTCGGCCTTGTTACTATTGATTTGGCATTGGCAGTCTTAGTTGCAGAGGGTGGCCGGATGCCCTTCCTGCCGCCACCCCAAACCCACCAGGACGGAATTAGTGTATCCCAGCTGTCCGTGTCTAGTGTAGGCCATGGAGTAGTGCGAACATTTTTCAAATGTCTACCAGTTGTGTAACTGAGGTGGAACGTGGGGACCAGCCCGGTATGCAGGGCGGGTAAAACTGCCTAAAAACCACATCCAGGCTGGCTGGCATACCGGCCCTCGCCGTTTATCTGCCGGGCAGATTGATCCTGTGTCGGCGCGCCTACTCCAGTCCCGGAAGCAGCACATTAGTGCTCTCGGCTACCCTGGCTACCCTGGCAGGCACATGTCGCCTTTCCCGTAAATTCCGGAGAGATGGCCGATCAGCTCAGACGCCACGTTAAATCACATCCCCAATGTGTTCGATCGAGTTCAGATCTGGCGGGTTGGGGGCCAGCACATCAATTGGAACTCGCCACTGAGTTTCTGGAACCACCCCAATCACACTCCTGGCCTTGCGACATGACGTATTATCTTGTTGAAAAATGCCACTGTCGTCGGTTCAAAAAATGGCTCAAATGGCTCTGAGCACTATGGGACTTAACATCTATGGTCATCAGTCCCCTAGAACTTAGAACTACTTAAACCTAACTAACCTAAGAACATCACACAACGCCCAGTCATCACGAGGCAGGGAAAATCCCTGACCCCGCCGGGAATCGAACCCGGGAACCCGGGCGCTGGAAGCGAGAACGCTACCGCACGACCACGAGCTGCGGACACTGTCGTCGGGAAACATGATGGTCATGATGGGGTGCATGTCATATGCAATCAGTTTACAGTACCACTTGGCCAGCATTGTGCCTTGTACGAGCTCCACTCAACCCATGGATGCTCACGCGAATGTTCTCCAGAGAATAGTGGAACCGCCGCCAGTTTGTCTCACGTTCTGCAGTACAGGTGTCAAGGAGCTGTTCCTCTGGAAGACAACGGATTCGCACCCACCATCGGCATGATGAAGAAGAATCGGGATTCATCAGATCAAGCAACGCCCTGCCACTGCACCAACGTCCAGCGCCGGTGGTCACGTGCCTATTTCCGTCATACTTGCCGATTTTGTGGTGTTAAGGGGATACGGAATCACCTATCCCCACAATGTTAATATATGCCTACTATAGGGAACATTTTCTCACAAACTACTGGAGACAGAGAGGTAAAAATTTTACTGTATGTGCATTCATATGTTACAACAATACTGAAACAACAGTTTATTGTCAAAGTATTTTCTTACAGAGATATTGTACATTTATTTTTAAGTAAATTTTTTCCATCGCTTTTTACTAGACTATCACCCCTAAGTCTTTTGTAAATCAAGTAATTAAAAAATCGTTGTTTCAGTATGTAATAGGGACCTATGTCACTACGTCATAAAAATTTCAGACTTCTAGGTTGACCAGTACCTGAGATAATGTTCCTAGATGAAGTAAAAAGTAAACTTACGGGAAACGGAGAAAGAAGATTAAAACATTCCTGATCCGTAGCTAATACCCCCTTCACAGTCTTCATAATCATCTTCAAGTCTTCTTTTGGCACCCCTCTGCACCTGTCTTGCTTTTTTCACTAATGTCTTGATTATATTATCAGCATGCCTTAGTCTGTGCTGATCTAAAAAGAACATAGCACGTACCGTACGGGAACCAACACACATACCCAACTTTTGAAGGACCTGGCATTTAGTTATATTTCCAAGATTGAAGGTTGCCACAGCATCATACACACCAAAATGTAGTGTATTAATTCCGACAAACACTGTTTTTGGGAGACGATGCCATATCACACTATTCAAGCACTCGTTGGGGTTCTGCGTTTTTCCGTGAAGACATTTCATCAGAAGACTTCTGTCAGCCAGATCTCTGAAAATGGGCTTTATTTCTGCCATGATGGCTGATGGTAGACTGTGGTGGTGAATGTATTTCTCTCCTGTTGTTAGTCCCCTATTGTATTTACACCAGCTGTTTTCACCTTTGGGGCACAAACCATGTTGTGGATGCTCATCCGTGGATGCGGTGTGGAAATATAAAGCCCATATAGCTCTCCTCATTTCTTCAAGATTGCCTGTATTTTGCCTGATTGCAAGGCCATAGCAGTTCTGAATGTGGTCTATTATGGAATCAGTCAATCTTCCTCTGCCATCCAAGGTTTTCCCATCATCTAGTTTTTTCCCTTTCATAACTGATTTTAACCTTCTCAGCCTGGCACCCATTCTCTTCTGCACATGTCCTATACATTCAAGTTTGCTTATATTTACACTGTTCCCATATGGTTTGCTTTCCAAAACTTCTTTGAATGCTTTAGAGTCACCATCTCCCAGATATTTGACATAGCGAACATTATACCACTGTGAAGAGCAATACCCGATCTCACAAATATATAAAAATAAAATAGTTATAATTGTAGTAGAGCTATGTATGATACGTCATTTTAAAGAGGAAACATGGCAGAATATAATACGCCAATAAAAAAAAATTCGATTTTTTAACCCAAAATCCGATTCCGTATCCCCTTATTGGCACATGCATGGCTCGTCGGCAGCTGAGGCCGTCCCTTGGGAGTATTCGGTGCACTGTGTGTTCAGAAACACTTTACTTTGCTCAGGATTAAAATCTAATGTTAGTTCCGCCACAGTTCACCGCCTATTCTGTTTTATCGGTCCGCCCAGCTTACGACGTTCGACATCTGTAATGAGGGGTGGCCGCCCAACTGCACAACGTCTGGACGTAGTTTTACCATGGTTTCGCCAAGTTTTGAATACACTGACC
The DNA here is from genome assembly GCF_023898315.1 of Schistocerca nitens. Classification (NCBI taxonomy): domain Eukaryota; kingdom Metazoa; phylum Arthropoda; class Insecta; order Orthoptera; family Acrididae; genus Schistocerca; species Schistocerca nitens. The sequence goes on along the minus strand of NC_064614.1, from coordinate 986,065,192 downwards.
ACACCGCTCCTCGAACACCCGACAAGTCACGCAGTTTCCTGCGTGCTCGTGCGGTGCCTCGGGGCCATCACAATCTGTCCTCGGTCAAACTCAGAGAGCTCGCGTGCCTTCCCCAGTCTAGACACGGAGAGTACGCTCACTGCTACCATGCACAGTGCATGTGTCTGACCAGCAATCAATCCTCGCCAGGTGACGCTGCTATCACCTGGAGAGGTTTATGTCGATAATAGAATGATGATCGTAATGTTTTGCTGATCAGTGTATCTGTGGCTTGAACTGACGCTGTTTTTATTTTCGTGCATGGTGGCACATTCCCGAATTTGTTGTTCACATTGTTGCCTCGCCATTACATAAGGTGATATAGCTCCCCATTCCACTCTCCTTATATGCAGTCCGCAACGCTGTAACTGTCTTTCATAGACCACGCTAGATATTTTCATATTCTCTCGTTTGCTACGTGTCAGCTATTACTCATATAGAAAACACGAACAGGAACTTCTTGTAGGACATTTTATCTAGTTAAATTTTGTACTAGCATACGTTTCCGCTGGAGGCCATGGTTTTCAGTTATCCAAGAAAATCGCACAACTCCACTTACACTCATCCGTCACCAGTCAACATTTCTAACATGTTATTTGTGGCACTCCCTCCTCCTAACACAGTATAAAATATTCCGATTACGTGAACTGTTCCCGATATTCGACTTTTTCGGTTTCTATTGACTGGGCTATTACGCCCTCAGCAAAGTGGGCTATTTCGTTAGCATTATCAATTTAAACGTGCCCATGGGGGTAATGAACGAAGAACGATTTTTGTGAAAGTTATACTAAAACTAATTACGTCGACAATCACAGTAGTTTCGTAGTCAGAAGGACCGATAAATACAACAATGTAGCTGTCCATTTTATGCTGTTAAAATTAACTAAATTATTAAGTAAATTTTACAATTCGTAAGTACTCGACTCAGTCGGTGGCACAATAAGGCCTGTCAAGGAAACCCGAAAAAGGTCTAATGTGAGAAATAACGCATGCAGTAGCACATATTTGAACAGCGGCAGGATAGAACGTCATGAACAACGCACGTCCGCCTCTAGTGACAACGTATCCCAGAATAAAAGTTACCTACATTATATTTCCTACACAGAGGTCCTGTTCATTTTTTTCTGTAGGGCTGACAGTTTCCGATTATCGAGCGAAAGAACATAAAAACGTTGAGCGTGCTTTATAAAGGCCAGCTATAAGATTGCGGGATGCCTGAAATGACAGCGGTAGGGGCAGCTGGATCACCCCGCTTTTACTGATGCATTGTACTGTATGTCTGCAGTTACTTGACAATGACGTAACAGTGAAACTGCTCAAATGACTCAAATGGCTCTGAGAACTGTGGAACTTAACTTCTGAGGTCATCAGTTCCCTAGACTTAGAACTACTTAAACCTAACCAAGCTAAGGACATCACACACATCCATGTCCGAGGCAGGATTCGAACCTGCGACCGTTGCGGTCGCGCGGTTCCAGACTGAAGCGCCTAGAACCACTCGGCCACTCCGGCCGGCACTGAAACTGCAACAGGAGAACAAACTCTTCTATAGCTAAAGTCAGAATAAGGAAGGTAACAAACATTCCCCTGAATTTACATTGTGCACAATGGCGATTCTATCACACTGTCTTAAGATACATAGGAAATTATTTTCACTTTTGACGATACATCCCCATTAAGAACGGCACACAGAAGTAGATTCACTGCGAAGAATTCACTCAAATCGTGTATCTGATCCGATATTCCGCACGTCCGAGTTTCACCTAGACCACCACTTGAGGAGGCGGAAGCTTGCACCACTTTTTTTGTAATTACCAAATGTCAACGATTCATGTTTTTACCATTAAATCATAATGTAGTTGGGTAAATATTTAAGTCTTTGAACTTAGCTGAGTAATAAAAGTTAAATTAAATACAAATAGAAACAAAATCTAAATCTATTCAGTGGTAAAAAGGAATGTTCAAATGTGTGTGAAATCTTATGGGACTTAACTGCTAGGGTCATCAGCCCCAAAGCTTACACACTACTTAACCTAAATTATCCTAAGGACAAACACACACACCCATGCCCGAGGGAGGACTCGAACCTCCGCCGGGACCAGCCGCACAGTCAGTGGTAAAAATTGGTAAACATACCATCATGGTTGTTACAGTTATAGAAAAGTGACTCTTAGCAAATACGTTCTATCGAAAGCAGAGATTTTCGTTTTAGGCTCCTCGTTTGTGTATTTATTCACGGAGATCTCGTTGAAGACTCGAAAAATGGTATTCCGTCATCTGTTTGTCCCACTCCCTTGATACTGCTCTTCCAGTCTTCAAGTCCTGACAGAACCATTCGCCTTTCTCGTCACTGACATCCCAAGCTGTCAAGATGACTTCATAGGAAATGCAGTTTGACACTCATGTTACATCTGAGGATATGAAATGCTGATAACATATTAGCTGTGAGACTTTCATAGTTTGCAGCCTTTTTATTACCATCACGAATGACACCCATGCGTCCCGTTCCTGGTCTTCACCTTTGTGATAATGTCTCCATAACGTACAAGAGACAGAATCTGAGACATTATTTCAATAAACAAATTGATCTTATTCTGTAAAAAATGAAAGAAAGACCTCTTCCGGCTTTCAGCAATATGAGACATTAGCAGTATCACTCAGTATGCATTTTTCTTGCAATCTGGAGGCTAAACTCCAGCTGCAGGTTTGGAGAGACCCAAATCCCAAATCGCTTACAGAGTCATTCAGCTCAGACTGGTTAAAATGATGAGAAGTTGAGAACTTTGAGGGATTTGAGGAGTACACGTCAAAGTCCCTTTCTTCACCTGCCTCCTGTATTTGGCGGCATGTATCTGAAAGTTCGAAAAAAAAATTGTTGTTGGTCGTACAAAAGAAGGTAGAAGTTTAGATTTCACATTTCAGTTACTCACAAAATTCGTAATGAACCCTTTTTTTATTTTAACGAATTTTCCGAATTAAAGAAAATATTTTTGATTTTAGGGATTGCAAGGCCGTGTGAGTGCTATGTTAGGTAACACATCATAAGAAACTTTAACAACGAACAATTTTTATTTACCCTATCCGCTCCACACAGTGTTTACAGGGTTTCTTACTGTTTTCATTTAAAATCTGTCTCTCTCACACCATGCCTGTCCCTGGTGCTGCACTATATGTAGTTCTCAAAGTATATGTTTCCGTTAACACGAAGTAGTTTATGCGTCGTACAAATGGGTTCACTAGAACAACGGCCAGCTCTGCAGGGAGATATGCTTAGCAGCGGTATTCTCTCCCTTCCAAAAAGCAACGGACGGCGGCGCGGGCAGGATTTATCTCCTCTTTCGCCAAATTGTTTGTCTCCTCTTGTGAGAATTTCCCCGTGCAACGAGCAAGCAACAGATGGCCATTCCTCTCCGCAGTCGGCGGATATTTGGGCCGTAATTAAGTTCTAGAGAGCGGAAGTATTAAAACACACCAGTAATGAACGTGGCGCCGCAAAAAGAGCTATTACTCGAATACGACGCACAGTGTAAAGTATAACAGCTAATAGCGGCAGATTAAGGAAGATTTGTGCATTCGTGTCGATAAAAATAAAACTCGGCCAAGCTTTTAATGCGCAGAAGAGGATAATGTGAAGAGATTCTCCCTTTTTTTCTGAATATAAACGAAACAAAAGCACCGGGTCATTATTTAAACGCGAAACAAAAGAGAAGAAGTTTCGGTAAATCTGTAACACGATTTGAGTGTCTCGGTAACAGTCGTGCAAAAGAATCTCCGTTCACTACACAAACATTGCTAAATGCCTTACATGTGCTCTATAGATTCTGCAAAGGCATTTAACAGTATGAAACACAACCTTATTTGCCTGCTTAAACCCCTAGGGCTGTACAGCAAAGATATCAAAGTAATTAATAAATTACAATGAAATAAAGATTGGTGACCATTTTTCAGTTTACAACAGAATACCAAAATCTGACAGGCAAGGACGCATATTACCTCCGACACACTTCCATACCTACGCTGAATCAGTTTTTAGAAAACCTCTACAGGAAATCGATAGAGGAGTCAATGTTAATGGTAGTCGTGTAAGCTACAGAACATGCGTACGCAGATTATACTGTCCTACTCGCTTGTAACACAGAAAAAATTCCCTTTCTAAACTGAATTAGCATAATTTATAAAGAATTTTAATTTAAAATCACTTAAAAACGGGAAATGGTCATTAGCAAGGAGACGACAGACAATATGATTTTAAAATTGATCTGAAAGGGTGTTTCGATGACATAACAAGAATGCCGGATAAAAAGGGGGACGAAGAAGACGTAAAAACTAGAATAGCTATTTCCAAGGCAGAATTTAAAAACATGCACATGTATTCGGTTGCGTCAATTTGACGACACGTTTGAGGATTGGGGGGGGGGGGGGTGTTTGAGATGTGGATGTCCTGACTCATACAAACTATCTCAACCGCATATAATGTGACCTACGGTGTAGCTTATCACGCTGATAAAATTCTTGAAGGGCTAACCGCCATTAAATATATATATATATATATATATATATATATATATATATATATATATATATATATATATATATATATAATGAAGCCATTGTATCTTGGACACATCGGCGCTCACTACAATTAGATGCAATAAAAAGTTGAACCTGGTCAGAAGAAATTGGTTTGACATCCAAAATGTTGCCACATTGATAAAAGCAGCTGCAACGAAGGAGAACACTCCAGAATAATACTCCTTCCTCCCTATGGATAGCCGGCCGGAGTGGCCGCGCGGTTCTCAGCGCTACAGTCTGGAGCCGAGCGACCGCTACGGTCGCAGGTTCGAATCCTGCCTCGGGCATGGATGTGTGTGATGTCCTTAGATTAGTTAGGTTTAATTAGTTCTAAGTTCTAGGCGACTGATGACCTCAGAAGTTAAGTCGCATAGTGCTCAGAGCCATTTTTCCCTATGGAGACGGTACTAAAAATCAAAATAAGCAAGGCAGAAAATTCTGATGTTATTCATTTGATGAATTATCGCTATGCAAGTACCTTACGCCTTCGTCAAATTATCTTCAGTTCATTTAACCTCTTACAAGAGACAGCTGTATGTAAATATTCTTAATAATTACATTATAACGAATTCGGTATTACTGTCTCTTACATCTATTAATAATCATAAGAGGGTAGCTCTTGAAATTATCTCCATTTATCCCGTAAGTTCCATTTCAGAGCCACACTCCTTCGCTCCGGTTGTTGAGCCTTCTAAGTTCAACGCTAATTCGCACGAAGCCTAAGTCGTGCAAACAAGAACAACAGCGTCGGTAATGTGCTCGACCTTTTATTACGACATTTTATACAACGTTACAGCAAAAGCGATAACTCAAAGAACTATTCATTCACGTTTTTCTCTGCATCAAGATACATTTTTATTTGAAGATGTGGCTTTCGCTTACACAGCCTTTCATACAGTTAAGCTTCAAAGATACATCGATAGTAAACATGACCTTTCTTGCAATAGTTTCTGTAGCTGTTGAGAACAGCCACACAGTAGTTGCACATTTAGAAACCGCACCGGTATGTGAGTCGCGACTGCAACCAAGACCATTTTCGTCGATCGGCTGCAGATTCCATGGAAGTAACTATATGTGAATTCAGAAACATCCCTACACTTCACTAGGGAGTCATGTAATGCTAACTCAGATGCGAAAACTGGAGATTCGTTTAAGGAAAATCTACCTGTTTTCATTCACGAATTTTTCATTTTCCTCTCCGCACTAACACGACTAAATATTCATAAGAAAAAGGAACAGGCTTTACAAAGGACTAAACTATTTTCGAGTATAAGAAAGCCTGGAAGAAAGTCCGATAAAATCCCAACGACGCGTATTGCTGCGAGTGGGAATTAAGAGATCGTTGTGTCGAAACATCACTAAAAAGGACCTGTACTTGTACCCTTACAAATTTACTGTTGTGCTTAGTTAAAGAGTCCAGGTGAACTTCGGCGTGTTGAATTCCTCCGGTGGTTTCTGACTGAACAGGAATCAGGATTTTTGAATCCTCAGTTTTCCATTTGAGTTCTGTCGATGGTTTCTGATTGAAGTGGAATCAGGATTTTTTGATCCTCAATTTTTCATTTCATCAGACGAGGCCTGGACCAGTTTGTCAGGGAATGTGAACTCACTGAGCATACGCCTTTATGCAACTGAAAAGCCTCATGATTACTTCGAAGAGCCGTTGAGTATATTCTAGTTTAGTGTTGGCCGCGCAGTGTCTCATGTCGACACCGCAATGTGTTTCTTTCACTGAGCTGTTAGCGTTGAACGGTACGCCCAGAAAGTGATTAAACCCGCTTTGGATTCACTCACACGAGACAAACGATTGTATGGATATTTTCAGTAAGCCAGAGCAGCAGCACACACCACATGGCAACTGTATCACAGGCATTGAGGTGTTCGGTGAGGAGAGAACAATAACATGAGGTAGCGCAGCCTCTGCAATCTTCTGGCCACCTGGATCGCCCGATCTCTCTCTCCCGGTGTTCAAACTTAAGGGTGAGGTTTAAAGACTGTCATTACATTTCATGTATGGAATCATTAAAATCGAGTTTAAAGTAAGCTAAACCAAGACAAATCAGAAACCGTACTCCTTACAACAGATGTGGTGTGTCAGCTAGGTATCGGTCTCTATACATTAAACCTCACAGAGTAATTCCTGCAACAATGCAAATGTGTTTACCCACTGTATCCTACAGTACCTAAAAACTGAGAAGATGTGAGCTAGTGTGACAGAAAACTATTGAAGTCTCCGTCGCTGCAACTTCGTCCCTTTAAGCTCCACCGTAACACCAGGCTAGCTAAATTGTTCATTTAAAAAAAGTACCATCACTGCCGAAGGAGTTTATTCCCTGTATGCATCACATGTAGTGAAAGTGAAACGTAGTTCGTTCGAGAACATAGTTCTTAGGTGAACACATGTTAATTGTTCAATAACGGTCAGACGAGTGGAAACTAAGCTCGCATGAATCTCAAATTATATGAATAGGGCATTGACATTTTACTCACTAAACTTAGCAGCCTAAGTATCCCGCAAAGTGCAGTGGAATGGTTCCACACGTGCCCAATCTTTCGCCATCAATGCGTCATAACCGGCACCATAAAGTCACAGTGGAGGCACGTGGCATCAGGCGTCCCCCAGGGTTCGGTATTAGGTTCTATACTCTTTTAATTATATGTCAATGATATGTTATCAGATTTGTCCTGCTGTAAATACCACATGACCTCTAGTTATACCTAAGTGCAAAATCAACAAAACTGAAAACAGCTGTAGAGAATCTTAATAATGACCGGTGTGTACCATCAAAATGGCCGCGAGAAACACGGTTAAAGCTCGACCCAATCCAAACCGAAGCGATATTGGTTAGCCAATGTAGGTTCATTAGCCCTAAATATCGGGAATCACCACAATCTTTAACCCTGAATGGACAAATAACAACTTCTCTCCTTCAGCAAAGAGTCTGGGAATAATAATACATGAAAATATAGACTGCAATGTACAGGAAAGCATCAGCATCTCTGCAGGCCCATCTCTGTCTAGACTCGAAAAGGGAAAAGTTACGATGCGCCTCCTCACATATGTATATGCAGTCATATGATCAGATTGTAATTTTGTAAACACCTGTCCTCGATATGAAAAAATGTAGTGTGGTTAAGGCCTCCCGTTCGGTAACCGATCGCCTGGTGCAAGTCTTATGAGCTGACGCCACTTCACCGATTTGCGTGTCGATGAGGATGAGATGATGATGATTAGGACAACACAACACCCAGTCCCTGAGCGGAGAAAATCTCCGACCCAGCCGGAAATCGAAAGCAGGGCCCTTGGCATGACAGTCCATCGCGTTGACCACTCATCTATCTCACCTGTCTTCGAAAATTTATCTATCTTTCAGTTTACTGACGTGCGTAGGATGGAATTCAGCGTGGAGTAACGGATCACACACACACACACACACACACACACATATATATATATATATATATATATATATATATATATATATATATATATATATATATAGTAAGCGAGAATGAATCCTTAGGAGCAAATGAAAGTGCCATGTCCATCTTGCAGTTTGAATCGAAAGGTATAGATTTACTCGACTTGTAGAGCCCGAAATTTACAAACAACTTAAGAGTAATCCACAGAACGGTCTCAAAGATCGAAAGGGATTCGCAAACGGTTATTTGTCATTTGGTTCAAATGGTTGAAATGGCTCTGAGCACTATGGGACCTTAACTGCTGAGGTCATCACTCCCCTAGAACATACAACTACTTGAACCTAACTAACCTAAGGACATCACACACATCCATGCCCGAGGCAGGATTCGAACCTGCGACCGTAGCGGTCGCGCGGTTCCAGACTGTAGCGCCTAGAACCACTCGGCCACTCCGGCCGGCTGTCATTTAGTGATTTATTGTATATATAGTTCTGATTTTCTCTTCCTTGTATCAGCGTCTCGATTCTCTCCTATGACTTGTTGCCAAGACGATATTCTTAACTACCCCCTTCCTCAAAACCGTCCCCTAACCTCCTTATCCCTCCTCATGTTTTATCATATTATTTTCACTAAATATGCGTACTTATAACAGCTTATAGTTATGTTTTCGCCTTTCAAGTTTAGTCTTGGCCAGGGACCCCTGGTGATTTTAACATTATTTTGACTGTTATAAAGAAAATGTTAAACATTTTCAGTTCTGATTACGCTGGATAGAGCCACGGCGGTTATTCGTTACAGTCGTAATTATTTCTATAAACATTTTTATCTTGCTTTGCTGTGCTAGTATGTCGACACTAAATGTTAAATTCTTTGCGATTATTTACGCCATACAGTGTATCTAGCTATTGTAGTTCTTATGTACGTTATTTTTCATTTAGAGCAGGCACAGAATAGTACTGCTCAGGTTATTTATTTTGCACTTATTATCAGCTGCTATGCTTATTTTTTTCATGCGATAGCTATTACTTTACTGTGTGTTGTATCTGTGTATACCAACAATTTAAACAATGCCACTGTGTAGCGTCATATTTGCAAACCATCTGGCGTCGAACATTTGTTTCCTCGTCAAAAGTCTCATAAAATGCTGTGAATTTTATTGTGTAATTATTTTACATTATGCTTATCTTCTGTAAACATTTTACTAGTGTTGTAAATAACGTTTTATTTTCTTGGTTTAATGGTGTTTGTAAGTTATGTGTAACTTCATACGAAGATGCTGAAGAGCGCCACGCCCACTTTTACTGCACTGTCTGTTGTTCAAAATATGTATCCTCGTATAAGGGTCAGGAATCTTGTATCGAGCACGTCGTTACCACTAAAACATGTAAATATTATGTCCAGTGGTTACTTGAATTCCAGAGTACGTGTCTTCCTACGACTAATGTTTTTTGTTCCATGTCTGTGTTGTTTCTCTAATCAGTTTACGTATCGTATGTAGTTATGTGATTTATCTTATTTTAACATAGATCTGATCGTGGCAAATGCCAAATCAGCTAATACTGGTTTAATAAAGTCATTTAGCAGTCCGTCAATGACTTTTCCCTCTGCGACCTTTTCAGCATTTTTCAGGCTGCACATATCCTGCAAGATATTTGTCATGAAAACTCACAGCGTCTGGAACCGGTTACGATTATATCTAAGATGTTTGACTCTCTGACCACATTTCATAATCATATGCACAGCTTTCTCGCTGAATAGACACACGTGCAGAGATTTCCATACCCTCTATCTAGTATACTACCTTATCAAAGCACACTGTCCCTATATCTTTCCTCGATCTTAACGTTCTTGTCTGAACAGCATGGCAGAAACACCCGTTCCCATAAGATCAAAATCCTTTATGTCCTACTCAATCGTTCAACTACTTTCTTGAAGTCCTTCTCAGTAGCAGGAAACCGACTCGGAATAACTTCCCGCGTTGTATTAGAGAAATGAATAACATCTGATTCTTCAGATGACAGTAAATGACATATTTACTAAAGCAACAATAATGATCGCCATTGTTCCCGTATGCACTCGTTACCCTTCTACATCCTTCTTTCCAACCAGATCTTTCTCCTTCCCCAGCATTCTTAGCTGGTGCAGTCCCTTAAATTTCCTTTCCCAAGAACTCGCCATATCAGAAAGCATCTATTTTTTTGTGTAACTATAAATTCTTCTTATATCTGCCACTACCATTGTTGTTATTACTGTCATTATTATTTTTATCATTATTGTTATTATTATTGCAATTATTGTCACTGTTAGTGCCTGCAGCAGCTGTAGCAGTGACAGAAATACACCCAGTACCAACTTTATTAGTTCATAGTCAGTGCTACTTATTCACATTACCACTAAAGACACACTAAATATTTTAATAGTATCTGTCATATTAAAATTTTTATTTATTAGGCAACTGTGATGTTAAAAAGTACTGCATGTGTGAAACCCTGGTTGGATGTAAGAGAGGGTCTGATAGCCCAAATCATATCAGCTTAAATAAATAAATATAATAATACAAAAACGAATTCAAAATCTCATGTTTCACATTCAAGTGCACTTCACCGGAACACAGTCATGTACATGAACATACATATACAAATGACAAGGAGAATTGTCCTATATTCGCTTTGACGCCCAGGACATTATTTAAAAGATAGAAGACTCAATGAGACAATAAACTTGAAAGCTCGGATATATTAACAGAAATTGGATATTGATTACCCAACTTCCCAACGAAACTGTGAACTCGAGCTAAGAACTAATATTGCCCGTGTTGAAGAACACTGCAAAGTATTATGTGTACTTGAATTTGATGTTCAATACAGCACAACTATGTAAACGGAACGCAAGTAAGCAACTATTTCACCATAATCATTAACGATATAACTTCAGTGTGCTCACTTATCACAACAAAGAGCATCTCTACTAAACAGATTCGCACATCATTACAGCACCAGCGGAAGAACCGTGTGTATTGCTTTACTGCAGCCCTCGCTAGTAAGTACTGGCCGCTTTGCTGCGGCCCTCGCTTATCAGTTCTGACCGCCAAATATTCCTATGGGCTGGTTCATCTCAGAATTTAGGCGACTTGCCTTAGACTGTCAGTTACTCTAGCATAGTTATAAGCGATTGAGGTTCTTTGAGGTTCTTGGCGTTATTCAGCCAGTCAGGCAGCAGCAACCGGTCGAGGCAGATGCAGCAACAGGAAAGTAACCGATATTGTGACTTTTACGAGTTCCTAACCATGAGCTAATTTTATAATATCATCTATGTGCTTTAATAGTTTAGTTTCTTGAGTTTCTGCGTGTTAATTTGATATCTAAAAGCCACAGTTCCCACGCTTTCTTTTTCCGCGGAAAATAGACCTATTTTGTGACATATTACAAGTTCCTAATCAGGGGTGAATTATTTACTTTCACCTGAGTGCATTGGTAGTTTGTTTTTTAAATCTCTGCGTATTAATCTAATTTATTAGACACAGTTTCTGCGTTTTCGTCATCGTCTACAGTAGAGTTCTGCAGCACGTCCCGATTGCCCGTTAATCTGGGTAGTTTAGTTTTCCACGGTCTTTAGTATAGATAAGGACTGTGATTGTTGCGTGTGGATGCGTGCCGAGTTGGTGTCACTTGGCTCACAGCTCCAGGCTGTGATGGCTTCAGTTACACAACTTGAGGCTGCAGTGGATGGGTACCACAGTTGTGGGCCTGCTTAGAGGCGCCAACGGACGTGCTGCACGTCCAAGTCGTCCAATTGATAGTAACAGGTGGCCAGCCCAGTTACTGCTCGCACTGAGGTTGACCCCTCATCTGCGCTCAAGTGGGAGGTCGCCTGGGGCGTAGCAGGCAGAGAGAGATTTCATAGGGGCCGCACTTAAGGCCTCCCCGATTAGTCTGACAAATGGGTTCCAGATGCACTCACTGGCTGACACAGTCGCTGAGCCGGATGCCGTCGCCTGTCCTGTTTCAGACGAAACCTCTCAGCCTGCAAGATCCAGAAAATCACAGAGGGTGGGATTATTGATTGTTGGGAGCTCCAACGTTAGGCCCGTAGGAACATGGCAGCCAACAAGGGGAAGAAAGCCAATGAGCACTCCATGTGCATTCTAGCGTTCCTCCCAGATACCATGAAGAGCCAGAGTGCAGCGAACTGCAGGTGGTGTCTCCCGTCGGTACCAATAATGCGTGTCACTTTGGATCAGAAGAGATTATATCTGGTTTCGAGAGCCTAACAATAGTGGTAAAGGCAGCCAGTCTTGCTTGCGAGATGAAAGCTGAGCTGATTATATGCAGCATAGTCGTCAGGACAGATTGCGGACCTCTGGTACAGAACCGAGTGGGTGGTGTGAATAAGAGGCTTAGATGGTTATGCGACCGTGTAGGCTGCAGATTCCTCGACTTGCGCCAAAGGGTGGTTGGGTTTTGGGTTCCGCTGAATATGTCAGAGTCCAATATACGCAGGAGGCGGTTACATAGGTAGCAGGAGCTGTTTTTGAAAATTATTTCGAGCAGTTAGATCATGAGCCCTCGCAAATAGTAAAAGCTTGTGAAAACACACTTGACTTCTTAGCAAATCCTGAGTCAATAACGAGCATCAAAACGGATACAGGGATTAGTGAACACAGAACTGTCGAAGCGAAATTGAGTATTGTAAACACCAAATCCTCCAAAAATAAACGAAAAGTATACCTATTCAAAAAATCAGATAAAACTTCACTTGACGCCTTCCTGAGAGACAATCTCCACTCATTCCAAATTAATAATATAAATGTAGACCAGTTGTGGCTTAAACTCAAAGAAATAGTATCGGCAGCAATTGAGAGAATTGTACCAAATAAATTAACGAACGACGGAGCCGATCCTCCTTGGTACACAAAACGGGTTAGAACACTGTTGCAGAAACAACGAAACAAACACGCCAAATTGAAACAGACGCAAAATCCCCTAGATTGGTGATCTTTTACAGAAGCTCGGAATTTAGCGCGGACTTCAATGCGAAATGAATATAACAGTTTCCACAACGAAACTTTGTCTCGAAATCTGGCAGAAAATCCGAGAAGATTCTGGTCGTATATGAAGCATGGTAGCGGCAAGATACAGTTAATGCCTTCTTTACGCCATAGCAATGGAGATATAGCGAAGACAGTGCTGTCCAAGGAGAGTTACTAAACACAGCATTCCGAAATGCCTCCACAAAAGAAGACAAAGTAAATATTCCAGAATTCGAATCAAGAACAGCTGCCAACATGAATAACGTAGAAATAAATATCCTCAGACCAGTTCTCTGGTGATAGCTTACGTAAAATTCATATTTAGAGTTCAAACAAGTTTTCCATGACCTCTAAGCAAGTATTTTTACAAGGAGCTCCTCCTTGGATTTGTTCACAATTCTACCTTCGCAATACTAATTTGCAGACATGCACCTCGACATTTTGGAGCCAAAAGAAAGGGATAACGGATACAAATTAATAACTGAGAATAATGGCGATTATTGTAACTTAATGTTGTGATGCTACCGATTTCATACAGTTACTTTAGAATTTACCGTTTTACAAAACATGTAAGGCGCTACGCGAGAATTATGCCACCAACCAGTTTGCTTCGCAGTGGGAGAATTTGTCAGTACACACCTGTTCGCAATCCTAGCAAAGGCTACTGTCAGCAGGCCTTGGATGCAGCTGGTTTGAAAGTAAAATTTCTTGTTGAAGAAGTGAAGAAATACTCTGAAACATGGGACACACTTTGGAAGGACTACCATTACAAGAAGTGAGCCGCTTGGTTTCAAGTGTATGAACAGTTTTGTGAGGATATTGCTGCAAAAATTTACCTTCATCTTCTCTTAAATCCATAAAAGCACGAACCCTCCTTTTAGGAGCCAGGAACTAATTAGTGGTGGAGGCCTAAGTCACCTACTGTATTCGTAATTAAAATGATCAAATACTGCCACCTCTTGATGTCGAAGTATGTATATCGAAACAGTTTCAGACACTGGGTAGTCGCTGCGAGAAAACACGGCTAATACTTGCCCGTGTGCGTAGAGTCTTTAAGGGTTTAAGGGTCGTCGACACTGGCAGTTGGTTTCACGCCCCTTTACTGACGAGACTGTAGTGACGCTAAATCTGTATCATTTGTTGCTATTTCACTGTTCTACGGACCACCTGTAATTAGAAACTCTCGAATGATACTTTCTGAATATGGAAAGTTGCTCAAACGTTAGACCTTAAGGAATGAAAACACACCGAACAGGATATACAGGTTGTTTGAATGTCGCACAGAGTAAAAATTATGCCTATATTCTCTGTTATAGTATTAACACTGAATAGCCCCAGGCTGTGAAAGAATGAGTATCATGTCATAGGATAAAAAACGTAAGGACTGGAAAGTGTAGTACACACAACGAGTGTACTACACAGTGCAGTCTGTAAAGACATTGTGCAACTGTACATCAATAATGTAAAATCCAGTCTGAAGCATTTATAATGTTGTGTACATCCATTTAAGAAAAATAATTATGAGGTGCGGAGCCAAGAAAATCTCTGAACCAGGCACCAGTACACGCTATGTGTTGTGGTGAACACCCTGAATACCACAGTCATTTAAGTATTTATGCGTAGTACTTAAAAATAGTATGAAATGAACTGGGCACATGTAAACAGCGTCAGGGAAGTCCTGCGCAAGACCTAGATTTGTTGACGAGTTATTAAAAAATACAAGGCATCTGTAAACGGAAACGCATTGAAATCGCCATTGCGATTAATTCTGTTCTTTGAGTGTTTGAATTCTTTCGATGTAATAATTAATACAGGAAGAGTCAGGAGGAAAGTACATGCTTTGAACAGTTTCTGAGGAAACTAAATCAGTGGGGTACCTGACAAATGCAGGTGATAGTAAATGGAAGACTATGATGTACTGTTTTTGTTTAGATATAAACTTTTCGCCACAAGAGATGTTCAGAAAGTCCACCATCAACTGAAATGCTGTTCGCAGCTCCTGGAGACAGCTCCTTTCTTGCTAATCTGAGCTCGTTCCTACAGCTTCTTACGTGAGCACGCACCTGTAAAACATAAGCGTGTTTTACGCTTTTAAGCCAACCCCACAAACAGTAATCCAGTCTCATGTAATCGGGTGACCTCGATGGCCAAGAAATGGCTTCTTGGTGACCAATCTAATGACCTGGACACGTTTCACTGAGGTAGCGTGTCACTGGCCGTAAGCAATGTGCTCGAGCTCCATCGCACCGAAAGTAAATACGATGTCGTGTTAACAAAGAAATATCTTCGAAGTATTTTGGTAACAAATTTTGAAGGAAAACAAGAAACCGTACTCCATTACGATAGTTATCCAAAGCAACTAGACCGATGAGTTGGTCATCAATAATGTCACGTAGAAAAAAGTGTAATTAGTTGAATGAAGAACACTAACTTCACTTAACGAAGGTTTATTCAGCACTGCCGGCCGGAGTGCCCGTGCGGTTCTAGGCGCTACAGTCTCGAGCCGAGCGACCGCTACGGTCGCAGGTTCGAATGCTGCCTCGGGCATGGATGTGTGTGATGTCCTTAGGTTAGTTATGTTTAATTAGTTGCAAGTTCTAGGCGACTGATGACCTCAGAAGTTAAGTCGCATAGTGCTCAGAGCCATTTGAACCATTTTTATTCAGCACTTGCACATGCAAGAGTGCGGAGTGAATCGCCTCCGGCCAAAAAATATAGCGTATACACACAGCTACAGAACATCCCAGTACAATGGTTCTTGACATTTGTGGATACTTCTACAATGTATTCAAACCGAATATACACTCCTGGAAATGGAAAAAAGAACACATTGACACCGGTGTGTCAGACCTACCATACTTGCTCCGGACACTGCGAGAGGGCTGTACAAGCAATGATCACACGCACGGCACAGCGGACACACCAGGAACCGCGGTGTTGGCCGTCGAATGGCGCTAGCTGCGCAGCATTTGTGCACCGCCGCCGTCAGTGTCAGCCAGTTTGCCGTGGCATACGGAGCTCCATCGCTGTCTTTAACACTGGTAGCATGCCGCGACAGCGTGGACGTGAACCGTATGTGCAGTTGACGGACTTTGAGCGAGGGCGTATAGTGGGCATGCAGGAGGCCGGGTGGACGTACCGCCGAATTGCTCAACACGTGGGGCGTGAGGTCTCCACAGTACATCGATGTTGTCGCCAGTGGTCGGCGGAAGGTGCACGTGCCCGTCGACCTGGGACCGGACCGCAGAGACGCACGGATGCACGCCAAGACCGTAGGATCCTACGCAGTGCCGTAGGGGACCGCACCGCCACTTCCCAGCAAATTAGGGACACTGTTGCTCCTGGGGTATCGGCGAGGACCATTCGCAACCGTCTCCATGAAGCTGGGCTACGGTCCCGCACACCGTTAGGCCGTCTTCCGCTCACGCCCCAACATCGTGCAGCCCGCCTCCAGTGGTGTCGCGACAGGCGTGAATGGAGGGACGAATGGAGACGTGTCGTCTTCAGCGATGAGAGTCGCTTCTGCCTTGGTGCCAATGATGGTCGTATGCGTGTTTGGCGCCGTGCAGGCGAGCGCCACAATCAGGACTGCATACGACCGAGGCACACAGGGCCAACACCCGGCATCATGGTGTGGGGAGCGATCTCCTACACTGGCCGTACACCACTGGTGATCGTCGAGGGGACACTGAATAGTGCACGGTACATCCAAACCGTCATCGAACCCATCGTTCTACCATTCCTAGACCGGCAAGGGAACTTGCTGTTCCAACAGGACAATGCACGTCCGCATGTATCCCGTGCCACCCAACGTGCTCTAGAAGGTGTAAGTCAACTACCCTGGCCAGCAAGATCTCCGGATCTGTCCCCCATTGAGCATGTTTGGGACTGGATGAAGCGTCGTCTCACGCGGTCTGCACGTCCAGCACGAACGCTGGTCCAACTGAGGCGCCAGGTGGAAATGGCATGGCAAGCCGTTCCACAGGACTACATCCAGCATCTCTACGATCGTCTCCATGGGAGAATAGCAGCCTGCATTGCTGCGAAAGGTGGATATACACTGTACTAGTGCCGACATTGTGCATGCTCTGTTGCCTGTGTCTATGTGCCTGTGGTTCTGTCAGTGTGATCATGTGATGTATCTGACCCCAGGAATGTGTCAATAAAGTTTCCCATTCCTGGGACAATGAATTCACGGTGTTCTTATTTCAATTTCCAGGAGTGTCGAAATGAAAATTGTACAGTCTACCTCAATATTGAACTTAAGACCTTGCTTGCAACAGTTCAGTGTCATAACCACCACACCACTGCGCTACTCAGCTTCTGCTGAGGCACTGCTCTCTCATTAAGCGAACAGCGTTTCAGTGTTACGTCGTCCTTGCCAGGGAACGATTCATCGGTCCTGTATGCTCCGACTCCCGATGACTGATGCTCGCCCTGGCGGTGATCTTCTTAGAAATTCTTTTGCTGCTACGCTCTTCGTCACCTTTCCGCTTGTTGCCTGTCGCTGGAGCTTCAAATTTACCCTGGGCTGCAGGATCCTATTGTATGTCTTAATAAACCCTAAACGTCCGGCCTCAGGTTTGTCATGGAATTTTTGTAGAACACCTAAGCGCATATGTTTAGGAATCACTGGTAGCCACCTCTTTCCAAGCGGATCAAAGGTTTTCTTGCAAAGTAATGCATAAACTACCTAAAATTGTTCCTCACATCCTCTGTCCGATTTAAGGTCAGCATAATTTGAGAGATCTTGGCGTCGTTCTTCTGGTCGGCTGAGATATCCTGGAGTGCAGCGAGACAGTCACTATCTTCATCAAGACTTGATGGCTTTGGACAGGGGTTCTTGAGAGACAGTCGGCATGTTGGCGTTTTCTTCCACCTTTGTACATGATGGTAATGTCATACGCTTGAAAACATAGTGCCCACTTGGCGAGTGGTCCTGTTGGCTCCTTAAGAACTGTCAACCATTAAAATGGTCTGTAACGACTGTGAATGGCCATCTATAGAGATACTGTCAAAATCTGCACATGGTCCAGATCACAGCAAGGCTTTCTCGTTCTGTAGTTGAGTAGTTTCTCTAAGCTTTTCAAAGTGTCCGAGAAGCATAAGGCTATAACCTTCTCTTTTCCATCCGCAATCTGCACCATAACAGCACCGGTACCATACCCACTTGCATCTGTGAGTAGTTCTGTAGGTGCTCTCTCATCATACAGACCAAGTACAGGGTCAGTCGTCAGAGCTTTTCGCAGCACTTTGAAAGAATCTTGTTGGGAACAACCCCAGATATATTTAGCATCGGCATTTAACAACTCTTGGAATGGCCTGGTTTGATACAAAAGTCTTTGATAAAACGACGGTAATGAGAACACAATTAGGAATAGGGAATTCCATTATAGCTCTCACCTTTTTTGGGTCTGGCCGTATACATTCGTTTGACACAAGGTGCCCAAGTATTCTGATTTCTTTGCTTCGTAGAGACACTTTCTTGGATTAAGTTTCAGTCCAGCTTGTTGGAGCCACTTACGAACGGCTCTCAGTCTTTTTATATGTTCATCAAATGTCTCTGAGAACACTATAATGTCATCTAAATAACAAAGATACATCGCGCACTTCAGGTGATGTGAAGATTATCCATCATCCGTTCAAAAGTTGCCGGTACAAACCAAAAGGCATTACCTTAAACTCATGCAGGTCCTCAGGGGTGATGAATGCAGTACTCTCACGATCAGCCTCATCTACTTCGATTTTCCAGTACCCTGGGTACATATCCATCGTTGAGAAAAACTTACCCCTTTAGACAATCTAGTGTATCGTCAATTCGTGGAAGAGGGTAAACGTCCTTTGTAGTTATCTTGGTAAGCTTCCTGTAATCAACACAAATGCGCCAACTGTTATGCTTCTTCCTGACGAGGACCACTGGTGACGACCATAGTCTCTTCAAAGGCCGAATGATGTCATTCTCCACCATTGTCTCTCAGGCTTATTGGTTGATGGTCTCCAGTGCTAATCCGGTGCTTCACAGTCGATTTGTCTAATTTTACTCTTCACCTGTGGATTGAAGCATTCAGAAAGCTCTCGAAGGATGGCAAGTATGTTCTTCCGTAGTTCCAAAAACTCTTGAAGAATGACAAGTATGTTCTTCTGTTGTTACTTAGTGAGATTTTGTGATAGTCAAGCTAGAAGATTTTGTCTCGTAGTGCTAGCGCTAATTTCGCCCACAGACTCGGCATGGGAGGTTTCTATGACGCTCAGCTGCTCATCAATTAACGGCTCAGCGTTTGCTACGCACATGCGTCTTGGAAGGATCTGCGGTTCTCGGCGAAAATTAACTATCCACAACTCACCGAATCCGTTCTCAAACGAGACGACAGAGGCTGAGATGACGAACTTATTCTCCAGTGGTAGGCTTCTCTTACATTCCACTACAAGATCCATGGGTTGATGTATGGCACGACGCATGACAGTTACCTTTCTAGCGCTGACCGCAGGAATGATCATTCAGCACACATGATCTCCACACACTCGGATGCGCATCTTCCTGTCCACAGTAATCTCGTCTAGCATACTCCTCGAGCGACTACAATCTGTAATAACCTGAGAAGCTTTCAAAAAGTCCCATCCGAGACTGTAGCGCCTAGAACCGCTCGGCCACTGCTGCCGGCTCGAGCTCTTGCCTCAGTTTCGCAGAACGGTACAGATCGCATTACAGGTCTACGTACATTCTCACATAGCATTCGTTATGATGACATTAAAGACTTTAATCGCGCTAAAGCACTGGATCGTAACGTCAAGTAAACTTCGCTATGACGTCAATATTACGTAAGCATTCGTCGTTTACTTGTAGCAAAATATAATATTAAAACGTTGGCTTACCATTTGATGATAATGATGTAATCTTAATTGGTGGTGGATTGAACCAATTACTTCGCAGCTGTGGTGTCATTTTTAACAATGAGAATTATTAGAATAATCGTCATGTGGCCTCCTTCGTGAACTATAGGTCAGTATTTATGGCGAAGGTCCGGGATTTAATTTCCGGTTATCATTTCAGTGTTTCCTACAAGTTGGTTACCTCAGCATAGAGATCGATTATATACACATCAAAAAAGGTTTTACATCACCTCGGTTCAAAAGGTTTTACATCACCTCGGTTCTGAGAGTTCCAGAACCTGTACAGAAAATTGGAAAAGAGATCAACATAAACATCCTTTCCGCCCTTTTTATTGCTCATGGAAACCACACATTGCATGTTGTACCACCATACAGCGAGACCTTCAGAGCTGGTGATCCAGATTGCTGTACACACCGGGACCTCTAATAGTAGCAAGACCTCTTGCATTGATGCATGTCTCTATTCGTCGTGGCATACTATCCACAAGTTCATCGAGGCACTGTTGGTGCAGACTGTCTCACTCCTCCACGGCGTTTCGGCGTAGATCCCTCAGAGTGGTTGTTGGGTCACATCGTCCATAAACAACCCCTTTTCAGTCTATCTCACGCATGTTCGATAGGGCTCATATATGCAGAATATGCTCGCCACTCTACTCGAGAGATGCCGTTATCCTGAAGGAAGTCATTCACAAGATGTGCACGATGGGAGAGTGAATTGACGTCCATGAAGACGAATGCCTCGCCAATATACTGCCGATATGGTTACACTATCGTTCGGAGGATGGAATTCTCGTGTCGTACAGCCGTTACGCCTTCCATGACCGCCAGCGGCATACGTCGGCCCCACATAACTCCACCCCAAAACAGCAGGGAACCGTCACCTTGTTGCACTCGCTGGGCAGTGTGTCTAAGGAGTTCAGCCTGACTAGGTTGCCTCCAAACACGTCTCCGACGTTTGTCTGGTTGAAAACATACACTCATTGGTGGAGAGAACGTGATGCCAATCCAGAGCGGTCCATTCGGCATGTTGTTGGGCCCATCTGTACCGTGCTGCATGGAGTCGTGGTTGGAAAGATGGACCTCGCCATGGACGTCGGGAGTGAAGTTCCCCATCATGCAGCCTATTGCGCACAGTTTGAGTCGTAACACGACGTCCTGTGTCTACACAAAAAGCATTATTCAACATGGTGGCGTTGCTGTCAGGATTCCTCTGAGCCGTAATCCGTTAAGTAGCGGTCGTCCACTGCAGTAGTAGCCCTTGGGTGGCCTGAGCGAGGCATGTCATCTACATTTCCTGTCTCTCTGTATCTCCTCCATGTCCAAACAAGCACGCTTTGGTTTATT
Organism: Schistocerca nitens; assembly: GCF_023898315.1. Taxonomy (NCBI): domain Eukaryota; kingdom Metazoa; phylum Arthropoda; class Insecta; order Orthoptera; family Acrididae; genus Schistocerca; species Schistocerca nitens. Next base: position 986,043,894 of record NC_064614.1, on the reverse strand, counting down.
CCGAGACGGCTGGACACTTCCCCTGTTGAGAGCAATTACTGGCACAAAGTAACATTGCGGGCGCGATCGAACCGCGGTATTGACCGTCTAGGCGTGGTCGAACTATAGACAACAAGAGCCATGTACTTCCTTCCTGGTGGAATGACTGGAACTGACTGGCTCTGTCTAATAGGCGCTGTTCCTACATGATTGTTTACTTATGTGGGTGGATTTAGTGACATTTCTGAACAGTCAAAGGGACTGTGTCTGTGATACACTATCCACAGTCAAAGTCTATCTTCAGGAATTTTGGGAACCGGTGTGGTGCAAAACATTATTGATGTGTGTATGAACTGATTGGTGTGATAAGCAGCGAACGCGACACACATTGTGATTAAGTAATGCCAATCCCAGAGGTTAAATGAGACAGGTAGCTACACGATGTGCACTTCGTGTGACTCATCGGCTAATTGAATATGCCGAGCTACAGATCAAAAGGTCCGAGGTTACTTATCAATCGGGCCAAGAATATTCCTTGCTACTTATCGCTTATAATAATTTATTAATGAGAAAATGTCACCGTGGTTTCCGACACACGTTAAATTGAAGATCAGTCTATAATTGACTGTGTAAGCCAGTTCAAAAGTGGGCGGAAAGATGTGTGGTAGCACTTGCAAGAATTCCATGTCTAAAAATGCACTGCTGTGTTAAAATCATCCGCCACGTTCATAACTTTACAATTTCTGTAACACGCGTTTCACCTACAAAAGTGAGGTTAATCCACGAATGAGCGACAATATAAGTCGTTAATGTCACTTTAATAGGTAACAGTTCATTTTGAGGCATCTCCACGGTAAAATACCACCTGACAAACGGGTAAATATAAAACCAATTTTCTCGAAATTGAGAATGAGAAATTAGAAGGCTTGCAGGTTACGCCGTCCTACTGAAACCACATATTCTCGACGATGTGTAGCAGTTTGCGCAGCAGAGAATTCTGCAGAATTTCCCAAGGAGAAGGCATAGGCAGAGCAAAAAATCGTGCTCAGTTCCTGGAAAACAGCAGAGATCACACCCGTTTACGAAATGGGTAAAGGATGTGATCCACAAATCTGCAGCCCAGTATCCTTGTCATCCACTGCTTGTAGAATGTTAGAACATATTCTGATTTTAGTGTAATTGCGTATCTCGAACAGAATGACTTTTACCAAGCCTACCAGCGTGAATACCGAAAACATCAATGACGAGAACCGCAACTAGCGCTGTTGTCACGCAACTCCCAGAAAATTATGGATCAACCCAGTCAGGTAGATGCAGTGTCTCTTGACATCCGAAAGGCATTTTATTCAGTCGAAAGTACGATAGTATGGGGTTTCAATCAGATTGGTGACAGGATTGGGAATTTCTTGGTGGGGAGTATGAAGCATGTTATGTTGCATGGATAGTCATCTACTGATGTAGAAATAACTACACGTGTGCCCCAGCGAAGTGTGTTGGGACCCTTGCAGTTCATTTTGTGTATTAATTACCTAGCGTACAATATTAAGAGTAACTTCAGAAGAGCTTTCGCGGATGTCTATAATGCAGTATTCTCTGAAAAAATCAGCACAAATATTCAATTTTTGTTAACATTTCAAAGTGGCACAAAGTTAGGAAACTAATTTTAAATCTTGAGAAATATCAAATTTTGCACTTTATAAAACGAAAAAACGTAATACACACTGACAACACTGTCAGTGAGACATAGTTGGAGCGGTCCACTCACATAAATACTTAGATATAGCAATATCTAGGGGTATGAAATGCAACTCTTACACAGTCTCAGATGTAGGTAAAGCAGATGGCAGACTGCAGTTCGTTCGTACAATACTAGGAAAATGCAGTCAGTCTAGAAAGGAGGCTGCATACAAAATACTCATATGAAACATCCTGCAATGTTATTCAAGTGGGTGGGAACCGAACGAAACAGGGCTAACAGGGGATACTTAACACATAAAAAGAAGAGAAACGCGAAAATTTACAGCTTGGTACAGTCCACGGGAGAGAATTACGGAGATACTGAAAGAACCGAACTGGAAAATGTGTGAAGGCAGACGCACACTATACCGGGAAAGCTTGCTTCCGAATCATAAACATCCAATTTTAAGCTATAAATCTAGGATTAAACTAAAACCCTCAGCGTACTGCTCCCGAAGAGATAGTGAAGCAAGATTAGATCGCGCACGAGAAACGTTTAAAAAATCATTCTTTTCGCCCTCAACATGTGATGGAACTGGTCTAATAACTGGAAGCCCCTGTCATGCATTTCATAGCTTTTTGCAGCAATATACATGGATGTAGAGTAGCAGCGTACGAGAAGCAAGCGATTTATGCGTTTCATGAAGATAATCTACCGTCGAGTCCACGAAGTTTTCGACGAGACCAGCTTTACTGTCAAGTCTCGTCTCATTGGATGTAAGCGCACTGTACAAAAAATTTGCCACCCCCATGAGATATCATTTACACATAACTGGAAATTTGTGGTAGGTTCTATGGGACCAAAAAGCTGAGGTCATCGGTCCGTAGGCTTACGTACTACTTAATCTAACTTAAACTAACTCACACTAAAGACAGCACACACAGCCTTGCCCAAGGGAGGACTCGAACCTCCGACGTATCATTTATATACCGTGGAACACCGCCTCCAGTCAATCCAGTCCATCAATTCGGTGAAGAATAGAGACCACAAATTTCATGATGTATGTTGTATGCAGCCACTCATTGCTTAGACCTTACAGAGCTAACTATTTTGAGGATTACTGATTGCTATGTTTCATATTCTGTTCCAAATAGTCCTAGACACCTTCTATAGGATTAAGATGGTTCAAATGGCTCTGAGAACTATGGGACTCAACATCTATGGTCATAAGTCCCCTAGAACTTAGAACTACTTAAATCTAACTAACCTAAGGACATCACACACATCCATGCCCGAGGCAGGATTCGAACCTGCGACCGTAGCAGTCGCGCGGTTCCTGACTGAGCGCCTAGATCTATAGGATTAAGATGCGAGAATGCTTCAGTCGGGACAGTGTGCGTGCAGACCTGTGAACACAGTTATCGCTATCTTGAAAGACAGGAATGCTCGCAGGATAGGCTTCATAAACACGAAGAAGTATTTGATCAACGAGAATACTAAAATAACACTCTGGTTGAAACTTCCTTACAGATTAAATCTGTGTATCGGACCGAGACTCGAACTCGGGGCATTTGCCTTTCGCGGGCAAGTGCTCTAGCATGTGAGCTACCGAAGCACTTACCCGCGAAAGGCAAAGGCCCCGAGTTCGAGTCTCGGTCCAGCACACAGTTTTAATCTGCCATGAAGTTTCATATCAGCGCAGACTACGCTGCAGAGTGAAAATCTGGAACACTCTGGTTCTCCGCCCATGGTAACCTGAATGAATGGGTCCATATTATAGTAAGAAAAAGTCTCCTGATCATCACAGTATCAAATGTGGCCTAAATAACATCCCCCAAGGGCTGCAGCAGATTAAACGAGTCATCGGGCCGTCGGTGCACTCGATGCTTCGAGTCGTTTAAAATGAGGCTCCTCACTCCACGCTTCTGATGAACGACTGTCTAGTGTCTTTTTAGCCCCTTCGAAAACGTGCAACTTTATCTGCCGCTGTGAGCAAGAGTATTTGGTGAGATTTCCGACGAAAGATGTCCAGGACAAATAAATCGCTTGGCACTGATCGATCGGAGTTAGTTGAGAACAGCTGCTGCCTTTAATCACGCCAAAGATTCACTTCTTGTTCCAAACCAATTGCCCTTGACCAGGCGTGATACTCATCTCAGAGCCCTGTTGTTAGGATTCTTTTCTGACCTCAGTTCTTGCACCAGGCTACAGACGCGCTGGACAGACCCCGTTGACACACCAACTAAAGCAGGCATCTGCATTAAACGGTGTGGTCATGGGTATGTCCAAACACGATTCATCAGTAGTGATCTCAGCGCGATGGTATCTCCGGTCGCTGCAGCTACATTTTGCCATTGTGTCACGTCTTCACTTCGACCAGTCTTTTTTGACTACTTCCATACATTCGACTGGCAATAAACACCACTTCACCGTAATTATGTTAGCGGTATAGAGTCAAAAAGCTCCAGGCACCAGTTCGGCACCATCTCCAGCACTTATGAGCGACGTGGCAAAGACTAGTATTTTGTACCTTGAAAACATAAGCGATGAACCCTTGTGTGTAACTGTCCGATGCCTCGACGGAGTGAGGGGCAACGAGTGTATGGGCAGAGCACGCCTGGAGATACGAAAGCAGAAATGAGGAGAGCGTGGCCCATGTTGGCTGCCCTGTGGAGAGCTGAAGAGAGTGTGTGCGTGAGGGGGGTGGGCGGGGGCGAGAAGAGGCTGCGTGAGCGTGTGTATGTGTGTGTGTGTGTGTGTAATGCGCTCGTTCCGCAATGATAACAGCGGCTGCCGGCCCAGCCCCCTCTCACGGACACGCGTCCCGCAATAACTCGGCGCCGCTAATGGCTAATTTGTCGCTTTCTTGTCCCGCATGTGCTGACCGCGCCTGGTTCGCTCAGCTTTGTTCACGACGGGTCGTCCGTCCTCCAGAAAGGCGCCCGCCTGTAAGAACAACCTTCTGCCTGGCGCCGTATTTCTTCGTCCACAGCGTGTGAAGGTCAGTTTTTCTCAGTTTCACTAAATAAAAATTACAAAAAGTACATCTGACTACGCTGAATGTGTCAGGTACACTTGCTTTTACACAGAAAACTAAACAATAATTCCAGAATATGCTATTCCATAGCAATTATTGGTACAATGTAAAATACCACGCATCAGATACGTTTTATTGACCGGCATCACACCAGTCGAAGGACTTAACTTGAAAAGCATTCGTAATCCAAACGCTAAACCCCTATTGCCGGCCGCGGTGGCCGTGCGGTTCTAGGCACTGCAGTCCGGAACCGCGCTGCTGCTACGGTCGCAGGTTCAAATCCTGCCTCGGGCATGGATGTGTGTGATGTCCTTAGGTTAGTTAGCTTTAAGTAGTTCTAAGTTCTAGGGGACTGATGACCTCAGATGTTAAGTCCCATAGTGCTCAGAGCCTGTAGCCTGTAGCCCTGTAGCTAAACCCCTATTAAGAATGAAGATATATCAATCAAAAGACAAAACAGAGAGAAGCTATACTTACTTAGGCTTTAGATGTCTTTTTCATTTTATAATATTTACTTACAGCAGTTGATCCTAAATAAAATATTTATTGAGATGCCAGTGTATGTTCCCTTCGACCGTCAGTGCGAGGTTGTGAAGTATTCTTCACACTGTGCACAAATGAAATATAGAGAATTGTCTATAACGTTCTGATTAGCTCTAGATGGATTATGAGCTATAGTGTTTGGCAGACTCGGTAATTATCTATAATATCTGTAATACTTGCGATACTGTATGACGTGCACGACGTCTTGCGTCTGACAGGTGTCATAAAACGAATCTCTAGATTTTTTATTGATTTTTTTATTTTTATATTTTAGGTGACACTCGTACGACACGTTCCTCGCATTCCGTCACGAATTCCTGTCCTAAGCAGGCTCTTCTTCTCAGAGTATCGAATGGCCCTACGTCCTCAACTATTTCTTGGTGTACATAAATCTTTGTATTCCCTTACTGTGATTACCCTCTATAGCTCCTTACTATCATCCTATCCCTTCGTCTTCGTCTTGTCGATGTTTTCCGTATGTTCATTTCTTCGCTGTTGCTGCGGAGAGTATACTCCATCCTTATCAGTCCACCTAATTTTCTTCATCCTTCAATAGATTAACATCTCAAACTCTTTCTGGTTTCCCATTATGAAACATCCCCTTTGAAAAATTATACAGGACTGTGCTTAAACTGACACACAATATTTTTAGCGCAACGCAATCTGACTTTCAAAATTCCCTACAAAAGAATGGCCCTGACTAACATTAAACTATACCTTTCACAAATCACTTGCCTCACCAAAAATCTTCGTTACTCGAACTACTGCAGTACAGCCACTACTGGCAGCTAAATAAAAGATTCAAACTACTGAAGGTACTAACTACTGATAGGCATAGTTAGCAAATGAAAGATTTTAATAGAGAACAAACAATGTATTTACCTTAATAATGTTGAAAACTCATAATATACATAACAGATCATTGTATATCTTACAAATTTCCAAACTCCGCCATCTCTCTCCCCGCATCCGCCACTGCTGGCGGCTCACCTCCAACTGCGCAACGCTATGCGCTGTTAACATCCAGCTGCCGCTGCCCAACACTACAATGGCAGACAACAGTGCAAACTAGCCACAGACTGCACACAGCACAGAGCGCTACGTAACGTTGCCAATAAGAAAACATAAACAGCCTACTTACATAGCCCCCATGCTCCCCACAAAAAATTTTACAAATTGGTATGGGCAGTGGCCAATACAGATTTGAAAAAATTTTTCATAATTACAATAACAAAGAAATCAAATGCACACACTTATTGATACAATGTTGGTCAAAAGCTGAAGTCAATGTACTTACCTCATGATAAACAAAAGTGAAATGCTTTGCGTATAGATATCTTAGTTATTACGCTTATTGCCATGATGAAGAAAGTACTGTGCTGTAACGTATTGTTGTGCTACGGAAAAGGCAGTCTCATTGTAGCTATACCACAAAAGTTACTACTAAAACATATTTTACTTTCCAGGAAAATTCAAAAAAACTGTGCAGATATAAAGCAGATACAGCACAAAAGCAACAATGTAAATTGTGTCACACATTAGTAGCGTCGTGATATAATTGTGTAGCTGTCAAAGAAACCAAGCGCTAAGTCATCTTTAATCCCACAGAAAGTACTTCAAATAAAGAATGTCTTTTCAAGTAAACCAAAATGTTACATGAAAATCTCATTAGCAGTACCGGTATATGTTCTAAGTATGTGAGCCTTATAGTCGTTACGTAATCGAGCAACTAACAAGCAAGAATGTACACACACAATAACAGTGTGTCGTCTGTTCACAATAACAATGCATTCGTAATTTCTGTTTAAAAATGTTCCCTAGGTTCTAGGCTGGATATTTAACTTCAACCATTGTTGCATGTTAACAGTTTCTTAAGTCTGACAAAGCATACTAGAAATGTGAAGTGAAAAGTTTTATGGCTAAGACTAAGTTAAAAAGCAGATCATCTCTCAATAAACAATTTTACATGTGAAATGTGGTGCAATCCTTTACCCTTTCTAGTACGCAGAGTTTCAACTTCAAAGCAATTGTCATGTTTTATACGTCGGTAAGGAATGCTAAATCTTTTCTCAAGGTTAGCGTCTGTGTTATTTTTCTCTGAGCCAGCCGGCGCAGGTGGCTGCCTGCGGTGCGAGTCATTGTCTGTCTCTTTGTTGGCGCGCGTCGTTATTGGGATTAGGAGACCTAACTTCTACAAATTCTCCTTGCTGAGAGGGCCCAGCTCTATTAGAATCCCGCCAGTTCTGATGCAATTCAGGTCTGTCGTTACGAATATATCGTCTGTCGTCATGTCGGTAGATTCCGTAGTCACATGGTGGAGAATTTCTCCCTGAATCGTAACTGTGCGCCGAACTGTTGCGTCTGAAGTTATTCTGCCTCCCTTGATAATAACTGTTTTGGTTTCCATATCGTCTGTGTCTGTGGCTGTCTCTGTGATAGTCATTACTATGGAAATGCAATCTTTCTCTGTAATTATATTTACTCTCCCAACGGTTGTCATACGGGTGGTGTCTGTTTTGGTCACGATTTGTGTTGTGAGAATAGCCTTGTCGTGTCCAGTTATTATTTCTGTCGTCACGGAATTGTGACGGATGTGATCTGTAGTGATTGTTTTCCTGTTTTCTCATCCCGCGACTGTCCGTGTCAATTTCTAATTCTTGTAAGAGTCCCTGAAAAGCTTCAATGTCGTCTTTGCAACGTCCTGCCAAAATAATATGTCGTAAATGTTCAGGCAATTTGAGTAAGCAAATGCGGATGAGTTCTGAGGGGCTGTATGGGTTTGAAAGATACTGATTCTTATGCAACATGTCTTCAAAATATTTGACAAGACTGGAAAATTCACATTGTTCAAAGTGTTTCATCATCATGATGCTATGTTTTACTCGGTCTTGTGTAGCTTGAGACCAATATGCTGAGAGGAAGGCATGATAAAATTCTCCTTCACTGTGACAATCGTGAATGACCGATCGCATTCTTACAGCTGGTTCATTCTCCAAGTAGCCACACATAAATTCTAACCTGTGCTCCAATGACCAGTTGGGAGGAAAACAATGAGAGAATTGATGGAGCCACGCTTGTGGATGAATGTCGTTGGCAGAATTCTTAAATGTTTTGAATTTACGTGTAGTAATAAACGGCTTATAGTCAAAATCATCGTGTCGGCGAGTAGCATATCGGTCATTGTTACGTCGTGTCGGCGGTTCCATCTCAAAATTCGGTGCACCTTGCCAATTTCTTTCATAATTTCCGAAGTATCCTGTGTTATTATCTTGTGGGTGTTCCGTATTTCTAAGACCCTCTTCCCGTGTTGGGGCGCGAGTGTCCTCTGAAATACGTAATTCTTGTATTACCTGTGTCAGCTGATCTTGTACTTCCCGGATTTCTCTTTGGTGTTGCGTATTAATTTGATTCAGATTTTGTTTCAGTTTCGTAATTTGTTCGCAGTCTTCTGTGTCATTAGAGACTACCGGTATTGTGTCATTCAGATTATCATCTACCTTCGTAGATAAATTATTTAGCTGATCCGAAAGTTCAACTACTTTCTCTAATAATGAACTAATTTCCTCCATGTGTCTTTCTGAACCAATTTTCGGAGTATCTACTGTGTCCTTTAAGTTTTCCTGAGTTTTTGCAAGTTGCGTAACCGAATCGGTAGATGCAACTGAGTCAAATTTAGCTTGCAAGGTCTCATGATTTTCATGAACAATAGTTTGCAGTTCTTTTATGGCTGCTTCGTGATTCTGTAATGCATTTTCATGCCGCGAAAAAATAGGTTGAAAATGCTCACAAATTTGAGTTTTTACGTCATTACAGAATTTTTGACATTTCGATTCAATGTTATGTAACTCAGTAGTTAAATCTTCACGTGTTTGTTCAAGAGTTTGTTCCAATGAGTCTAACTTTTTAAGATTTTGTTCCACTGTGTCTAACTTTTGAAGCTTTTGCTGTGTTTGTCTCTGATTTTGTTCCATTGTGTCTAACTGTTGCTGTGTTTGTCTCTGATTTTGTTCCATTGTGTCTAACTTTTCAAGCTTTTGTCCCATTTGTTGCATTAATTGTAATAACAATGCACTGGTGCCTGAAACATGTTCCTCAGTGCTTTTCGGCAGTGAATTTGCACCGGCAACATTCATATTTTGACAAGCGGAAAATGTGTCTTGACTCATTTGAGAAAACGGTGAGAACCCAAAACCTGAGTCTACAGTATTTGCAATATTGTGTTCTGTCATTTCGGATTCCTGAGGCGAGCTGTTGCCGACCGATCGATCGATAATGCTTCCCTGTTCACTACCTGTTTCACTGTCTACACCATTATTTAACGCCCGCTCCATTTTCCTATGCACAGTTACCAAATTATTACTTTGAATGTCTGTTAATTCATTACACAGCGGTCCTGGTAAGCTACACTCGTCGTCACTATTATTTCTCAGTTTACTTTGGAGCCTAGTGTTACGTTTTTCACACGCCATTATTGTCACAATATTTCACACGATAACACAGAAAAGCACAATTTGAAAAGCAAAATAAGATAACACATTAACATAGAAATGGAAATAATGTCTACTTAAATACTTGGTGCAAATCTACATGCATGTCACAACTGTTTTACTGTACAACAATGAAAGACTGCAACTACAAAGGAGATTCTCTCTACAATTACGCGCTAGCAATAAACAAAATCTACGCTAATTACACAAACTACAAGAAAAAATCAGAAGATTCCAGTGAGGTATCCTTGGCTAAGGGTCGCCATATGAAACATCCCCTTTGAAAAATTATACAGGACTGTGCTTAAACTGACACACAATGTTTTTAGCGCAACGCAATCTGACTTTCAAAAATCCCTACAAAAGAATGGCCCTGACTAACATTAAACTATACCTTTCACAAATCACTTGCCTCACCAAAAATCTTCGTTACTCGAACTACTGCAATACAGCCACTACTGGCAGCTAAATAAACGATTCAAACTACTGAAGGTACTAACTACTGATAGGCATAGTTAGCAAATGAAAGATTTTAATAGAGAACAAACAATGTATTTACCTTAATAATGTTGAAAACTCATAATATACATAACAGATCATTGTATATCTTACAAATTTCCAAACTCCGCCATCTCTCTCCCCGCATCCGCCACTGCTGGCGGCTCACCTCCAACTGCGCAACGCTACGCGCTAACATCCAGCTGCCGCTGCCCAACACTACAATGGCAGACAACAATGCAAACTGCACACAGCACAGAGCGCTACGTAACGTTGCCAATAAGAAAACATAAACAGCCTACTTACACCATTAGCCATGATTCACTACCACACGATATTATACCCCAAGCGTACATTCTCAGAAATTTCTTTCTCATATTACTGTCGATATATCATACTGGTAGCCATCTTTTGGCCATGAATGGATTCGTGACCAGTTCCTTCTCTTCACCTTGCTACGTTGTCACGCGTTATTTTGCTTCTGAATTAGCAAAATTCCTCATTTCATCCATCTCATCGTCATCAATTCTGGAATTTGGAAATTTTTGGTAAGGACTATGGGACCGCCGGAACCGCGCGACTGCTACTTTCGTAGGTTCGAATCCTGCGTCGGGCACGGATGTGTGTGATGTCCTTAGGTTAGTTAGATTTAAGTAGTTCTAAGTTCTAGGCGACTGATGACCTCAGATGTTAAGTCCCATAGTGCTCAGAGCCATTTGAACCAATTTTGAACCAGGACGCAATACAGCTGGATTCTTCCAGTATCTCTAGGACTTTTCCCAATTTTCTTCCTTCTAATGCTATTTACTAACTGAAATTCATTGCAGAACTCAGTAAGTCTTCCTTCTCTGTAGTTCCTATTACCGAGCCCATATGTTTCCATAGATCTGCCTTCCATTCGTTCCAAAACTACCGAATAAGGAATTATATTTCCGTTATAACGTTTTCTGTTGCTGCTGATATTAATCTATATTCGTCTGACCAGAAATCCTTATCATCCTTCCATTTCGCTATATTCACCCCTCCTATATGAAGGCTGCGCTTTTCTTTTCATATTCTATCTTCTCTACTCCTTTCTAACTTCTGACATTTCATGTTCCGACTCGTAGGGTTCTGCCATTTCGCTGGTTATTCAATCACTCCTGATGGTGACTTCCATCTTAGAAACCCCTCTCTGAGATCCAAATGGGGTCTACGAAGGAACCTTTTTTCAATGAAGACACAACTTTTTCAGCTGAAGGGCGCATGTCCTGTGGATAACGTTGTGAGTACACTGAGACAGAAAACTGCAGCAACAGGAAGGAGTTGGACGGTACAAACGAAAGTTGGTAGTCATTATGAGGTTTCAAATCGCATTTGATTTAAATACACGCTGTAACGGTCGTGAGCATTAGTTACCTTTGAGATTGGACTTGGTGAGTTGATGTTAGTCAAGAACGGCCTTACTATGCCTAACCTATGGTTTTTATCGCACGCTTTCTAAGGCAAAGAGAACGACTCGTTACGAATGAATTATACGAGTAGGGCGGAAATCGACATATTCGTACCAATGATTACAGCTGCAGAAAAGTAGATGGTTTATTCAAGAGAAACAGCTTCACAAACTGAGCAAGGCGACAAGGCGTAGGACCACGTCTGTCTCTTATGCAAGCAGTTATTCGGCTTGGCAGATTTGCTGGATATTCTCCTGAGGCGTATCGTGCCAAATTCAGTCCAATTGGCGCGTTGGATTGTCGCAAACCCAAGCTGGTTGTAGGGCTCTGACCGCAATACGCAAAACATTATGAATTGGGGAGAGCGCCGGCGACTCTGTGCTGTCCAAAGTAGGGTTTGGCAAACACAAAGAAAAGCAGTAGAATCTCTCGCCGTGTGCGAGCGGGCTTATCTTGCAGAAATGTAAGACAGTGCGGATTGCCATGATGGCCAGCGAAATGGCGTAGAACATCGTCGACATACCGCAGTGTTGTTTAAGGTGTCACGAATGAAAACAAGAGTGGCCTGCAATGAAAAGAAATGGCATCTGAGAACATCTTTCCTGGCTGTCGTACCGTATGGCGAATGACGGTTTTGTGACCCACTCTTGTCCGCGAGGTCTCCAGACATGTCTCCGGCCTGGAATCTCATTGACAGGAGTAGAATTATATTCAGCGATGACTTCTGCTTCGAACTGAGCCCCGACGACCAAGGAGATTTATAGACAGGACTTTCCAACCAGGTCGGTATTTTGGATATGAACGCGGCCATTGACAGAATTTGGCACTATATTCATCAGGAGGGCATCCAACAAATCTATCAGTCAATAACTACTTGCATAGTGACCAGAGGTGGATCAAGACGTTATTGACATGCTCAATTTGTGAAGATCTTTCTCTTGAATAAATCATTAAAATTTTCTGAAAACTGAAATCATTTGTTTGTCTGGCAAGTATATCATGTCTGAAAACTTCCCTCCCAAACGAATAATTCGTGGTGGGTCGCCTTTTTATCTCAGAATGTATACAAAGGTTTAAAATCACCATCTGGATAAAATGAGAAATCTTGTGCTCCTCCTGTCACCTCTTTTTTAACCTAAGGGAAGGATTTCGTCTGCACTATTTGTCTGTGATCGTATAAATGTTATACTGTGCAGCATCTTACTTTGTCTATGAATCGTATTATCTGAGGTGGAGGTCGGGCGCTAGCCCAGCATTGGCCAAATGGGGCGTGGAAAACGCCTAAAACCACGCACACACTGGCCAATGCCTGAAATCTGATCGTTAAGCTGTATGAGAATACGGATTTCACACACCAATAAAATTTCATAACATACTTGGAAAAAGAATACACAGTGGGCACTTCACCGATGGCTGTTCTCCTGGTGTCGCAATCAACCTCTATGCAGAATCGTAAGCAGTCGTTAGACATGTGCTGTCGCTCAATTCTCATTCAAGACGTCACACCACCTTGAACATCGCTTTCCAACCCTTAGTTCCTCACCTGATAGGACTCAGATTAGTGCCGTCTACCTCCGTTTAATCTTGACCCTAAAAGTTACCCCGGATTACATTCCTTACGGACTACAGACTACAGAAAAAGAAACAAAAGTGGTAACATTTAACCAATACAAATTGAAATTAGATTTTTATTTTTGAGATAATTTTGATGTCTCACGAACTGACTGACTCTTTAATTTTCTCATAATCTGCAAGTTACATCATATTTAAAAATCCGAATTCTATGTCAACTACATATATGTGCTGTAGAATCTATATCTGCATTCTGCGCTCTACTTTCTGACATGCACTATGTGATCAAAAGTATCCAGACACCCGCAAAACATACGGTTTTCAAATTAGGTGCATTGTGCAGCCACATACTTCCAGGTACTCCATATCAGCGACCTCAGTAGTCATCAGACATCGTGAAAGAGCAGAATGGGGTGCTCCGCGGAACTCACGGACTTCGAACTTGGTAGGGTTACTGGGTGACACTTGTGTCATACGTCTGTATGCTAGATTTTCACACTCCTAAATATCTCTAGGTCCACTGTTTCCGATATGACAGTGAAGTGGAAACGTGAAGGGACTCGTACAGCACAAAAGCGTGCAGGCCGACCTCGTCTGTTAACTAACAGAGACCGCCGACAGTCGAAGAGGGTCGTAATGTGTAACAGGCAGACGTCTATCCAGACCGTAACACAGGAATTTCAAACTCCATCAGTGTCCACTGCACGTATTGTGACAGTTAGGCGGGAGGTGAGAAAACTCGAATTCCATGGTCGAGCGGCTGCTCATAAGCCACACATCACGCAGGTAAATGCCAAACGAGGCCTCGCTTGGAGTAAGAAGCGTAAACATTGGACGATTGAACAGTGGGAAAACGTTATTTGGAGTGACTAATCGCCACGTACGTGACCGAGCGGTTCTAGGCGCTTCAGCTCGGAAGCGCTTTTGCTGCTACGGTGGCAGATTCGAATCCTGCCTAGGGCATGGATGTATGTGATGTCCTTAGGTTAAGTAGGTTTAAGTAGTTCTTGGCCTAGGGGACTGATGACCTCATATGTTAAGTCCTATAGTACCTACCTATGGTAGTTCGGGGAAAACCACCGTTCAGGTCGTGTTGTCGGCGGGGCCGGGAGGTGCTTGCGCCTGATGTACTCTACTAGGAGCCTTGTAGGCTCAACACAAACCGTTAGCGTCATTACTTTATTACTTTTACCACAAGTAGCCTTTCATTAGCAACTTTGAGCTAAACACAAAATCAGTTACCTCTCTATTGTATATCTTAAATAGTTTAGCAGGCTGGGCATGGAGGTCTTAATCTTAGTTTCTAGCTTTAACGTACCCTAATCTCTTCTAGTTAAGTTAGTTTTTAGGATGGTAGATGTTAAAGGCATGGTGAGCAACGGCCAGCGTCTTGAGGGTCATTCCAAGACCCGGGCCGCCGCCCACAACCAGGTGACGGGAAATATTATACCTATCCCCTCTCTATTCAGTTCTCTTCCTTCCTTCTTTCTAAATATTTAATTTCGTTTTGTTTATTAATATCTTACTCGATTTTGTATTAGTTATAAGTTTTTCTAATGCTGCACAAAAAAAAAGATATCAAATGGATCTAAACAGAGGCCGCCTCCACGTGGCGGGTCACAGGCAACGGTGTGAGTGGGGACGGGAGCCGGTGTGGTGTTACTTTCAGTCACTCCGGACCCCGGACCCAGTCACAGTGGCTAAGTGGCAACATGCGACCCACCATCCCACCATAAGAAATTAGACGGTGGGTCATAAAATATAAGCAGCTAGTGAAAAAAAAAGTACCTAATGCCCGGTGAACATCTACCATCGTGTGTAGTGCCAACATCAAAATTTGAAGCCGGTGGTGTTATGGTGTGGTCGTGTTTCTCAGGGAGGGGGCTTGCACCCCTGGTTGTTTTGCTTGGCACTGTCACATCACAGGCCTAAACCGATGTTTTACGCACCTTCTTGCTTCCCACTGTTGAAGAGAAATTCGGGGATGGCGAGTGCATCTTTTCAACGCGATCGAGCACCCGTTCATAATGCTCGAGCTGCGACGGCGTGGTTACATGACAACAACATCCTTGTAATGGACTGGCCTGCACAGAGTCCTGACCTGAATCCTATGGAACACCTTTGGGATGTTTTGGAACGCCAACTTCGTGCCAGGCCCCACCGACCGACATCGATACCTCTCCTCAGTGAAGAAAGTGTACCACGTTGGGGAAAAATTGCCAAATATTTGTGAGAAACAAGATTATAAATATAATAACTAATCGTTTCACTTGAAACAGTTTAAGGTGTGCTCTTAGATTTCTGCGTAACCTTACTCTCGAAAACTGTGCCACACACAGAAAAAAGGAGCCAACTATTAATCAATTCCAAAATTAAAGAAATGATCGATACTCGTTTCTCTACCAACAATTTAAGGTGTCTGTCAGTTAAATTCCTAACCACACGCTCATAAATCATGACATATTTGAGACAGCACAGTTTACACCATTTACTAAGACAACCACAGACAACATTTACTAACAGGCCAATTACAATCATCGCAACGTAAGTAGAAACTGTCGCACAGAACGTTACTGGTCAAAGCCGACGAGTTAAGTCAGACAATGCGCTTGACCTATACACTAACAACTATTGAAACATTAAAAGTAACTAATGTACAATTTTTGTTTCACTCAAATGTTATCGTAAATAGTTTGTGTTGTTGTCGCTCGTGCCTGACAGTACTATGACGTTCACAACGTGAACAGTTCTGAGGAGGGAACAACATGCGTATTTCTAGAGGAATGCTATGTTGGAACAAATAAGCGAAAGCGATCTGTTTGTTATTACCTCAGAAGTAATCTTGCTGTCCCGGTGGCTTAAGATGAATAAGGGCAGATGCAATGGACAGAGCGCTGCTGCATCGCGCGTCTACCTCTATGGAAACACTTCATTCTTGCTCGTGCTATGTTGGCAGACATCTTTTGCTTTTGTAATCGATAGCGCTTCGAGGCTGAAAGCTGTCCGAAGCGTTACCAGCAGTGAGAACTTACCTTAAGTACTGTCAGCTGTTCGGGAGTACTCGTATTATGGTCAAGGTGAATCTACCCGTGGTCCATTTAATACATGTACTCCATGTCTGTTCATCTCCTCCACCCATCTCTTTCTCTCCCTCTACCATCTCTCTGTCTACGTTGTCGTCGCCACTTGCCTGTGCCTATCTCTTCTATCTCCGTCCATCTCAACCTCTCCGCTTGACCACCTTACGCTCATTGTCTGTCCATTTCCTCCTCTTTACTCTCTCTGTCCTTCTGTTCCTCCCTCCTCTCTTCATCTTCTCTTTCGTCTGTCTATGTCCAACTCGTTAGTCTTCCCTCTCTCTCTGTCCATTGCCTTCTTTCCCTCTCTTTCAACAGCTCCTCCACCCCTTGGGACAGTGTTCAGTGCACTGGAGTATAACATTTACATACTGATTGATTGTTCATTTGTTACGGTCATCGGCTATCAGATGGCGCTTCGCAGGTCTATCGGTGCATCCTCTGTTTCGCCCCTCCAGCCAGTAAATGTGCTTTTACAGGTGAACAATGTCTGCAACATTAATTTCAGGGTACCAACATCTTTACCAATAAGTTCAAAAAATGTTCAAATGTGTGTGAAAACTTATAGGACTTAACTGCTAAGGTCATCAGTCCCCAAGCTTACACACTGCTGAACCTAAATTAAAGGACAAACACACACCCCCTTGCCCGAGGGAGGACTCGAACATCCGCCGGGCCCAGCCGCACAGTCCATGACTGCAGCGCCCAAGACCGCTCGGCTAATCCCCCGCGGTTTAACAAGAAGTACATTATCCTACAGAGCAGCTTCAGCCATTTTATCTGTGTCACATTGTGAGCCTGTGAGAAGCTGGATGTATTCTGCACTTGTTGGGCACATTGTATCGGTGGTGAGTAGTTGCTTTCAAAACAAGTCTG
This sequence comes from Schistocerca nitens, assembly GCF_023898315.1. Taxonomy (NCBI): domain Eukaryota; kingdom Metazoa; phylum Arthropoda; class Insecta; order Orthoptera; family Acrididae; genus Schistocerca; species Schistocerca nitens. The sequence goes on along the minus strand of NC_064614.1, from coordinate 986,026,714 downwards.
TGGAACATTCACACATCTGTAGACTAGGTTCTGGACGTCCGAATAGTACAGACAGACGTCAGGTTCGACGCACTGTGTGACCAGTGGTGACCGACCGAACATCATCCAGGGACGAAGTCACGGCACGTGTAGCACCTGTTGTGTCACAAAGGATCATTGGTAACCGTTAGCTTGCAGCAGGACTAAGGACATGTGTCCATCTCGTCAGACTACCACTGACACCAAGATACTCTGGTGTCGTGAAAGAATCGACTGGAGAGTAGAACACAGTACGTTGTCCTCGATGGTGAGTGTTCATCGGAGGTGAGGGTATCATCTGGAGTGCCCCAGGGAAGTGTGGTAGGTCCGCTGTTGTGTTCTATCTACATAAATGATCTTTTGGATAGGGTGGATAGCAATGTGCTGCTGTTTGCTGATGATGCTGTGGTGTACGGGAAGATGTCGTCGCTGAGTGACTGTAGGAGGATACAAGATGACTTGGATATGATTTGTGATTGGTGTAAAGAATGGCAGCTAAGTCTAAATATATATAAATGTAAATTAGTGCAGATGAATAGGAAAAAGAATCCCGTAATGTTTGAATACTCTATCAGTAGTGTAGCGATGGACAAAGTCACGTCGATTTAATATTTGGGCGTAACACTGCAGAGCGATATGAAGTGGGACCAACATGTGTAAGTAGGCTGTTTATGTTTTCTCATTGGCAACGTTACGTAGCGCTCTGAATGAAAATCACTGGCTGTGCTGTGTGCAGTCTGTGGCTAGTTTGCATTGTTGTCTGCCATTGTAGTGTTGGGCAGTGGCAGCTGGATGTTAACAGCGTGTGGCGTTGCGCAGTTGGAGGTGAACCGCCAGCAGTGGTGGATGTGAGGAGAGAGATGGCGGAGTTTTGAAATTTGTAATACTGGATATCATGAACTGCTATATACATTATGACTTTTGAACACTATTGAGGTAAATACATTGTTTGTTCTCTATTAAAATCTTTCATTTGCTAACTATGCCTATCAGTAGTTAGTGCCTTCCGTAGTTTGAATCTTTTATTTAGCTGGCAGTAGTGGCGCTCGCTGTATTGCAGTAGTTCGAGCAACGAAGATTTTTGGTGAGGTAAGTGATTGGTGAAACGTATAGGTTAATGTTAGTCAGGGCCATTCTTTTGTAGGGATTTTTGAAAGTCAGATTGCGTTGCACTAAAAATATTGTGTGTCAGTTTAAGCACAGTCATGTATAATTTTTCTAAGGGGACGTTACATATGGCGACCCTGCCAGAATACCTCACTGGAATCTTCTGATTTTTTTCTTGTAGTTTGTGTAATTAGTGTAGCTATTGTTTATTGCTAGCGCATAATTGTAGAGAGAATCTCCTTTGTAGTGGCAGTCTTTCATTGTTGTTGTGGCATGCATGTAGACTTGCACCAAGTATTTCGCAGCTGCGCTTGCAATTAACTAGATATTATTTTCAGTGCTATGTTATTGTGTTTTCTTATTTTGCTCTTAAAATTGTACTTTTCTGTGTTATCGTGTGAAATATTGTGACAATAATGGCGTGTGAAAAACGTAAGTCTAGGCTCCAAAGTAAACTGTGAAATAATAGTGACGATGAGCGTAGCTTATCAGCACCGCTGTTTAATGAATTAACAGACATTCGAAGTAGTAATTTGGTAATTGTGCATAGGGAAATGTAGCGGGCGGCAAATAATGGTGTAGACAGTGAAACAGGTAGTGAACAGGGAAGCATTATCGATCGATCGGTCGGCAACAGCTCGCCTCAGGAATCCGAAATGACAGAACACAATATTGCAAATAATGTAGACTTAGGTTTTGGGTCCTCACCGTTTTCTCAAATGAGTCAAGACACATTTTCTGCTTGTCAAAATGTGAATGTTGCCGGTGAAAATGCACTGCCAAAAAGCGTAGAGAAACAGATTCCAGACACTAATACATAATTATTGCAATCAATGCAACAAATGGAACAAAATCAGAGACAAACACAGCAAAAGCTTCAAAAGTTAGACGCAATGGAACGAAATCTTCAAAAGTTAGACACAATGGAAGAAAATCTTCAAAAGTTAGACACAATGGAACAACACCAGAGACAAACACAGCAACAGTTAGACGCAATGGAACAAAAGCTTCAAAAGTTAGACTCAGTGGAACATAAGCTTGAACAAACACGTGAAAATTTAGCTACTGAGTTACATAACATTGAATCGAAATGTCAAAAAGTCTGTAATGATGTAAAAACACAAATTTGTGAGCATTTTCAACCTACTTTTTCGCGGCATGAAAATGCATTACAGAATCACGAAGCAGCCATAAAAGAACTGCAAACTATTGTTCATGAAAATCATGAGACCGTGCAAGCTAAAATTGACTCAGTTGCATCTACCGATTCGGTTACGCAACTTGCAAAAACTCAGGAAAACTTAAAGGACACTGTAGATACTCTGAAAATTGGTTCAGAAAGACACATGGAGGAAATTAGTTCATTATCAGAGAAAGTAGTTGAACTTTCGCATCAGTTAAATAATTTATCTACGAAGGTAGATGATAATCTGAATGACACAAAACCGGTAGTCTTTAATGACACAGAAGAGTGCGAACAAATTAGGAAATTCAAACAAAATCAGAATCAAATAAATACGCAACACCAAAGAGAAATCCGGGAAGTACAAGATCAGCTGACACAGGTAATACAAGAATTACGTATTTCAGAGGACACTCGCGCCCCGATACGGGAAGAGGGACGTAGAAATACGGAAAAGCCACAAAATAATAACACAGGGCATTTCGGAAATTATGAAAGATATTGGCAAGGTGCACCGAATTTTGAAATGGAACCGCCGAAACGACGTAACAATGACCGATATGCGACTCGCCGACATGATGATTTTGACTATAAGCTGTTCATTACTACACGTAAATTTAAAACATTTAAGAATTCTGCCAACGACATTCATCCACAAGCGTGGCTCCTTCAAATTTTCTCATTGTTTTCCTCCCAACTGGTCATTAGAGCACAGATTAGAATTTATGTGTGGCTATTTAGAGAATGAACCAGCTGTAAGAATGCGATCGGTCATTCACGATTGTCACAGTGAAGGAGAATTTTATCATGCCTTCCTCTCAGCATATTGGTCTCAAGCTACACCAGACCGAGTAAAACATAGCATCACAATGATGAAACATTTCGAACAATGTGAATTTTCCAGTCTTGTGAAATATTTTGAAGACATGTTGCACAAGAATCAGTACCTGTCAAATCCATACAGCCCCTCAGAACTCATCCGCATTTGCTTAATCAAATTACCTGAACATTTACGACATATTATTTTGGCAGGACGTTGCAAAGACGACATTGAAGCTTTTCAGGGACTCTTACAAGAATTAGAAATTGACACTGACAATCGCGGAACGCGAAAACAGGAGCACAACTATTACAGGTCACATCCGTCGCAATTCCGCGATGAAAGCAATAATAACTGGACACGACAAGGCTATTCTCACAACACAAATCGTGACCAAAACAGACACCACCCTTATGACAACCACTGGCAGAGTAATAGTTACAGAGAAAGATCGCATTTCCGTAGTAATGAATATGACAGAGACAATCATAGAAACAGACAATTTGGCAACCAGAACTATTATTATCACGGGAGACAGACTAACTTTAGGCGCAATGTTCCGGCGCGCAGTTACGATTCAGGGAGAAATTCTCCACCACGTGACCAACAAGAAAGAAACTATGGAATCTACCGACATGACGACAGACGATATGATCGCAACGACAGACTTGAATTGCATCAGAACCGGCGGGATATAAACAGGGCAGGGCCCTCTCGACAAGGCGAATTTGTAGAAGTTAGGTCTCCTAATCCCAGTAACGACGCGCGCCAACAAAGAGACAGACTCGCACCGCAGGCAGCCGCGTGCGCCGGCTGGCTCAGAGAAAAATAACATAGGCGCTAACCTTGCGAAAAATGTTAGCAGTCCCTACTGGCGTATACCGCATGATAATTGCGTTCAAGTTGAAACTCTGCGTACTAGGAAGAGTGCAGGGTTGCACCACATTTCACATGTAAAACCGTTTATTGAAAGATAATCTGCTTTTTAATTTAGTCTTTGCCATAAAACTTTTCACTTTACATTGCTAGTATACTTTGTCAGACTTAGAGTCTGTTAACATGCAATAATGTTTGAAGTTAAATATCCAGTCAAGAACCAAGAGAACTTATTTAAACAGAAATTACGAATGCATTGTTATTGTGAACAGACGACACAGTGTAATTGTGTGTGTACATTCTTGCTTGTTAGTTGCACGATTACATAACGACTATAAGGCTCACATACTTAGAACATTTACCAGTACTGCTAATGAGACTTTAATGCAACATTTTGGTTTACTTGAAAATACATTCTGGATTTAAAGTACTTTCTGTGAGATACCAGATGGCACAGTGGTTAGTTTATGTGACAGCTACAAGTTTTTATCACGACACTACTAATGAGTGACAATTTACAATGTTGCTTTTGCGGTGTTTCTGTTTTATATCTGCACAGTTTTTCTGAATTATTCTGGAAAGTAAAACATGTTTTAGTAGTAACTTTTGTGGTATAGCTACAAGGAGACAGCCTTTTCCGTAGCACAACAATACGTTACAGCACAGTACTTTCTTCATCACGGCAATAAGCGTAATAACTAAGATATCTATATGCAAAGCATTTCACTTTTGTTTATCATGAGGTAAGTACATTGGCTTTTGCAGAACTTAGCTTTCGGAGGACAATAACTACGACACTTCCACAGAGATGATCTTACAGCAAGACGCACATTTAGCCCTACAGGACACGTATTTGAGTGATTAATTTTGTACTTAAATCATTTATTTTTAAAGATATTTGAAGTACAATGATACAAGGGTTTTCCGTGATACATTTCATTCCATTGCTGTAATCTGTAACACCTTAGGGTATAATTACATTAATCCTCAGGGGGGTACACGCTTACTTTGTGTAGCATGTGTGTGGCAAGCACAAGGAGCCCTAGCTAATATGGTATTTGTTTATACAACTTTACACATCGGTACCATATTTCTCCAACACAGAATTACACAGCTATCTGATTATTTAACAGAGAAACAAAATTTTTTATGTCAGTGACACATGTTTACGCAATTATACAGTTGGATAACTTCACACTTACGAAATTGTATTTTGTCTGTACTTTGTGAACTGTTCATATTTTTTCGGACCCATTGTGATATTATGAGAGCTTTGAATGATATATTTGGTATGGGATCACGATTTTTAAAGTACGTTTGAGGCAGATGACACTTTTGACATGAGCAGAGAATTTTTTTTAGGTTTTGAAATTATTGGAGGGAGCTTTGACGATTTTGAGAGTTGACTAAGGTGTTATGATATTATTACGATGACTATGTGTTGCGGTATGTTTATGATCAATAAGCTGATGCTATATGAGTTATTTGATTATGCTATGTATCTGTCATGATGAAATATTGAAGAAGTGTCGATGAATAAGGTAAGGAATAATGAGTAGTGTTTAGGGACTCTGGTTTGTGAAAAAGGTTGTTGGAAACCAAGAATCGTACTTTAAGAGTTATGAAATGTATGTAAATGCGTGAATGTATTACAATGCCGACGAAAATTTTTTGGACACTGTTATATCAATAGCATTTTGTTTCTACAGATTTGTAACGCAAATTCTTCACCTGTGAAATATTTTTATATGAGACTGTCACTGTAGCGGAAACTGCTGTCGTAAATATTTCGGTAAGAAAGTTAAGTGACCACCTTCACGTAATGTGTCGTGGGCACCCAGCTGTGCGACAGATGCCCGGAAAAAAAGCCATTAGTGTGTGCCTTTCAGAGGCACAGGTGCAAAAAAAAAGGGGGGGGCCATTATCCTCGCTATTGACATTCCTTTGTAGAAAGCATCGTAAATACGACACCTTCATACTTGAAAACATGTGATTACACTGTGGAGCTCTTAATTTATGCCTAATGAAATGATGAGAAACATTTTTACATCTATTGTCTTTATAGTTGAGAGATTGCTCAATTTGTTTAATATCTAGTTTCTAGCTGCCCTGCAGCAATGGTTAAAATAAAATTTTATAGATGTACTTATATAAATATTTTATGCCTACAGACCCAGTAAAGAATAACTTTATGATGTACTTCAAAAAACGAAGGAGCACAAAAAGACATTTCCCTTCACAGGAACTGCATACAGAATTTTCTTTTCAAGTACTTGGTAATCTCTTTTGTAGAATAAATTGTGATGCATCACTCTAGTGTTAAGATGTGACATTGGTATTAGACATGGCCATCTTTAGTGTAATATTTTTTCTGCTTGAGCTTTGTCATGTTTAGATATAAGTTATTACATTTGCTGCTGCTGTTTGCCAGGCATAGTGCTACTAAATTTCACTTTGTATTGATCTGTTAATCTAGTTTTACTACTGATTTATTTTTCTTGTTGCTGCACATTGGCTCATATTAGTTATAATGTTGCATTGCTTGGTAATTTAGATTTACTGCACTTGCTTTGACAACTTCCATTTTTTTCATTGCTGTTTGTATTAATTGTTTTATGCTGCTGCATTGCCTCGTCCCTTAGTTTAGCATCTGAGCTCAGTAGATTTAAGTTAGCTTAAGAGGGGGTAGACTATATAAGAGACTAACTATGATGGATTGGAAGAAATGCTTTGAGAAGCTATAAGAAAATGGTTTGGCCAAAAAAGTAGTGTACAGTGGAGAAAAACTATTTTTGAAAGAGGATATGAACAGAATACAGAAAGCATGCTTCGATAGGATTTGTTTGGTGGAAACAAATGTTGAAATAAGAAAAAAAGATCTATGGAATGAAGTTTTGGGTTGGACTGCAGTACCAAATGTTACACTGAAAATTAACCCTGTCCTTTCCTTTTGTGTTATCCCACTATGTGTTTGTGTACCCTTGTGTATTTGTTTTCTTCCTGTCTCTGTGTACTGTTTCATAGAATTTTTTTTCTCTTCTAATACTCAGCTACATGACTATGATGAGGAATACTGTTATTCCCAAATATAATTTGCATTAATAATATGTTATTTACTTTGTAAAGATGTTAGACATTATTAATTCTGTTCTGTTTTAATGCTCATGTGTGAAGTTGATGTTTCAAAAGTTATTCTGATCTTTTATGTATGAACTTATGTCATAATTCCTGTAACACTGATGTATATGTTATTTCGGTTCTTTTGTAAAGCTGGTACAACAAATGTTATCTGTATTGTTATGTTCTTTAATGGTGTATTTTGTACCTTTGTAATTGTATTCTTATGTTATAAAATTGTAATTGACACCAGTTCATCAAATTAAGTAACTTGTAAGTTCCATTTCACTGCACACGTTTCTGTTCGTCATAGTATTTGGACAATATGTGAGAAGTAGGGACTGTTAGTGTTTGCACGTGTGTTAATAATTCAGTATGGGACTGGATAACAGCATTGCTGGTTCTGAGGACAATTCCAAAAACTTTGTGAGTGCACAAGTGGTGGTTATGGACTTGCTACATTATCCGCAAGACTCTTCAGTGGTGATTGTGCACCTGCACAGTCACAACAGATGGCTGCTGGCCATCTCTACAAGGACTACAGTGGGTCTGCATCTTTGATGACCCACTAATACCATTATTTCTATAAGGACTGCAGTGGGTCTGCACCACTGGTGGCCCACCAATACCATAATCACTACCAGGACTACAGTGGGTCTGCTCTGTGATGACCTACCTACATATATTTTCTTCAACTTCGACTGACTGTGCTGTGGGTTTTCTCTGTTGTGGCCCATTACCTGTCTGCATGTCAAGAGTCAGCACTGTCTTTCCGTTGGAAGGACAACACTACTTCTTCAAGACTGCATGGAAATCCACTACTTCCGTGTGCATTCTCTTTTACTGCTCAGACTTTGAGAAAAAAAAACACTGCAATGTTACTGTGATGAATGATCAGGACTGTCTTTATGGACTGTGAGAAAATTTTACCTTTTGACCAACATTTTATCAATAGGTGTGTGCATTTGATATCTTTGTTATTGTAATTATGAAAAATTTTATCAAATCATTATTGGCCACTGCCCAAAACAATTTGTAAAATTTTTTGTGGGGAGCATGGGGGCTATGTAAGTAGGCTGTTTATGTTTTCTTATTGGCAACGTTACGTAGCGCTCTGTATGAAAATCACTGGCTGTGCTGTGTGCAGTCTGTGGCTAGTTTGCATTGTTGTCTGCCATTGTAGTGTTGGGCAGCGGCAGCTGGATGTTAACATCGCGTAGCGTTGCGCAGTTGGAGGTGAGCCGCCAGTAGTGGTGGATGTGAGAAGAGAGATGGCGGAGTTTTGAAATTTGTAATACTGGATATCATGAACTGCTATATACATTATGACTTTTGAACACTGTTGAGGTAAATACATTGTTTGTTCTCTATTAAAATCTTTCATTTGCTAACTATGCCTATCAGTAGTTAGTGCCTTCCGTAGTTTGAATCTTTTATTTAGCTGGCAGTAGTGGCGCTCGCTGTATTGCAGTAGTTCGAGCAACGAAGATTTTTGGTGAGGTAAGTGATTGGTGAAACGTATAGGTTAATGTTAGTCATGGCCATTCTTTTGTAGGGATTTTTGAAAGTCAGATTGCGTTGCACTAAAAATATTGTGTGTCAGTTTAAGCACAGTCATGTATAACTTTTCTAAGGGGACGTTACACATGTAATGGCAGTTGTGGGGAAGGCGGATAGTCGTCTTCGGTTCATTGGTAGAGTTTTGGGAAGATGTGGTTCATCTGTAAAGGAGACCACTTATAAAACACTAATACGGCCTATTCTTGAGTACTGGTCGAGCATTTGGGATCCCTATCAGGTCGGATTGAAGGAGGACATAGAAGCAATTCAGAGGCGGGCTGCTAGATTTGTTACCGGTAGGTTTGACCATCACGCGAGTGTTACGGAAATGCTTCAAGAACTCGGGTGGGAGTCTCTAGAGGAAAGGAGGCGTTCTTTTCGTGAATCGCTACCGAGAAAATTTAGAGAACCAGCATTTGAGGCTGACTGAATTTTACTGCCGCCAACTTATATTTCGCGGAAAGACCACAAAGATAAGAGAGATTAGGGCTCGTACAGAGGCATATAGGCAGTCATTTTTCCCTCGTTCTGTTTGGGAGTGGAACAGGGAGAGAAGATGCTAGTTGTGGTACGAGGTTCCCTCCGCCACGCACCGAATGGTGGATTGCGGAGTATGTGTGTAGATGTAGATGTAGAATAGCGCTCTTTTCTCTTCAGTGATGAGGGTAGCTTGTGTCTGTATACGAGTTGTGCCATACAGGTGTCTGGCATAGACCTGGTGGACTGCCTACTAAAGAGTGCATTTGCCCATGACACTCAAGTCCCATCTCAGGCTTGTGGGTGGAGGGGCGGAGGAGGGGAGGGGGAAATAGTTACAACTGGTGGTTAATCTCTGGTTTCTGAAGAGTAAAGTGACGAATACCTGCTACATTTGACACGCTTCCCCCCCTCCACCCCCCTCAACCCCTGATACTGCCATTTCTTTAACAAAGAAGTGGTCTGCATTTTCATCAGGACAATGTACGTCAACAGACACCTGCTGCAACACAACATGCTCTCTGCGGTGTACAACAACTGCTCAGGTTAGCAATGCCACGAGGAATCTCGCCAATCAAACACGTATGGAACACATTGAAATTGGACCTGGGACATGCAAGAACCACTGCAAGTTTGCAACAGAATTCGCAAGATACTTGGTATAGCATATTTCAGGATGTCATTCGGCACCTATACGATTGTTTGCATGCGACAATACATACCTGCGTTGCCGCCAGAGCGTGGTATATTGCGTAATGATGTGACTGCCCAGGCACGCTTTACTGTAACATACACTATGCGATCAAAAGTATCCGGAAACCTTGCTGAAAATAACTTACAAGTTCGTGGCGCCCTCCATCGGTAATGCGGAAATTCAATATGGTGTTGGCCCACCCTTGACCTTGATGACAGCTTCCACTATCGAAGGCATGCGATCAATCAGGTGCTGGAAGGTTTCTTGGGAAACGGCAGCCCATTCTTCATGGAGTGCTGCATTGAGGAGAGGAATCGATGTCCGTCGCTGAGGCCTGGCACGAAGTCGGCAGTACAAAACATCCCAAAGTTGTTCAGTAGGATTCAGGTCAGGACTCTGTGCAGGCCAGTCCATTAAGGGGATGTTATTATCGTGTAACCACTCCGCAACAGGTAGTGCACTATGAACAGGTGATCGATAGTGTTGAAAGGTGCAATCGCCATCCCCTAATTGCTCTTCAACAGTGGGAAGCAAGAAGGTGCTTAAAATATAAATGTAGGCCTGTGCTGTGACAGTGCCACGTAAATCAACAAGGAGTGCAAACCCCCTCCATGAAAAACACGACCACACAATAACAACACCGCCTCCGAATTTAACTGTTGGCGCCGTCCGGAGTGGCCGTGCGGTTCTAGGCGCTACAGTCTGGAACCGAGTGACCGCTACGGTCGCAGGTTCGAATCCTGCCTCGGCCATGGATGTGTGTGATGTCATTGGGTTAGTCAGGTTTAATTAGTTCTAAGTTCTAGGCGACTGATGACCTCAGACGTTAACTCGCATACTGCTCAGAGCCACTTCAACCATTTTTTTTTAACTGTTGGCACTACACACGATGTCTTTCGCCGTACCCATACGCTACCATCGGATCGCCACATTACGTACCGTGATTCGTCACTCCTCACAACGTTTTTCCACTGTTCAATCGCCCAATGTTTACGCTTCTTACACCAAGCGAGGCATCGTTTGGCATTTACCGGCGTGGTGTGTGGCTGATAGGCAGCCGGTCGACCATGAAATTCAAGTTTTCTCACCTCCCGCCTAACTGTAATAATACTTGCAGTGGATCCTGATGCAGTTTGGATTTCCTGTATGATGGTCTGAATAGATGTCTGCCTATTACACATGAAGATCATATTCAACTGTTGACGGTTTCTATCAGTCAACGGAGCAGTTCGGCCTGTACGCTTTTGTACTGCACGTGTCCCTTCACTTTTCCACTTCACTATCACATCGAAACAGTCGACCTAGGGATAATTAGGAGTGTGAAAATGTCGCATACAGTCGTATGACACAAGTGACAACCAATCACCTGACCACGTTCGAAGTCCGTGAGTTCAGCGGAGCGCCCCATTCTACTCTCTCATGATGTCTAATGACTACTGAGGACGCTGATATGGAGTACCTGGCAGCGGGTGGCAGCACAATGTTCCTTATATGAAAACGTATGTATTTTCGGGATGTCCGGATACTTTTTATCACATAGTGTACGTGTTTCATTTGGTCTTAATTTGTTCTCATATAGTACTATAATGGTGAACAGCCTGCGAACTCAGTTATTAATATATGACCGCGAACCTGAGTGTGAGGCATATTTTCCGGCTCTGTATTACGAGGGAAGATAAATGAAATTCCTTCCGTATTGCAGAATCAGTGTCACTATCAGGCAGTATCGCAGTGAGCATATCACTGTATAAGTGTATATATATTGGATGTGTGTGTGGCCACTTATCACTGGATAATTATATATTTTAATTTTTTTAATTACATATCTTATGATTTTGGTTGGGATGGTTTTAAATATTGTGGGCTAGCATGAGACTTTTAACTTATACCGCGATAACTTTCGTACGGATATCGGCTGCCCCGAAGTACGTACGATATATTTTTTTAAACACAACGCGCGACTCACTGCCTTTTAATAAATAGTTTGCGTGAGCGCTGTTATTGAGAAAGAAAATATGCGTATTATTACGCGAACTGAAATTATTTATATGGGTGTCAGAGGCTACTGGTTATTTATTTACCAAACTACACAAAGATTAACTGAGATATTGCGGAATGTAATGATTTATATTTCTTGTTCATTATCTGCAAGGCAAAACTGGAGAGAATGTCATCTGCCGTTAGGCGGCCAAAGTCGAAAACATACTGAACTCATTCAGTATTCTAAATATTAATAAACTAAATCTATTTTTACTGTGTTAGCTCTGAAACTATTGTAATATCAAGGTAGAGAAACCTCTCACATTTACATTTAATATTATGACATGAAATTTTAATTAAATAATATAGTCAGCGTAATGGCCGACTAAATCCTGGTAGGGGAGATGAGCTCCCTGCACTACGAAGATCTGTAAAAAATTTGACAATTATAGTCATTGGTTGCGATCATGAGAGGTGACAACTAATTCAGTAATACACACTTTCTAATAACAATTACTATTACATTCGGAAAAAAATACAGAAAAATTTACATTAATTATTATCCAGCGCTACAATGGCGGCCTACCTCTAGACGAAACAAAACACTGGATAGCTTTCAATAAAGCAATAGTCTCTGGTCATGTTCATTTTCATGACTCAGATAAAAATATTGTTCTTTTATTTTTATATCACATCGCTGTTTGTGATTTTTGGTGGCATTACTTAACTTATTTTTAATCTTTCTTATACATCGCGCGCGAGGACGTAGTGTTGAAATAATTTTCAATTCACACGTGACACAATAAAAAACCTTTTTACTTTTATAAAAATGTCAATTTAAGTGACGTGCCGTCACAGGCAGTGAGTCATTTCATCCCATTGATGTACGACGTTTGGAAAGACAGTCTTCGTACTGAATACAACGATAACGACGGCAATAAGTACGAGTATAGCTGCCATGGAACGACAAGGATGACGTCACAGTATGAATGCCGGATATTAAGTTCGTCAAATAAATGTGTGTGGAAGTGTAGGTAAGCTGGTCAGGTGACATAAAAATTCATACAGCAAGTGAAGAATGACTTAATTGATCACAAAGTATGCATGGCGCGTTACGGTTCAAAATTGGTTCAAATGGCTCTGAGCACTATGGGACTCAACTTCTGAGGTCATCAGTCCCCTAGAACTTAGAACTACTTAAACCTAACTAAAGACATCACACACATCGATGCCCGAGGCAGGATTCGAACCTGCGACCGTAGCGGTCTTGCGGTTCCAGACTGTAGCGCCTAGAACCGCACGGCCACTCCGGCCGGCGCGCGTTTCGGAAATATTTCCATCTTCAGAGCTGCAAGAACAAGAGCGTTACCAACCTTATACGTTGTACGTCTACGTTGTACACGACTTGCAACGTTCTCGGTATTGTGCTACTTTCGCACTTGGATTTACGGAGCAAAAAGTTCCGAAACGTGCCATACATATTTCGTGATCAAAAAAGCCATTCTTCACCTGCTGTAGGACTTTTTATGTGACCTAACCACCTTAACTACAGATTCACGCATATTTACTAGAATGGTTGCTAGCCTCGTTCGTGACTTTTTGGCACTCTTTATTAAAATCATCTCTTCCGAAGGTACATTATAAATATGTTTGAAGTGTCAACAAACTATGATTGTTAAGGCTGGTGAAAAAAGTCCGTTCATTACAACTTATGATGGTGCGCACAGTGCAAGCGAATCACCGTGTATGCGCGAGGGTGCACGTGTCGGTGAGTGGGGCGGCCTTGGGGAGGGAGCGCAACTGCGCGCGTGTTTGTCCGCGCCGAACCACACCCCACCACAGCGAGCGAGGCCACATCGAATCCCGCGCTGCGCGGCGCTGCGTCGGACTTGTATGCGTCCTGGGTGAGTCGTAAACCGGCGGCGGCTTGGGAGCGGCGCGGAATTGACTCGGGACCAAACAACAGCGGCAAGTGGCGGGACCACCGCCTCCACTCCAGGAGCGCGCTGCGCCTCGGCGCCTGCCAGCGGACAGCCGACGCACAGTGCAGTTGGCGACAGCTCAGGCTGCCTGTACTGCACGACAGGAATAGATAGGGAGGGGAGTGTAAAAATGTGGGGAACATTCCCTTTCCTCTCTTTGCCGTGACATTAGTTATCACTTTCTACCGTTTGGTTAACTTGTCCGCGTGATCATGCTGCGAGAATGGCAGTGATCCAGGGGCGGTCTACGAATCGAGGCTTGTTCGGATCTTTCGCCTTCACTAATGTCACTTTTGACGTCGAATGGAAGGAAAGCAAGTACAGCCGGCCGGGGTGGTCGAGCGGTTCTAGGCGCTACAGTCTGGAACTCCGCGACCACTACGGTCGCAGGTTCGAATCCTGCCTCGGGCATGGGTGTGTGTGATGTCCTTAGGTTAGTTAGGTTTAAATAGTTCTACGTCCTAGGGGACTGATGACCTCAGAAGTTAAGTCCCATAGTGTTCAGAGCTATTTGCACCATTTTTGAAGCAAGTACAAAGGCGATGATTCAGGATAGGTTCACATAAATTATCAAGAAACGAGAATGGGTCTATATGAATCCTTAGAACTGTCAGTTCATCGGCATTCTAGACAGTGGAATTATACACTACTGACCATTAAAATTGTTACACCACGAAGGTGGCATGCTACAGACGCGAAATTTAACCGACAGCAAGAAGATGCTGTGATATGCAAATGATTAACTTTTCAGAGCATTCACACAAGGTTGGCGCCGGTGGCGACACCTACAACGTGATGACATGAGGATAGTTTCCAACGGATTTCTCATACAGAAACATCAGATGACCGGCGTTCCCTGGTGAAACGTTGTTGTGGTGCCTCGTGTAAGGAGGAGACATGCGTACCATCACGTTTCCCTCTTTGATAAAGGTCGGATTGTAACCTATCACGATTGAGGTTTATCGTATCGCGACATTGATGCTCGCGTTGGTCGAGATCCAATTATTGTTACCAGAATATGGAATCGGTGGGTTCAAGAGGGTAATACGAAACGCCGTGCTGCATCCCAACGGCCTCGTATCACCAGCAGTCGAGATGACAGGCATCTTATCCGCATGGCTGTAACGTCTCGATCCCTGAGTCAACAGATGGGGACGTTTGCAAGACAACAACCATCTGTACGAACAATTCGACGACGTTTTCAGCAGCATGGACTATCAGCTCGGAGACCGTGGCTGCGGTTGCCCTTGACGCTCCATCACAGACAGGAGCGCCAACGATGGTTTACTCAACGACTAACCTGGGTGCACGAACCACAAAACGCCATTTATTCGGATGAATCCAGGTTCTGTTTACAGCATCGTGATAGTCGCATTCGTGTTTGGCGACATCGCGGTGAACGCACATTGGAAGCGTGTATTCGACATCGCCGTACTGGCGTATCACCCGGCGTGATGGTATGGGGTGCCATTGGTTACACGTCTCGGTCACCTCTTGTTCGCACTGATGGCACTTTGAACAGTGGACGTTACATTTCAGATGTGTTACGACCCGAGGCTCTACCCTTTAACCTGCCAGAGTGGCCGTGCGGTTCTAGGCGCTACAGTCTGGAACCGAGCGACTGCTACGGTCGCAGGTTCGAATCCTGCCTCGGGCATGGATGTGTGTGATGTCCTTAGGTTAGTTAGGTTTAATTAGTGCTACGTTCTAGGCGACTGATGACCTCAGAAGTTAAGTCGCATAGTGCTCAGAGCCATTTGAACCAATCTACCCTTCATTCGATCCCTGCGACACCATACATTTCAGCAGTATAATGCACGGCCGCACGTTGCAGGTCTGTACGGGCCTTTCTGGATACAGAAAATGTTCGACCGCTGCCCTGGCCAGCACACTCTCCAGATCTCTCACCAACTGAAAACGTCTGGTCAATGGTGGGCGAGCAACTGGCTCGTTACAATACACCAGTCACTACTCTTGATGAACTGTGGTATCGTGTTGAAGCTGCATAGGCAGCTGTACCTGCACAAGCCATCCAAGCTCTGTTTGACTCAATGCCCAGGCGTATCAAGGCCGAGGCCGTCATTAAGGCCAGAGGTGGTTGTTCTGGGTACTGATTTCTCAGGATCTATGCACCCAAATTGCATGAAAATGTAATCACATGTCAGTTCTAATATAATATATTTGTCCAATGAATACCCGTTAATCATCTGTATTTCTTCTTGGTGTAGCTATGTTAATGTCCAGCAGTGTAGCTAGGTTGAGACGAGATCAACTAATTGGCGGTGACTATTAATAATTAAATACCGGACGGGTGCGCGTGAAATTCTCGCTCTGAACTTCCTCACAATCTTAGTTATATGAATAGATAAAAACAATATTTTCATGTGGCGCAGTGGCCTGGTGCAAGTCTTTCCATTGGACGCCACTTCGGCCACTTGCGTGTCCTTAATCTACCCCCGTTACCCAACCGAGGAAAGGGGACCTACAATTTAACGTGGAATCCTCGCGTCGGTGAGAGATGAAGGCTACGTTAAATCGAAGACTCTAAAATCAGTGATTCAACCAAAATTCCATCCTGCTACCTCTCAGTTAATAGGCATGCGCTTTACCGCTAGGCCACTAGGCCCAGCTTGGAGGTAAATAGTTCATCTATAGGTATTAATGAGTCAGTTTGCAAGTATCAAATGACACTACTATCCATTAACGTTGCTACACCAAGAAGAAATCCAGATGATAAACGGGTATTTATTGGACCAATATATTATATTAGAACTGACATGTGATTACATTTTCACGCATTTTGGGTGCATAGATCCAGAATAACCACCTCTGGCCGTAATAACGGCCTTTATACGGCTGGGCATTGAGTCAAACAGAGCTTGGATGGCGTGTACAGGGACAGCTGCCCATGCAGCTTCAACACGATACCACAGTTCATCAAGAGTAGTGACTGGCGTATTGTGACGAGCCAGTTGTTCGCCCACCATTGACCAGACGTTTTCAATTGGTGAGAGATCTGGAGAATGTGCTGGACAGAGCAGCAGTCAACATTTTCTGTATCCAGAAAGGCCCGTAGACGACCTGAAACACGCGGTCGTGCATTATCCTGCTGAAATGTAGGGTGTCGCAGGGATCGAATGAAGGGTAGAGCCACGGGTCGTAACACATCTGAAATGTAACGTCCACTGCCCAAAGTGCCGTCAATGCGACAAGAGGTGACCCAGACGTGTAACCAGTGGCACCCCATACCATCACGCCGGGTGATACGTCAGTATGGCGATGACGAATACACGCTTCCAATGTGCATTCACCGCGATGTCGCCAAACACGGATGCGGCCATCATGATGCTGTAAACAGAACCTGGATTCATCCGAAAAAAAGAGGTTTTGGCATTCGTGCACCCAGGTTCGTCGTTGAGTACACCATCGCAGGCGCTCCTATCCGTGATGCAGCGTCAAGGGTAACCGCAGCCATGGTCTCCGAGCTGATAGTCCATGCTGCTGCAAACGTCGTCGAACTGTTCGTGCAGATGGTTATTGTCTTGTAAACATCCTCATGTCTTGACTCAGGGATCGAGAGGTGGCTGCACGATCCGTTACAGTCATGCGGATAAGATGCCTGTCATCTCGACTGCTAGTGATACGAGGCCTTTGGGATCCAGCACGGCGTTCCGTATTACCCTCCTGAACCCACCGATTCCATATTCTGCTAACATACATTGGATCTCGACGAATGCGAGCATCAGTGTGGCGATACGTTAAACCGCAATCGCGATAGGCTACAATCCGACATTTATCAAAGTCGAAAACGTGACGGTACGCATTTCTCCTCCTTACAGGAGGCATCACAACAACGTTTCACCAGGCAACGCCGGTCAACTGCTGTCTGTGTATGAGATATCGGTTGGAAACTTTACTCATGTCACCACGTTGTAGGTGTCGCCACCAGCGCCATCCTTGTGTGAATACTCTGAAACGCTAATCATTTGCATATCACAGCATCTTCTTCATGTCGGTTAAATTTCGTGTCTGTAGCACGTCATCTTCGTGGTGTAGCAATTTTAATGGCCAGTAGTGTATGTTATATAGATGACCGTATATTTTGATTGCACTGAATAAGGAAATTAAATGTTTTACAATGCCAGGTGCCCACAGACCTTAGCATTTGACAAATATTTCGTGTTTACATCTCCATCCTTTCCTGTGAAAAAGGAGATTTTGCCGACGCCCGTACATCATTGCGCTGACATATAACCTCGCATTTTTTACACTTTGAAGCGGCTTAGACCTCAGTATTAATATTTGATATAATCTTCAGCTCAGCCCCTTCCTGAGAAAAAGGTTCGTATCAGGCGGACGGGCAGACGGACAACAAATGAAAAAAATTGTTTTTTTGGTGATATAATTATAAATCAACAATTTTTGTTTTTTTTTTCATTTATTTCTATTACGAAACCTTATTTTTCTTTTCACGACCCTAGGTCAACGGGTTTTGATGAATAAGCTTGCGAGTATTGAAATATGTGACATAAATAGTAGCATCCTTTGACTGCATTGACTCACAAGCTAAAATTTTTCAGAACGCAGAAGACCGTGGATCGTAGTATGTTGCACACATTTCAAGCTGATACGTGAACTCGTTTCCGAAAAAAATGGGGTCTTAACTGTCCCACAGACAGACAGCTGGATGGTTCCGGTTTTATCGATTCATTTACGGCACCCTAACAGATCTGTTTGACTTTTTTGAAAGAATAGACCGCTATTATGCCATTATCGACTACAATGCTGAAGTTCTTAGACCATTAACACTTCATATATGGTAAAGTCAGTCCAAATCATTTAAACAACATTAGGCACAGGCAGAAACATTTTACTTCACCGAACTTAAAAAGAGCACATAACATATTACTTAGAGTGTAATAAATCCCGCCATGTAACTGACGTAAAAAAAAATATGTTATGCAATGCAGAATTCGTGCAAAATGAATACGGAGCTGTTTGCGCAAGAGTTTAAGATTGGATGTGTTTTGACAGAAACTCAGAGTCTCCAGTAAAGTCTATAACACAAAAGTTAATGGCAAAAAGGCGTGAAATGGGCTCCTTAGTGAATAGAAACAGTAACTATCTGAACAAAGTTGGAGCACCAAAACATACTGCTCGAGTGAAGAAAACCTCGACTGAGGGGCAGACTGATTTCAATGGCGTTTATCTATGCAACTGGAAATCAAGACGTCGTCGTGTCGAAACATTAGAAAAAGATGTCTACATCTGATCCTTGCAAATTTACTGGTGTGTGTGTGAATTGTAGACCTCGGACGCGCTTGTGTGTGATGAGTATAGCCGGTAGTTTCTGACTGAAGTGGAATCACGGCTTTTGAATCCTTACTTTTTCGTTTATTCAGGAAAGGCCTGCTTCACTCTGTCAGGATACGTGAACTGACAAAACATGAGCCATTATGCACGCAATCGTTGGCGTTTTAGAGCAACGTGTATTATCTGTAAGGCAGTACTGTTCTTTCACCGAATTGGTAATGCTAAGCAGTATATCCAGAGACTCTTTAATCTGTACTTGAATCAACTCACAGATTATGAACGACTGTAAGCATATTTTCAGTAACACAGCAGCAGCACTTGACAATCTTGTCTCGAATCCTTGTGGTGTTGGGTGAGGAGAGCACAATCGGCAGAGGCAGACCAATGTCCTGGCCACCTCGGTCACGTGAGCTCTCTCTACCTTGTAGGCAAACTGAGGGCTCAAGTGTACTCAAAAAAATCTTCAAACAGTGGCAGAGCTATAGCAGAATACTGAAAACGCTACTGCTGCTATCCCTCAGGCAGAGTTGCTTCGCGTGTTTCACAGTTTAGCAAATCGAGACCACAGCGTTCAATCGACGTCAACGATGCTCATTTAAAGCATATTCTGTGATGTTCACTAACGAGAGTCAACTCCATATTATAATTGCTATAAATATGTCGCCCGTCAGTTTTATTTGGCCACCGTGTATACATAATCTCGAACTTTGGGAATCAGACGCCTAAATAATCACCTGCCTGGTTGTACCCCTTAATCTCCCAGTTTCCTCCAGAATAACGCATGAATTAGAGACGCGTGTCGATAAGTTCTCGAGGCTCAGTGTCCTTCACCTACTAAAACAAAGAAAGAGGTGCTCTTCTGCTGGGTATCTGTAGACCGTGGAAACGAGATAGCTGATAGAGAAACGAAAAAAGCTTGCCCGGAAAGCATCACATTTCACTAGAGCGGCCCCGTACGTGATGTATGTCATAGGTAAAAACGAGGACTGCTGAGTGGGATAGACAGCACCCCTGCAAGTACACTCTGTTCCTTCACAACGGCTTAGGCTTTTAGGTCCATGCACATTATTGATCCTGTCATCATTTCTAGGAGTTAACATATCCTCATACAAATAGTGATTTGTGTTTGCAAGGTGTTTTTGCTACTATCGATTCAGTATGCACTGAAACCAATAACTGCTGAATTTCATTATTATATCAGTGATGATCTAGAATCCCAGCTATTATGGCATGTGTTCACTGCTTCTGTTGTCAGCAGGCATTTCATTTCGCTCACCTATTCAGCTATATTTGTTTCACTTGCATAAACAGTAAATTCTAGTTTTCTGTACCGCACAGCAAGGATGGTATTTCAGCTTTCTTATGACTTAAGTGATGAATCTATCCTCAATTTGTGATTGGGCTTTTGATCTTCTGTTCCCTCAAAACGTTTAGTGCTGATAAGTCTATGTATGGATCCAATGATTTGTGATATTAAATGAAAGCCATTTCAAACCTGTATGTACACACACACACACACACACACACACACACACACACACACACTGCAAAAAGAAATCATTTATCAGGTAGTTATGGAATGACCACACAAACACTTTCAAAAAAAAATTGCCGAAATATCTATTCTAGTTCTTAATGACATCTTCAGTCTCTCCTGTTAGTGGTACATAAGCTAATGAACGGAAAACGAAGCTTAATTCAACCTGTACCCATGAATTATCACCCAGGCGGGTTATAGGTAGATTATCATGTTACCCACAACACCTAAGGTCTTGGAGTACACTAACGAACTGTGTTAGAACTTATAATATTCACGTCAGACACCGAAAACGCTTCACAGAATGCAAGGAATCTGTCACTTGATTAAGTGTGATCCAAGATTTGGAAAACGTTTTCTATCTCGAATAAAACTAAAATTTTTCAAGTGTTTACTCCTGTCAAACTTTTATTACTGTGATGTATACACAAATAAGAGACAAGTTGTTGGTTGTCTACACCTCATCGCAGAACCTGAAGGCCGGAGGCTTGCCCGGTCGTTAGGGTGACCTGTACAGAGCACAGTGTTGGAGCAGGGGCAAGTTTTCCGGAGTACACATTTCAGTGTACATTTTGCACATGGAACTCGGCAGCAGAAGAGTTCCATGTGATGTCACATTGATCCAGTGTCAGTCACCATTGCAGCGGGCACAGTATCATCCAGTTTAGACAGGGGGCAGTGGAAACGTGACGCTTGATCAGACGAGTCCAGTTCTTTTTGTAACGCTAGGTGGCGGATTTCATGTACAGATAGGCCGTCATTCAGACGAACGGATGCTTGAAATATGCACAATGCCTCGGATGCAGGCTTGTGTGGGATATTGAGCTGAGCTTCCGTGTAACCCAGGTATGGACTAAGTCCTTTGGGCTCCCCTTTCTTTAACTTTCATTATTCTGAACATTTGGACGTATGCAGTTAATGGACACGTACGTAACTAAGAAGGCACTGTGAACAATAAGATACACTACTGGCCATTAAAACTGCTACACCAAGAAGAAATGCAAATGATAAACTGGTATTCATTGGACAAATATATTATATTAGAACTGACATGTGATTACATTTTCACGCAATTTGCGTGCATAGATCCTGAGAAATGAGTATGCAGAAATACCACCTCTGGCCGTAATAACGGCCTTGATGCGCCTGGGCATTGAGACAAACAGAGCTTGGATAGAGTGTACAGGTACAGCTGCCCATGCAGCTTCAACACGATACCACAGTTCATCAAGAGTAGTGACTGGCGTATTGTGACGAACCCGTTGCTCGGCCACCGTTGACCAGACGTTTTCAATTGGTGAGAGATCTGGAGAATGTGCTGGACAGAGCAGCAGTCGAACATTTTGTGTATCCAGAAAGGCCCGTACAGGACCTGCAACATACGGTCGTGCATTATCCTGCTGAAATGTATGGTGTTGCAGGGATCGAATGAAGGGTAGAATCTAGGCGCTCAGTCCGGAACCGCGCGACTGCTACGGTCGCAGGTTCGAATCCTGCCTCGGGCATGGATGTGTGTGATCTCCTTAGGTTAGTTAGGTTTAAGTAGTTCTAAGTTCTAGGGGACTGATGACCACAGATGTTAAGTCCCATAGTGCTCAGAGCCATTTGACCCATTTTTGAAGGGTAGAGCCACGGGTCGTAACACATCTGAAATGTAACGTCCACTGTTCAAAGTGCCGTCAGTGCGAACAAGAGGTGACCGAGACGTGTAACCAATGGCACCCCATACCATCACGCCGGGTGATACGCCAGTACGGCGATGTCGAATACACGCTTCCAATGTGCGTTCACCGCGATGTCGCCAAACACGAATGCGACTATCATGATGCTGTAAACAGAACCTGGATTCATCCGAAAAAATGACGTTTTGCCATTCGTGCACCCAGGTTAGTCGAGTAAACCATCGCTGGCGCTCCTGTCTGTGATGCAAAGTCAAGGGTAACCGCAGCCACGGTCTCCGAGCTGATAGTCCATGCTGCTGAAAACGTCGTCGAACTGTTCGTGCAGATGGTTGTTGTCTTGCAAACGACCCCATCTGTTGACTCAGGGATCGAGACGTGGTTGCACGATCCGTTACAGCCATGCGGATAAGATGCCTGTCATCTCGACTGCTAGTGATACGAGGCCTTTGGGATCCAGCACGGCGTTCCTTATTACCCTCCTGAGCCCACTGATTCCAGATTCTGCTAACAGTCACTGGATCTCGACCAACGCGAGCAGCAATGTCGCGATACGATAAACCGCAATCACGATAGGCTACAATCCGACCTTTATCAATGTCGGAAACGTAATGGTACGCATGTCTCCTCCTTACACGAGGCATCACAACAACGTTTCACCAGGCAACGCCAGTCAACTGCTGTCTGTGTATGAGAAATCGGTTGGAAACTTTCCTCATGTCAGCACGTTGTAGGTGCCACCACCAGCGCCAACCTTGTGTGAATGCTGTGAAAAGCTAATCATTTGCATATCACAGCATCCTCTATCTGTCGGTTAAATTTCGTGTCTGTAGCACGTCATCTTCGTGGTGTAGCAATTTTAATGGCCAGTAGTATACTTACGAAAGAGGGTTGAGACTGTTTGAGCACTGATTTCATTGATAACTAATTGCATGAAGTAATCTGAGATGACGGAACTCAGTTTGTGTTTGGTAGAATATGTTGCTGGAAAGTTACAGCCGCAGCTGGACGAGGGTAAGCTCGCTGAGCGTAATGGTGAATCATCTGCTTTGTTGGTGTCAGTTTAGAGAACATGGAAAAGGTGCAGATGCCGGTATTTGGGGACGGCGAGGAAGATTTTGTCCCAGAGGGATGTACATGGCATGATCAGGACGGGCAACCCAGCCACGTGAGAGAAGGGCTCTTAGCAGACCACAGTACATTGTCCCAGAGACTTAGTGCAGAGTCTTGTACTATTTCTTCATCCGAGTCACGACGAACTAGCACTGATAACTGATCCCTGCTGCGTAGAGTGCATTCTTCAGATTCTGCAGGTATCCACCCAGTCTTTCCCAAAGACTTTTCAGTGAGATGGGTATCTGAAAGGACTGTGAAAACACTTCGTCTCTGGGGCTGAAATGGGCCAGAGTGGCAGGACACCCGACACACTGTAGCCCAGATGGCCGTTGCACTTTTTAGGAGTCACGTAGGTACCCACGGCAAGTGGTTTACGGCGCGAACAGACAAACGGGGTCTTGCTTTGAAATTCGATGCTAACGTCGGAAGACATATCGGAGGGCATACGTTCTCTGTCGCGGAAAGCGATAGGTTTTTCAGAACTGAACTAACCCATCTTCTGGAGAGAAAATGTATTGAGCGAGAAGGCATAAAACAAGCACTACCGCATTTATAATGGTAATTTTTGGTTTTTAGATGGTACCCTGCGTGGAGTGTTTTTGAAAATAATAATGATGAGATGGAGAAATTTTTATTCAGGCTTTGGCCGCGAGGCGGGTGAGATCGAGAATCAGGTTTTGCTTGCGAGGCAAGTCAGAACGTAGAAATTAGATCTTTGGCTGTGAGATCTGGAGACGCGGTCGCCGATCCTGGGTGAAAGAAGAAGGTGTTGGGCGGGGGGCAGGGGGGGGGGGAAGGGGTTGTTCAAGATGACACAGGCGCGGTGATGGCAGAACAGCAAACTCCGTCAGGTGGATCGTGAGAATTTTGCAGCGCTAGCGCATTAGGAATTTTCACTGTCAGCGGTTTGCTCGTTCAAAGAGCAGCAGTTATTGTTCAATTTATGCATATAGTGGTAGCCTGCAGCTTTACAGTTCACAATCACTGTGAACCGAAGAAGGTTCAGTCAGATCTTGTTATTCATATTTAACGTAGGAGATGTCGTTAATTTCCCACCTATTGCTGTAGTCATCTGTATGTATTTTACATAATTAGACGGATGCTTGAATGTAATCAGTGTGGTTATTTTATGTTTATGTCTGATGTCACTCTTGCTCTTTTGTAATAAATCTAGTTATCTTGGACGTCATCGCTTATTCCAGAAGATAACACTTCTTGATCATTTATTAATTTTGTTCGGTGATGTGAGATAAAATAGAAGTATTTTGGTATGTAAGACATTGTGTAAACTTGATCTTCACTGCTCGGGACCAAAAATCAGTCATTCTCGAATTAATCTTCCGTTGCGTTCAACTTCACAGTGGTGTAACTAAAGGATGGGTCGGTAACCTGAGCTACTGGACTCGCCGTCACAGATGTAGAATATATGCGCATCTTAGCGAAGCACTTGCAGTTGTCCATGAGGGATAGCTGACCGCATCACAACGTCAGAATCATGCCACAGTGGTATGAAGATCACGATACTGAACTTTGATTGATGTCTGCCACGAAATTCGCCTGATGGAGCATATCTTGGACACTGTAGAGGGTTCTCCCTGTGCCCACAAACCACCGTCCGTAAATTATAGGAAACATGTGACCTGCGCATAGATATCTGGTGACGTGTAACTCCATAAGCATACCAAGATCTTGTAGCATCGTTCTCACGCAGAATCGCTACTTTACAGCGTTCCAGGGTTAGAGTAACACGATATTAGACAAGTGGGCATAATGTTTGGGCTCATCAGTGCAGATCTAAAGAGAATAAATATCACAACTTTGAAAGAGGTACACGAGTTTTTTACTGGCATACATTTTCAACAGTGGTCAAATTTTTTATGATCCGAAGTATTATTATGTTTTTGTGCTACTGTTTATATTTTGCTTTACAACTACTGCTCATGTGTATTTGCCATGTTTTGGGCATCAAACAACAATGAAATAGAAGTCGCTACTGCTCTCTGGTGAATGTAATTAACATTATTATTTCGACAAAAAATTCACAGCCTGATGTGTAGATGGTTTCTATGAAAAGAACATGGCTGATTTCTTTTCAGTGCAATGCAAAAGCTACCTTGCTGTGGGTATTGTTTGAAATCTGAAACTTTAGCTTTTATGTCGCAACATATGTGAACCACGCAAAAGTCGCTATGAACGTGAATAAAAATAACTATTTCTTAAACATAAAGACTGGAGAAGATGTAGAAAAAGGGAAATAATGCTGCTGCCTAGGCAAAGAATGTTTAAAGAAATAAGCCACTATAGGAAGGAACGCTTATCAGGAGAAAACACAGGTTACTCATACATTTTCTAAGGAATCCTACAAAAGGCAACTTAGCGCTGGATACAACAACAAAAGGAAAATATTGTAAAGACAAACATATGTTTAGAGATGGGACAGAGTTTATCTACCGTGATTGAAGAAGTGGTTTTGTCGAGATTCGAAGATGATTACTTGAGAGGAAGGAGATAGCAAACAGTATCGACAAAGGCAAAGACAAAACACACAGAAAGTATAAATTAATATTATATAAATTAATATTATGTATGTCAAGTGATAGAAACAAGCCCCCTTCACACTAAATACGAGTAAGTTTAGATGTTCCATGATTTCCTAAAACCGTAGAAACTGATAAAAGAACGTCGCTAATGCTGTACCACTAACAACATCGTCGTCGGACGGAAAATGCTGCTGTTTCCTCCGTTCATTTTCCATCTGTACCACGGGGTGTCGTTTCACGCGGATTTGTTTTTCTGCTTCCGTCCAATATTCCGCCTGTCACCGATGAGGTGACATCTCAGATAAAAAAACTGAGTGCCGGATGCATGTCTTTCCTTAATTTAAATCTTCGCAGCTTTCATACTGTTTTCTGACAACCTTGTTTTCACTGAACCTTTAATCATGTTGCATCACAAAAGCGGAGCCTGAACCAGTACGCTGTTCTTCTCGTCTCGTAGTGACTGCATTACGTGAGATCTCGGGACACCAGCTGTAGCATGGTGGAATTTCAGAGAATGGACACACACAAAATGAAGCCTCAGTCGATGAACAGTGTCTAAATGGAAGCGAGAAGTTGGTTACGAACTAGAACGTGTGCTATCTATAAACACCACGAAGAGAAACTCAGACGTCACACTGATGCGTTATTGCAAATATTTACGGCACCCTACGACGTGGTGTGCACTCTTTTTGTCGTCTCTCTGATGGGCATATAAACACTCTAATCAAATATTATAGAAAAATCTTTCGCATCAGAGGACTCTCCAGAGTAAAATAGGCAAGACATGTGTCTCTGCTAAAGAATGGTAATGCAGAACACTTTGATAATTACAGCATCATTTCCCTGTTGACGTAATCACAAAAATTACAGACTGAGCTATGACAGACAGATTAATGAATTACTTAAATATATACATCCTTCGCAGTTGCTCACATATTGCCTTCCACAGTGGTAGAAAACAGAATCAGCCATAGAAAAGTTCACAAAAGTGGTAACTGAAGCTCTTGACAAAGATGAAAGAGTCTCAGACGTATTCATAAATCATTCCAACGCTTTAGATGATTTTTATCGTGACAATGTGCTAAATCTGCCAGAATGATTAGGGATGACAGGTCTAGCAGAAACTGACACCGATCATACTTAGTAGTTAGAGCACAAAGTGTAGAGATATCAAAAACCTTTAACAGCGGTAAAAAATTACTGAAACAATTATCAGAAGGAAAATATATCACTAAGGGAATCTTCAGGACGGTACATGAAGACACATGCTGTTCCTGATATAGCCCTATATCAGTATCTTTGCCGACAGTCGTGGGAAACATTCTATTTACTGACGACAGCTCTATTTCTGTTACTGACAAAACAAGAGAACTTCGTCTAGAGAGAAAAAATTACACCTCGAAAGTACTCAATATGCAGTAAAGTTGTATTGAAAATAAAGCAAGAAAAGCATGATATTCGTTTTGAAGAAAGAAAATGAAACTCTTAAATCAAAGATGTATAGTATCCCCATAGACAGCGTAACAGACACAAAGTGTCTACGAATGAATTTTGATTGTCAGTTGAAGGACTGTGAACACACTAATGTTTTACAAATAGTTGTTGTTGTTGTGGTCTTCAGTCCAGAGACTGGTTTGATGCCGCTCTCCATGCTACTCTACCCTGTGCAAGCTTCTTCATCTCCCAGTACCTAATTCAACCTACATCCTTCTGAATCTGCTTAGTGTATTCATCTCTTGGTCTCCCTGTGCGATTTTTACTCTCCACGCTGCCCTCCAATACTAAACTGGTGATCCCTTGATGCCTCAGAACATGTCCTACCAACCGATCCCTTCTTCTAGTCAAGTTGTGCCACAAACTTCTCTTCTCCCCAATCCTATTCAATACTTCCTCATTAGTTATGTGATCTACCCATCTAATCTTCAGCATTCTTCTGTAGCACCACATTTCGAAAGATTCTATTCTCTTCTTGTCCAAACTATTTATCGTCCATGTTTCACTTCCATACATGGCTACACTCCATACAAATACTTTCAGAAACGACTTCCTGACAATTAAATCAATACTCGATGTTAACAAATTTCTCTTCTTTAGAAATGCTTTCCTTGCCATTACCAGTCTACATTTTATATCCTCTCTACTTCGACCATTATCAGTCATTTTGCTTCCCAAATAACAAAACTCCTTTACTACTTTAAGTGTCTCATTTCCTAATCTAATTCCCTCAGCATCACCTGACTTAATTCGACTACATTCCCTTATCCTCGTTTTGCTTTTGTTGATGTTCATCTTATATCCTCCCTTCAAGACACTATCCATTCCGTTCAACTGCTCTTCCAAGTCCGTTACTGTCTCTGACAGAATTACAATGTCATCGGCGAACCTCAAAGTTTTTATTTCTTCTCCATGGATTTTAATACCTACTCCGAATTTTTCTTTTGTTTCCTTCACTGCTTGCTCAATATACAGATTGAATAACATCGGGGAGAGGCTACAACCTCGTCTCACTCCCTTCCCTACCACTGCTTCCCTTTGATGCCCTTCGACTCTTATAACTGCCGTATGGTTTCTGTACAAATTGTAAACAGCTTTTCGCTCCCTGTATTTTATCCCAGAATTTGAGAGTATTCCAGTCAACATTGTCAAATGCTTTCTCTAAGTCTACAAATGCTAGAAACATAGGTTCGCCTTTCCTTAATCTAGCTTCTAAGATAAGTCATAGGGTCAGTATTGCCTCACGTGTTCCGATATTTCTACGGAATCCGAACTGATCTTCCCCGAGGTCGGTTTTCTACTAGTTTTTCCATTCGTCTGTAAAGAATTCGCGTTAGTATTTTGCAGCCTTGACTTAATATACTGATGGTTCGTTAATTTTCACATCTGTCAACTCCTGCTTTCTTTGGGATTGGAATTATTATATTCTTCTTGAAGTCTGAGGGTATTTCGCCTGTCCCATACATCTTGCTCACCAGATGGTAGAGTTTTGTCAGGACTGTCTCTCCCAAGGCCGTCAGTGGTTCTAATGGAATGTTGTCTACTCCCGGGGCTGTGTTTCGACTGAGGCCTTTCAGTGCTCTGTCAAACTCTTCACGCAGTATCATATCTCCCATTTCATCTTCATCTACATCCTCTTCCATTTCCAAAATATTGTCCTCAAGTACACCGCCCTTGTACAGTGTTGTTCTCTTTTCTCCAAATGTCTCTTTAATTTTCCTGTAGGCAGTATCTATCTTACCCCTAGAGAGATAAGCCTCTACATCCTTACATTTGTCCTCTAGCCATCTCTGCTTAGCCATTTTGCACTTTCTGTCGATCTCATTTTTCAGACGTTTGTATTCCTTTTTGCCTCCTTCATTTACTGCATTTTTATATTTTCTCCCTTCACTGAATTAAATTCAATATTTCTTCTGTTACTCAAGGATTTCTACTAGCCATCGTCTTTTTACCTACTTGACCCTCTGCTGCCTTCATTATTTCATCCCTCAAAGCTACCCATTTTTCTTCTACTGTATTTCCTTCCCCCATTCCTGTCAATTGTTCCCTTTTGCTCTCCCTGAAACTCTCTACAACCTCTGGTTCTTTCAGTTTATCCAGGTCCCATCTCCTTAAATTCCCACCTTTTTGCAGTTTCTTCAGTTTTAATCTACAGTTCATAACCAATAGATTGTGGTCAGAGTCCACATCTGCCCCTGGAAATGTCTTACAATTTACAACCTGGATCCTAAATCTCTGTCTTACCATTATATAATATATCTGAAACCGGTCAGTATCTCCAGGCTTCTTCCATGTATACAATCTTCTTTTATGATTCTTGAACCAAGTGTTAGCTATGATTAAGTAATGCTCTATGCAAAATTCTACCAGGAGGCTTCCTCTTTCGTTTCTTACCCGCAATCCATATTCACCTACTACGTTTCCTTCTCTCCCTTTTCCTACTGACGAATTCCAGTCACCCATGAATATTAAATTTTCGTCTCCCTTCACTATCTGAATAATTTACAAATAGTATGTCATTAGTAATTCACGACCTTTGGATCCTATAATCAGTGTTTACCTCTCAGAGTTCTCTAGTTAAATGCTAATCGTATGTACATTGAATTCTTAGCAGTAGAATTCTTTTCTGAGGGACAAATACACAAAAAACGGCTAAAGTTCGTGAGAATAGTAATCAAAAATAATTATCGGGTCCATTCAAAGATTAATTCAAAACACTTATGATTTTATCTGCATCATGTGAGTGTGTTTTCCAGGGAGCTATGTACATGAAAAACAACATTGATAATGAAACCTCGTGTCAGATTAAAACTGTGTGCCGAAACGAGATTCGAACTCTGGACCTTTGCCTTTCGCCAGCAAGTGCACTACCAACTGCGCTACCCAAGCACGACTCACGCCCCGTCCTCACAGCTTTACTTTCGCCAGTATCTCGTCTCCTAAAGCTGTGAGGACGGGGCGTGAATTGAGCTTGGGTAGCTCAGTTGGTAGAGCACTTGCTGGCGAAATGCGAAAGTCCCGAGTTCGAGTCTCGGTCCGGCACACAGTTTTAATCTGCCAGGAGGTTTCATATCAGTGCACACTCCGCTGCAGAGTGGAAATCTCATTCTGGAAACATTGATAATAACACCGTCGGTATGCTCCCTATGTCACTTGATAGTATATGTGCTCTTACAGTACGAAATAATGTATGCTTGACGTGTGTAGTGTGTCCGATGCTCAGTGTTGAGCATTGAATGGAGTGAATAGCACTAGTTTTTTACATTATAAAATTTATTTTCCGAATAGTACTGTGCACTAGAGATAAATCTAATGAACTTTTAACAATTTATAATACCATACCAGGTCATTAAGACCTGAAAGAGTATACTGGTATAGCTTTTTTAAGGAAGGTAGCAGAAGTATAGTGAAAGTCGTCTTCAGCAACTATGATATGTTACTTCATTAATTACACTGCATAAATAAATGTTGATTTCTAACTATTTAAAGAAGATTGTTGTACGCTCTTTTTCATATTCCATAAGAAGTTTACCAGCCCATTTAGAGTATTATTTATCCACATGTGTTTAGGCACAAAATGATGATTGGGATACTTGCTTCAGAGTCGACAATCATGTTTTTAAGGACACCTTGGCTTTAGGTATGTATAAATTAACACTGTGATAATAGGAGTACGGATTACACCTTGATAATATAATGTTGCTGATATTTTAGACATATAATTAGCATTTGACATTTGAGAAGGTTCGTATACATGAAAAATAATTAATTTGCTGATCACTATAATGTCTGACTGACTTTGGCATGTTTTAGAGGCGAGGTTTTGACGTGGGAATAACATCGTTCACTCTCGTCTACAAGTGTACTAATATCAGCATTAGTGCCCATGTGCGTCTTGTACTGTGGCATGCGTGACGACTTACACCAACTGGATGTCAGCAAGACAATACTTACCAGAAAAGCAAACTTGTACGAGTTCAATCTTGCCTATGCCTCCTTGCTTGCCTTGCGATACTTGACAAGCATCATGATGTGAAAAACAATTTCTTTCAGGCTTGATCGTTCCTTAGTCAAGATATCGAATTTTGCACATCTGCAAATGATACTTAGCGTAATTTCTTGGACAAATATGGCACAAAAAATACAGAACCATTAGATACTTCTGAGACCACTGTAAAGTATTTTTAAGTACTGCAAGATACAACCTTTCCATAATTTTTTGGATAAATTTCGTGCGAATCAGAACCAAAAATACTGCAACTTATACATTGTAAATGCGGTACTGGCCATTAAAAGTGCTACACCGTGAAGAAATGCAGATGAAAAACGGGTATTCATTGGACCAATATATTATACTAGAACTGATATGTGATTGCATTTTCACGCAATTTGCGTGCATACATCCTGAAAAATCAGTACCAAGAACAACCAACTCTGGCCGTAATAACGGCCTTCATACGCCTGGGCAATGAGTCAAACAGAGCTTGGATTGCGTGTACAGGTACAGCTGCCCATGCAGCTTCAACACGATACTACAGTTCATCAAGAGTAGTGACTGGCGCGTTGTGACGAGCCAGTTGCTCGGCCACCATTGACCAGACGTTTTCAATTGGTGAGAGATCTGGAGACTGTGCTGGCCAGGGCAGCAGTCGATCATTTTCTGTATGCAGAAAGCCCCGTACAGGACCTGCAACATGCGGTCGTGCATTATCCTGCTGAAATGTAGGGTTTCGTAGGGATCGAATGAAGGATAGAGCCACGGGTCGTATCACATCTGAAATGTAACGTCCACTGTTCAAAGTGCCGTCAACGCGAACAAGAGGTGACCGAGACGCGTAACCAGTGGCACCCCATACCATCACGCCGTGTGATACGCCTGTATGGCGATGACGATTACACCCTTGCAATGTGCTTTCACCGCGATGTCGCCAAACACGAATGCGACCATCATGATGCTGTAAACAGAAATTGGATTCATCCGAAAAAATGACGTTTTGCCATTCGTGCACCCAGGTGCAAGCGCTCCTGTCTGCGATGCAAGGTCAAGGGTTACCGTAGCCATGGTCTCCGAGCTGATAGTCCATGCTATTGCAAATGTCGTCGAACTGTTCGTGCAGATGGTTGTTGTCCTACAAACGTCCCCATCCGTTGACTCAGGGATCGAGACGTGGCTGCACGATCCGTTACAGCCATGCGGATAAGATGCCTGCCATCTCGACTGCTCGTGATACGAGGCCGTTGGGATCCAAAACTGTGTTCCGCATTACCGTCCTGAACCCTCCGATTCCATATTCTGCAAACACTGGATCTCGACCAACGCGAGCAGAAATATCGCGATACGATAAACCGCAATCGCGATAGGTTACGATCCGACCTTTATCGAAGTCGGAAACATGATGGTACGCATTTCTCCTCCTTACATGAGGAATCACAACAACGTTTCACCAGGCAACGCCGGTCAACTGCTGTTTGTGTATGAGAAATCGGTTGGAAACTTTCCTCATGTCAGCACGTTGTAGGTTTCGCCACCGGCGCGAACCTTGTTTGAATGCTCTGAGAAGCTAATCATTTGCATATCACAGCATCTTCTTCCTGTCGGTTAAATTTTGCATCTGTAGCACGTCATCTTCGTGGTGTAGCAATTTTAATGGCCTTAGTGTAGTTCTTTTTTGTACAAGCTTTTGAATAAGATGGAAAAAAGTTAGAATATTTTGACATTTTGGTTGCGTGAAGTGCAACAAAGAAATTCGGATTGTTCATATACTTTCGAGCAGAAGCAAAAATACGGTAAGTTACATCCTTTACATAAATTTTAGGATGAACAGTTGTGAACACGATGGAAAATAATTTAGTGTGTTAGGATTCTTTTGAGTAGAGCTAGAAATACTGTAGCTCCCTTTACATATTTTTTTTCACTAATTGCTTTTTGAATCATGAAAAAAAATTCAGAGCGTTCAGGTTGTAGAGTGAATGCAAGACGCCTACATTGTGACCGTCTGTTTAATTTTAATGGTCAGTAAAGCAGTAAGTTGTGATTGGCTATGAGTGGGTGAGACATGTCTCATAATGATTATTAATGACGTCTTTGGCGGCCAAAACATACAATGTAAACAAAGTGGGCCAAAGTCGCCACTAGCAATACTACCTAAAATTTGCGGTGCTGGATATTTCCGACCTCGGTGGAGACTGAAATCCCCTGCCGAAATCAGCATCTGGTCGTCAGTGCGGCATATTGAACGAACGGAGATCTCTGCAGGAGGGAACAATTTCCCTGGGGCTAGGTGTTTACACTGCATTAGACAGATCCATTGAGAGCGCGATTAATTTGCGAAGTCGTATGTTGGCAATGGGGGCTCCCTACGCCCGAGCGCAAGGCGATTTAAAGGGCCGGGGATGAGAGCTGTGGGGACTGGGGGTGGGCTCAGAAGAAGCGCCGCGGCTGCGAGCATTCATCTTCTTTTATGGCGATAAAAGTTGAAGTGGGCCGCGACTTCTTGCCGGGCAACACAGCCGGCGAGTGCGCATGGGCCTGACAGTTGCCGCTCGCATTAGCCGCGTGATTGATACGGCGACAACGCCTGCGGCCTCGCCACCGCAGCAGGCGGCTGAATGCGCGCTCAGCCACCGTGCAGTCACAATCGTAGAGCGCAACGGAAAGTAAATGAATTATTTAATGCTGGCATTGGGCCGTACTTAATATTTTTTATAGCGACGCTGGTAATCAAAATATTTAATGTGCTTTTTTTCTACTTATCAGTGCGGAAAACTTAAATAACTAGTTTTTCAACACCTTAAGCGGTCTGCGAACCATGGAAATTCGAAACCCGCCGTGCTATAAGACAGAATGAAGCACTTCACAATCAAACACGAGAAGACATATTTTCTTATTGAAACTCCACCGACTTTATACACAGTGTGTCCGGAAATTCCGGTTAAAAACTTTTACGACATATAGAGGGGAGTGTGACAACAATATTTTGATTAGGACTCCGCGTGCAGAAACGTCATTCAATGACGCTGCGGAGCGTCAAAGGTGTAGGCGCCAAAACCAGTAACTGTACCTATATACAGAGTGATTCCGTGATGAAGCTACAAACCTTCTAGGACGATGGAGAAGGATGAACGTATCACTTTGACGTAATGGTCCCGGTAGCGGAAACGAACGATTCGAAAATTCTGATACCTTGGACACTGGAACACATGTACTGGTACTGTTGTTGCTAAGACCATGTGTCAAGTAACTTTCATAGGTACTTGTATAGACTAAAAAGAAGGTAAAATACCCAGCAAACATGGTCTCCGAATTGCATACCTGAGGAACTACAAGTAGTTGCTCATCCTCACTACTGTTAAATACATCTCCTTAACCGAACAACTGCCACAATTAGGATTATAAAGATTTTTATCGATACATTAGCGGATAAACCCGGCGTTGCCCAGGTATTTATTTGCGTCTGTGCTCAAATGGCTCTGAGCACTATGGGACTTAACATCTGAGGCCATCAGTCCCCTGTCCGCCCCAATATCTTAGCGGTCAGCGTGACGGATTGCCATCCTACGGGTTCGGGTTTGATTCCCGGCTGGGTAGGGGATTTTCTCCGCTCAGGGACTGGGTGTTGTGCTGTCTTCATCATCATTTCATCCCCATCCGGCACGCAGGTCGCCCAATGTGGTGTCGAATGTAACAAGATCTGTACCAAGGAGGCCGGACCTGCCCCGCAAGGGGCCTCCCGGCCAATGACGCCAAACGCTCATTTCCAATTCCATCAGTCCCCTAGAACTTACAACTACTTAA
This sequence comes from Schistocerca nitens, assembly GCF_023898315.1. Classification (NCBI taxonomy): domain Eukaryota; kingdom Metazoa; phylum Arthropoda; class Insecta; order Orthoptera; family Acrididae; genus Schistocerca; species Schistocerca nitens. The sequence goes on along the minus strand of NC_064614.1, from coordinate 985,991,426 downwards.
ACTTAACTAACCTAAGGACATCACACACATCCATACCCGAGGCAGGATTCGAACCTGCGACCGCAGTGGTCGCGTGCTTCATGACTGAAGCGCTTAGAACAGCTCGGCCATGGCGGTCGGCCTGCGGCTGTGCGTCCACGCCCATTCCACGCAGCGTCTGGTCTTGTGCGTAGTATCTACGACTTCATATCTCCCTAACTATGTGTCGTACAAGGGTAAAATTTTGTAGGTAAATTCAGCGATAAATGTGGATACTTTCTGCAAAATGTGTTGCGAATAGAACTAGTAGCAACGAAGTAATAAATTTAAATGTCATTCATTACGCGACGCCGCTCAGGATAGCCGCGCGGTCTCGGCGCCTTGCTGAGGTTCGAGTCCTCACTCGGGCATGGGTGTGTGTGCTGTCCTTAGCCTTAACTCAGTTTAAGTTGGAGTAAATACTGTGTAAGCCTAAGGACCGATGACCTCAGCAGTTTGGTCCCATAGGAACTTACTAAAAATTTCAATTTTCATTCCATTACGCTACAGTCTTTGACGCACCTAATTGTTGATGACGCCATATGTCCTGAATGACATGTCATACGGTGATATAACATTGTAGGCTCATTCAGCGGCATTTGTGGACTCTGTCTGAAACATGTACTGCGAATAGAGATAGTAGCAAAGAAGTAATGAATTTAAGCGTCATTCATGATGCGGCAGTTTTCCTCGCATCTCATTGCTTATGACGTCATACAGTGATACAATTTTGCACTTATATTCAGTGGTCCATGTGCATACTGTCTGTGAAAAGTGTCACGAATACAGCTGGTAGTAAAAATTATGTCCAAACAGGTCTCGGAAGGCGCAACGGTACCGACCGAGTCCCTCGTGTCATCCTCCGTCAGTAGGCATCACTGCATGAAGATATGGAAGAGCATGCGGCTACACACTGCTCTTCCGAATGTTGTTAGTTTTCGTGATCAGAGCCGCTACTTCTCAATCAAGGAGAACACAGCTGTTCTCAGAATAGCTGAATGCACCCTGATTTCCAACAGCACACGGCAGACACGGACAGTCACTCATCCAAGTGCTAGCCAAGCGCGACTGCGTTAACTTTGGTGGTATGACACGACCAGTTGTTACTGCTGCCGCAAGGCCGTTAGAACGGTTACTAGTAAAGAGTAATCAATTATAATGTCATTTCCAATCGTTATTTTTACTGCAAGAACAACAGAAATGTAATAAGCAGTAAACATTTTCCCTTTCATCATTTTGCAGTAGCTGTCAGCGACATAAAATTTCGTGAATGTTTGAAATTATGCATGAAGTTTGTTACAAGTCACTAGGTGCTCTCATTCACAAATACTGGGTGAATAGAGTCTGGGAATTCAAATGTCACGGGCTACGCCACTTTCTCATTTCTGTATCCATTCCTGTGATGCGTAGGTGGTTCTTGCATCCACGGCGATTGTCGCCTGGTAATAAGGTATTTATTACCTAGTTAGGTTGTTATCGGTCCAGTGGCTTACACACTTTATAATATTAATTAATTAATATAGACACACGTATTACAACAGGTTGCACATTTACTGCTGAATATGACAGATCTAGATATGACGATTTGCTACACCAGTTCTTGCTCCACCAGCATTTACTTCACCTTGTAACAGTGCTCATACAAGTTCATTCTTGAGGGGTAAGTTATGAGGAGCTACCCCTGGTCAAATGGTAGTGCCTTTGACTAGTAACCAAAACGTCTTGGATTTTTGTTCGAACCTACTCATTGCTTGAATTTCGAATAAAAATCATCACTAATGGTCGTCGAAGACTTCCGGCATAATAATGCTCGTTGCACCAACGGCCTCATCATAGAGAGCAGAGGAGATAACGGGAGTTCAGGGCAGTCTCTTACCTTGCAGTGGAAAAAAATGTTCAAATGTGTGTGAAATCTTATGGGACTTAACTGCTAAGGTCATCAGTCCCTAAGCTTACACACTAATTATCCTAAATTATCCTAAGGACAAATACACACACCCATGCCCGAGGGAGGACTCGAACCTCCGCCGGGACCAGCCGCACAGTCCACGACTGCAGCGCTTCAGACCGCTCGGCTAATCCCGGGCGGCTGCGGTGGAAAACTACCTCAGTAAGGCAAAAGAATTAGCAGTGAACAAAGCCGTGAAGATGTAAAAGGCAATGGAAACCAATGGCTTAAAGATGCATAAGGTGCATCCACAGACCATGGGGCCTGTATTTGAAAGAGTGTCATGATGGTCTCTCCATTGGCAAAAGATTCCATATTAGGCCCCCCAAAAAATGGTTAAAATGGCTCTGAGCACTATGGGACTCAACATCTGAGGTCCTCAGTCCCTAGAACGTACAACTACTTAAACCGAACTAACCTAAGAACATCACACACATCCATGCCAGAGGCAGGATTGGAACCCGCGACCGTAGCGGTCGTGCTGTTCCAGACTGAAGCGCCTAGAACAGTTCGGCCACACCGGCCGGAATTAGGCCCCCTTTCGGATCTCCAGGAGAGGAGTGCCAATGGGGAGGAGACCATGAGAAGAAGATGCAATAACGAACGAAAGGGAAACATTCTACCAATCGGGGAGTGGAATGTCCAAAGTTTGAATGCGGCAGTGAAGCTAGACAGTCTAAGAAAGTAGATGGAAAGGCTGAATCTGTATACAGCGGAGGTCAATGAACTGAAATGGAAAAGAGACAAGGATTTCTGGTTCGACGAATAAAGAGTAATACCCACAGCAGCAGAAACTGTTATAATGTCAATGGGACTCGTAATGAACAGGAGGCTAGGTCAGGGAGTGAGCTACTGCGAACATTTCAGTGACAGCGTAGTTCTCATCAGAATCGACAGCAAACCAACGCTGACAACAATAAATCAAGTAAACAGGCCGACGTCGTAAGCAGAAGAGATAGAGAAAGTGTATGAGGACACTGAAAGGGAAATTCAGCTCATAAATGGAGATAAAAATCTTATAATCGTCGTGGATTTCAGTGTGGCTGTGTGGAAGGGGGAGAAGGAAAGGTTACGGGAGGAGATGGTTTTGCATTAGAAATGAGAGAGGAGAGAAACTAATTCGGTTCTGCGGTAAGCTTCAGCTAGTAATAGCGAATACTCTGTTCAAGAATGAGAATGCTTATATGTGGAAAAGACCCGAAGACACGGGACTGACTCAGCATACAGAAACCTCGCAACAACCTTCGGTGAAATTAAAAGCAAGGGCGGCTACATTAAGGGTGCAGTGGGAATTGCCCTGTTGAACGCAGAGGAGAGAGCGGACAAGCTGAAAGAGAACACTGAAGGTCTGTATAAGGTGGGGATTGTCTGATGACGTGAGAGAAAAAGAAATTGGAATCGATTTGGAGACATATGGGATCCAGTGTTAGGGTTAGAACATAAGAGAGCTGTGGAAGACTTAAGAAAAAAATGGTTCAAATGGCTCTGAGCACTATGCGACTTAACTTCTGAGGTCATCAGTCGCCTAGAACTTAGAACTAATTAAACCTAACTAACCTAAGGACATCACACACATCCATGCCCGAGGCACGATTCGAACCTACGACCGTAGCGGTCACGCGGTTCCAGACTGAAGCGCCTTTAACCGCACGGCCACACCGGCCGGCGAAGACTTAAGATCTAACAAGGGAGAAGGAATGGATAACGTTTCATTGTAATTTCTAAAATCATTGGAGGAACTGCCAACGAAGACTCTATTAGAGTAGCGACACACCATCAGACTTTCGGAAAAAGCATCGTCCTCACAGTTCCAAAGAGAGCAAGAGCTGGTAAATGCGAAAACCATCGCACAATCAGCTTAACAGCTCATGCATCCTAATTGTCGAAGATAATGATAAGCAGAAGAATGGAAAAGAAAACTGAGGATACGTTAGGTGACGATCAGTCTGATATTAGGAAAGGTAAAGACACCTGAAGTAGTCCTCAAGTTGCGTTTGAGAATGGAAATAAGAATGAAGAAAAATAAAAACACGTTCGTATGATTTGTCGAAATGGGAAAAGACTTTGACAATGTAAAATGGTGCTAGATGTTCGATATTTTGAGAAAAATAGGGATGAACAATAGGTAAAGATGAGTATAAGAACCACGAGTGCACAATTAGATTAGAAGCCCAGGAAACAAGTACTCGAATCAAAGGGGGCGAAAGACAGGATTGCTGTCTTTCGCTCCTGCTGTTCAATCTGTAGACGGAAGAAGCAATTACGGGGATAAAAGAAACGTTCAAGAGTGGAATTGTAATTCAGGATGAATGGATGTCAATTATTAGATTTGCGGATGACATTGCTACCTTCTGTGAAGCTGAAGAAGAATTGCAGGATGTGTTGAGTGGAATGAACAGTACTAATGAGTACAGAATAATAAGTAAAGAATATGGGTTGAGAGTAAACCGAAGAAAGACGAAAGAAATGAGAATCAACAGGCATCAGAATAGCGAGAAACAACATCACAATTAGTTACCAGGAAACAGATGAAGTTACAGAATTCTGTAACCTTGGAAGCAAAATAACACATGACGGACGCAATAAGGAGGAAGTAAAATCATGATCAGCACTGGCAAAAACGTCATTACTGGCCACGATAAGTCTACTTTCATCAAAGATAAGCCTCAATTTAAGAAAGAAATTTCTGAAAATGTACAGTGGAGAACATCACAGTGTGGTAGTGAAAGACGAACTATGGCGAGACCAGCGCAGATGAGACTCGAAGCATTTGAGGTGTGGTGTTACATACGAAAATTAGGTGGAGTGATATGTCAAGGAATGAAAAGGTTATCGTCTGAAAATATGGAAAACACTAAAAATAAGAACTAACAGACTGATAGGATGTGTTATGATATCAGGGAATAACTTCCACGGCTCTAGAGGGATGAGTAGAGGGTACAAACTGCAGAGGAAGTCAGAGATTGGAATTCTTCCAGCTGAGGGCTTAGGTTGCAGTAGCTACTCCGAGATGAAATGTTTGACACCGGGAAGGTATTCGTGGTGGACTGCATCACACTAGTTAGAAGTTTCATAACCAACAAAAAAAATTATGAGCATGCTACAGGGATGAATCGTACATAGAACGTAGTGTAGCTTGGTCCAGATGCAGACAACAGCCACTGGGAATGAGTTTGACGACGTCTTTGTTTGGTGGAGGGATGCAACTACGATACTAGATAAGTGAGGCTTTATGATTAGACGATATGACAGGCCTATATGCCTCACCTGAGATGCGAGATATTGAGGGATGTATAAACCGAGAATACGATGAAGCAGGCACATTATATCGTTTTGACATATTGTCGTGCTTAACCGTCTGTTCTTTCTTAACGTATTAAGAGCGTATGACGTAATTACTTTGTCAAACTGGTGAAAAAATTCCTATAGAAGTAATCATCACCAGAATTCAAAGCTACTGTCAACCGTCCATTTTTCTCTACATGTCACGGTAGTGGAGGCTCGGCAGATCAAGTGACTGTACATGATTTACATCCTGTGAATACATGTTCCGAAATTTTAAAAGAGTGCTGTCGATTCTGCAGAAAACTCATTTTTTACGTTATCAGTACACCTAATTTTCCTCGTTCTTCTGTAGCATCACATCTCAAATGCTTCGATTCTCTTCTGTTCCGATTATCCCACAGTCCATGTTTCACTACCATACAAATGTGAGCTCCGAACGTATGACCTGAAAAAATTTCTTCATCAAATTGTGGCCTATGTTTTATACCAGCACACTTCTCATGGCCAGGTATGCCCTTTTCCACAGTGCTAGTTTGCATCTTATTTCCTCTTTGCTCCGTCCATCACGGTTTATATTGCTGCCTATATAGTACAATTCCTTTTCTTGATCTATGTCGTGATCTCCAATTCTGATGTTAAGATTCACGCTGTTCTCAATTCTGCTTCTTGTCATTACTGCCACCTTTCCTCCATTTGATCTTAATGCATATTCCGGACTCATTAGGCTGGTGTCCGCCTACTTAGCTGAGTGGTAATATGTCTGCCTACAATGCAGCGGGCCCGGATTCGATTCCCTGCTGGTTTAGAGATTTTATCCACTCACGGAGTAGGTGTTGTGTTGTTCACATCATCATTTCATCATCCTCGCCAAGCAAGTCGCCCGATGTGACTTCACCTGAAATAAATTAACAACTCGGCGGCCGACCTTCCCCCAGAACGGAGACACACCGGCGTGGTAGCCGCGCAGTCAGGGGGTCTTGTCACGGTCCGCGCGTCTCCCCCCCCCCCCCCAATCGGAGGCATGTGTGTATGTGTGTGTTGTCCATAGAGTAAATTGGTTTTTAAGTTACATTAAGTAGTGTGTAAGCTTAGCAACCGATGACCTAAGCAGTTTGGTCCCATAAGATCTTACGACAAAACACCGAGCGAAGTGGCGCAGCGGTTAGCACACTGGACTCGCATTCGGAAGGACGACGGTTCAGTCCCGTCTCCGGCCATCCTGATTTAGGTTTTCCGTGATTTCCCTAAGTCGCTTCAGGCAAATGTCGGGATGTTCCTTTGAAAGGGCACGGCCGAATTCCTTCCCCATCCTTCCATCACCCGAGGTTGCGCTCCGTCTATAATGACCTCGTTGTCGACGGCACGTTAAACACTAATCTCCTCCTCCTCTTACGACAAATTTACAAATTTATAAGAACGGCGTCTCCCAGCCATCAGTGCCATAAGATCATTTCATTTCATTAGACTGGTCATTTCATTCGACAAATTCTGTAATTCTTCTTCACTTTCACTGAAGATAGCGATGTCATCAACAAATCTTAGCACTGGTGTCTTTCATCTTGAATTGTAGGCCCGCGCAGCTAGCTGTTCGGTCTAATGCGCTGCTTCCCGAGCGCGAAGGCGTGCTGGTCTTCGGCACGAATCGCTCGATGGATTACAGTCGATGTCCGGTGTGCCAGCCAGCCTGTGGATGGTTTTTAAGGTTGTTTACCATCTACCTCGGCGAATGCGGGCTGGTTCCCCTTATTCCGCCTCAGCTACACTGGGTCGGCGATTGCTGCGTAAACATAGTTTCCAGGTACGCGTACACCATAATTATTCTACCACGCAAACATCTGGGGATAGACTCTGGTATGAGACGTTCCCGGGGGGTCCACTGGAGGCCGAAACGCACAATAACCCTGGTTCGGTGAGGGGCGGTGGTGGGGTGGATGGACTGCTGTGGCCTGTTGTGGGGTTGTGAATCACTGGGGGCCACGGCGAGAAGGTGGGATCTGCATTGTCAAGAGCCATGTTGCGCTTTCTTGTAATAATAGAAACTAAAGGAACCGAAACAGCATTGGGATTGCTCTACGTAACTTATGCGATGTAAATGTTAAGTTCATGCTGGAATCTGACAACATACGTAGTCAGTTATTATTGTATCGTGACAGTATCAGCACGCAGGCTAAGAAAAGTTTATTTAGGTACCAGACATTCAACAAAAATTCAAGAAAAGATAACTGGAAGAAAAAATATGAGAAAATTTATTTTTGGTAATCACAGCACCAATGGTTAACTTACATTTGTGAACCAGAAATTGTCAGAATTCTATCGGAGTAAAACATCTTAAATATAGTGAACTCGAACATTCTCAGCTGCCGCCAAACTTCTGATAGAGCAGACCGGGGCAGGTTTTCACACGTGCTGTTTTTCACAGGTCTCAGTTTACAGCCACTGCTGCTTCTTAACATTGTGGATTTTGTTGGTGTTTTCGTGTTTTCTTAGCTGTAAGTGTCCATTTATTGATATAATTAACACTCTTCATTCACTTTGTATTCGATGAAGATTATACCCCAGTTACTTACCTGATTCTGTTATTTTGTAACTGCAATGAGGTTTTGGTCTAAGACGTGTGTTCAGGGTTAGTCGCTTGTTCCAACCTATTCCGGCAGGTGGTTTAGTAACTTTTCTGTTTGTTTCAGGTAAATACAGAAAACATGAAAAATGATAAACCGAGGAGAAGTTTTTCCAGACGTTATGCTTGGAGCAGTAAAAAAGGACGGATTATCAATTAGTAAGTTTCAACTGATTATCAGATCAGTTATCGACCTTAACGAAACACAGGAGAAAATTTCCCAACATGATACTGATGATGGAAAGATACTTCGCCTTTCCACCAATATTATCTATTTTCCAAACAGCGTAAGTTTCTTCTCACAACGACGACGAGATATTAAGCCGCCGAAGATTACCACGGATTACCACTTTAAAAAATCAATATTCTGACTTATAATCTTTGTGTAGAAAATTGTATTAAATATCTTAAATCATGGCCAAGCAATAGGCGAAACTGTTTAACTCAATGTTTCACAACTCTTTCATAACGTAAAGCAGTTTCGCATGAGCTGCCTGCTTCAGCTGAAAAAACGTGGAATCTATTTCAGTAATTACAAACAGATCTAAAACGTCATAATGTTCACTCTTACGAAATTTACAAACCGAGAAAACGGGCGTTACTTCATTACACAGGTGAAATAGAACTGTTGCTACTAGAAAAGCTAAGGAAAAATGGATTCCGCTTATAGAGCGTAAGGAGTGGACCCACAAATTGTGTACCCCAGCCGAATAGTCTTTATACTTCTGAAAATGTATGAATTGGTTCGAAAGTGGCCACAATACTAAACATATTTGCTTAAATTACTACTTTAATGTCTAAACTGGTCTTAAAAATTTATTTATTCCTTATCAATATCATTATTTATTTTTATATCCTTAAAACAATTTTTAACGACTAACTTATTTTTCTCCTTGGAAATAAGCCGTGACGTCAAACCCAATGTCTGTGACAACCAATCTGGAACCGAAGTGAATGGGCACAAAAATTTGTTCCAACAGGACTCCTTTTAGAAAAAAAGACAAATGCTGCTGTGTCCTCAAATTTGTGGGACGATACAGACCAGGGTACGCATTGCGACGACGCACACTAATGACACAAAAGTGAAACTGAAAACACAACCTCTTCAAAAAGCAATAATGATAAATTGTGACAACTTGCCGATTTCGCCTGTACCACCATTGATTTAAATAATTTCTTATTTAATATGTACGAAATTTTGTTCTACGAATGTGAATAATTTATAATCATCTCTGCGTAAAGGCTGGACAAAAATCGGCAATAAATGAGAAAAAACGTCGAAAATTCAAAGGATGATGCTGTTAATACGAATACGTTTACATCGTAGTTAAGGAAAACAAGTAAAATCAAATTTTTGGAATTTCTTGCACTCTTAATAAGTCGCCTGTGGATGAACTAATAAAATGAGAAGAACGAGGAGCGCCGCAGCTTTAAGATGCGTTCATAATTATTTAACAGAACTGTACCGGTTGTAATCCTTCTTTAATGGTACATACACATGAAATCCACATAAGTGATAATCTATTGTGAGCTTTAAATCTTTTAGATAACTTTCACAATCATACAGATTGCTTCTGGATAACAGGAAACTGCATACAAATGTGACACATCAGGTTTGATGAGGACAACAATTACGCAACCTTGTACAGTATACGCCACAAATATTTAGCCTCGATGTCTTATTACTCACCGTAGAAACGTGTCACTGTACTTCCGAATGCAGTAACCACGTATTAGTCGGTATGATGCGATGCGGAAGAGTGGATGAGGCACGATTTCCGCATTATTATATACGTAAGAGAAATGCTTGTAATTTCGCATGATGAACTGGGATTATGTTTCAGGTTTTGGACAATATGTCGGACATTAGAAGTTATCTGGCAAGTAACAACTTCAGAAGTCAGTGACAGGCACCAAAGCTGGGCGAGATGTTTTTACATTTGCATTCGTTTTTCGTTTTATAAACTGCTTACACATTGTATGGCAGAGAAAAAGATAAACATATCGAAGTGAATTGATGGAGCTCTCCGTGTTAAACAGGTCATTCAAGTTGCAGTTGTGCAAGGTTCCCTTTTTTCTTCCATTTCTTATCTTCTCTAGGAAGTTACATTCGTCGAAGTTGCTGAATTATTCAGGAAGCGGCGAGTTATCGGTACTTCTCGGCTCTTGATTATATGACGTCTGGCGTTTCTTCACATGACCTGGTTTCAAACGTGTGCACAAATACTGACCAGAATGTATTATGTGATGAATCCCAACGTAGTGCTTACTGGATTGGCACACTACTGAGTTTCCGGAAGTATTTTACCTCCTTTGAATGACAGTAAAAATAATTTACAGTCAGATTCAGGAAAATCATTTAGAAAATCACGGAGATGAATTAGGTGTCTTACGCAATTTTACCAGTAATACGTCACTGCGCCCAACCAACGAGCACAGCTTAACAGTATTATGCTTTATGTGTGCCGAGAAGTATGTGACTTGATGCATTATTTTGTCCAAAATGTGCTGCGGCTGCGGATAACTGTAAGTACACGGTTTAATAGAACCACGTCAACCGTACCTTATATCTTAACTCTTCAATATGAACCAATTATAGTTAGTTGTAATCTTACGTGTCTCAATGGACTGAAGTACCTGATTGCTGTATGACAGTATTATATTTTAAGTTGCACATGGTGTGCCTGCATAACACTACTATTGGGATTTGTTCACCTGACGCCATATGGTACATCACCACTGGGAAACGTGGTAAGATGCCGAAAATATTGTGGAGATTAAAACAACATAGATTCTGCTCCTTAGATGGTACAGTTGAACCGATGACTCTATCTCAGTGCATGATATGTATTCTGCTAAGATCACTTTTTTTCCCCACTGCTCCACGCATCACTTTTAGCTACCAGGTAAGTTGGTTCAAATGGCTCTGAGCACTATGGGACTTAACATCTGAGGTCATCAGTGCCCTAGAACTTAGAACTACTTAAACCTAACTAACCTAAGGACATCACACACATCCATGCCCGAGGCAGGATACCAGGTAAGTCTTCGTATATTAATGTCAAATTCTCGTATCACTTGTGTTACGTGGGTTTTTGCTGTGTTTTCAACAGAGAACAATGCTTTACTGGCAGGGGGAGGGAGGTTAATGAAGCAGGGTTTGGGGGTGGTGGCGAGGGAACAAACGTTACACCCTTGTATAATTACACATTTATTTAAAAACGCATTTATAATAAGAATAAATGATTGTCATTGTTATACCTGCTCAAAACTCTGCGATTAGCGTGTTTGTGAAACTAACAGGTACAGAAAGGAAAAGAAAACAAAACCTCAGCAGCCGAACAGCCGGTGCTTCATTGCAAGCGGTATAAACGGTGCGCGGTGGTGCAATGGTAAAGACTCAAATAATCGAGATTTAGATTCCCCGTGGTTAGTCGGAAGGGTGTAAGGTTATTTCAAAGACCAGAAGCTTATATTTCATGGATGGAAAGAAAAACTGAAGATTGTTAGTTCGCGATCAGCCTCGCTTTAGGAAAAATGAAGGTATCCGAGACACAGCCCACACGTTACATTTTATAATGGGAAGAAGATTTAACGTTCTTAAGATTTGTTGACCTAGGAAAAGCGTTCGACAATAAGGGAAAGACGAGTAATATATAAACGTTTATGAACCGGGAGGGAAATTAATAATAGAAAACCATAACTAAGCACATGGCTTAGAAAGCGTGTGAAGACGTGGATGTAATCTTTTGTCCCTACAGTACAAACTATACATTGAAGAAGTATTGACGAAAGTTAAAGGCTCGGTAGTGGTATAAATATTTAGCGTGAAAAGATATCAGTGAAATTGCGAGATGACTTTATTATCTCAGTGAATGTGAGAAAGAATTGCATGACATTTTAAATGGAATGAATAGTGTAATGAGGACACACTGCTGCTGATTGAGAGTAAACTGAGGTGAGACTGGAATGATTAGGATCACCAGGATGACATTACCGATAAATTTAACATCGGAATTCGAGACCACAAAGTCTCAAAGTTAAGTAAGTCTGCTTCCTTGGAAGGATATAACCCACGCCGGATGACGCCAGAAGATTGGCACCGGCAATAGGGATTTACTGCCCAAAAGAAGTCTACTAGCGTCAATCATCTACCTTAGTTAGAAACAGATTTCTGTGACGGTGTATTTGGAGCACAGAATTATACGGAAGTGAACCACAGACTGTCAGAAAAGCTGAAAAGAAAGCGTCGAATCGTTTGAGATACGGTGCTATACAAGGATGTTGGAAATTAGGGGGACTGATAAGGTAAGAAATGAGGACGTTCTTCGCAGGCTTGGCGAAAAAATTAACGTATGGAAAACAATGGCAGTAATTGCACTGGTGCCTAATAGAGTGCGTAATTCGAATAAACTCAGTCAGAATAAATTTGCTGTCATCGTCCTCGATCTGTACCACCACATAGTGCCGAAACCATGCATTTCAGTACAGGATTATCCCTGTTAAAGGTAACGAATCATAAATCCGAAAATAAGTATTGTTGGTGTTGTTTTTTATACATCCTGTATGAGCAGAGTGATGGGAGACACTTGCTTATTTCAGCTAGTTTCTATGATTACACAAGTGAAATCAACCTACCAATATAGGGTACATTATGTGGTCATATTTAAATAACTTCTCGATAACATTTTGAGTATGGATTTCAGGAGAAGTACTGTATGTATTCCTACACAAACTAGAAATCGCATGTAAATCATTTTTGTGAACTTATAGGTGGGGTTATAACTTCTCATATTCTTTTCTAACCACAGTGCCGGCTGAACCAAACGGTCTGCTTCAAGATGTGTTAAAGTTCGGTCTATAATTGTTTTTTTTATTTTTATTTTTTTTTGCTACATTAGAAATGTTTACTGATACGCCACTGGGTAGCGGGTGAGAGGGGTGGTAAGGTGCCGGCCCATAAATAGCGACAAAATAGTATGGACGGTCTTTATTAAACAATGAAAATATTTGTTTTATGAAAACCATAATCACACTAGCCGGTGAAAGCAGTAGTAAATTACGATAGGTGCAGATCATTGAGCTTCAAATTCATCACAAGCTAGCCTACATGAATATTCCAATGTTCAGACGCTACTTGTATGACCTTAAATAAAAAGGGCATTTCTTTAACAGCATTGAAATGTACAGTTCAACGAAACTGCATTACTTCACCTTGGAGGAAGACAAGATTTTACTTAAACATACTCAGAAATCTAATTTATCTATACGTATAGAATGTGACCTTTGAGAAAACAACAGTTTACTTAAATAGAGCCAAAAGATAAAATATAGCTCAACGTGATGAATGCCACTTTTAAGAAAACAATATTATTTAAAAGCAGTCAAAAAATGTAAAGCAGCTAAGATGTGACGTATGTAACTTTTAAGAAAGAGAACTTTAGTTAACAGAATCTAAAGGCATAATGTAGTCACCAAAGGATTTAGGAAAGGCAATGCCTGTAATTAATGCCAGATTATAACTAGCAGGACATGAGGTGCGGTCCTTTAACTAAGCAAGTATTCTTCAGCTAAAAAGAATTTGCATCCGTGTCAGGCGTAGGAAATCACATAACACTGACTGCGCCTCACTAGGATTTTTAACAGCCAACCCTAGCATTGGGATTCTTTACTCCAACTCGCACCAAGAATAACTTTACAGTACAAGCTAAACATCAAAGCACTCTACCACAATTTTACAGTAACCACCGCTCCACACTGGAGCCTTAGCAACAGAGGCTTAATACCATGTACTTCAGTGGTGTAATCAAATAATACACTACTGGCCATTAAAATTGCTACACCAAGTAGAAATGCAGATAATAAACGGGTCTTCAATGGACAAATATATTATACTATAACTGACATATGATTACATTTTCACGCAATTTGGGTGCATAGATACTGAGAAATCAGTACCCAGAACAACCACCTCTGGCCGTAATAACGGCCTTGATACGTCTGGCATTGAGTCAAACAGAGCTTGGATGGCGTGTGCAGGTACAGCTGCCCATGCAGCTTCAACACCATACCGCAGTTCATCAAGAGTACTCACTGGCGTATTGCGACGAGCCAGTTGCTCGGCCACCATTGACCAGATGTTTTCAATTGGTAAGAGATCTGGAGAATGTGTTGGCCAGGGCAGCAGTCGAACAATTTCTGTATCCGGAAAGGCCCGTACAGGTCCTGCAACATGCGGTCGTGCATTATCGTGCTGAAATGTAGGGTTTCGCATGGATCGAATGAAGGGTAGAGCCACGGGTCGTAACAAATCTGAAATGTAACGTCCACTGTTCAAAGTACCGTCAACGCGAAAAAGAAGTGACAGAGACGTGTGTCCAATGGTACCCCATACCATCACGCCGGGTGATACGCCAGTATGGCGCTGACGAATACACTATTCCAATGTGCGTTCACCGCGATGTCGCCAAACACGGATGCGACCATTATGATGCTGTAAACAGAACCTGGATTCATATGACGTTTTGCTATTCGTGAACCCAGGTTCGTCATTGACTACACCATCGCAGGTGCTCCTTTCTGTGATGCAGCGTCAAGGGTAACTGCAGCCATGGTCTCCGGGCTGGAAGTCCACGCTGTTGCAAACTTCGTCGAACTGTTCGTGCACAAGGTTGTTGTCTTGCAGACGTCCCCATCTGTTGACTCAGGGATAGAGACGTGGCTGCACGATCCGTTACAGCCATGCAGATAAGATGCCTGTCATCTCGACTGCTAGTGATACGAGGCCATTGGGATGCAACAGGGCGTTCCGTATTACCCTCCTGAACCCACCGATTCCATATTCTGCTAACAGTCATTGGATCTCGACGAACGCGAGCAGCAATGTCGCGATACGATAAACCGCAATCGCGATAGGCTACAATCCGACCTTTATCAAAGTCGGAAACGTGATGGTACGCATTTCTCTTCCTTACCAACGTTTCACCAGGCAATGCCGGTCAACTGCTGTTTGTGTACGAGAAATCGGTTGGAAACTTTCCTCATGTCAGCACATTGTAAGTGTCGCCATCGGTGCTTAAATTTCGCGTCTGTAGCACGTTATCTTCGTGGTGTAGCAGTTTTAATGGTCAGTAGTGTAGGTAACTGATTTTGATTAAGGCATAAATTTAACCGAGTAATGGAACAACGCTTGCTGGTGAGATGGTATTAGTTAGCCTTAAAACAAGATCTCAAAACCTGAAAATAAGGCCGGCTGGAGTGGCCGTGAGGTTCTAGGCGCTACATTCTGGAACCGCATAACCGCTACGGTCGCTGGTTCGAATCCTGCCTCGGGCATGGATGTGTGTGATGTCCTTAGGTTAGTTATGTTTAAGTAGTTCTAAGTTCTAGGGGACTGATGACCATAGATGTTAAGTCCCATAGAGGTCAGAGTCATTTAGAACCGCTCGGCCATTCCGGCCAGCAGAGCGGCAGGGGCGATACGCAAATTCAAAAGAGACCAGAAGTGATTGCCGTTAATTTACGTGTGTTCTTCGTCACGTAAACAAGAGTACACAGCAAATTACAATGATTAAGTAAAATACAATGAACAGAATACATGAAATACTGATATCGGAAACAGAGTATTGCACGAATTTACAGGTATTGCAATTGGAGATGCTGCTTTGACACAGCGAAACCTGTTATTCACTAATCATCATTTAATAGCTGTCTGTTGTTTATTGAAGCTCAGCTTAGCGCTGCAATTGCGTCTGAACGTTATTAGACTTCGTGAAAACGACAGGTACATAAATCTTGTAAAATGAGTGACACGTAGGCTTTCAGAAAAAATTAAGCAACCGTCATCTGAAACTTAGGACGACACCATGACACGATCCAAAAATAACTTAACGTTAAACAATGATAATCAAGCCCAAAACTAAATTCAAACTTATTTACGTCCTGAAAATGACTATACACCATCTACAGCAGAAATAAGATTTGATTCATCTGGGTTAACGAGAACTACTTGCACATAAATCGTGTGTCTCAGAATATGCCTATGCGACAACACACACACACACACACACGTACAGACACACACACACACATACACACACACTCAAACAATATAAATCGCAAGGTACAGTAACCGTTACTCTGGCAGACGCACTTACACTAGCCAATCCTCATTACTGTGATACTGGCAGTGAAGAAGAAGGCAAGAGAATACCACGCGGTTCATTAATACGCATTTCCAAAAGCGAGCTTCTAGTAAGCCTTGCAGTTCCTCAAGTACGGCAGTGGCGTAGATCCTGTGAACACCAAAAGAACTACACGTTATGCAAATTGAAAGTGAAGGAGGGAGAAAGCAGACGAAAAGGGATGGACTATTGTTGTCAGCTACATCGGTAATTTATATTGAATCTGCGGTGACGAGTGAAAATACGTGCCGGACCGAGATTCAAACCCGGATTCACCTGCTCGCTCATCATGTAACTGTGTTAACTACTGCGTCACACAAACACAGTGTTTATCGCAACTGCGCTGACTATCTCAGTGCACCTGTCGGCCGACCCACAGTCCCATCTAGTGGCACCTATCCACAGTTCCCGTCCACGCCCTCCATGCTCGGTACTTTGAAATCCCGCTTTCATAGTACTACACATGCCTGAACGCTGTGCCGCACAAACATCGGCTGCCTCCACCAGCTCCCATCAGCCACAATCACTACAATAGCAGGCGGAGCTATTCGGCACACACCCATCTCACTGCTCTGACCCGTGAACGCCGTCCTTCTACGCTGCTTCGCGCAAACCTTTCCAGCCTGTCTCTCTGCCACTGGCTCGAGCTCCAGTAGTCAGCCTGCAAACAGAGACGCATGCTATGGCGGCTATATCGAAATAGGTGAATCAGTAATCGCTATATAAGCCGCGTGGTACATATACAACACTTAACTACGTTACATGGGGTATTACAACGAGTGAATCCTACGAATTTCTCCTCGTTTCCGACATGTACTAAAAAAATGTTAGAAAACCAAGAAATATTTCGCGACATTTGTCCAGAGCCACCGTTATGCGGTGGCCCCTGATGTTAACAAACCGAAACTTATTGCAAAACTATGATACTTGCGTCAGTAAACTCCTGTGCTCTTCTTTTACAGAGTGACAAGTATTTAAAGAAACTCTCCGTCCGGACAGGCCACGAAGGCCCAACGGCAATGTCCGGCCGCCATGTCATCCCCAGCTTGCAGACGTCATTGGATGTGGATATGGAGGGGCATCTGGTCAGCATACCGCTCTCCCGTCCGTATTTCAGTTTACGAGACCGCAGCCGCTACTTCTCAAACAAGTAGCTCCTCAGTTTGCCCCACAAGGGCTGAGTGCACCCCGCTTGCCAACAGCGCTCGGCAGACTGGATGGTCACCCATCCAAGTGCCAGCCCATGCCCGACAGCGCTAAACTTCGGTGATATGACGGGAACCGGTGTTACCACTGCAGCAAGGCCGTTGGCACGACAAACTATATGTAAAAAAAATTGAATTAGTTACAAACTACAGCGTGCATACAGTTTATTCAATACGTAAACATCACTACGGATTTTCGGATTTGGGTTATGAGATGTTCAATATGCCTGCCGTCTGTTGCAGACGAACAGCGGAAATCTACATGACCCGCTGAAGTGTCGGAACATTGATACGCTCGATGGCCTCCGGAATGGCTGTTTTAGCTCAGCAGTGGTTTTGGGGTTATTGCTGTATTAATATAGCCCCACAAAAAGGAGTCGCATGTGTTCCGATCCGGAAAACATGGCGGCCAATCGAGGCCCATACCAGTGGCTTCTGGGTAGCCCGGAGCCAGAATGCGGCCCCCGAAGTGCTCCTCCAGGACATCAAACCAATCATCTGCTTCGAAGCGGTCGACCTGAATCTTGCACGAACCACGTGTTGTCAAAGTCAGGATAATGGCGATAAAATCATCTTCCGAAATTTTTCTGGTACTGTCCAGTAGTCACCGTGCCATCAAAGAATATAGCACCGATTATTCCCTGACTGGACATTGCCCAACACAGAGTCAGCCATTCAGGGTGAAGAGACTTCTCGATAGCGAAGTCCGGATTTTGTCCCTCAAATGCGCCAGTTTTGCTTATTGATGAACCCATCCAAATGAAGGTGTGCTTCGACGCTAAACCAAACTATACTAACTCCCATCATGCCCGGCAGCCAACCGTGCAGTTTGAACATCCTAACGCATACCCTTCAGAAGTTATGACGATTTTATGTCATATACGAGGTGCGACAATAAAATTATAAGACTAATGCGAAAAAACATGTTGCTTGCCGTTTTAATCAAGTTTAGTGTTGTCTCCTTCAAAGTAATTGTCTTCAGATTGCACACACTTTTTCCAGCGCTTCTGCCATTGATGGTGACGTTTCTGGAACTCACCTTCTGCAATATCCTTTTGAAAATGGTGTCCCTTGACCGCCGTTTTGACTCCTGGAAATAGAAAAAAGTCGCAAGGGGCGATATCTGGTGAATAAGGTGGCTACGGTAGTACTGAAATTTGTTTTGAGGTTAAATATTGCTGTACTGACAGAGCAGTATGGGATGGCGCATTATCGTGATCCAGAATCCAATAATCTTCAATGCTGGCACGGACACGAAGAACTCTTTTATAAAATCTTTATAAAATTTCTTTGTAGTAATATTGGTTAACTGTTTGTCCAGGAGGCACCCAATCTTTATGAACAATTCCCTTGGAATCAAAGAAGCACACAAGCATGCATTTCACTGTTGACTTTGACATACGAGCTTTTTTTTTTTTTTTGGTCTGGGTGATCCCTTTGAGCAACATTGCGAATTTTGGCGTTTTGTCTCTCGATCGTACTGAAAAAACCAACTTTCATCATCAGTCACAACACGGCTCAACAATTCTGGATTGATTTCCGTTTGTTCTGACAGATCGGCTACCACATTTTTCCGTGTTTCTTGCTGCTGTGGTGTGAGATTTTTGGAGACAATTTTTGCACAAATCTCTCTCATACCAAGATCTTCAATTATTATTAGACTAACCGTTTCCCGATTGATGCTCAGTTCTTCTGCAATCGTTTTCACAGATAACCTTCGATCAGATGGTACGACTTCACGCACCCTGGAGAAGTTGACATCCGTCCGGGAGGATGATGGTCGTCAACTGCAGTCCTCATCTTCAATATTCGTTCTGCATTAACTAAATATTTTATGCCTACGAAAAATTTGAGCTCTTGACGTAACCTCCTCTCCAAAGCATATTATGCGGTTCCATTTTCGTGACTAGAGATACAAACACGTGTTAACTTGTTACAGCACAACTCACAATTGAGCAGTTGCATCGATGTGCCGTTTGGGCTTGAAGCAGCTTATAGACCAAGGTCAAAGATATTGTGCCTACGCAAGCCTGCAGGGTTGCCACATCTTGCAAAGAAAGTCAATCTCATTACGTTATTGTCGCACCTCGTATTTCAATAATTGTCACCCTGTACCTTTGGTCATAGAATAGTCTTACCATGTTATGTTTACAATATTCATCATCCTGATCACAGTTTTAAATCTAAACTTCCAAAATGCTATAACCATTATAGGTATAACTTCTTTTGGTGGTTTTAAGATACTTTCATTATTAGAAATATCATTATCGAAGCAAAATAAACATTTTCAGGTATGTTCTCTGTTGTACCTCTTTCTGTGGAAGTCACACAGCTGAACATTACGTTACAGATCAAAGTAAACGTATTCAGTCTATGTGGGTTCAACCCATCCACTAGACTATCTACAAATTTGGACTCATTCGATCAACTCTTTCTGTGCGTCACAACTTTGGTTGCTTTTAGGGTTCCACCACGTAACGTGCGTACGCTTACTCATTGCATGTTTTGTCGAAGGAGTGATCTCCTTCGCCATCGAGCTTCAAACGGAATATCATAATGGGATTTGTGATTTATCACAAGCAAGCTGTCTACATACATCGTGAATTTGCAACACAGGCGCACGTCCAGATACGGCTGATGTACAATGCGGCGAAAGGCAAACGTGTTTTACTTGTGTGTAAACATTGAGAAGAAATATGCCTTTGGGGGGAAACGCCATAATTCCCGAATCGATTCAGAAGATGGATGGGCGAGCTCGGATGTTGCTCCGCAGTTGTGAAAAGTGTTTCGAATAGTATGTGTCGCCAGAGAGCGGAAGGAGAGTGATAAGTCGCCACAACAGCAGCAGCGGCAGCAGCGGCAGCAGCGGGGTGAAACATTACGCTAGCGCCCCGCCACGGAGCAGCAATGAAATTTCCGCGGAGACTGGTGTGGGGGGGGGGGGGTTGTGTGGGGGGAGGGGGAGGGGAGAGGTGGGGCGGTATTCCAAAGACGCGGAGCAACAGGAAGGGCCGCTGGACGTACTCCAGCAGGCGCCGCGCCGTTTCCGCTATAAAAACACTCCAGCCTCCGGCAGCGCCCCCAGCTCCGCCCCCCTGCCCCCCGCCGTTACTCAGACGCGGAGCGGCGTCAGCGCTGGCGGCGTCCCGGCGCCAGCCCCGGCCTGAATAAAAGACGCCGACGCCGTCGTCGTGTGTCGTGGCGTGGCGTGGCGTGGCGTGAGGCCGAGAGCTCGGCTCACGTCGGGACCGCACTCCACGCTCTCCTGTCCACCTGTCTTCTGTCCGCCTGACGCTAACAGGCGCGGCTGAAGGGACACGCTGTGGCTAACGATACCATTAACGTCGATTTAGACTGTCTCATATTACCTTTAGCAAGGAGGGTCAGTGACCACTGCAAGCGGAAACAGACACAGGCGAGGAGGAGGGGCCACGAAAAGCAAATAATAAGCACACTAAGCAAGACATTAGTAACCTCCAGGAGTCAACATACCGATACTGTACTCCGAGGAGACAAGTCATGGGATAGCGATATGCAGATATACAGACGGCGGTAGTATTGTGTACAATAGGTATAAACGGGCAGTGCATTGGCGGAGCTGTCGTTTCTACTACGGTGATTCATATGGAAAGGTTTCCGAAGTGATTATGGCCATACCTCAGTAATTACCAGACTTTGAACGCGCAATGGTAGTTGGAGTTAGACGCACGGGACATTCCACTTCGGAAGTCGTTAGGGAATTCAGTATTCCGAGATCCACAGTGTCAAGAGTGTGCCAAGAATTTAAGATTTCAGGCATTTCTTCTCAGCAAACACAAACGCAGTGGCCGACGGCCTTCATCAACGAACGAATGCAGTGACGTTTAGAGATGTCAGTGCTAACCGACAAGCAACACTACGCGAACTAAGCCCAGAAATCAATTTGGGACGTACGGTTAATGCATCCGTAAGGACAGTGCGGCGAAATTTGGCGTCAATGGGCTATGGCAATAGACGACCAATGCGAGTGCCTTTGCTAATAGCTCTTATGACCATATCGCTTGGACGTTACAAGACTGATAGACAGTGGTCTGGTCGGATGAGATACGATTGTAACCTCCCAGCAGAAATTACTCAATGAAAAATGAGAATGGAGCCAAGTGTAACCTCCCCACAGAAAATGTTAAATGAATAATGGAAATTGAACCATCCGTAAACTCCCCACAAAATTGATAAATGGAAATTGACCATAAACCACACAATAATATTAATTAAATAATGAACCATGAACGAAATGTAACCTCCTAACAGAAATAATAATATCTGGTAAATTTTATAAGGACAGCAGCGCTGACCTTCGGCCCTGTACTCTGAATAAAACAAGCAAAAATTCTTACCTCAATAAAACTGCAATTATATATCTGCTCTTATGTATACATTCTTCGACACAGCTTCGTGCAATGCTGGCGTATATATATATTTTTTTTTTTATTCTTGGAAGCAATGATAATGCATTGGAAAAATTCTTTAAATTGAAATGAATACTTTTCTTTAAAAAAAAGGTTACTTTATATTGTAAAAATTATTATTGGGGGCATTTTTTTTGAACAAATTAAATTACAATTAACATACATTATTAATTATGCGCAAGGCTGCTTCTTTACCTTCTACAACAATACTCATCCTCCAGAGTACTGACCAGAGTCGCGAGGAGAGCACACAGCTGACGCATGCCGCCTCCAGCCGACTACTACTGTCCACTCGCTACTAAAGCCGACCGACTACTACTGTATCCGACTGACTACTACTGCAGACTCGCGCAGACTAGCGCAGACTGACATCTACTGTCGACTCGCGCAGACTAGCGCAGACTCGCGACAAGCAACAACTAACAATAAACTACTCTCTGGTCAGAGATTCTGTCATGCCTCGCCCATCGCCGGCGAAGCATACACCTTACACGATTTCATGCGGTAAGAAGGTCGCTGTGGCCGAGCGGCTCTAGGCGCTTCAGTCCGGAACCGTGCTGCTGCTACGGCCGCAGGTTCGAATCCTGCCTCGGACATGGATGTGTGTGATGTCCTTAGGTTAGTTAGGTTAAAGTAGTTCTAAGTCTAGGGGACTGATGACCTCAGATATTAAGTCCCATAGTGCTTAGAGCCATTTGAACCATTTGAATCATGCGGTAAGAGCTGAAGGTAGGGTTCGAGTGTGGCGCAGATCTCACGAAGCCATGAATCCAAGCTGTCAAAAAGTCTCTGGCAGTGGTTCAATAATGGTGTGTGCTATGTTTACATGGAATGGATTCGGTCCTGTGGTGAAACTCAACTGATGATTGACTGGAAATGGTTACGTTCGTCTACATGAAGGCCATTTTCAGGCATTCATTAACTTATGTTTCCAAGCAATGATGTCATGTCACCTGGCCACTGGTGCTCGCCATTGGTTTGAATACTTTTCAGATCATTTCGAGTGAATGATTTGACCACCCAGATCGCCCGACATGGATCCTATGGAGAACTTATGGGACGTAATCGAGAGGTCAGTTCGTGCACAACATCCAGCACCGAAAACACTTAGCAACTAAGAGCGGATGTGCCACTTCGAGTAGCTGCACTGCGCCACGCAAAAGATGGTCCGACACGATGCGAGAAGGACCGCATGACTCTTTTCATCTCAGTGTATTGTCTGGCGTTATCCGCAGGAAAGCTTGCCAGTAGCCAGAGCACGCCGAAATAGAGACAGACGAGTAGAACGGAAAACGAAAAAAAAATAGTAATGATAGTAAATGAAGCATTAGTAACCCCCAGGACTCACCATTCTGAGACAGTACGAGCTGTGTGAGAAAAATATGTGAATGATTTTTACCTACCGAAGTTTTTATTTTTATTCATTTTCTTTTTTTAAGCAATATTGTCCCCTTCGAAGTAGTTCTCTTCGGCATCTACACACCGGCGGAGGCGTTGTTCCCAGTCTTGTTAGCAGCCCTGAAAGGCTTCAAATGGTAGGGCCTTTGATATGTCGATCACTTTCTTTTCAATGTTCTCCAGAGTCACAAAGTGACGTTCTTCCAAGACATTTTTCGACTATAGGGAAAGAAAAAGGGCAGTGACTCAGATCAGATGGGCTGTGGAACCATAAGAATGGTTTTTGAGGTCAAACATTCAGTAACAGAAGAGGACATGTGATAAGGGATGTTTTCACGATGCATAATCCACTTGTCTGCAGTGTCTGGTCTCATTCGATTCACCATTTTCCTGAGCCTTTCAGGGACATCTCTGTAAAACACTTGGTTAACAGTTTATGCTGGAGAAACCGTCTTACAAGTGCACGCACACGCTGTACGTTTTCGTCGCTTTTTGAAACTGAAGGACTCCATGAGCGAATTTCATCTTCAACGTGTTCCCGGATTTACAAAAATAATATCTGCCAGCGAAAAACCTTATGCTCTAGATAAGAAATGTTTCCCTTAGCAGTGTTTCAAGTTTTCATTGGTCGCACTAACGGATTCCCCAAGTTTACAACAAAATCTGATTGCATAACTTTGCTCTAAACTCCGCTGTTCCGTTTTCATAATACGCAACAGAAACATAAAACGTCACTGATGGGCTCTCAAAACTCACGTGATGACTCTGCGGACTTGAAACTTGGACTGAGAATTACGAAGGGATGAACACACAGGTCTACATACAAGTAGAAGAACACAGCGTTGTCAGACTGCTCGAAGTGTTGTCTGTCCCATTACTTTTCTTGCACACCTCCTATAACAAAGACAAACGACTCTGCTTCATTTCATGGTGCTCTTCATTAGTTGGCCCAAATCATGGGACGACAAGTAAACACAAAACATCATGAAGTCATCTCTTAAGTGAATTGAAATGCCCATACACTGCAGGTTAAATGTCTCCTTGAGCGGTTGGTCCTCTTGTCACCTTGCATCTTCAGAAAAGAGGTAAAATCGCAAAGCATCGGACCACATCCTACACGCCTCAAGTCAGCTACTGGCGAGTTTCTGTGCTGTTCACCCCAGGTAGAAACGCAGCTTTACGTACCGCTCTCAGCGTGGCATTCGTCTCCAGTCCCTGGCGTCTAGGTTCTACGAGGTCCACCCATATTAGTGTGACAACCGCCTACGTTCAACGCAAATGTGCGACAACCACTCACCGGCGGCAGGTGGGAGCGATAGCACTGGACTGTATATAAGCCGTGTCTGGGGAACGCTTAAATCAGTGCAGTCGCTGTCGTATTGCGGAAATGGAGAGGTTTATCTGACGTCCAAAAAAACATGTCATTGGCTTTTGGGACAAGGGTGAAAGCATTTCCGAAACGTTTGTGAACTGCTGACATGCCACCGAGATTAAAGTATACCATGGGTGGCACAAAGGCTAGATCTAAATCCAGCGATGAGTCCCTATGACGCCCCACGGGCCTTAGAAGACAAGAGTCAACAACTCTTGTGTACGGGTGAGCAGAGGTGCAATTGTTCAGGAACTGATCACCCAGATTTTTTTTTATTCGTGTCAGAAGCACCATGGATACAGGAATATAAAAAATGGAATAGAACTCAGAAAAAAAATT
This sequence comes from Schistocerca nitens, assembly GCF_023898315.1. Lineage (NCBI taxonomy): Eukaryota > Metazoa > Arthropoda > Insecta > Orthoptera > Acrididae > Schistocerca > Schistocerca nitens. The sequence goes on along the minus strand of NC_064614.1, from coordinate 985,966,613 downwards.
AATTACAGGCATACGAAAATATATATAAATATATATACAAATATGTGTGCACAGAAACAAAATGTTATAGGCATTTGGCCCATAAGCGGGCTACGTCGACAGCATTTGGGGTTGCCAACATCAGATCCTCTAAAGTGCAGTGTGAAGGACATTCAGGGCAGTTATACATGTGCTGGGTCGTCTGCACCTCTCCACAGTCGCAGAGATTAGATGTAGTAGAATATCCCCACTTCAGAAGGTTATCTCTTGACCGTGCAGTGTTGGTGCGTAGCCTGTTTAGTCATCTCCAGACCACCCAGTCCTCATCGTAACCTGGTGCCAATTCTTCCTTTGGTTCCATCCAGTGCCCTTCTCCCGACCGCTTCCATCTCTTCACCCTAGATCCAGGTTGGTCGCTAAAATCTTCGGTTGCTCTGAGAAAACTGCGTCTAGATTTCAAGCGTTTGGTGGCTGGCTGAGTTTTGTGGAGCGGGTGGCTCTCTGCAATCTCAGCCCTCGCTCTTTCACTATAGGCTGCCGCTTCTCTTCGCACTGCAGGAGGTGCAATCCCAGCAAGATGGTAGAGCTTGTCTGTTGGCGTCGGTTTCAGACATCCAGTGACGAGCCTGCAGGTCTCGTTCAGAGCAATGTCGACCTGTTTAGCGTGGATAGAGTTGTACCAGACACTGCTTGCATAATCGCCTGCTGGGAAGCAAACTGCTAGTGCTGTGGTCCTCACTACCTCTGGCTTTGCGCCCCAGGAGGAGTTCGTTATTTTCCGAAGAATATTATTTCTGCCGCTCACCTTCATTTTGGTGTTAATACAGTGATGTTTATACGTCAGAGCCCTGTCTAGGGTTACTCCTAGGTATTTGGGGTTAACGCAGTATTCGAGGAGTGTGTCCTTCCAGAAGACACGCAGCTTACGGGATGCCTGCTTGTTACGGAGATGGAAGGCGCAAACTTGTGTTTTGCTAGGGTTCGGCTTGAGTTGATTGACGGCGTAGTACTGACAGAGCATGTCTAGCGCATCCGTGAGCTTTGTCTCAACATCCTCAAAGGAGTCACCCTGTACGGCCATAGCACGGTCATCGGCGTAGATATAGTTTTCCGTACCAGCTGGCAGTGGTTGGTCGTTGGTGTATATGTTAAAAAGTAAGGGTGCCAGTACGCTACCCTGAGGGAGACCATTTTTCTGGGCCCGCCACTTGCTATGCATCCCTTGGAATTCCACAGAGAACCTACGGTTCTCTAACAGACTTCTAACTGTGGATGTGAATTTAAAGTCCCTGGTAATGGCATACAGCTTCTTCATTAGCAGACGTAAGTTGACGGTGTCATACGCGGCTGTCAAGTCTATAAAGGCGACACCGGTTATTTTCCGGTTCTCATAGCCGTCTTCAACCAGCTGCGTGAGGTTAATTACCTGAGATGTAGTGCTTTTCCCTGGGCGGAAACCTGCTTGTTGGGGGATTAGGTAGGGTTCTATGGCACTGGAGAAGCGATCCTGGAGTATTCTTTCAAAGATTTTAAAGATATGGCAGAGAAGTGATACGGGTCGGAAATTTCTGGGGTCATCAGCATTTTTGCCTGGTTTTAAAATGGCAATAACTTTAGCCTTCCTCCAGATTGTGGGAATCTGACCTGTTTCCATGCAATTGTTAAACAGTTTCAGTAGCCATTGTTTAACGTTGGGACCAAAGTGTTTAATCTGTTCAACAAAAATCCCATCCAGGCCCGGGGCCTTCCTTAGCTTGCATTTCGCTATGGCTTTGTCCAGATATGCCATTGTGAGAGGGGTGGCCAGAGTTGAATTTTCTTGGTGTTCAATCCTGTCTATTTTGGTCTCCGACTTCCTGATTTTGGTGTCGGGTTTCCCATTCTTGAGAAGCTGGTGGGCTATTTGGTCGGCTGTGACGGGAGCATGTCCCGGAGAGAAATTCGGGTCATTGTTGAGACGTTTAAAGAGTGTCCAGGCTTTCTGACTGCTCCTTTTCATGTCCAATTCCTCTATTGTCCTCAGCCATTTCTCTCTCCTGGTTTTAGCTAGTGACTCGGTTAGCTGCTCGCCCGCAGTGATAGTTTCCGCGGATAGAGGGTTTGCGTCAAACAGTGTCAGGTATTGCTGCAACTGATCCTCTAATTCTGGCGTAAGGCCTTCAACATAATTGCTTCTGCATCCTCTAGGGATCGATTGCTTGGAACACCACTGCACAGCCTTCACGGAATTGTCATAGAATCTTGGTTCAGGTGGTAGGTTGTTTACAGAATCTTCCATGAGGATTTGAAAGGTTGACCATTCTGCTTTCTTAAAATTGTACCTACGGCGAAAAGGTACGCTATGGGGTTTAACAACAGATGTGATCTGGCACATTATTGGACGGTGCTGGATGTTTGGTATTGGTGAGCAAACTCCTTTTGAGCATTGGGACGTTACTTGATGGCTAACAAAGATGAGGTCCAGGTTATAACCTCTCCCCCATCTGCCACTGTTGTAGGAAGTAGGCAGTTTATTGTCATGTATCAGTTTTAGGTTGTTTAGCTCGGCCCAGCAGATCACAGCCGTGCCATTGTCGTCGTCTTCTTGGTAGCCCCACTGCGTACTGTGGCTGTTGAAATCACCGATTACAAAATTAATTCTGTGTTTATTAAAATTGTTTACGTTGGAGCTGGAAAAGTCCACAGTTGGTGGTTCGTACACTGATGTAACAGTGCAGTCACTAAGTTCAATGGTTAGCACTTCAGTATCATTGATGTCGTTTATACTGTTTGAAAGGATCTGTATGTTTGGCCTGGTAAAGATTGGGCTGCCATACTGTCGGTGTGGCCTTTCAGCTACTAGTCGCATGCCATTTATCTTGGGTCTTTTGAGTGTGCTATCTCTGTGAGTTTCTTGTAGACACAGGACGTCACATTTCTCTTTCTGACAGAGGTCTTGTAGTAGACGTTCTTTGCATGCAGACAGGCCTTCAATATTTACAGAGATAATCGTCAGTGCTGGGCCTGATAAGGTCCTTTTCCGTAGGATTGTCATGTTGCTTCACCCAGATGAACGAAGGGGCTACCAACAGCGCCTCCTCAACGACCGTTCAGTGAATGTTGCTGTGTATGGGCCCATGCAGCAGTCGCCTGATTCATACACTCAAACAGACTGCTATTCGTCGGCGACGAAGGCTGGAATTGGAAAGCCAGTACGTCCATTGAGTGACGACGTGTGAGATTTTCAGACGGATCACGTCTTATGGTCCGTCGGGAAGATGGCCATTTTCGTGTAAGGTGTGGAGCGTCTGAAAGAAAACATAAAAGCTGGAAGAGGGAGCATTATAGTTTGGAGAATGTTTACGTGGAATTCCCTGAGTGATCTCGTTTTTCTGGAAGGCACAATGAAGGAACACAAGTATGCATTTTCCTTACATGCCGTTTGTTTTTCAATGGTACGATGGGAAGTACCGGCAGGACACTGCAACGTTTCACACGTGTGCAGTTCAAAGAGCACCAAGATTAGTTTACCCTACTCCCCTGGCCAGCCAATTCCCCGGATTAAAACCCAGCCGAGTGACTATGGCATTATCTCGATCAGGCTGCTCGCGCCTAGGATCCTCAACCGAGAAACCTGTGGCAGCTGGCCGCGATACTGGGGGCGACACTGCCCCACATCCCTGTCGGTAGCATCCAGGACCTCACTGACTCTTTTCCTGCACTTCTCGCTGTAAAAGATGGCTATTTGGGCTTTTGACTGGTTGCCATACAAATACGATTGTACAGTGTATCAACACCACTATTCATATGCCATGTTACGTGCACTGTCTGATCAAAATATCCGAGAACCCTATGTAAAGCGGAATCTACTACTAGATCTCACGAAGATACGGAACTAGCTAGTGTGAAAGGAGATTAAGACTATTGTGTTGTGAGTAAAGAATGGGTAATACCACAGTGAGTCGATAGAAAGAGCTCACACCAACTTCGAACGTGTGCTAGTCAGTGATGAGTAATATATCCATCAGTGGACACTTCAAGCGTTTCTGAATCCGTCCCAGTCCACTATTGGCGATGTCACTGTCAAGTGGAAACTAAAACAGCGAAACCAAGAACAACCAGATCTCATGTTCACATGGACGGAGATGGTCGGACGCTGCTGTAAGAAATCTCATGAATTCAGTAAAAGGAATCTCAGTCGTGAGTTCCATGTTCTACCAGCAGTTCGACCAGCACAATCACTGCCCGTTTTGAGTTAAAAAGAACTGGATACAATTCACAATCGATACATTTCTGTAGTCAATATTAAGTCACTCTCAATGTAGTGTGATAACACTGCACAGTGGGTGCTGGAAACGAGTAATCTAGGCCTATGAATCACGGTACACCCTGTGGAAATCGTATTGATTAGTCTGGGTTCTGGATTTGCAGAACGTATCGAGGGTGTTACTTGACCTCAGGTACTGAGGCAAGAGTAAAGTAGGGTTAGGCTGTAGTTCTGTTACTGTGCTCAAGAAAACGCTGAATGTGGAAGGATAGGAATACTTTTTATAACATTGTAAAGTGTTTACAATAGAGAAAAAGTTTCGGAAGAGATGACTTTATCAGAGTAACAATTCATGTGAGGCAATGGTTTGCTGACAATAACGTTCCTGAAATTGACTGATCTGCATAGAGTCCCGGGCCGAAACCAATCGGAATTTCTTTGGAAGATTTAGAACGCCGACTTCGTTCATACCCCAGCATTCAACAGCACTACCTTCTCTGGTTTCAGCATTTGAGGAAGAATTGGCTGCTATTACGCCACAAATATTTACTAGTCTCCTTGTAGCCCCATTACAGTTGAAGCCTTCACAAATGCGAAGTACGGACACAACCCACATTAACATCCACTAATGGCTGTCTAAATACTACTGATCAGGTAGTGTAGTTGCTAATACCTTGTAGTCACGCTAGACATTCCCGTGATGCACAACAAATCAGGCAACTACTCTCAGCGAGTAGTTATGGGCAAGCCCAAAGCCAATAACTTCTTTCAGATGCTCTGTCGAATCTCCATGTCGATCTCATTCACCTGACTGGCTGAGCCCGCGCTGAATACTGTGGCCGGTAGATGCGCAAACGGCAAAGCTCACATGGGATGAGCGGTAGTGGTGGGGGTTACGGGCAGGTGTTGCAAGGAAATGCTGAGTGCTGGAGGCAAAGTGCCATTTTAAACTGGACCCTACGCTATTAGTTTCTGTAAATATTAGGTAGGGACCCTCCACGCCCACACTTGTGTGATGATCATTCAGAAACGGTCACTGTCACCTGTGCTTTGGTTAGTATGTGGGTTATTAGGTTATCAAGTTTATTGAGTGATGAACTGCGGAAAAGTAAGGTTAGTAGCTTACGCGAAAAGACATGCTCGGGAAAAAAAGTGTAATGTCTTCAGTTATGTTCATCAGCTATCGATGGCCCTTAAAAATTAAATTCTTTCTTCGAAAAAGTCTAGAGTTACTGGAATAACGCGGTAGATAATGAAGTTTTGCATAATAGCCATATGGAAAAATATTCTACTCTGGACTTGTTATCGCTTGTAAAAAATCTCTTTTCTATACCTCAAACTGTTTGTGAAATATGAGAAATGTTGTCGCTCTTTCACTCTGGCTTTATCGCTGCCCCGGCATTATCGCAAATTAGTGTGCTACGTCAGATCAATTTTCTCGAGATTGGTGACAGATAGAGACCTCCAGCAAAGTCTAAAGAAAAATTAAACATGTTAGCTACGAGGGGCGAGTGAAAACTAATGCCTCCACCTTCGTAACTCTTCAATGGTTGGCAGCATTGGTATACGGTAGGTACTGGCTTATTCCGTAGCCTCTTGTTTACAGCTCCAGTTGGCGGGAAGCATTAGCATTGAACGGTTGTATTGCTAAAATGTAAAGTATGGAGCCCTGTGCAGGCGCTCGGACGATGGGATTTAAGAAACGTGCTGTCATTGAATTCTTGACAGCAGAGGGTGTCACCACAAAGGAGATCCATCAGAGAATGAATGCTGTTTATGGTGATTATGTTGATCTGAGCACTGTGCGTCGTTAGGAGAGTAAGTTTAAATATCTTGAGGTGGGAACATCTGACCTGCGTGACAAAGAAAGAGTTGCACTTTCTGTGACAATAACCACCGAGTTTCACAAGGAAAATGTTGACAGATTGATTCAGGATGATCGTCGTATCACTCAGAGAGAAATTGCAAGCACAATCGGCATTTCAAAAGAACTTGTAGGTCACATTATTGCTTTGCTTGGCTGTCGGAAGAATTGGCAGGAACTCCTCTCGCGTTACGAGAATGAAGGCGACGCCTTTCTCCAGTCACTTGTGACAGGAGATGACACGTGGGTACACCAGTACGACCCGGACACGAAACATCAGTCTATGGAATATCGACACAAAGACTCGCCCCAGAAAAAGAAATTAAGACGCAGCCCTCAGCTGGAAAAATCATGGCCACAGTGTTTTGAGACGCAGATGGTGTTATCCATGTTGATGTCCTTGATCGTGGAACAACAATAATTTCAGAGCGTTACATCACAACGCTGCGAATTCTGAAACGACGGCTAACAAGGGTCCTAAAGGAAAAGGGAAATGTTTTTCTGCAGCATGACAATGCCAAACCACACATTTAGGTGCCAACACAGCAGAACTTCAGAGACTGAATCTCACCACCCTATGGCATCCTCTATACAGTCCAGCACCATCTGATATTCATCTGTTCCCGATAATGAAAGACGATCTGGGGGGACTTCATTATGCTTCTGATGAAGACGTTGAGAGAACTGTGAGACTGTGGTTGCGGAAACAGAGAGTCGACTTCTTCCGTGACAGCTTCAGAAAACTTGTTCATTGTTGGCAGAAATGTATCCAATTGGATGGTGATTATGTGGAAAAGTGAATATTGGTAATTAAAGATCACATTATAAGTATTATTTCTGCGTTTGATTTATTAAAATATTCCCATCCAAGCCCAATTAACGAAGGTGGAGGCATTACATTTACATCTACATCTACATATATACTCCGCTAGCCACCAAACGGTGTGTGGCGGAGGGCACAATTCCCGCCAAAGTTCTATCACCCCCCCCCCCCCCCGTCTGTTCCACTCGCGAATCGCGCGAGGGAAAAACGACTGTCTGAACGCCTCAGTACGAGCTCTAATTTGCCTTATCTTTGAATTGTGATCATTGCGAGATCTGAAAGTTGGTAGTAATAATATATACTCTACATCCTCGGCGAAGATCGGATTTTGGAATTTAGTGAGCAGCCCCTTCCGCTTAGCACGTGTGTCGCACTTCAAACTTTCTATGAGATATGTAATGCTCTCGCGATGGCTAAATGTATCAGTCACGAACGTGGCCGCTCTTCTTTGGACCTTCTCAATCTCTTGAATCAGATCCAACTAGTAAGGGTCCCATACAGACGAACAGTACTCTAAGACTGGACGAACTAACGTATTGTAAGCGATTTCCTTTGTTCAGGGACTGCATCGCTTCAGAATTCTACCAATAAACCGCTATCTAGAGTTCGCCTCATCCGTTACTTGTGTAATCTTATCATTCTATTTGAGATCATTCCGAATAGTCACACCCAGATACTTGACGGATGTTTCCGCTTCCAAAGACTAGGCATTTATTTTGTACTCGTTCATTAATGAGGATTTTCGCCTTGTTATACGCAGTAGGTTACACTTTCTAATATTGGGTGGTAACTGCCAGCCATTACACCACGCATTTACTTTCTGCAAATCCTCATTGATTTGTTCACAACTTTCGTGTGATACTACTTTCCTGTGGACTACAGCATCATCGGCAAACAGTCTAATGCCGCTGTCAATACCATTCAACCCTTGTAAATTTCGTATGCAGCAAACGCAAAATCATAATTGTTTGGTTGGTTGCTTGCTTTGGGGAAGGGAACCAAACAGTGAGATCATCGGTCCCAACGGATTAGAGATGGATTGGGAAGGAAATCGGCCGTGCCCTTTGAAAGGAACCATCGCGACATTTGCCTGAAGCGATTTAGGGAAATCACAGGAAAACTAAACCAGAATGGCCAGAGGCGGGTTAGGACCGTCGTCCTCCCGAATGCGAATCCAGTGTGCTAACCACTGCGCCACATACTCGGTAAAATCATAGAGACCTTTACTTTTCATTCCAAACTTTTTCTAATTTCGCCCAGTTTCTTACTTCCATGTAAATATCACAATAACTATGAATATTAATGAAATGATGGGGACATTACCATGAACGTAGCATAGAAAATTATAAGGAAAGCAAAAATGAAATTTTTGTACTGCATAGATTCTGTAAAATCGTTTGATAAAGATTCCAGGGTGCCTCGGTCATAGCCGACCGGCCGAATGGTGGCAAACACTGGCGGCCTCCACTTTCGAACAAACGAATGAACTCGCCCAGTGCTTTGGACGAAAATTGGTCTTTGGGCATCAGCCACCTTATTCTGACCGGATTATACAGACACACCAGCTCACAGCCACGACTTAGGTCGCTGTGGAGAGCGATATGATTGCTTGATACTAGCTCTACACCGCTACGATGCTCAAAAGCGACCACTGTGCTCTTTCAGCTGATTGACTAATTGTTTGTCAGGTGAGCTTTTGTCGATATTTAAAGCAAAATAACAAACAGTGCTGCAAAATTAGTTTCTGAAATATTCGTATTTCGTAAGCAGATACAGTATGCTGAACATTAAAAAAAATTGTGACGAAGCTGTCAGTAAATACGGGCATCATGAACGACTGATGTGTAGTGCCCTGCCGTGGCACAGGAAACTACACCGCCAACGCAGGCTCCGATCGCCTCATAAAAACTAGAAATATGTGATATAATTCTTTGGTATGTCGCTGCGTAATGCCCTTTTCATAGGGAGCAGGGACAGTCATCGTAATCTACGTTGTGGATGAAAGATGATCATGTTGAATTGAGACAATATGTGTATGGCTAATTGCGGCTGGGCCGGCCGAAGTGGCACAGCGGTTCTAGGCGCTACAGTCTGGAACCGCGCGACCGCTACGGTCTCAGGTTCGCATCATGCCTCGGGCATGGATGTGTGTAATGTCCTTAGGTTAGTTAGGTTTAAGTAGTTCTAAGTTCTAGGGGACTGATGACCTCAGAAGTTAAGTCCCATAGTGCTCAGAGCCATTTGAACCATTAGAGAGATGCTGGAAATAAACAAACAAATGCAAGTTGTCGGAAGGTAAAGGAGGGCACTTGGGTCAGCTACCTGAGTGGCGTTCTGTTGAGAGACAGATAATGCTACTATGGATCGCGTTGGACTTATGCCGTAAAATAAGCGTAAACCAATATAAAGGATGGTTCGTCCGTCCGTATTCTTTATCCATGATTCCAGTATGCAATAGTGGTGTTTGTGCTCAGAGTGTGATCTCCGGGCTCTCTCTTGTTCCGTGACCTGTGATAAACGAGTGGGACGATGATTGCTGAGCCCCAAAGTGAGATAGTCGAGCTAGATAGCTGCTTATCGTTTGTTCTTCGTTTAATCGCCGAGTGGTTCGCTGCACATTGGTTCTTCTATCAGCTGCTGTTTTCCATTACAGTCGAGGGCAACACCTATCACCAACATTTTGTCGCCCACCCCAGTTGACTTAGCTGGTAGTGGTTTTCTGTAATCGGAGGTACTTATATGTTGTTCACAAATGATCCTAGTTATTTTTGTGCCCAAAAACAAAACTTACCTGTTGTTGACTTACCATTCCATGCACGAATGGCGCTATTATTATATATATGCTAAATCAACTCACGGCCGTGGTTAACTGATAAAGCTGCTGGCATTTTGCAGTCTGATCCGCGGCTTACTTAAAGGAATGGGGCTATTCTTCCGTACAATGACCGTCGTTGGAATAAATGCAAAGCATCAGGACAGCTGGTTCAACAAACTAATGTAACGAGAAGACAGACATGTTGAAAACAACACGGCAGCACTGTTTAATAATCAATGTGATTTATGAAGAAAAGGAAAACTGACAAAATGTAGCAACATTCACTGCACAAAACAAGTACCGCGTCTTAAAGATTCATGGGAATCGTTAACACAAATTTTAATCAAATATTGAAAACAGGGTCTGTCCCTATTGTAAGTAAGGTGGTGAGCGCAGCAATCATTGCTTCTGATCGGAGCCTACTATTGGCGCCAGCAACACACTTTAACTGACGTCAGACTTACACGCTAGGTTGAAGTAATGGTAAGGAGCAAGGGAGGCGTAGCAAGCACGAAAATTCCTACGTAGAGCTGAACTTCGAGAGATAGTTTCTTTATCTGGATTGGTTGTGACGTCTGGAAGGTAAGCGGCAGCATCTGGCGTTGTCTTAGCTACGGCAGCGGTGATTTACTAACAATATCGCGATGCGGTTGGTGAACTTATCTTTCAGTAAATCATAGCTTGATACGTAGAGAAATAATTCACTTCCTCGGCTCATGAACACTTGCTAAACATGCGTGTCAATCTGTACAGAAAACAGACCAAGAAGGACGCCGTAGGATAACGACAGTTGTACTGATGGTCCATCTTCTTTGTTCCTTACACCACGACTCGTCTCCATCAAAATCTGTTGCGAAAATAGTGCAGACACAGAGTGATAGTGGGGCGAGATGCACTTGAAGTTTTATTGTATCAGTTTCCGAAAAACAGGAGACCACCCAAGTGGCTCTGAGCACTATGGGACTCAACATCTTAGGTCATAAGTCCCCTAGAACTTAGAACTACTGAAACCTAACTAACCTAAGGACATCACACACACCCATGCCCGAGGCAGGATTCGAACCTGCGACTGTAGCAGAGACCACCCAAGTCTGCATACTGTCAAGCCTCTAGCGACGAAGCAATGGTGCCAGCGCACATAGGTACCCTCTGGTCCTGGGAGGCGCTGTTGGAAGTGCACGGCAGGGGGGGGGGGGGGGGGCAGGGGGGGGGAGCATTAACGAAGTAGCCGCGTTGAAACACTGCAACGGCTCCTTCCCATTAGCCTGCAACACATACGTTTGAGTTAAACAATTAACGAATGAAACAGTAACAATACAACACGGATAAAATGACTACTGTAGCTGAAGATGTTATTGACACCTCCCCTTGTTCAGTGTACGTAATTATGAAAATTCTACCGTGAAGTTTCAACGAATGTAAACTAATTCCCACATGAAAATTTACGTTATATGATTTCTTTGCTTTAATTGTTATTTGTTAAATGATACTATTATTTAAGAGACGCTATCTGTATTTCAAGAGCTACAACAGTGAAATATGAGATGATGGTGCGTGGAACGCCCAGTGTTCACAAGTGGTCGACCGGTTAGTTTCCCGTGTTTGTGACATCCATCATCTAATTACGATTTAATATGGTGCGTCTTCACTAAACTCTATATCTAACGGCCAGTATAATGGCTAGGGCAACCTAGTTATGTGACAACAGCACTGTAACTCAAATGTTTATACCACTGCGCTAAGTTCTTTAAGTGTTTTAACCGTTTCTGTGTTATATTTCGAGACATTTACCTAGAATAATACAGGATACCAGCCGTAAATAACACACACTTCCTGACTGGTGCCTCATAAAATCGTTAGTCAACACGGTAGAAACAAGGCAAATTATCATTTATACGTTTTCCGCCCCGATAGCTGAGTGGTCAGCGTGACGGATTGCCGCCCTACGGTCCCGGGTTCGATTTCCGACTGGGTCGGGGATTTTCTCCGGTCAGGGACTGGGTGTTGTCTTCATCATCATTTCATACCCATACGGCGGACAGGTCGCCCAATGTGACGTCGAATGTACGGTAATAAGACCTGCACCAAGGCGGCCAGAGCTGCCCCGTAAGGGACCTCCCGGCCAATGAGGGAAAACGCTCATTTCCATTTATACGTTGACAACGCAGACAATTAAATCCGAGTACAAGTTCAGATTCGAAAGGAAATCGACCATGCTCTCTTAAATGAACTACCTCGTTATTCGCCTCACGCAAAAATGCGGGAAGTCTACTTAACCATCGGGAATTTCAACCTCCATTCTCCCAAATAAGGGTCCAGTGTCTCACCAAAGCGCAAATTCGCTCGGTGTCATTAACGTTGTGGACAGGTTCAATCCAACAGCGATCTAGCTGAAAAGATAGTCTCATATTAACTTTTGTGAGAACATTATATATGACTCGGGAACAGAATAATTACAATGGAGTAACACATGTTTCCATAGATATTTCTTTTTAATAACCACGCGGCTATCGTGCAGCTAGAGTTGTGCTTTGCGAGGCAACTGCCAAGTGTGCGCCACTCGCAGCCCGGCGGCTCCGAAACGGCATCAGACAGTGCGCTATCAAAGTCAACTTGACATAATAGCCGGACATTTATTTCGCGGCAATTGTAATACACGGCGCCCAACTATTGTGCGCATTCTGAATGCAATTAACGCCTCCAATAAATGTCAATGCATTCTGATTTTCGGGTGAAATTACGGCCACAAAACACACGCGCGCGCCATAATGGCTTTTGCATTTCATTGTGCTCCGCTCCGGACAAGCCGCCGCTACCACCATTGGCGCTTCGCTTCCGCACAGGCGCGCTGGATGTCCCGTGGATAGGAGGGAAACGGCGGACCGTGTGAGAGGGAAAGAGAGAAAGAGAGGGCTGTGGCGTTGTGCGACGGTGAAGGGAGGTGAGATGGGTGATATTTGCATTATGGCTAGTACCAATATAGCGATGGACCAGATAATTATGACACCCCGTCCGTAGCATGACCACCCAATTTGATCTAGACACGGAACTGACACAGTCGTGCAGAGAAAAATATTAGTTTTTTCGTATGGAAGTTAGTTCTACCTTAATAATTTTTGTGTAGTTATTACAGTGAACAACCACTAATAAATCTCTTTCACTCCTGGTGATGATGTAACATACGAACTGTGTGAAAGTTCTGAGCAACAAGTAAATGCCACGACAAGAAATATTAAGTTTTCCTTTACTTTACGTGTCCAGTTATCCTCGGCAGATGATAGAGCATTTCCTTGTACCCCTATCAGCAACATTCAAGAGGATGCAACTGACTCAGAACAAGAAAGGTGTTACCGCCATGCTGAGAGGATGCCACTGATTCAGAACAAGAAAGGTGTAACCGCCATGCTAAAGTTCAAATGGCTCTGAGCACTATGGGACTTAACATCTGAGGTCATCAGTCCCCTAGAATTTAGAACTACTTAAACCTAACTAACCTAAGGATATCACACACATCCATACCCGAGGCGGGATTCGAACCTGCGACCGTAGGTGTCGCGCGGTTCCAGACTGACGCGCCTAAAACCGCTCGGCCACTCCGGCCGGCTATGAGAAACATTTACTCCGCGTAGTAATGTGCACATTAATGTTTACGCTGCAAGAATAAGAAGCGTTTGTTTCACACCAGTGATACCTAAGTAGAACATTTCGAGAACAATTAGTTACTCAGTTATGAAATGTACCGTTGAATAAGTGTTTTAGGCCCCTAGGAACGTCAGAAATTGTCCGTAATCGGTAGTCACAAAAACTGAAACTGTGTTTTAAAAGATTCAGTTTCTAATATCTAAAATAAGAAAAGGTCATATATTACATCAGATCCAGTCCAACGGGAGCAAGTAGATGCTGCATAATAACGTCATCAACCTGTTATATCTGCTCTTTGTGGCAGCGTGCAATGCCTCTTCATTAGTAGCACACGTTATTATAAACCAGTGTTACGTATCCAACTGGAAGACAAAGTATGTACTCGCAGCGAGAATTAATCTTGGTTCCGAAAACCTAACGGAGGAGAAAAATCGCGACTTATTATTTATCGTCCAGCAACCTGCGTTGTCAGGACTTTATAAATGGGCGGCGGCGAACCGTTAATGGCTCGGAGCTGCGGCAGCCTTCGTTAGCCGCCTCTCCTGCGCCCGCTCCGAGATGACCGGCCACCAATAAATCTTCCTTTTAGCGGCACAAACAATCTCCCTTCGGCTGACTGCGTTGCGGCGTCACATGCGTATGTATGTGTGTGTGTGTGTGTGTGTGAGTGAGTGTTCATGTATTAGTGCGGGGACGCCTTCTTCCAGCGGCGTCCCCTGGCGTCGCGGCGCTGCCTGGACGCCAAATAATTAATACGGAGGGAGTCCCCGGGGCTGACCGGCGCCGCGAGGACGAAGGGTGTGGAGAGGGGGACGGGGGACCAAGTGTTTTCCCTGGGCGCAATTTGCCGGCGCGGCGCCGCTGTGAAATATGCACACTTGGCGCCACTAATCACTGCATTGTTAGCGCCGCCGCCCCCGTTGACAGGCCGGCGCGTGATTAACGGCGGGCGCGCCATTCTTCTGGCGCAACACATTCCTGAGCGCCAGCACCGCGGTCGCGGCGGCTGGGACCTGACAGGACAGAGGACTCCCACCACGGACCGAGGCCGCGGCTCTTCCATTCAGTCCTGTGTGCCGGAGCCCAGCACGAACGAAAAAAGGACGCGGCGCAACAGAAAGCTCAGGCTCCGACTGTTTCTGGCTTTTCGCAACAGAATCGTACTTCGCAACGCTCCGACTAACCAGGGAACACGTATTTATCTGTACCGCATTTTTAAGGACTGCAATCCCAGATCAAATCTCCAGAAAAGTTTTCAACATCAAGGGCTGCAATCAGAATAAACAAAATCTCCCGTCTGTAGAAGGTGTGCATATTTCTCTGGGCCATCAGAAATGCAGAACAGAGAACGGACCATCAAACTAAGCATACAGCACAGTATACTGTTCTATCAGCCCCCAGCTTCAATACTTCGTTTAAACTACTGTTTTTTTACTTTGTTACATTTTACATAAAACGCCAATTACTGTTCCGAATCAGTTCACACTCGATATTCAAACAGGCAGAGTAGGTCAGCCGTTTGTAATTCATCACGATCTGTACTACTAAATAAAACAAACTTCCCAACATTGTAATTGAAGCATATACTTTTTGAGTGATGTATTCTGAAGAGAATTACGTACGTCGATTCAAAGGTTGCAGTCAGGATAAACATTATCTCCGAACGGAGGAATGGAAGTACTCATACTTCTTTGACCCTGCGGATCAATAAAATAAAGACTGGACCATAAACTTAACATTCATGACCATATACTGTATTGCTAAGCGACTGTTCTACAAAGGCGAAAGCGACTT
Organism: Schistocerca nitens; assembly: GCF_023898315.1. Classification (NCBI taxonomy): domain Eukaryota; kingdom Metazoa; phylum Arthropoda; class Insecta; order Orthoptera; family Acrididae; genus Schistocerca; species Schistocerca nitens. The sequence continues at coordinate 985,951,450 of NC_064614.1, read as the reverse complement.
CGAGTGAAATCTATGGAAGAGTGACTGGACGCAAAATCCTCTCAGTTCACATAACCGATTTATCAGGCACAATCAGCGCCATCCAGTGATTACCCTCTGGCGAAACTCTTGTCTACAGGAGAGAATCGTTGCTGCATGAGTCTATGGAACTACAGAATAACTTAGTAAGGTCTTCCATTCTTCCCTCGAAACACATCTCTTTCGAAATTTAGGTAAACAGAAGAAAATCTCCATTAAAATTCGACTTTAAATTAAGCGTTTTCAAATTATCTTTATGGTTCAAATGTCTAGTGGAAGTACTACTAAGCGAAATAAAAACCATAATAGGATGAGTGAATGACTGGGATTTAATAGAAGTGATTGGGGTAATTGTAGTGTAAATGTCAGAGAACTCTACCCCCTCCCCCCCGCCTCACCGATACAGATAGCTGTACCGTAGGTGCAACCAATACAGAGGAGTACCTGTTGAGAGGCCAGACCGATGTGTGGTTCCTGAAGAGGGTCAGCAGCCTCTTCAGCAATTGCAGGGGCAACAGTCTGGATGACTGACTGAGCTGGCCTTGGAACATCAGACAAAACGGCCTTATTGTACTGATATTGCAAACGCTGAAAGCAATGGTAAACTACAGCCGTTATAGTTCCCGAAGGCATGCAGCTTTACTGTATAGTTAAATGATGGCGTCCTCTTGGATAAAATATTCCGGAGGTAAAATAGTCCCCTATTTGGATCTCTGGGCGGGGACTACTCAGGAGAACGTTCAGCGGATCGGACCGTGGAATATCAGCTCCCTTAACTGGGCAGGTAAGTTAGAAAATTTAAAACGTAAATGGGTAGGTTAACATTAGCTATAATATGAATTTGTGAATTTCGGTGGCAAATAAAGACTTTGAGGTTGTAATTCTGTCGGAGACAGCTAAGGACTTGAAAGATCAGTTGAAAGGAATGACTGTATCATGAAAGGAGGATAGAAGATGAAAATCAGCTAAAGCAAAACGAGGATAATGGGATGTAGTAGAACTATATCAGGTGATGTTGAGGAAGTTAGATTAGGAAATGAGACACTTAAAGCTGCATTGCTACTTGGGCAGCAAAATAACTGATGATGGCCGAAGTAGAGAGGATACAAAATGTAGACTGCTAATGGCAAGAAAAGCGCCTCTGAAGAAATTTGTTAATATCGAATATTAATGTGTCAGGAAGTCTTTTCTGGAAGTATTTATATGGAGTGTAGCCATGTCTGGAAGCGAAGCAGGGACGATAAATAGTTTAGACAAGAAGAGAAGAGAAGCTTTTGCAATGTGGTGCTACAAAAGAATGGTGAAGATTAGATGGTTAGATCACGTAACTAATGAGGAGGTACTGAACAGAATTGGCGAGAAGAGAAATTTGTGACACAGCAAGTCAAGAAGAAGGGACAGTTTAGTAGAACACATTCTGATGCATCAAGGGATCACCAAAGCAGTGCTGAAGGGAAACTTGTGGGGTTAAAAATCGTAAAGGAAAAACCAAGAGATGAATACAGTAAACAGATTCAGATGAATGTAGGCTACAGTAGTTACTTGGAGATGAAGAGACTTTCATAGGGTAGAGTGACAGGGAGAACTGCTTCAAACCGGCCTTTGGACTGAAGACCACAGCAACGACAACATGTCAAGGAAACCGCATAGAAAACGACAGTGCGATCGTAAAGCACTTCTCCCGTTTATGGTGTCTTTAACAAGAGGATCTGTCGAATACCGTCGAAGGACTTTACAGACGCTCTGCTAGAATCAAAAATAGATCTGTATGATCCGTAACAAACGGTAAGAGTAAAGGTCAGTTAGGGAAATTAAATGAAAAACGAAACTTTCTTCTCCCAAATCTCTAAAGAGTAAACATTAGCAAACTACGTTTGAGCTAAACGCCATATATCTCAGATAAGGACGATGAAAATGTGACCGGTTAGGGCGTCTATGGTCACGTCCACTCATTTTCCCTTGCTACATACACAAATGGAATAGGAATAATTAATATTGGTACAAAGCGCACGTCACTATGTAAAGTACAGTGGGCTGAATAGCTTTTGTTACGCTATAGATGTAAATTAATTGAAATATTCTGTACCGCCTCTTAGTCGCCTGACAGGCGCACATGCGTCATAACTGCCTCTATACGACCAGGTAGTATAAGTAACTCTGTGTTTTGCTGGTAACGGTCTAGGCAGTTCGCCGCAGTATTTCCAAATACCACTTGTTTGCAGCTGCACTTGATTCCAATTCTAGTGAATTTACTGCAACTTTTTGGTGAAACTATTTCGAAAAACCATGTTTATAACTCCAGTTTAGTTCGATGTCGTCGATAACTCTACCTTTGTTATAGGCTTTAGCTACTTCTGCAACAGTTTCCTGACCTTGTTTCTGTACCATCTTGTTCCTGCTGCATTTGGTATTAATATACTTGCAATAAAGCACTCAACTGCTTTCAACAGTATTTCTCGGAATTTTATCCACGTTTGGTCGACGCTTACATGGCATAGAAGGAATTGTACTGTCTCTTGAGAAAGCGTCCAGCTAATTTTTATCTGCTTTCCAAGCAAATATATTTTACGGTTATTTTTGGTAGATTTGGATGCTACGGTTTTCAGTCTCACTACAGACACCTTATGGTCACTAATTTTATCGCAACTACTTACACTTCCCGTGCGCTCCGGAAGTAATTGCTCAAATTAATTCGTGGAGAAAGCGTTTAGTATAATGGGACTAAATTTTATGACAACCACCGACTTTAAACAAGTATTTTCCTCAACATACCGACGGCAGCTTGTTATCACCACAGAATACAACGACGTGCTGAAACTAATGTCTCCAAATATCACATATGAGAACTCTTAATGACTGGGTGTTGTGTGATGTCCTTAGGTTAGTTAGGTTTAAGTAGTTCTAAGTTCTAGGGGACTGATGACCATAGATGTTAAGTCCCATAGTGCTCAGAGCCATTTGAACCATTTGAAAACTTTTTTTTTAAATAAAAGCACTCCGTCTTCAGGCCCCAAGCGGCCCAGAGGGACCATCCGACCGCCGTATCATCCTCAGGTGAGGAAGCGGATAGGAGGGGCGTGTGGTCAGCATACCGATCTCCCGGTCGTTATGATGGTTTTCTTTGACTGGAGCCGCTACTATTCGGTCGAGTAGCTCCTCAATTAGCATCACGAGGCTGAGTGCACCCCGAAAAATGGCAACAGCGCATGGCAGCTTAATGGTCACCCATCCAAGTGCCGGCCACGCCCGACAGCGCTTAACTTCGGTGATCTCACAGGAAACGGTGTATCTACTGTGGCAAGGCCGATGATTTTTTTAAAAATAATTCGAACGTTATTAACATTCTGCACTTTTATTCTACATATTTGGAGCCCTCTGTCGCTAGAGTCCCCCGAATTGTAGAGTGGAACATGGTGACGTGTAACGTAACTGTATCGGTGCGAGAGAAACAGCGTGCTGTAATCGAGTTTCTAATTGAAGTAGTTTGTTCACACATGGAACACCCTCTGCTCCAGCATGAGAATACCAGACGACGCACGAGCGTTGCGACATCTGCCAGCAACCCGGCGAACTTGATTCACTGACATTGGCCACCGTCCATACAGTCCCAACATGGTCTCATCCGATTTTCATCTGTTTCCAAAACTTAAAAACATCTTCGAGCACTTTTATATTGCTGCATTGGTACAAGTAGAAATGAGGTTGTGGCAATATCAACAAGGTCTAACATTCTATAGTAACGGAATCAACAAACCCGTCTCTCGTTGAGAGAAATGTGTTCGTGCCAGGGTGACTATATTGAGAAATAAATAAGAGGGTTACTCCAAAAGAAATGCACACTAGTTTTGTAAAAATACTGTTTTCATTCTGCATGTGTGAAAGCTTTACTGTGTGTAGATACATCCTTCCCGCTTGTTTTCAAACTTAGTTCAACCTGTTCCCGTGAGTGGCGCCGTCGCAGCATTTCTTCAAGATGGCTGCTACACTTGACGTTTGGCAGAAGCAACGTGCTGTCATAGAATTCCTGTGCTATGAAAACGAGACAGTGGGAAACATCCACAAGAAGTTGAAAAAGGTGGATGGAGATGCTGCTGTCGATCGCAGTAGAGTCAGTCAGTGGGCAAGCAGGTTTCGTGATGAAAGCGGGCACGGAAATATTGAGGATTGTCCTCGCAGCGGCAGGCGTCGTACTGCACACACTCCAGACAATGTGCAGAGAGTTAACGAATTGGTGACTGCTGACAGACGCATCACAGTGAACGAATTATCACGCTACGTTGGTATAAGGGAAGGAAGTGTTTGCATAATACTGAAAGTGTTGGCGTTAAAAAAGGTTTGTGCCAGGTTGGTTCCCAGGATGTTGACAGTGGCTCACAAAGAAACAAGAAAAATGGAATACAGCGAACTTTTGGAATAGTTCGAGAATGGTGGAGATGAAATTCTTGGAAGAATTGTGACTGGTGATGAAACATGGCTCCATCATTTTTCACCAGAGACGAAGAGGCAATCAATGGAGTGGCATCATGAAAATTCACCCAATAAAAAAAATTCAAAACCACACCTTCTACTGGAAAAGTTATGCCTACGGTGTTTTTCGATTCCGAAGGACTCTTGCTTGTGGACATCATGCCAAGTGGAACCACCATAAATTCCGATGCGTATGTGACAACACTCAAGAAACTTCAAGCTCGACTGAGTCGTGTTCGACTACATCGGCAAAAGCAGGATGCACGGCCACATGTCAGTCAAAAAACCATGGAAGTGATCACAAAACTCGGATGGACAACACTGAAACACCTGCCTTACAGTCCTGACCTGGCTCCATGTGACTATCATCTCATTGGGAAACTGAAAGACTCTCTTCGTGGAACAAGGTTTGAAGATGATGACTCCCTTGTGCACGCTGCCAAACAGTTGCTCCAACAGTTTGGTCCAGAATTTTACCGTGCGGACATACAGGCACTGGTTCTAAGATGGCGTAAGGCAGTTGAGAGGGATGGAAGTTATGTGGAGAAATGAAAAATTGTTCCTAAAGGATGTATCTACACACTGTAAAACTTTCAAACATGTAAAGATGGATTTTAAAACAAATAGTGTGCATTTCTTTTGGAGTGACCCTCGTATGTAGGCATGAAGAACACAGATATAGGATGTTAATAACGTTTGTTTTAATTATGACGCTTTAAGAGTTTTCACATAAATTTGGAGGCGTTACTTCTCAGAAAGCTCTTATATAACTGCATGAGAGGATACCTATTCAAATAAAACTCAAATTTCCCTTGAACTGACGGCAGACCCATGAAGACGGAGTTTATGCCGTGAGGTACTCGGTACTGCGAAACACACAAAAACCCTAAAGATGGCGATAGAAAACGATAGAAGGCCAATATTACCGAAGGATATGTATTTACTGCTCAAAAACACACGACTCTTCGCAGCCAGTGCCACAAAGCAACTCTTGGATTCATTCAGTTTGTACTTCATCAGTCACCCCATTAAACGCCGTGATCTGAAAGCTTCAGATTTCAGACTTCTGCCTCTGAAGCTTTTTATGGGTGAGAAAAGGTGTTCTTTCACCGAAGCAAGGGGCGAAAGAGGCAGTGGGGGACACAAAAATGGTTCAAATGGCTCTGAGCACTATGGGACTTAACAGCCATGGTCATCAGTCCCCTAGAACTTAGAACTACTTAAACCTAACTAACCTAAGGACACGAGGCAGAGAAAATCCCTGACCCCGCCGGGAATCGAACCCGGGAACCCGGGCGTGAGAAGCGAGAACGCTACCGCACGACCACGAGCTGCGGACAACAGTGGGGGACATTTTGACGGGTATATCAGAAGGCATCTGTTGAAAAATAGTTGTAAATTCTTCAAGAAATATATTGTCTTTATGATTTTCAGGCACTGGAGTAATCTTAATTTCTAGACGTCGGTAGAATCAAGAAAGTAGCTGTCGGTGAGTACCGAATAACAGAGAGTAAATGGCTCAAATGGCTCTGAGCACTATTGGACTTAACTTCTAAGGTCATCAGTCCCCTAGAACTTAGAACTACTTAAACCTAACTAACCTAAGGACATCACACACATCCATGCCCGAGGCAGGATTCGAACCTGCGACCGTAGCGGTCGCGCGGTTCCAGACTGTAGCGCCAGTTCTAGGGGACTGATGACCTCAGAAGTTAAGTCGCATAGTGCTCAGAGACATTTGAACCATCTTAATGTCAACAGAACACGACCAACTTGCGATCACTGCACTGTTAAAACATTGACATGAGAATATTGATAACTCGGCTTTCCGATGTAACCAGGGTTCGGGAACAGCTTAAGTATCACAAAAACTCTCTCCGCTTTCTGGAGGTCTCGGCAGAAGTGGACAACCGGCACATAGCTTATCTCTCTACACTAACTAAACACGGTGGCAAGAGAATACCAGAGTAAGAATAATTGAGAAGAGTGCCAAAGTATTCTGCCACAGTGTCACCACTTCGTTGCAGGCTCCACAAGAGTCGGGTGCGCAGTATTCCAAAACAGCACACAGTCTTCTGACCTGCTCTTCAAGATGCTAATAGAGCCATTCGAGACACGCACGCCTCTAGCACCGGCAAGCCGGAGCACGCTACTTCGCAAGTAACAACAGCCACCGTTAGACGCACTACAGCCGAATGCCCCGGCGCCGTCCGTCACAGTCCGCGTCACTCGCGGCACCTCACCAACCAACGAACGGCCCAAATCTCGAAAAGCCAAACACGGCAACCCTGCAAGAGCCCAAATAGTCTCACTTTCACTGTAGAAGAAACCCTCTGACAAAAAATTTCGAGAAATCAGTCGAATTATCGAAGAAGTTAGAAGAGGCTATAAAACCATAGCAAAAGAATTAGATAAAAGCCAGCGAGACGGCTCAAAAATAATTCATGACTTGGTACCTACTTTCATACTTCTGACCCAGATCATTAGGTCTTTTTTATGGCAGAGTGAGAGCTGGTGTTTATATACAAGCAACTGCGTTACATCCGGTGATTCGAATATTGATACAGGTGTCGGATTCGCGCGGTCCCACCACCCGCGGCGCGCAAATCACCGCAGTTACACCGCAACCGGCACTGCAAGCCAGGAACTCGAGTCCCAGCGCCACTTAGGATCATGTGGGACCTATCAGCTGTTTCCAACTCGAAAGAATGGTTTCAGGACGACCGGTGGGTGGGGGAGCCACTTGCGTACTGCTCTCTAGTAATAATCAGACGCAGTGTTCTAATTATTATTTAAACTACGACCACTGCGACGACTTTTCGATGTTTACTGTGCTGACAGAAGTCTCTTCAACAGTTCATCGTCGACTATGAGCGTAGCTGGCGTCAGACATTGTAGATGTCTTCTGTGTAGCCAGGACAACGTGTTTCATAAACCATCTGGACTTGAATTAAATTTTCACTCTGCAGCGGAGTGTGTGCTGATGTGAGACTTCCTTGCAGATTAAAACGGGGTAGCTCAGGTGGTGGAGCTCTTGTCCGAAAAAGGCAAAGGTCCCGAGTTCGAGTCTCGGTTCGGCACACAGTTTTAATCTGCCAGGAAGTTTCATATAAGCGCACACTCCGTTGCAGAGTGAAAATTTCATTCTGTAAATATCGTCAAGGCTGTGGCAAAGCCATGTCACCGCAATATCCTTTTATTCCATGAGTACTAGTTCTGCAAGTTTCGCAGGAGAACTTCTTTGAAGTTTATAAGATTGAAGACGAGGTATTGGTGGAAGTGAAGCTGTGAGGACGGGTCATGAGTCGTGCTGAGGTACATGTTGGTAGAGCACTTGCCGGCGAAAGGCAAAGTTTGCGAGTTCGAGTCACGGCCCGGCACACAGTTTTAATCTGCCAGGAAGTTCCAGATGGGCTTGGCCTGTCTAAGTATTAGCATAATGATTCGTCCATGATTAGGAGAACTCGGGTGAAATAGCATATTAAGATGTGGTAACGCCCAGAGATCGTCGTGCCACACCATTGTCAAAAACGCGTATCGATACCACAGACTTGGTCCCGGCGGAGGTTCGAGTCCTCCCTCGGGCATGGGTGTGTGTGTTTGTCCTTAGGATAACTTATGTTAAGTAGTGTGTAAGCTTATGGGCTGATAACCTTAGCAGTTAAGTTCCATAAGATTTTCACACACATTTGAACATTTGATACCACAGACAGTAGACACATCCCGCTGCAATCCGTAACAATGATTGGGAGAGGCTAAAGAAAACATGCACTCTCTCTCTCAGCACAGGAACGCTCTCGCCTAGAGGTCAATATAGAGCCAAGGATGAAAGTGCTCTGCCCCTGTTCGTGACCTTAGCTGAAGCAGTCAACATCATGGTTTAGGACTAAAGTGTTATTCAAGTCTCAGATCGAAAAGTAGTTTTGTAAATACTGAACACTGTACTTCAAGAGAACAGTTTGTTAATTAGTGCATCAAGTGATGGTTTAATAGTCAATAACAGCTGTAAATTATCAAGCTCTCCCAAGGCAAAGGATTGTATCATGTAAGTATATCTTTTAATCATTCATGTCATAAAGGGAAATGAAATTAAAATGAAAAACTGTTTACCCAAATGAAGCTATATGGTTCTCAGGTCTCAAATATTTATTATGTATATATGAAGACTTAAGTGACGAATGAAATTTGTACGAAGGCCAGGATTCAAATCCAGGTCTCTTGCTCATTAGGCAGACATGTAAACCCTACGCCTCTCTGGGACTGGGGCATCGCACAACGGTACGGTCTACCTTACCACGGTTCTCTCCACAAACCAATACTGTTGGAGAGCCCCTGCAACGCTGTTACAGTTTAGGGGAGGAGTGAATGGGAATTTGGATTGAGGAGGGAGGCGTGCTAGGGTACTCTGTCCAGTTGTACGAAGCCACTGTGCCTGGGTGGCGTAGTGGTCGGCACATCCGTCTAGTGAGCAGGAGTTGCTGGTTTGGATCCGGTCTTGGTACATTTTCATTCGTCACTTCAGTCTGAATACAGATAACTACTTACTTTGGTGGATAGTATGTTCATAAAAAAAATCATACGCTTCAGTGATGAAACTGGTCACTTTGTAGTGTTATAAACTGTGTATAACTAGTACCAGGCAGTTTGTGTGACCCTCCATCCCTGACGTATGTCATGGCAATGTAGTGGTTTATATGTGACACTAGATTGTAAGGAATCAAAACAGTAAGAGGGGTCGGCCTTTACATATTGCCCAGTTATCGGCCTTGGACGAACATGTGAACAGACCGTGAAGGAAGTTCCTCGATTTGTCGATGTAACAATGCGGGCTGTCCACTTCTACATATTATAAGATGTAAGAACGATGATTGTAAATATTTCCTAACCGACAGGCATTGGATATGGGTATGACGAGGTATTAATGATAACACGTCATAAATACGATAGGAACTGCTAATGGCAATGGATACAGCTCAATATCAACAGGTTTTAGTGCGAAAACATTAGGAAGACATTTGCGTGAAAGGATATTTATGATCGGGTACCTTGCAAAAGTCCATTGCCCACACTCGCACATAAAGCTAATCGTCGTCACTGTGCTAAAATTTTTTGTGGTAAGATCTAATGGGACCAAACTGCTTAGGTCATCGACCCCTAAGTTTGCACACTACTTAATCTAACTTAAAATAACTTACGCTGTGTACAACACACACACTCGAGCCCGAGGGAGGACTCGCACCTCCGACGGGTGGAGCAGCGCCGACCGCGACAAGACGCCCTCAGACCGCGCGGCTACCCCGCGCGGCGCCATCAATGAAAACTTGAATCTGAGCACTATGGGACTTATGTCTGAGGTCATCAGTCCCCTAGAACTTAGAACTACTTAAACCTAACTAACCTAATGACATCACACATATCCATGCCCGAGGCAGGATTGGAACCTGCGACCGTAGCAGTCGCGCGGTTCCGGACTGAAGCGCCTAGAACCACTCGGCCACCGCGGCTGGCGCATGAGTGAGTTAAACAACACAGAAACTGGAGACTTGTAGTATGGTCCAACGAGTCGGGTTTTGTCTCGTTTCAGATGATGGCAAAGCATCGAGTGTACCAGAGGCCAAAGCTGTCTTTAAGAAGCAGTGTGTGGAGAGTCTGTATGTTAGGAGGTGGCTCTGTGAAGTTTTGGGAGTGTTTTCTGCGGCGTAACTTAGTTCACTCATTCTAGCTATCTTTTTCGAAACCGTGTGTTTACTTCAACATTTTCTACATATTCTACATCTGTGGACACGGCAGTCTTACAAAATAACGATGACTGTGTTTACTGACTACACATATACAATCCTGGATGGACGAACACTCAGGCACCCTATCACACCTTGACTAGGCGAGGTGTGATCATTCGATCTTAATCGTAAAGAAAAATGTGTGGGACTACTTTGTAAAACAGGTGTAGCGTATCCATCAATATCCATGCAACATGGATCTTTATGAAAAGTGATAACCAATGATTGATGTCAGCTCGGTATGGCATTCCAGAAGGAAATTATGGACTCTCTTCCTCGCCAGACTGAGGAGTTGAAAGGGGATAGAGCGATGTGTCATGTGAGTGACTGAAATACACTCCTGGAAATGGAAAAAAGAACACATTGACACCAGTGTGTCAGACCCACCATACTTGCTCCGGACACTGCGAGAGGGCTGTACAAGCAATGATCACACGCACGGCACAGCGGACACACCAGGAACCGCGGTGTTGGCCGTCGAATGGCGCTAGCTGCGCAGCATTTGTGCACCGCCTCCGTCAGTGTCAGCCAGTTTGCCGTGGCATAAGGAGCTCCATCACAGCCTTTAACACTGGTAGCATGCCGCGACAGCGTGGACGTGAACCGTATGTGCACTTGACGGACTTTGAGCGAGGGCGTATAGTGGGCATGCGGGAGGCCGGGTGGACGTACCGCCGAATTGCTCAACACGTGGGGCGTGAGGTCTCCACAGTACATCGATGTTGTCGCCAGTGGTCGGCGGAAGGTGCACGTGCCCGTCGACGTGGGACCGGACCGCAGCGACGCACGGATGCACGCCAAGACCGTAGGATCCTACGCAGTGCCGTAGGGGACCGCACCGCCACTTCCCAGCAAATTAGGGACACTGTTGCTCCTGGGGTATCGGCGAGGACCATTCGCAACCGTCTCCATGAAGCTGGGCTACGGTCCCGCACACCGTTAGGCCGTCTTCCGCTCACGCCCCAACATCGTGCAGCCCGCCTCCAGTGGTGTCGCGACAGGCGTGAATGGAGGGACGAATGGAGACGTGTCGTCTTCAGCGATGAGAGTCGCTTCTGCCTTGGTGCCAATGATGGTCGTATGCGTGTTTGGCGCCGTGCAGGTGAGCGCCACAATCAGGACTGCATACGACCGAGGCACACAGGGCCAACACCCGGCATCATGGTGTGGGGAGCGATCTCCTACACTGGCCGTACACCACTGGTGATCGTCGAGGGGACACTGAATAGTGCACGGTACATCCAAACCGTCATCGAACCCATCGTTCTACCATTCCTAGACCGGCAAGGGAACTTGCTGTTCCAACAGGACAATGCACGTCCGCATGTATCCCGTGCCACCCAACGTGCTCTAGAAGGTGTAAGTCAACTACCCTGGCCAGCAAGATCTCCGGATCTGTCCCCCATTGAGCATGTTTGGGACTGGATGAAGCGTCGTCTCACGCGGTCTGCACGTCCAGCACGAACGCTGGTCCAACTGAGGCGCCAGGTGGAAATGGCATGGCAAGCCGTTCCACAGGACTACATCCAGCATCTCTACGATCGTCTCCATGGGAGAATAGCAGCCTGCATTGCTGCGAAAGGTGGATATACACTGTACTAGTGCCGACATTGTGCATGCTCTGTTGCCTGTGTCTATGTGCCTGTGGTTCTGTCAGTGTGATCATGTGATGTATCTGACCCCAGGAATGTGTCAATAAAGTTTCCCCTTCCTGGGACAATGAATTCACGGTGTTCTTATTTCAATTTCCAGGAGTGTATTTTTCCCCGGTGTGCTTATTTTCCGGTAATTAGACAAACGCTGTAATATTAGACGATGGTCGTTCCACCTGCTCTTAGGTTCAGACTTATCGTTTTTGGAACTCAAATTAGTAACTATTCATTTGTAAACCACGAAGCCTGTGACCACCATAACTAGACACAGCGTTATGTAAGTAACGATACTCTACGGGTGAAGCCATTTCTCCTTAAAAGATAGCTCCTTTTATGTTAGAAAATAATGAGGACTCGTTACACAGATGCAAATAACATCTCTGGGGTACAATCGTAAACTACGTTTAGCGGTCGTAGGCAGGGAACACAATGAATAGGAGCTCGATGGATACGAGTGATCCGCCGTTCGCCGTTTGGTGGCAGTGGAGACGGCGGGTGAGGGACGCCCTGTAACTGCGGGGGATTTTAAGGTGCTTCCGCGGCGAACAGCGGACGCCCCTGCGGCGATACCGCAGGCCTAATGGCGCGGAGATAACCGCGAGAGAGGCGTCTCGCCCACCTCGTGAGTGAAAGTGTGTGCGCGCTCGCACGGTGTGTGTGTATGTGTGTGTGTGTGTGTGTGTGTGTGTGTGTGTGGGTGTGTACATGTGTCTGGACGCTCGTGCGCTCGCGATTCGCACGTGGGGGACGGCGGGCGCAAACAAATTTGTGGCAGGCTCCGAACGGTTGCGATGTAAACTGCAGCGTTGCCAGGCGTCGTAGGGGTGGAGCGTTACCTTCGGGAGCGTGTAAATCTTCACGCATACACACTTAGAGCGCGTGTCTTCCTTGTTGATGTCATAGCTGCAGCCGTGATCCTGCCTGTATCGTAACAACTTCTCTGTACCGGTTAATCCAGTTTACACGATATTTACATGTTCACTTGCAAACCAGTGGACACTAATTTCAAAGTAATTCTGATGCTGTATGCTGTATGTCATAAATACACTACCTGACAAAAATGTGACGCACGTAGAAAGCGGAAAGCGGGAGGGGGGGGGGGGAGAAGGAGGGGGGAGGTAACGAAATGTGAGGTTGAGAACGAATGTGATACTATTTCAGTGATTACAAAATCGAGTCAAATTTACAAAGGACCTGGCAATGTGAGCCCACTTACCAGTATGACGTTCCATCTCAAATGGTTCAAATGACTCTGAGCACTATCGGACTTAACATCTGAAGTCATCAGTCCCCTAGACTTAGAACTACTTAAACGTAACTAACCTAAGGACATCAAACACGTCCATGCCCGAGGCAGGATTCGAACCTGCAACCGCAACAGCAGCGCGGCTCCGAACTGAAGTGCCTCGAACCGCTCGGCCACAGCGGCTGGCCGTTGCATCTCTGTGACCTGTTTGCATATAGTACATTTGGTAGCAGGGCCTATTTGAAAACGCTTTTCCACACAAGGGACTAATCATTTCATTCCCCCTCTCCCCGTCCCCTCCTTCTACCTCCTCATATATTTCTTGGATTTCCCCTTTGGTTCTTGATGAGACTTTGAGAATTGATCTGAATCTAGCGATCTTTTAAAATAAGTACTACTTACAAAATTCTCTGTAAGAGAAGTAAATTGCTTAATCTGATTCCTGTGCACAACATCAAAAGAAAAAAAAATAGTTTCCATTTATAAAAATTCATGATATCTTAAGAAGATTTTCGTGAAGCTATTTATTGCTCTAGATTCAATAAAAAAAAATGAGTTATTAAATCATATGGAAAGAATCGAAATATGAAATTAGTTTTTTCTTTGGTTTAGTTATGGAACTTTATAATTCCACATCAATGCGAAGAATCGTTTGATGCAGCTCTCTGTTGTTGTTGTTGTTGTGGTCTTCAGTCCTGAGACTGGTTTGATGCAGCTCTCCACGCCACTCTATCCCGTGCAAGCTGCTTCATTTCCCAGTACCTACTGCAACCTACATCCTTCTGAATCTGCTTAGTGTATTGATCTCTTGGTCTCCCTCTACGATTTTTACCCTCCACGCTGCCCTTCAATGCTAAATTTGTGATCCCTTGATGCCTCAAAACATGTTCTACCAACCGATCCCTTCTTCTAGTCAAGTTGTGCCACAAACTTCTCTTCTCCCCAATTCTATTCAATACCTCCTCATTAGTTACGTGATCTACCCACCTTATCTTCAGCAGTCTTCTGTAGCACCACATTTCAAAAGCTTCTATTTTCTTCTTGTCCAAACTGGTTATCGTCCATGTTTCACTTCCATACATGGCTACACTCCATACAAATACTTTCAGAAACGACTTCCTGACACTTAAATCTATACTCGATGTTAACAAATTTCTCTTCTTCAGAAACGCTTTCCTTGCCATTGCCAGTCTACATTTTATATCCTCTCTACTTCGACCATCATCAGTTATTTTGCTCCCTAAATAGCAAAACTCCTTTACTACTTTAATTGTCTCATTTCCTAATCTAATACCCTCAGCATCACCCTATTTAATTTGACTACATTCCATTATCCTCGTTTTGCTTTTGTTGATATTCATCTTATATCCTCCTTTCAAGACACTGTCCATTCCGTTCAACTGCTCTTCCAAGTCCTTTGCTGTCTCTGACAGAATTATAATGTCATCGGCGAACCTCAAAGTTTTTACCTCTTCTCCATTAATTTTAATACCTACTCCAAATTTTTCTTTTGTTTCCTTTACTGCTTGCTCAATATACAGATTGAATAACAGCAGGGAGAGGCTACAACCCTGTCTCACTCCTTTCCCAACCACTGCTTCCCTTTCATGCCCCTCGACTCCTATAACTGCCATCTGGTTTCTGTACAAATTGTAAATAGCCTTTCGCTCCCTGTATTTTACCCCTGCCACCTTCAGAATTTGAAAGAGAGTATTCCAGTTAACGTTGTCAAAAGCTTTCTCTAAGTGTACAAATGCTAGAAACGTATGTTTGCCTTTTCTTAATCTTTCTTCTAAGATAAATCGTAAGGTTAGTATTGCCTCACGTGTTCCAACATTTCTACGGAATCCAAACTGATCTTCCCCGAGGTCCGCTTCTACCAGTTTTTCCATTCGTCTGTAAAGTATTCGCGTATGTATTTTGCATCTGTGACTTATTAAACTGATAATTCGGTAATTTTCACATCTGTCAACACCTGCTTTCTTTGGGATTGGAATTATTATATTCTTCTTGAAGTCTGTGGGTATTTCGCCTGTCTCATACATCTTGCTCACCAGATGGTAGAGTTTTGTCATGACTGGCTCTCCCAAGACCATCAGTAGTTCTAATGGAATGTTGTCTACTCCCGGGGCCTTGTTTCGACTCAGGTCTTTCAGTGCTCTGTCAAACTCTTCACGCAGTATCTTATGTCCCATTTCATCTTCATCTACATCCTCTTCCATTTCCATAATATTGTCCTCAAGTACATCGCCCCTGTATAAACCCTCTATATACTCCTTCCACCTTTCTGCCTTCCCTTCTTTGCTTAGAACTGGGTTGCCATCTGAGCTCTTGATATTCATACAAGTGGTTCTCTTCTCTCCAAAGGTCTCTTTAATTTTCCTGTAGGCAGTATCTGTCTTACCCCTAGTGAGACAAGCCTCTACATCCTTACATTTGTCCTCTAGCCATCCCTGCTTAGCCATTTTGCACTTCCTGTCGATCTCATTTTTGAGACGTTTGTATTCCTTTTTGCCTGCGTCATTTACTGCATTTTTATATTTTCTCCTTTCATCAATTAAATTCAATATTTCTTCTGTTACCCAAGGATTTCTATTACCCCTCACCTTTTTACCTACTTGATCGTCTGCTGCCTTCACTACTTCACCCCTCAGAGCTACCTATTCTTCTTCTACTGTATTTCTTTCCCCATTCCTGTCAATTGTTCCCTTATGCTCTCCCTGAAACTCTCTACAACCTCTGGTTCTTTCAGTTTATCCAGGTCCCATATCCTTAAATTCCCACCTTTTTGCAGTTTCTTCAGTTTCAATCTGCAGTTCATAACCAATAGATTGTGGTCAGAATCCACATCTGCCCCTGGAAATGTCTTACAATTTAAAGCCTGGTTCCTAAATCTCTGTCTTACCATTATATAATCTATCTGATACCTTTTAGTATCTCCAGGATTCTTCCAGGTATACAACCTTCTTTTATGATTCTTGAGCCAAGTGTTAGCTATGATTAAGTTATGCTCTGTGCAAAATTCTACAAGGCGGCTTCCTCTTTCATTCAATCCATATTCACCTACTATGTTTCCTTCTGTCCCTTTTCGTACTGACGAATTCCAGTCACCCATGACTATTAAATTTTCGTCTCCCTTCACTACCTGAATAATTTCTTTTATCTCGTCATACATTTCATCAATTTCTTCATCATCTGCAGAGCTAGTTGGCATATAAACTTGTACTACTGTAGTAGGCGTGGGCTTTGTGTCTATCTTGGCCACAATAATGCGTTCACTATGCTGTTTGTAGTAGCTAACCCGCACTCCTATTTTTTTATTCATTATTGAACCTACTCCTGCATTACCCCTATTTGATTTTGTATTTATAACCCTGTAATCACCTGACCAAAAGTCTTGTTCCTCCTGCCACCGAACTCCACTAATTCCCACTATATCTAACTTTAACCTATCCATTTCCCTTTTTAAATTTTCTAACCTACCTGCCCGATTAAAGGACCTGACATTCCACGCTCCGATCCGTAGAATGCCAGTTTTCTTTCTCCTGATAACGACGTCCTCTTGAGTAGTCCCCGCCCGGAGATCCGAATGGGGGACTATTTTACCTCCGGAATATTTTACCCAAGAGGACGCCATCATCATTTAATCATGCAGTAAAGCTGCATGTCCTCGGGAAAAATTACGGCTGTAGTTTCCCCCCTCAGCTCTCTAAGTTGCTCTATCCTGTCCAGGTCTCTTCATCTCTGAACGATTACTGAAACCAACATCCTCCCGAATCTGCTGACAGTATTTATCTCTTGGTCTCCCTCTAGGATTTTTACCCCCCTCCGCCCCCCCCCCGCCCCCCACGGTTTCCTCCAACAGTAAATTGGTGATCCTCGGATATCTCAGAATGAGTCCTACCAACCGAAGTCACTGTTTAGCTACGTAAGTCGTATTTTACATATGAGGAACGTTACCAGTAAGCAGTTAAATTTAAAAACAATTTCCATGAAAGTAGTTCAAAATTAACAGACATGGTTAACAAAATCTATGTCAATAAAAACGAAAACACAAATTTATGTGCAATATGAAACAGAAATATTACGTCATTAAAGTCATATGAGAGCGACACGTACAACACCAGTTGTATCATGTTGCAGTAGTGTTGTATTTATTTTTGAGCTACGAAAGTAGTTCAAAATTAACAAACACGGTTAACAAAATATATGTCAATAAAAACGAAAACACAGATTTATGTACAATATGAAACAGAAATATTACGTCGGTAAAGTCATGTGAGGGCGACACGTACAACACCAGTTGTAACATATTGCAGTAGTGTTGTGTTTCTTATTGAGCTACGAAAATGGTTCAAATGGCTCTAAGCACTATGGGACTTTACATTTGAGGTCATCAGTCCCCTAGGCTTCAAACTACGTAAACCTAATTAACCTAAGGACATCACACACATCCAGGCCCGAGGCAGGATTCAAACCTGCGACCGTAGCAGCAGCGCAGCGCCGGACTGAAGCTCCTAGAACTGTTCGGCCACAGCGGCCGGCTTGAGCTGCGGGGGTGACGTTTGAGCCAGTAAGCGTTTACATTGCTAATACATTTTTACCAACTTGAAGAATACTTCTTACTGAACTGAGTTGCAACTCGTAATCAGACATTGGCAATTATCTCGAAAACGGCTCCTCTGTGGACACATGTTTACTGGAAAATTTGTACTTCTATTATTGTATACTTGCACCGTGTCACTTTTCGCTATTGATTGGCATACACTCTGCATGTAGATTTTGCACTTGGGCACCCCTTGGCACCTCTCCAAGCTTGGCTGCTTTGACATTAAACCGCCACTGTTCTGTAGGTAAGGGTCTCATCAAGCCGTTCGATCCTCTCCTGAAGCAAAATGGTTCACAGTTGTTTCAAATCGTCCTTGATATCCTAAGTACTATCAGAGGGAAGAAATTGACGACCGACCTCGTCCCGCATGTGTTCTATCGGTGACATGTGGAGATCTTGTTCGTCACGTGAGTGTCTCAACTGTCACGTAGACAACTCTCAGAGACACGTTCCGTGTGTGGATGAACAATGTCCTGTTGAAAAATTGCACCATGATACTGTCATATGAGAGGTAACACATGAAGACATATTAAACCCGTGACTTAACGTCGCGCCTGCAAAGTTCCTTCCCTACCAGGCGTGACTTGCAGTCATACTCGTTGACTCACCACATCAGCAGTAACGTCGCTGTGCCTCTCCAAAACAATGGAAGAATGTGACCACTTCCCAAGTCACAGGCATACTCGCCGATAATGGTGATCCGGGGTAGTGCGGAACCGCGCTTCATCGCTGAACACAATGCTAGGCAGATGCACCAGTCGTCCATCTCTCCAAGCGCACCCGTTTGTGGTTTGGTATTAACGACAGGCTATGCGTGGGATATTAATTCCCTAGTCTGTTTGCTGCTAGTGTACGACTAATGTTGGGTTATGACACAGAATGTTACATGTTCCCGAATGGAGGGCGCAGATGTCAAGGAGTTATGATGTTCTTTGAGCACAACACGGCTATCGTCGTTTGTGGTGGTGAGACATGGCCAAACGAACTTTACATCGACTATATCTGACCTCACGTTGCCATGATGTCCATCATCGAGCCACTATCATATCCCAATGCCCCACAAATCCTGATATTTCACGATTTGACCCGCCGGCCAAACACAGATCAGCAATAAAGTACATATCAAACTATATCAAACTCTGTCAGGTGCTGATAACGATATCCCACATGAGTATGCGGTATCTCTGGGCCCTTCATAGTAGTTACGCTCCTTACGTGTACTACTATCAAAGCTGAAGGATGCTCCTATTGGAGCACAGACTAACATGATCCTGTTTTAAAAGACTGACTGAAAGGTGGGTAACAGCTGCCTTCCTCGCTACCTTTAAAAAATTTTCCCAAACATTTTGATATGCGAACATCTTCGTGCTCTTTTTTTAACCTGAGGGTCATTTCCCTTCCCCCAAGCTCGCCTAACTAGCTCGCTTGCAACCACTAGTCCATCACTATAACTCGCTCATACCATCCACTTCCACGTGCCCATCTCACTCACTCAGCCCAATCATTGTCATTATCTCTTTTTGCGCGTCTGTCAATATCTCCTGTCTCGCAAGCACACTCTCCTTCATTCTGTCCTATTACTGCAATCTCCTCTCACGGTCACTGTCTCCCTCTTGCTCTCTTTTACTACTGATATCACATTTATTCCTTCCCATTGGTGCTGTCATTATCTCTCTTCCTCGTTCGCCGTGCGGTTAAAGGCGCTGCAGTCTGGAACCGCAAGACCGCTACGGTCGCAGGTTCGAATCCTGCCTCGGGCATGGATGTTTGTGATGTCCTTAGGTTAGTTAGGTTTAACTAGTTCTAAGTTCTAGGGGACTAATGACCTCAGCAGTTGAGTCCCATAGTGCTCAGAGCCATTTGAACCATTTTTTTTCTTTCTCGTTCTCATTATCATAGACTCTATCTCACATTATCACTGGCTCCCACCCACTTCCACTTTCTCCATTTTATTCCTCTCCCATTGGCACTATCTCCTCCATTCTTTATCTAGCGTTGTTATATCACTGTCAGTGATGTCCCTCTGCCACTATTCCTCTCTTTCTCGCACACTGTCATTGGCTTCTTCGCTCTTTCTGCACCACAACCACTATCTATTGTCTTCCAGTATTTACTACTTTTCCGTCTCTTTCTCTCTCATCATAGAAATCGCGAATATATTCGCATGCCAAAATTTTTGGGAAAATTGTTAAGGGTGCTCAGGAAGATAAAATGAGGCTGCTGATTCACCATTTTTCAGTTACAGTCTTTTAAAACAGGATCACATTAGGCTTTTTGTGCTCTGATAAGAGCTACATCGGGGCACGTCACTCGTATAAATAGAACTTTAAGGGTCAGTAAAATTTTGGTAGTTTACTTACGTGAAACTGAAATAAAAGAAGATCGATTTTACATCTCACAATGGACACTATGTGAAAAAATTACTTAATTACGGTAACAGTAGTTCTCAGAACCCTTCTGATTAAAAAGGAGACACTTTACAGGAAATTTCTCCATGTTACGTCACTTCATAAACTACATTTTCGGCTCACGCATTATACTACGTGAGTGAGTCACTTTGAACCTCTGTATCTCGGAAACGAACAATATCAGGAAAATTCGGTGCTGTGCTAGATCGGGACCTTACAGGTATACTGTAAATATTTCAGTCCTTCGTTGTGAAGGGCCGTCTTGGAATCCCAGACGCGATTTCGATACCCAAAACCATATATTCCGGGTTGTCTCAGGAGCGGCCTATGAGCTAAATGGCGCCTCTACAAGCCCCTCACGGCTCACCGTAGAACACGTCTACTGCTAAAAGAACCAACCGATTTGCTCCATTTGCCTAAACTGGAGGAAGTGTATAATATTCAAATTTTGACGCCGTAGTGTAGGATAGTCACAGTAAAAAGACATTTCTGTTGTGTATATAAATGGTCCCTAGCCTGGGTGGTATCCAAAACACTCGATTCTACCTTTCTATTGTCGGACTGCTGATTCAATTGTCAATTGAAATCGAAATCTTATTGCAACCGTTTGGCTGTATTACACAAATAATATTTTTGTATGGTTGTTCTCTCACACCCATGGTTAAAATTGTAAGATTTTTACCAGCCCGTATATCGAAGCCTGTTTTCAAATATGAAGACTTAAGAAAGAAAATTTTAAATACAAGTATGACAGCCAATTTTGATAAACGTTGTGAAGAAATGAAACTTGTACTTAATTATGGAAAAGCTGTTCTGAAACTGAAGCGTCGAAGAAAGAGCATATACTTTCAAAGTTTTAGTTCAAAAAATAATTTCAAGAAAAATAAATTCTGTTTACGCAAAAAATGGCGCTAAAGAAGGAAGCTTACTATTTGCATTTAGAAATCACACATAAATTTTGGTGTGCATTACGGTTTTTAAACTGAGGAAATTTTTAATCACGTCAGCGACAGCTTAGAAAATTGTTAGCAGATTATCCTGAGCAGGCGCGAAAACTAATTAAGTGAGCTTTCTTGCCTTCTGCCTGTACAAAAATCATTTCATGCTAGTAGGTTCCGAAAAACTTAGTACAAATTATATAACATAATTTTAAATAAAACTAAGATAAATTTTACAAATTAGAAAGTGTCTTTACTGGAAGGAGATTTAATGTATTCCTCGTTTGTCCGACAAAAATGTTACAGAAAATCTGATTGTAGATCTAAAAACTGATTTCGATAGCTTAAAAATGGAAAATTCTCGCCAGACCGGAATAGATCATGATGTGCGCAATATTGTATCAAAAATTTATCTGATTTTCGAAATAAAACCATTAATGTATAGCATATAGAAAACGATGCATTACTAACGAAATCCGATAAAGGCCGTAACTTAGTCTCTATAAAAACGAGATTTCTAACTTCATGAATTTAATTCAAACTACAGTCATATATAACTATTTCTCTCAGTGACTGTTTCATTCTGAATGAACAATTGCAGCTAAGTAATAAAAATTTCTTCAGTGTTATAAAGACCTTACTTAAAAACACGTAAAACTGCCTCAACTTTCTCGTCAGAGTAAACTATGAAACATCGTCTTCCTTTCTCCTTTTTTATTTATTACATTGTAATGCATCCATACAAAATGTGTAGAATGATTACTATTGCTGGGTCCTGTAAAATTTCATTTTGCATAAAACCTGCTATTCACTTGTCGAGGTGAATTATATGCTATTAAAAATATTTTTGTAATTTAAGCAGCTGATTTCTACGGTTTTTAATAGATGGCGTGACTTGTTACATATGATTGTGGTCAGAATCCACATCTGCCCCTGGAAATGTCTTACAATTTAAAGCCTGGTTCCTAAATCTCTGTCTTACCATTATATAATCTATCTGATACCTTTTAGTATCTCCAGGATTCTTCCAGGTATACAACCTTCTTTTATGATTCTTGAGCCAAGTGTTAGCTATGATTAAGTTATGCTCTGTGCAAAATTCTACAAGGCGGCTTCCTCTTTCATTTCTTCCCCCCAATCCATATTCACCTACTATGTTTCCTTCTGTCCCTTTTCGTACTGACGAATTCCAGTCACCCATGACTATTAAATTTTCGTCTCCCTTCACTACCTGAATAATTTCTTTTATCTCGTCATACATTTCATCAATTTCTTCATCATCTGCAGAGCTAGTTGGCATATAAACTTGTACTACTGTAGTAGGCGTGGGCTTTGTGTCTATCTTGGCCACAATAATGCGTTCACTATGCTGTTTGTAGTAGCTAACCCGCACTCCTATTTTTTTATTCATTATTGAACCTACTCCTGCATTACCCCTATTTGATTTTGTATTTATAACCCTGTAATCACCTGACCAAAAGTCTTGTTCCTCCTGCCACCGAACTCCACTAATTCCCACTATATCTAACTTTAACCTATCCATTTCCCTTTTTAAATTTTCTAACCTACCTGCCCGATTAAAGGACCTGACATTCCACGCTCCGATCCGTAGAATGCCAGTTTTCTTTCTCCTGATAACGACGTCCTCTTGAGTAGTCCCCGCCCGGAGATCCGAATGGGGGACTATTTTACCTCCGGAATATTTTACCCAAGAGGACGCCATCATCATTTAATCATGCAGTAAAGCTGCATGTCCTCGGGAAAAATTACGGCTGTAGTTTCCCCCCTCAGCTCTCTAAGTTGCTCTATCCTGTCCAGGTCTCTTCATCTCTGAACGATTACTGAAACCAACATCCTCCCGAATCCGCTGACAGTATTTATCTCTTGGTCTCCCTCTAGGATTTTTACCCCCCTCCGCCCCCCCCCCCCGCCCCCCACGGTTTCCTCCAACAGTAAATTGGTGATCCTCGGATATCTCAGAATGAGTCCTACCAACCGAAGTCACTGTTTAGCTACGTAAGTCGTATTTTACATATGAGGAACGTTACCAGTAAGCAGTTAAATTTAAAAACAATTTCCATGAAAGTAGTTCAAAATTAACAGACATGGTTAACAAAATCTATGTCAATAAAAACGAAAACACAAATTTATGTGCAATATGAAACAGAAATATTACGTCATTAAAGTCATATGAGAGCGACACGTACAACACCAGTTGTATCATGTTGCAGTAGTGTTGTATTTATTTTTGAGCTACGAAAGTAGTTCAAAATTAACAAACACGGTTAACAAAATATATGTCAATAAAAACGAAAACACAGATTTATGTACAATATGAAACAGAAATATTACGTCGGTAAAATCATGTGAGGGCGACACGTACAACACCAGTTGTAACATATTGCAGTAGTGTTGTGTTTCTTATTGAGCTACGAAAATGGTTCAAATGGCTCTAAGCACTATCGGACTTTACATTTGAGGTCATCAGTCCCCTAGGCTTCAAACTACGTAAACCTAATTAACCTAAGGACATCACACACATTCAGGCCCGAGGCAGGATTCAAACCTGCGACCGTAGCAGCAGCGCTGCGCCGGACTGAAGCTCCTTGAGCTGCGGGGGTGACGTTTGAGCCAGTAAGCGTTTACATTGCTAATACATTTTTACCAACTTGAAGAATACTTCTTACTGAACTGAGTTGCAACTCGTAATCAGACATTGGCAATTATCTCGAAAACGGCTCCTCTGTGGACACATGTTTACTGGAAAATTTGTACTTCTATTATTGTATACTTGCACCGTGTCACTTTTCGCTATTGATTGGCATACACTCTGCATGTAGATTTTGCACTTGGGCACCCCTTGGCGCCTCTCCAAGCTTGGCTGCTTTGACATTAAACCGCCACTGTTCTGTAGGTAAGGGTCTCATCAAGCCGTTCGATCCTCTCCTGAAGCAAAATGGTTCACAGTTGTTTCAAATCGTCCTTGATATCCTAAGTACTATCAGAGGGAAGAAATTGACGACCGACCTCGTCCCGCATGTGTTCTATCGGTGACATGTGGAGATCTTGTTCGTGACGTGAGTGTCTCAACTGTCACGTAGACAACTCTCAGAGACACGTTCCGTGTGTGGATGAACAATGTCCTGTTGAAAAATTGCACCATGATACTGTCATATGAGAGGTAACACATGAAGACATATTAAACCCGTGACTTAACGTCGCGCCTGCAAAGTTCCTTCCCTACCAGGCGTGACTTGCAGTCATACTCGTTGACTCACCACATCAGCAGTAACGTCGCTGTGCCTCTCCAAAACAATGGAAGAATGTGACCACTTCCCAAGTCACAGGCATACTCGCCGATAATGGTGATCCGGGGTAGTGCGGAACCGCGCTTCATCGCTGAACACAATGCTAGGCAGATGCACCAGTCGTCCATCTCTCCAAGCGCACCCGTTTGTGGTTTGGTATTAACGACAGGCTATGCGTGGGATATTAATTCCCTAGTCTGTTTGCTGCTAGTGTACGACTAATGTTGGGTTATGACACAGAATGTTACATGTTCCCGAATGGAGGGCGCAGATGTCAAGGAGTTATGATGTTCTTTGAGCACAACACGGCTATCGTCGTTTGTGGTGGTGAGACATGGCCAAACGAACTTTACATCGACTATATCTGACCTCACGTTGCCATGATGTCCATCATCGAGCCACTATCATATCCCAATGCCCCACAAATCCTGATATTTCACGATTTGACCCGCCGGCCAAACACAGATCAGCAATAAAGTACATATCAAACTATATCAAACTCTGTCAGGTGCTGATAACGATATCCCACATGAGTATGCGGTATCTCTGGGCCCTTCATAGTAGTTACGCTCCTTACGTGTACTACTATCAAAGCTGAAGGATGCTCCTATTGGAGCACAGACTAACATGATCCTGTTTTAAAAGACTGACTGAAAGGTGGGTAACAGCTGCCTTCCTCGCTACCTTTAAAAAATTTTCCCAAACATTTTGATATGCGAACATCTTCGTGCTCTTTTTTTAACCTGAGGGTCATTTCCCTTCCCCCAAGCTCGCCTAACTAGCTCGCTTGCAACCACTAGTCCATCACTATAACTCGCTCATACCATCCACTTCCACTTGCCCATCTCACTCACTCAGCCCAATCATTGTCATTATCTCTTTTTGCGCGTCTGTCAATATCTCCTGTCTCGCAAGCACACTCTCCTTCATTCTGTCCTATTACTGCAATCTCCTCTCACGGTCACTGTCTCCCTCTTGCTCTCTTTTACTACTGATATCACATTTATTCCTTCCCATTGGTGCTGTCATTATCTCTCTTCCTCGTTCGCCGTGCGGTTAAAGGCGCTGCAGTCTGGAACCGCAAGACCGCTACGGTCGCAGGTTCGAATCCTGCCTCGGGCATGGATGTTTGTGATGTCCTTAGGTTAGTTAGGTTTAACTAGTTCTAAGTTCTAGGGGACTAATGACCTCAGCAGTTGAGTCCCATAGTGCTCAGAGCCATTTGAACCATTTTTTTTCTTTCTCGTTCTCATTATCATAGACTCTATCTCACATTATCACTGGCTCCCACCCACTTCCACTTTCTCCATTTTATTCCTCTCCCATTGGCACTATCTCCTCCATTCTTTATCTAGCGTTGTTATATCACTGTCAGTGATGTCCCTCTGCCACTATTCCTCTCTTTCTCGCACACTGTCATTGGCTTCTTCGCTCTTTCTGCACCACAACCACTATCTATTGTCTTCCAGTATTTACTACTTTTCCGTCTCTTTCTCTCTCATCATAGAAATCGCGAATATATTCGCATGCCAAAATTTTTGGGAAAATTGTTAAGGGTGCTCAGGAAGATAAAATGAGGCTGCTGATTCACCATTTTTCAGTTACAGTCTTTTAAAACAGGATCACATTCGGCTTTTTGTGCTCTGATAAGAGCTACATCGGGGCACGTCACTCGTATAAATAGAACTTTAAGGGTCAGTAAAATTTTGGTAGTTTACTTACGTGAAACTGAAATAAAAGAAGATCGATTTTACATCTCACAATGGACACTATGTGAAAAAATTACTTAATTACGGTAACAGTAGTTCTCAGAACCCTTCTGATTAAAAAGGAGACACTTTACAGGAAATTTCTCCATGTTACGTCACTTCATAAACTACATTTTCGGCTCACGCATTATACTACGTGAGTGAGTCACTTTGAACCTCTGTATCTCGGAAACGAACAATATCAGGAAAATTCGGTGCTGTGCTAGATCGGGACCTTACAGGTATACTGTAAATATTTCAGTCCTTCGTTGTGAAGGGCCGTCTTGGAATCCCAGACGCGATTTCGATACCCAAAACCATATATTCCGGGTTGTCTCAGGAGCGGCCTATGAGCTAAATGGCGCCTCTACAAGCCCCTCACGGCTCACCGTAGAACACGTCTACTGCTAAAAGAACCAACCGATTTGCTCCATTTGCCTAAACTGGAGGAAGTGTATAATATTCAAATTTTGACGCCGTAGTGTAGGATAGTCACAGTAAAAAGACATTTCTGTTGTGTATATAAATGGTCCCTAGCCTGGGTGGTATCCAAAACACTCGATTCTACCTTTCTATTGTCGGACTGCTGATTCAATTGTCAATTGAAATCGAAATCTTATTGCAACCGTTTGGCTGTATTACACAAATAATATTTTTGTATGGTTGTTCTCTCACACCCATGGTTAAAATTGTAAGATTTTTACCAGCCCGTATATCGAAGCCTGTTTTCAAATATGAAGACTTAAGAAAGAAAATTTTAAATACAAGTATGACAGCCAATTTTGATAAACGTTGTGAAGAAATGAAACTTGTACTTAATTATGGAAAAGCTGTTCTGAAACTGAAGCGTCGAAGAAAGAGCATATACTTTCAAAGTTTTAGTTCAAAAAATAATTTCAAGAAAAATAAATTCTGTTTACGCAAAAAATGGCGCTAAAGAAGGAAGCTTACTATTTGCATTTAGAAATCACACATAAATTTTGGTGTGCATTACGGTTTTTAAACTGAGGAAATTTTTAATCACGTCAGCGACAGCTTAGAAAATTGTTAGCAGATTATCCTGAGCAGGCGCGAAAACTAATTAAGTGAGCTTTCTTGCCTTCTGCCTGTACAAAAATCATTTCATGCTAGTAGGTTCCGAAAAACTTAGTACAAATTATATAACATAATTTTAAATAAAACTAAGATAAATTTTACAAATTAGAAAGTGTCTTTACTGGAAGGAGATTTAATGTATTCCTCGTTTGTCCGACAAAAATGTTACAGAAAATCTGATTGTAGATCTAAAAACTGATTTCGATAGCTTAAAAATGGAAAATTCTCGCCAGACCGGAATAGATCATGATGTGCGCAATATTGTATCAAAAATTTATCTGATTTTCGAAATAAAACCATTAATGTATAGCATATAGAAAACGATGCATTACTAACGAAATCCGATAAAGGCCGTAACTTAGTCTTTATAAAAACGAGATTTCTAACTTCATGAATTTAATTCAAACTACAGTCATATATAACTATTTCTCTCAGTGACTGTTTCATTCTGAATGAACAATTGCAGCTAAGTAATAAAAATTTCTTCAGTGTTATAAAGACCTTACTTAAAAACACGTAAAACTGCCTCAACTTTCTCGTCAGAGTAAACTATGAAACATCGTCTTCCTTTCTCCTTTTTTATTTATTACATTGTAATGCATCCATACAAAATGTGTAGAATGATTACTATTGCTGGGTCCTGTAAAATTTCATTTTGCATAAAACCTGCTATTCACTTGTCGAGGTGAATTATATGCTATTAAAAATATTTTTGTAATTTAAGCAGCTGATTTCTACGGTTTTTAATAGATGGCGTGACTTGTTACATATGATTGTGGTCAGAATCCACATCTGCCCCTGGAAATGTCTTACAATTTAAAGCCTGGTTCCTAAATCTCTGTCTTACCATTATATAATCTATCTGATACCTTTTAGTATCTCCAGGATTCTTCCAGGTATACAACCTTCTTTTATGATTCTTGAGCCAAGTGTTAGCTATGATTAAGTTATGCTCTGTGCAAAATTCTACAAGGCGGCTTCCTCTTTCATTTCTTCCCCCCAATCCATATTCACCTACTATGTTTCCTTCTGTCCCTTTTCGTACTGACGAATTCCAGTCACCCATGACTATTAAATTTTCGTCTCCCTTCACTACCTGAATAATTTCTTTTATCTCGTCATACATTTCATCAATTTCTTCATCATCTGCAGAGCTAGTTGGCATATAAACTTGTACTACTGTAGTAGGCGTGGGCTTTGTGTCTATCTTGGCCACAATAATGCGTTCACTATGCTGTTTGTAGTAGCTAACCCGCACTCCTATTTTTTTATTCATTATTGAACCTACTCCTGCATTACCCCTATTTGATTTTGTATTTATAACCCTGTAATCACCTGACCAAAAGTCTTGTTCCTCCTGCCACCGAACTCCACTAATTCCCACTATATCTAACTTTAACCTATCCATTTCCCTTTTTAAATTTTCTAACCTACCTGCCCGATTAAAGGACCTGACATTCCACGCTCCGATCCGTAGAATGCCAGTTTTCTTTCTCCTGATAACGACGTCCTCTTGAGTAGTCCCCGCCCGGAGATCCGAATGGGGGACTATTTTACCTCCGGAATATTTTACCCAAGAGGACGCCATCATCATTTAATCATGCAGTAAAGCTGCATGTCCTCGGGAAAAATTACGGCTGTAGTTTCCCCCCTCAGCTCTCTAAGTTGCTCTATCCTGTCCAGGTCTCTTCATCTCTGAACGATTACTGAAACCAACATCCTCCCGAATCCGCTGACAGTATTTATCTCTTGGTCTCCCTCTAGGATTTTTACCCCCCTCCGCCCCCCCCCCGCCCCCCACGGTTTCCTCCAACAGTAAATTGGTGATCCTCGGATATCTCAGAATGAGTCCTACCAACCGAAGTCACTGTTTAGCTACGTAAGTCGTATTTTACATATGAGGAACGTTACCAGTAAGCAGTTAAATTTAAAAACAATTTCCATGAAAGTAGTTCAAAATTAACAGACATGGTTAACAAAATCTATGTCAATAAAAACGAAAACACAAATTTATGTGCAATATGAAACAGAAATATTACGTCATTAAAGTCATATGAGAGCGACACGTACAACACCAGTTGTATCATGTTGCAGTAGTGTTGTATTTATTTTTGAGCTACGAAAGTAGTTCAAAATTAACAAACACGGTTAACAAAATATATGTCAATAAAAACGAAAACACAGATTTATGTACAATATGAAACAGAAATATTACGTCGGTAAAATCATGTGAGGGCGACACGTACAACACCAGTTGTAACATATTGCAGTAGTGTTGTGTTTCTTATTGAGCTACGAAAATGGTTCAAATGGCTCTAAGCACTATCGGACTTTACATTTGAGGTCATCAGTCCCCTAGGCTTCAAACTACGTAAACCTAATTAACCTAAGGACATCACACACATTCAGGCCCGAGGCAGGATTCAAACCTGCGACCGTAGCAGCAGCGCTGCGCCGGACTGAAGCTCCTTGAGCTGCGGGGGTGACGTTTGAGCCAGTAAGCGTTTACATTGCTAATACATTTTTACCAACTTGAAGAATACTTCTTACTGAACTGAGTTGCAACTCGTAATCAGACATTGGCAATTATCTCGAAAACGGCTCCTCTGTGGACACATGTTTACTGGAAAATTTGTACTTCTATTATTGTATACTTGCACCGTGTCACTTTTCGCTATTGATTGGCATACACTCTGCATGTAGATTTTGCACTTGGGCACCCCTTGGCGCCTCTCCAAGCTTGGCTGCTTTGACATTAAACCGCCACTGTTCTGTAGGTAAGGGTCTCATCAAGCCGTTCGATCCTCTCCTGAAGCAAAATGGTTCACAGTTGTTTCAAATCGTCCTTGATATCCTAAGTACTATCAGAGGGAAGAAATTGACGACCGACCTCGTCCCGCATGTGTTCTATCGGTGACATGTGGAGATCTTGTTCGTCACGTGAGTGTCTCAACTGTCACGTAGACAACTCTCAGAGACACGTTCCGTGTGTGGATGAACAATGTCCTGTTGAAAAATTGCACCATGATACTGTCATATGAGAGGTAACACATGAAGACATATTAAACCCGTGACTTAACGTCGCGCCTGCAAAGTTCCTTCCCTACCAGGCGTGACTTGCAGTCATACTCGTTGACTCACCACATCAGCAGTAACGTCGCTGTGCCTCTCCAAAACAATGGAAGAATGTGACCACTTCCCAAGTCACAGGCATACTCGCCGATAATGGTGATCCGGGGTAGTGCGGAACCGCGCTTCATCGCTGAACACAATGCTAGGCAGATGCACCAGTCGTCCATCTCTCCAAGCGCACCCGTTTGTGGTTTGGTATTAACGACAGGCTATGCGTGGGATATTAATTCCCTAGTCTGTTTGCTGCTAGTGTACGACTAATGTTGGGTTATGACACAGAATGTTACATGTTCCCGAATGGAGGGCGCAGATGTCAAGGAGTTATGATGTTCTTTGAGCACAACACGGCTATCGTCGTTTGTGGTGGTGAGACATGGCCAAACGAACTTTACATCGACTATATCTGACCTCACGTTGCCATGATGTCCATCATCGAGCCACTATCATATCCCAATGCCCCACAAATCCTGATATTTCACGATTTGACCCGCCGGCCAAACACAGATCAGCAATAAAGTACATATCAAACTATATCAAACTCTGTCAGGTGCTGATAACGATATCCCACATGAGTATGCGGTATCTCTGGGCCCTTCATAGTAGTTACGCTCCTTACGTGTACTACTATCAAAGCTGAAGGATGCTCCTATTGGAGCACAGACTAACATGATCCTGTTTTAAAAGACTGACTGAAAGGTGGGTAACAGCTGCCTTCCTCGCTACCTTTAAAAAATTTTCCCAAACATTTTGATATGCGAACATCTTCGTGCTCTTTTTTTAACCTGAGGGTCATTTCCCTTCCCCCAAGCTCGCCTAACTAGCTCGCTTGCAACCACTAGTCCATCACTATAACTCGCTCATACCATCCACTTCCACTTGCCCATCTCACTCACTCAGCCCAATCATTGTCATTATCTCTTTTTGCGCGTCTGTCAATATCTCCTGTCTCGCAAGCACACTCTCCTTCATTCTGTCCTATTACTGCAATCTCCTCTCACGGTCACTGTCTCCCTCTTGCTCTCTTTTACTACTGATATCACATTTATTCCTTCCCATTGGTGCTGTCATTATCTCTCTTCCTCGTTCGCCGTGCGGTTAAAGGCGCTGCAGTCTGGAACCGCAAGACCGCTACGGTCGCAGGTTCGAATCCTGCCTCGGGCATGGATGTTTGTGATGTCCTTAGGTTAGTTAGGTTTAACTAGTTCTAAGTTCTAGGGGACTAATGACCTCAGCAGTTGAGTCCCATAGTGCTCAGAGCCATTTGAACCATTTTTTTTCTTTCTCGTTCTCATTATCATAGACTCTATCTCACATTATCACTGGCTCCCACCCACTTCCACTTTCTCCATTTTATTCCTCTCCCATTGGCACTATCTCCTCCATTCTTTATCTAGCGTTGTTATATCACTGTCAGTGATGTCCCTCTGCCACTATTCCTCTCTTTCTCGCACACTGTCATTGGCTTCTTCGCTCTTTCTGCACCACAACCACTATCTATTGTCTTCCAGTATTTACTACTTTTCCGTCTCTTTCTCTCTCATCATAGAAATCGCGAATATATTCGCATGCCAAAATTTTTGGGAAAATTGTTAAGGGTGCTCAGGAAGATAAAATGAGGCTGCTGATTCACCATTTTTCAGTTACAGTCTTTTAAAACAGGATCACATTCGGCTTTTTGTGCTCTGATAAGAGCTACATCGGGGCACGTCACTCGTATAAATAGAACTTTAAGGGTCAGTAAAATTTTGGTAGTTTACTTACGTGAAACTGAAATAAAAGAAGATCGATTTTACATCTCACAATGGACACTATGTGAAAAAATTACTTAATTACGGTAACAGTAGTTCTCAGAACCCTTCTGATTAAAAAGGAGACACTTTACAGGAAATTTCTCCATGTTACGTCACTTCATAAACTACATTTTCGGCTCACGCATTATACTACGTGAGTGAGTCACTTTGAACCTCTGTATCTCGGAAACGAACAATATCAGGAAAATTCGGTGCTGTGCTAGATCGGGACCTTACAGGTATACTGTAAATATTTCAGTCCTTCGTTGTGAAGGGCCGTCTTGGAATCCCAGACGCGATTTCGATACCCAAAACCATATATTCCGGGTTGTCTCAGGAGCGGCCTATGAGCTAAATGGCGCCTCTACAAGCCCCTCACGGCTCACCGTAGAACACGTCTACTGCTAAAAGAACCAACCGATTTGCTCCATTTGCCTAAACTGGAGGAAGTGTATAATATTCAAATTTTGACGCCGTAGTGTAGGATAGTCACAGTAAAAAGACATTTCTGTTGTGTATATAAATGGTCCCTAGCCTGGGTGGTATCCAAAACACTCGATTCTACCTTTCTATTGTCGGACTGCTGATTCAATTGTCAATTGAAATCGAAATCTTATTGCAACCGTTTGGCTGTATTACACAAATAATATTTTTGTATGGTTGTTCTCTCACACCCATGG
This sequence comes from Schistocerca nitens, assembly GCF_023898315.1. Taxonomy (NCBI): domain Eukaryota; kingdom Metazoa; phylum Arthropoda; class Insecta; order Orthoptera; family Acrididae; genus Schistocerca; species Schistocerca nitens. Next base: position 985,918,579 of record NC_064614.1, on the reverse strand, counting down.
TTAAAATTGTAAGATTTTTACCAGCCCGTATATCGAAGCCTGTTTTCAAATATGAAGACTTAAGAAAGAAAATTTTAAATACAAGTATGACAGCCAATTTTGATAAACGTTGTGAAGAAATGAAACTTGTACTTAATTATGGAAAAGCTGTTCTGAAACTGAAGCGTCGAAGAAAGAGCATATACTTTCAAAGTTTTAGTTCAAAAAATAATTTCAAGAAAAATAAATTCTGTTTACGCAAAAAATGGCGCTAAAGAAGGAAGCTTACTATTTGCATTTAGAAATCACACATAAATTTTGGTGTGCATTACGGTTTTTAAACTGAGGAAATTTTTAATCACGTCAGCGACAGCTTAGAAAATTGTTAGCAGATTATCCTGAGCAGGCGCGAAAACTAATTAAGTGAGCTTTCTTGCCTTCTGCCTGTACAAAAATCATTTCATGCTAGTAGGTTCCGAAAAACTTAGTACAAATTATATAACATAATTTTAAATAAAACTAAGATAAATTTTACAAATTAGAAAGTGTCTTTACTGGAAGGAGATTTAATGTATTCCTCGTTTGTCCGACAAAAATGTTACAGAAAATCTGATTGTAGATCTAAAAACTGATTTCGATAGCTTAAAAATGGAAAATTCTCGCCAGACCGGAATAGATCATGATGTGCGCAATATTGTATCAAAAATTTATCTGATTTTCGAAATAAAACCATTAATGTATAGCATATAGAAAACGATGCATTACTAACGAAATCCGATAAAGGCCGTAACTTAGTCTTTATAAAAACGAGATTTCTAACTTCATGAATTTAATTCAAACTACAGTCATATATAACTATTTCTCTCAGTGACTGTTTCATTCTGAATGAACAATTGCAGCTAAGTAATAAAAATTTCTTCAGTGTTATAAAGACCTTACTTAAAAACACGTAAAACTGCCTCAACTTTCTCGTCAGAGTAAACTATGAAACATCGTCTTCCTTTCTCCTTTTTTATTTATTACATTGTAATGCATCCATACAAAATGTGTAGAATGATTACTATTGCTGGGTCCTGTAAAATTTCATTTTGCATAAAACCTGCTATTCACTTGTCGAGGTGAATTATATGCTATTAAAAATATTTTTGTAATTTAAGCAGCTGATTTCTACGGTTTTTAATAGATGGCGTGACTTGTTTCGTGTCACATTGTGACAATTTCGTCCTGTGAGCCTCTTAGTTTAATAATACATTTAGTGTCTGTTACCTCTTATAGATCTTACACCCCTACAAGCGTACAGTGTGCTACGCCATGTAGCTGTAATATTACTGATGAGTATCAACTTCATGTCTGGTCTAATGGTGTTAATTTTATATAGTTTAAATATTGTCTTCTTAAGAAGTATTTTATATGACGAGGGCATTTTGCTTTTAAATACACTCCTGAAAATTGAAATAAGAACACCGTGAATTCATTGTCCCAGGAAGGGGAAACTTTATTGACACATTCCTGGGGTCAGATACATCACATGATCACACTGACAGAACCACAGGCACATAGACACAGGCAACAGAGCATGCACAATGTCGGCACTAGTACAGTGTATATCCACCTTTCGCAGCAATGCAGGCTGCTATTCTCCCATGGAGACGATCGTAGAGATGCTGGATGTAGTCCTGTGGAATGGCTTGCCATGCCATTTCCACCTGGCGCCTCAGTTGGACCAGCGTTCGTGCTGGACGTGCAGACCGCGTGAGACGACGCTTCATCCAGTCCCAAACATGCTCAATGGGGGACAGATCCGGAGATCTTGCTGGCCAGGGTAGTTGACTTACACCTTCTAGAGCACGTTGGGTGGCACGGGATACATGCGGACGTGCATTGTCCTGTTGGAACAGCAAGTTCCCTTGCCGGTCTAGGAATGGTAGAACGATGGGTTCGATGACGGTTTGGATGTACCGTGCACTATTCAGTGTCCCCTCGACGATCACCAGTGGTGTACGGCCAGTGTAGGAGATCGCTCCCCACACCATGATGCCGGGTGTTGGCCCTGTGTGCCTCGGTCGTATGCAGTCCTGATTGTGGCGCTCACCTGCACGGCGCCAAACACGCATACGACCATCATTGGCACCAAGGCAGAAGCGACTCTCATCGCTGAAGACGACACGTCTCCATTCGTCCCTCCATTCACGCCTGTCGCGACACCACTGGAGGCGGGCTGCACGATGTTGGGGCGTGAGCGGAAGACGGCCTAACGGTGTGCGGGACCGTAGCCCAGCTTCATGGAGACGGTTGCGAATGGTCCTCGCCGATACCCCAGGAGCAACAGTGTCCCTAATTTGCTGGGAAGTGGCGGTGCGGTCCCCTACGGCACTGCGTAGGATCCTACGGTCTTGGCGTGCATCCGTGCGTCGCTGCGGTCCGGTCCCACGTCGACGGGCACGTGCACCTTCCGCCGACCACTGGCGACAACATCGATGTACTGTGGAGACCTCACGCCCCACGTGTTGAGCAATTCGGCGGTACGTCCACCCGGCCTCCCGCATGCCCACTATACGCCCTCGCTCAAAGTCCGTCAACTGCACATACGGTTCACGTCCACGCTGTCGCGGCATGCTACCAGTGTTAAAGACTGCGATGGAGCTCCGTATGCCACGGCAAACTGGCTGACACTGACGGCGGCGGTGCACAAATGCTGCGCAGCTAGCGCCATTCGACGGCCAACACCGCGGTTCCTGGTGTGTCCGCTGTGCCGTGCGTGTGATCATTGCTTGTACAGCCCTCTCGCAGTGTCCGGAGCAAGTATGGTGGGTCTGACACACCGGTGTCAATGTGTTCTTTTTTCCATTTCCAGGAGTGTATCTTCATCTGTTATTACATATGAGTAGTCTCCTCATATATCGGTTTGGTATGATGATCATCTATTCTTGGTTTTTCTCTCTATTAATGGTAATTGTTTGGATTTTCTGATAAAGAGACACATATACGGTGTTGACACCAGGTTAAAGTACAGTCGCTTTGCAACTGGTTGGCTGTGTTGTACGAATCACATTACCATACCTAATACCGTATTGGAAACACATCAGCCTATCCAGTCGTTTCTCGCAGTGTGCCATATTATTTATCCAGCTGATGTACATATAGACAGAAAAACGAAAATAAATAAAAGAAGTATAACGTTTTGCCGTGTCGTACGTCACAAATGGACTGCAAGACATAGTGGAAACTAGGTCGGAAGACCCAGTGCTTAGACGAATAGCTGGAAAATATGGATATAAAAAGCAAAATTGAACCTAAATGCTGTAAGTAGAGCCCACATTTCAGTAGTTTGCGAAACGAACTGCTTTTACATCTAGTTTTGATTCCATAACCACTGACGGTATATGCAGCAAATAGAATGAAACTCATCTAGTAGAATCAGTGTACTTGTTTTAGTAGTTGCAAACATGAATTTGGAATACTAAACTCCGCACGAACAGGCCATGTAGGCCCAGCGGCACTGACCGGCCATCGTGTCACCCTCAGTCCACAGGCGTCACCGGATGCAGATATGGAGGGGCACGTGGCCAGCACACCGCTCTCCGGGCCGTATGTCAGTTTACGAGACCGAGAATATGGAATACGTAAGTAATTAAATACCATCTAAGCACACCATGGCTACACAAATGAAAAATGGTTTTGAGCAATTTATATTACCGTTTGTGAAAACTGAATCACGCTGAACGAACGACTTGAATGAATCTATTTTGCAGCAGCAAGTGATTGCCACTGCACAGTGTTTTCCTATTGGTCCATCGTCTACGAGTAGTACGGTTAAAGAGGATTAATAGCCACAAATTCCATACACAATGTAAATTAAATTTATCTGCACCTTGAGGTTTGTTCGGTTTTAACAATTTCAGCTCTTTGTCAGTGCCACTGACATTTATATGTATATTTTATCGATATGGTGGTGCCAGAATTCATTTCGGGAAATATTTTTGAATTTTCCATTATAAACAAATATTTGAAAGCGGAGGTAGCATTTCTTCTTTTGGCTTTCTGACCGGAATTTCAGTTCCTATGTTATCCATGATTGGTCACTAACTTTGATGCTACTAACAGCTTTCAAATATGGAAAAACTTTCCTTGGGTTCTATGAGAGATCTTTGGATAATATTCTTCTACCCTAATCTTTGATGCCTTCACGGCCTCATGAAAGTCAAACGGATTTCATTCAACATCTGTCTACCTGTCAGGCATCCCCAGCCTCGATTCTCTAAAGAATCGAAGACCCATGTCTAATACACTACAGCAGCATGGTATGGGTAATTTGCCCTCTGTTTTAACAAAAGCTAGTTTTCCACGCACCTCAGTGTGTGAGACGTCATCTTTTATGAACTGTGTACCTTATAACGATACAATTTTGCAGAAACATTCAGTTGTAAAATGGGTATTGTTTGTAAAACCTGTTGCGAATATGGTAGTAAATAACTAATAAATTAAAACGTAATGCCTGATGATTAAGTGTTACTGTGCGAACAGCGAAATTTCCGTATGCGATAAAATTCTCGCCTTACAGTACAGGGTGATTCAAAAAGAATACCACAACTTTAAAAATGTGTATTTAATGAAAGAAACATAATATAACCTTCTGTTATACATCATTACAAAGAGTATTTAAAAAGGTTTTTTTCACTCAAAAACAAGTTCAGAGATGTTCAATATGGCCCCCTCCAGACACTCGAGCAATATCAACCCGATACTCCAACTCGTTCCACACTCTCTGTAGCATATCAGGCGTAACAGTTTGGATAGCTGCTGTTATTTCTCGTTTCAAATCATCAATGGTGGCTGGGAGAGGTGGCCGAAACACCATATCCTTAACATACCCCCATAAGAAAAAATCGCAGGGGGTAAGATCAGGGCTTCTTGGAGGCCAGTGATGAAGTGCTCTGTCACGGGCTGCCTGGCGGCCGATCCATCGCCTCGGGTAGTTGACGTTCAGGTAGTTATGGACAGATAAGTGCCAATGTGGTGGCGCTCCTTCCTGCTGAAATATGAATTGTTGTGCTTCTTGTTCGAGCTGAGGGAACAGCCAATTCTCTAACATCTCCAGATACTGTAGTCCAGTTACAGTAGCACCTTCGAAGAAAAAGGGACCAAAAACTTTATTGGCTGAAATGGCACAGAAAACGTTCACCTTAGGCGAGTCACGTTCATACTGAGTTGTTTCTCGCGGATTCTCAGTGCCCCATCGTGATGGTTGACTTTCCCGTTAGTGTGGAAAGTTGCTTCATCACTAAACACAATATTTGAAACGAAAGATTCATCTGTTTCCATTTCAGCAAGGATAAAATCACAGAAATCGATTCTTTTAATCTTATCAGCTGCAGACAGTGCTTGAACCAATTTCAGACGATAAGGTTTCATAACTAACCTTTTTCGTAGGACTCTCCATACAGTTGATTGTGGAATTTGCAGCTCTCTGCTAGCTCTGGGCTGCGAACAAATGCTTGCTGGATGGGTGCTACATTTTCATCACTCGTTCTCGGCCATCCAGAACTTTCCCGTTGCACAAACACCCATCCTCTGTAAACTGTTTATACCAACGTTTAATACACCACCTATCAGGAGGTTTAACACCATACTTCGTTCGAAATGCACGCTGAACAACTGTCGTCGATTCACTTCTGCCGTACTCAATAACACAAAAAGCTTTCTGTTGAGCGGTCGCCATCTTAGCATCAACTGACGCTGACGCCTAGTCAACAGCGCCTCAAGCGAACAAATGTACAACTAAATGAAACTTTATAGCTCCCTTAATTCGCCGACAGATAGTGCTTAGCTCTGCCTTTTGTCGTTGCAGAGTTTTAAATTCCTAAAGTTGTGGTATTCTTTTTGAATCACCCTGTATTTTGTGAGGGATGCCAGCAAGAAAAAATTTTTGAAAAGGTTTGAAATTAACTGTAATATCTGTTGTCAGTAGCTAGGTGCTCTCATTCTGAAATATTGGATGGTTATAGTCTGCTGAATTAGCGCGCTTTGAGTTATGCTGTTTCAAGACATATACAGATAGTTTCTAACATTCATATACGGCATACTGCCTTATACTTTTAACATAACATTATTCGTATTAATGAGTTTATTACGTCAGCGTTTTAAAGTTTTGAATTTGGTCAGTAGGTAACTATATGAAATAATGAGAATCAAATTCTTGTAGGCTCTGGAAGCAGTTACATAGCCAACCTGCAACTGCGACCTTGCAACGCTTTATCAGTTTAGTAATTTAAATAGTTGTGTTTTACATCTATTGTGCAGTAGTATCTCTTCCCATAGAAGTTTGTTCAGAGTGACTGTATGCCATGAAGGGTCTCTCCCATCGTTAGCTGTTCTACTAGATACACATCTATCAAGTTCATGGCCAACTATTCTCTTAGAAAAAAAATGGTTCAAATGGCTCTGAGCACTATGGGACTCAACTGCGGAGGTCATTAGTCCCCTAGAACTTAGAACTAGTTAAACCTAAGTAACCTAAGGAGATCACAAACATCCATGCCCGAGGCAGGATTCGAACCTGCGACCGTAGCGGTCTTGCGGTTCCAGACTGCAGCGCCTTTAACCGCACGGCCACTTCGGCCGGCAACTATTCTCTTAGACTTGTACCACATTTCTTCTACATGCTGCTGTCCAGATCTAAACGTTTTAAATTTCTCACTGAGATCTGACACTACCGGTTTCTTATCTAGTTTGCTGCACATATTAATCTACGATGGCATGCTGACAAGTAATGGCTCCGAATTTGTTATGCGAAAGCTCTAAAGGTTTTTGTAAATAAAACAAACATTGTTAACATTCTGCATCTTTTGTCTTCTGGTCTGAAAAATCACATTTCACCCAACGAGAGACCAGTTCGTTGATACCGTCACTGCACAACGTTTGTCTTTGTTGACGGATCCACAAGACTCACATCTGCTAGCACCGCTTCATCGCTATCAAAGTGAAGTCCTACAAGGTGTTCTTTGAGTTTTGGAAACAGATGAAAATCGGCTGAGGCCAAGTCAGGACTGCATGGAGGATGATCGATGACAGTGAACCTAAGGCATCGATTGTTGGAGATTTCGCGGCACCCTGTTTGGTCCGGCATTGTCATCCTGAAGGAGAGGGTGCTCCATGTGTAAACTAACTATTCCGATTCGTGCTTTCGATTACGACACGCTGTTTCTCAAGCTTCGACATGGTTATTTTGCACACCGCCATGTCGTGCACTGCAATTCGGAGCCTTCTAGTGGCAACCTGGGTCAGAGAATCGGCACGTCGACCGAGCAGTATACGCGACATGTAACACCTCAACCGATATTGCGAACAGAACAAAACATTTCGGAGGCATTAATTTCCCAAACGCCATCATATCTACTTCATTTACTCGCCCTTCATACTTTCGTAATCATTGTTGCTAGATTGCCTCATAGTACATACCTTTTTCAACGTGTTGTAGTTTGATCCTAGAACTACGGGTTCTAGAAATTTTTAGAAAAGGAATTTAGTGTTGTTTCTCAGGCTGTCTTCCCACGATCGCTATATTTATATGAAAAAGTATTTTCTTTCAGCGTACTATTGTCAGGAACAAAACCAAAAGCGAGGTATCTGCGTGTGGCCCAGAGACGTTACTAACTTCAGTATCAAATATTGTGCGGGTCAGTACAAATAAATTTTTCGATTAATGCCCAACTAACTGGGTTTGGGATTCACCCATGGATTACCTTGGCGAGAAATACAACACTGTTTCACCGCGTTACATGTTACAGTTTACTACACATTATTACTTATTAAAGGAGGTGTACCATGCGTCGTTCAAAAAATGGCTCTAAGCACTATGGGACTTAACACCTAAGGTCATCAGTCCATTGAACTTAGAACTACTGAAACCTAACTAACCTAAGGCCATCACACCCATCGATGCCCGAGGCAGGATTAGAACCTGCGACTGTAGCGGTCTCGTGATTCCAGACTGAAGCGGAAAAATGGTTCAAATGGCTCTGAGCACTATGGGACTCAACATCTGAGGTCATCAGTCCCCTAGAACTTAGAACTACTTAAACCTAACTAACCTAAGGACATCACACACATCCATGCCCGAGGCAGGATTCGAACCTGCGACCGTAGCGGTCGCGCTGTTCCAGACTGTAGCGCCTAGAACCGCTCGGCCACCACGGCCGGCAGACTGAAGCGCCTAGAACCGCACGGCCACACCGCCCGGCGTACCATGCGTCGTCCTCGCATTTGGAGGCAGTACAGCTCTTATGATTTATTTCAAACGCCCGTGGAAATCTCGTAAACCATGATATTCACTGCACAAACGTATCACCAAGAGTGATGTGCATTTGACTTTTGAAATGTGACCTCGGAAGCCGAGGTTAAGACCCTTCTCGATACATCCATCTCAGGCCATATACGCGCTTCAGACGTCATCTCACACCAGCAGCAAATCTGTCGGTACACTTAAATCGCATGGGACTAACTAAGGATGAAGTATGCGTTTGCGGAGAAAATGGGACACCAGAACATGTCAGACTGCTGTGCAACACGCTAGCACAAGTGAGACCTATACAGGACGACAATGACATCGCCAGGATAATACTTAATCCCGATGATTGGAACACAATAAATAGCGTAGCCGATACTGTATCGAACTCTCTGATGGAAAACACAAGATCCAAAACACATGTGGAAGGAGGCGTAGACAATCACAAACAACACAACAAACTACATGGGAGGACAAAAGCACGACCACAGATTCCGAAACCGAGGATGGAACACTAAGCGAACATGACTCAGAAGGGATCAACACGTAAGGTTGGTTCAAATGGCTCTGAGTTCTACGGGACTTAACATCTATGGTCATCAGTCCCCTAGAACTACTTAAACCTAACTAACCTAAGGACATCACACAACACCCAGTCACCACGAGGCAGAGAAAATGCCTGACCCCGCCGTGAATCGAACCCGGAAACCCGGGCGCGGGAAGCGAGAACGCTACCGCACGACCACGAGCTGCGGACACAACACGTAAGGGACCCAACCAATAAAGCATGACTTTGCATGCCACAACACAGTCCCAACGACTCAACGATACAACAGGCAGTAACAATCTTAAAACAAACACCGACACCACATACTGAGACTGTAGTAATAAGGTAGCGTCGCTTGGAAGGAGAAGGCTCGAAGAACTTTTACTCCGATGCTCCTCCTCTCCAACGACATACTTCATAGTGTTAAAAGTGTAGTGCACGCAAGCAGTAATGTATTGCTCGTCTTATTGTGTGTAGACAGAAGTATATTCTCTTCCCTATTCAAAGCTACAATCAATGAATTTTATATATCAAATATATTTTCTGTATAAAGTATGTATAAAACTGAGAATGTTACGTATTACGTTATTTAAGAAATAATGCATTCAAGTAGCAATGAACTACATTCTATTTCTACTAAAAAATTTACAAACACAAGTGTATTTATCATGTAAAGCTAAAATTCATGTATTCACGTACGAAATGCTCGATCAGTATTTAATCTGTATAATACCAGGTGTATGTATCTAAGGTATCACATAGCATATACCACAGCTACCAACAATGGGATAAACAAAGAGCTGCCGAATAGTTCCCAGTAATATATCAATACACAGACATCGTAAACATAAAAAAGCACAAACCATTTTAGATGGAATAGCTCAAGGTTCTACCGTGAACTTCTCATCTGAAATAGGTAGAAACAGGCCATTATGAACCAACATGTTGTACCTTTAAATCATCATTTTGAGCCTGGCGGCATGACTGACATCCAGAAATCAATAAAACATTATGTGATCAAAAATATCCGAACACCCTCAAAAACATACGTTTTTCGTATTACGTGCATTGTGCTGCCATTTACTGCCACGTACTCCGTAGCAGCAAACTCAGTAGTCATTAGACATCGTGAGAGAGGAGAATGGGGCGCTCCGCGGAACGCACGGGCTTCGCACGTGGTCAGGTGACTGGGTATCACTTGTGTCACACGTCCGAACGAGAGATTTCTACACTCCTAAACATCTCTAGGTCCACTGTTTCCGATGTGATAGTGAAGTGAAAACGTGAAGGGACACGTACAGCACAAAAGCGTACAGGCCGACTTCGTCTGTTGACTGACAGTAACCGCTGACGGTTGAAGAGGGACATAACGTGTAATAGGCAGACATCTGCCAGACCATCACACAGGAATTCCAAACTGCATCAGGATCCACTGCAAGTACTATGACAGTTAGGTGGGAGGTGATAAAACTCGAATTCCATGGTCGAGCGGCTACTCACAAGCCACACATCACGCCGGTAAATGGCAAACAACGCCTCGCTTTGAGTAAGGAGCGTAAACATTGGAAGACTGAATAGTGGAAAAACGTTGTGTGGAGTGACGAATCACGGTACACAATGTGGCGATCCGATGGCAGTGTGTGGGTATGACGAATGCCCGATGAACGACATATTCCATCCTGTGTAATGCCAGCAGTAAAATTCGGAGGCAGTTGTGTTATGGTGTGGTCGTGTTTTTCATGGAGGGGCTTGCACTCCTTGTTGTTTTGCGTGGGACCATCACAGCACAGGTCTACACTGATGTTTTCGGCACCTTCAAAAAAAATGGTTCAAATGATTCTGAGCACTATGGGACTTAACATCTGGGGTCATCAGTCCCCTAAACACAGAACAACTTAAACTTAACTAACCTAAGGACATCACACACATCCACGCCCGAGGCAGGGTTCGAGGGAGCTTGAACCTTTTATTGTTTTGCGTGTCACAATCACAGCTCAGGCCTACGTTGATGCTTTAAGCACTTTCTTGCTTCCCACTGTTGAAGAGCGATTCGGGGATGGCGATTGCATCTTTCAACACGATAGAGCAACTGTTCATAATGCACGGCCTGTGGCGGAGTGGTTACACGACAATAACATCCCTGTAATGGACTGGCCTGCACGGAGTCCTGACCTGAATCATGTAGAACACCTTTGGGATGTTTCGGAATGCCGACCGTGCCAGGCCTCACCGAACGATGTTTCCTCAGTGCAGCACTCCGTGAAGAATGGGCTGCCATTCCCCAAGAAACCTTTCAGCACCTGATTGAACGTAAGCCTGCGAGAGTGGAAGCTGTGATCAAGGGAAAGGGTGGGCCAACACCACAACATCATATGGAATTCCAGCATTACTGATGGAGGTCGCCACGAACTTGAAAGTCATTTTCAGACAGGTGTCCAGATACTTTTGATCATACAGTGTAAGTTTTAAAAAATACCTGTGTAATAAGGAGACAATATTTCATGTTGGACTAAATGGCAGTTCTAAACCGGACATTCGCGATAATTTTGCGAACGGCTCATGTTTACTGAAACTTCTTTGCTTCCATTAATGTGCAATTTCACCCATGTTTGAGCTAGCTATTAATGATGGTATATCCCGTATATGCGGACACAATTTGAGATATTCCATTGAAGCTAGGTGGTCTTTAATGACTGACACGAGATCATAAAAGTAAAATAACGAACAAGTGAAAGATATCTAAACAAAATATCCCTCTTCCTGGAAACATGCAAAACCTAAAATTGCGGTCGTAGCACAGTAGTGAGGATACTATTTACTTTTCCCTTCCATTGACCAAAAGTTGAGACCGTACGCTGTGGGCCGGTTACCAAACCTGTACAATCTCTCTCCGCGGCCTCTCCACGAAAACGTATTTATTGGAGCGAGCGAGACCACGGCCGGTCTATATCAGATTGTTTTATTCCCGGTAAGAACCGCCGCCGCGCGCCCCGAACTAGCGGATGCGGCTGCTTAAGGACGAAATGCATAATAATGCGTAAAAATAGGTCCGGCGATCCGGCCCTTATCTCCAGCGGGGCCCATTCCGCGAATGCAAATCAGCGTCCCGAGGTTTTCGCCGCGGCGCCGCGTTTCCATTACTCGGCTCTTCCATGACCGACGACCGTAACAAAGGGAGCGAGCGGAAAGCCAGTAATCTCTGTAGCAATATTCATGGGCCGGCGACCGCGGCTTGCGCTGTTTTCTGGGCCGCGCCGGTATTTCTTATCGAGCCGCGAGCGCCGCGCCAAATAAATTTCTGGATTGGTGTGCGCGCTTCTCACCGGCATGCCGTGGCGGTTCGCTCCTCAGGAATCGCTGTTCTGGTGATCCTCCCCGCCCCCATCCTCCTCCTCCCCTCTCCCCTGCCCCCCCTCCCATCATCCTCTCTCTCTCTCTCTCTCTCTCTCTCTCTCTCTCTCTCTCTCTCTCACACACACACACAGTACCACCGCTTCCCCGCTCCCCAGGGTCCTGTCCAAATTACCAGGCCTCTCCGCCTGCGCCGATGCGCCGGTCCAATACTACATGAGCACATGTCGGCACTAATTGCCGCGGGCCACGCAGACACGGGCGCTATCTGCCGGTAATTAGAGCATCTACAGCCGGTGATGAACGGCCGACCTTACTGCGCGCCGTCACGAACCGTAACGTCACGGGGGCAGCTTGCCTCCACCGCCCCCGCACTTTTGTTGCGGGGACTCCGCCTACTGCAGACGCCGCCGCCGACGATTCATTGTTATGACTGCCGTGAACTTGAGTCGGTTGTGTGTGTACTGCGAGGTCTTCAGAAGCTAACAGTCCCAAATCGTAACCAACTACCGTACCACTCCTATGTAGAAGTTCCATCCGGCAACGAGCAGAGGCGACGAATGACTGCATGTGCAGCATTAGCGAGACAGATACCAGTCTTAGTGGTAGCAGATCAGACGACAGCGGCAAATGTGCAATCAGACAAGTGTAGTACGAAGGGCGACAATAAATAATGCAACACATTTTTTCTCTACCATTTTCAGTTGAAGAAATACGGATTTTGTTGTGAGACATGGTGGAATATCCTCGCTTCACTTTCTGTAGTTTCACAAAGCTGGTGGCGCTACACGTAGCCTTCAAAATGGCGTCTGCAACGGAGGTGCGTTTCGAGCAGAGAACTGTCATTGAGCATCGCAGATATTCACAGTCGCTTGCAAAATGCCCACGAAGATTTGGCAGTGAACAAAAGCTCGGTGAGTCGTTGGGCAAGGCGTCTTTCATCATCGCAATATGTTCGTGCAAACCTGGTCGGTCTCTCGTGTGCTGGCCGTGAAGAAAGTACTATAGCGTATTCGTCATCAGAAGATTTCTCCATGATAAAGGCCTCACACAAGTCCGCACAAGCGGAAGGAGCTCCAATGTGACTCTTCTTCCTAATCCACTCTACAACTCGGATCTCGCACCTTCCAACTTCCATCTGTTTCTCCCGATGAAGGATGCACGCCGCTGGAAACAGTAAGTGGGTGACGGAGAGGTTTCTGATGCAACAAGACGTTAGCTCCGACGTCGACCAGTAGAGTGGTACCATGCGGGCCAAGAGGAACTCTCACTGAGGTGGCACAAGGCCGTAGCATCAAACTATGGTGAAAAATAGGATTTTGCAGTCAGGAAAGTGGAGAATAATATCGGTTATTGGAATCCTGAATGAAAACAACCTGCCTTCAGAAAACAAGTGTGTTGCATTCCTTACAGAACGACCGTCGTATGATCGCTATATGTTAAATACTAGCATGGGCCAGAGCTACTAGCTCCTAATCTAGAACAATGTTATACCACTAAGTATTAATGACTGATGAAACAATACACAGTATACTCATACAAACGCGTATGGTAGAGACCTTGAGAACTTAGCCTAGTAAAATTAAAAATAATATCGTAATTGCACGTTACTGGGAATAATTAACGGAGTGGAGTGTGCGGTGATACGAAACTTCCTGGCAGATTAAAACTGTGTGCCGGACCGAGACTCGAACTCGGGACCTATGCCATTCGCGGGCAAGTGCTCTATCAACTGAGCAACACAAGCACGACTCAAGCCGCGTCTTCACAGCTTCGCTTCTGCCAGTACCTCGTCTCCTACCTTCCAAACTTTACAGAAGCTCTCCTGTGAACCTTGCGGAACTAGCACTAGCAGGATTCGCAGGAGAGCTTCTGTAAGTTTGGAAGGTAGGAGACGAGGTACTGGCAGAAGTGAAGCTGTGAGGACGGGGCGTGAGTCGTTCTTGGGTAGCTCAGATGACAGAGCACTTGCCAGCCAAAAGCAAAGGTCCCGAGTTCGAGTCTCGGTCCGGCACACAGTTTTAATCTGCCAGGAAGTTTCAATTAGCGGAGTGTCATGAAAACGAATGTGCATTAGACAGTAATATTAGATTGTGAGACAAGTGTACAAATACAGGACAAAACATGCTGTTATGTAGAGTACATGAAAAATAGAACCCAAACTAGCTGTATGGGCAAGCCATCTCGGTGCAAGAAGCTCAAAATATCCCTTAAGTCTTCACAGTCGGATCACGAATTGTTGTAGAGAGGGAACTGGCTGACGAGAGAAGAGAGGGCAAATGTCTTTCTGAAGTATTCCGTCCGGTACAGCGTCAGTGGTGCCATAAATCTAAACTCTTACCTAATTTTCTACATTGCTGTCTCCGTTGTATGTAAATTGTTAGTTTTAAGAACTTCAGTTTCCTAATTAGTTTTAAAACTTCAAATATTGGAAGCTGTATGTTTAGTAAAATGGTAAGCAACCAAATTAGCGTAATTTTAAGTACATTTACAGTTTAATATTATGGAAACATATTGTGAAAACATGACCAGTCTTAGAAATTATGTAGTAGATGTAATGTATGTTTCGTTTAATTTAATCGTAAATGTTATTTTGCGTCGAATCACTTCTTTGTTAATCCTATGTTACATCGCAGCAGGGTTCGATTTTAATAATGTCTACCCCATGAAATGTCAAAACCCGTTTTAATATGACATTTCCTGTGATTAGTTGGCTAAATGGGCAAGTTCCGAAAGCCCATAAATTTAAAAAAAATGTAGGTGTCAGCAAATAAAATAAAATAAAAATAAATAATCCTCCAGAGTGATCTGATATGGAACAAGCACAAATAATGGTAGGAAAGTAGGTGCCAACCTGTGATAATTCATCGACGAAAGAACTGACTTATAAACCACTTGTTCGGCGGAGTGTAGAGTATTTCTCATCAGTTTGGACACTTTCCAGAAAATGGACCCAACGATGAAGGGCGCGTTTAGAGCGAGAGCGTTACGGAAATGCTCGAGAAGTTCCAGGGGCAGATGCTGCAAGAGAGGCGCTGTGTATCAGGTGCGAGTTTACTCTTCAAACTCCAAGAGACGGTGTTTAGGGGGTGTCAAATACAGGTGAAGATGCTAGCAACGCGCAATTCGCGAACTGAATAGGGCGTAGGGATGGGGAGGGGAGGGAGCGGAACGATAGTCGTACTAGGAACACGCTCCGCCACACACTGTCAGGTTACTAGCGGACTATAAGTGTAACGATAGGTACAGAAATGCAGTCTCTTTCATTATGAGATCCTAAAGTAACTATTTACGCGCAAAATTCAACTTTCTGGAACAATTACACTGATATACCTAGATGTCTCACTGTATGTACCTCTCAGCAAGGCAAGACGCTACGAGCTGAGTGCCGTGATGCAGTATTGCTGACCACATTCCCATTGTCGTGTTGCACTATGGCTGACTTGAGAGAATATTATGTCTGTATAAGTTTTGTTTTTGTTGGATAAATCACAACAAAAACGCACCGTAATTTGAAGCAAGGTTTTCGAGACAAGGCATTACGTCAGACACGGTCGTACGCCTCGTATAACCGTTTCAGACCCGGCTCAGCGTCGAATGATGACGACGAGTATTCCGGTCGGCCGTCAACTAGTATTACATCAGGAAATGTTTAGTGAGCTACCTAACTGACCGAGATCATGTATAGGTCATAGGAGGCCTTTGCAACCTCGGAGATACGTGGACGTACGAGAGCCTGCTGAAAAGTAATACCTCGGATTTATTTATTCTGTTCTCAATATCGGTTTGAGGCATTACATGTCACGTATGGCGCCAGTTGCAACCCTCTGCCGCTAGAGGGCTCCGAATTGTAGTGTGTAACATGGCGGTGTGTAACATAACCATGTTTCTGCGTAAAAAAAAAGCGTTCTGTAGTCAATACCATGTATTCAAAGAGTTAGTTCACACATGGTGCACCCTCTCCTTCAGCATGACAATGCCAGCCGCACACGAGCTCTGTGACATCTGTAGCAATCAGCTCTTTGGGTTCACTGTCATCTATCATCCTCAATAGAGTCCCTACTTACTCCCACCTCATTTTCATCTGTTTACAAAACTCAAAGATACCCTTGAGGGCTTAACTCTGGTAATAATGTTCTTGTGCTTCGCCAGTAGGTATAAACAGCCTCGTGGATAATGGCTTTTGGACCGTGAGTTCTAATCTGACCTACTTTTAGTAAACCTCTACTCACAAAAAATTTTTGGTACAAATTTACAGTTTTCATCATCTACAATACCAATGAAACGTCTGTGGTAAACTGCTGTCCGCCGCTAATAAGATGTCCAGGTTTAATGAAACAGCACCATGGAACCAAAAAATACACGCTTTGACACTTCAAGACAAATATTTCCTTAGTAAGGCGAGCAGAGGAGTAGATATATTTGGATACTGTTCGGAGACACGGGGAGAGTCCAGCTAGAATTATTCCTAATTCGGATATCTGATTGTAATGAATATTCTGGAGCAGATATAGACTGAAAGCACTGTTTAGTAACAACGAGCAGAATGAAATTTTGGGGAATCATCTGGAGCAGCCAACGTGGAAAGAAGTGGGGCACTGAAGTTTTGAGGATTTCTCGAGGTATTTAGACAATGCGATAATGAATACCACAGTAGGTAGTTCGGTTGACGAAAACTGGTTATCCCTAAACAGGGCAATCACAGTTGGACGAAGTGTGGAACAGGGAAGGAAAAGGTGAAGAAACCTTAGGTGACACAAGAGATACTTCAGCCGGTCGACGAAAGAAGTAAGCAAGAAAACGTTCAGGGAAATATAGGAATACAACAAAATAAATAATTAAATAAAAAGAAAGTACAAGGAACCTGTGGCAAAATGACTGCAGGAGAAATATGAAGAAATCTCTAAGAGAAATGGTTGTCAGAAGAATAGTTACATGCGCAGAAAAAATTAAAAAACTATCTTTCGGTAAAATTAAAAGCAAGGGTGAGCGCATTAAACGTCCAGTGGGTTTCCACGAAGAGGAAACAGCAGAGTAGTGGAAATAATGCATTGAAGGCCTCTACGAGGAGGTGGTGGGGCGGTATTTGTTTGATTACGTGATAGAAGAAATGTTAGTCGATATGGAAGACATAGGGAATAGAGCATTAAGAGTTAGAGTATAAATGAGACTTTTTTCTAAAATGATTGAGTGAAGAGTTAAAGAAATGACTATTCAAGTTGGTGTGTAAAATCTAAATGGTTCAAATGGCTCTGAGCACTATGGGATTCAACTGCTGAGGTCATTAGTCCCCTAGAACTTAGAACTAGTTAAACCTAACTAACCTAAGGACATCACAAACATCCATACCCAAGGCAGGATTCGAACCTGAGACCGTAGCGGTCTTGCGGTTCCAGACTGCAGCGCCTTTAACCGCACGGCCACTTCGGCCGGCTGTAAAATCTATAAGACTGTCAAAATAGCATCAGACCTCCAGAAAAATAGCTCCGAAAAAAGCAAGAGTGGATAAGTGTGAGAATTATGGCAGAATCGGCTTGATAACTCATGTCTCCAAGTTATATACAAGAATAATACACGGAGGAGTGCGCAAAACAGTTGACTGCCTGTTAGATGACGGTAAGTTTGGCTTAAGGAATGATAAAGGGTCGAGAAAGGCACTTAGTAATGGAAGTAAGACGTAAGGAGATTCAAAAACATTCGTAGGATTGCCGACTTGGAAAAGGCTTTCGACAATGTAAAACAGTATATTCGAAATCCTGAGGAAAAAAAGGCGTTAAGTATGGGAAAGACGGCTAATATAGTACAAGAACCAAGAGAGAACAACTGTAATAGAACACCAAGAACGACGTGCTGGAATGAAGAAGGGGGTAAGACAGGGATGTACTACTCTTCAATCTATAACTCGAAGATGCAGTGGTGCAAATAACAGAAATGTTCAAGAGTAGAATTAAAATTCAGGGTGAAACGATATCAGTGATAATATTCGCTGTCGACACAGCCGTCCTCAGTTAAGGTGAGGGCGGAATGACAATACCTGTTGAATAATGACCTAGTAAACATGCTGCATGGATTGAGAGTAAACAGAAGAAAAGCGAAAGATATGAGGAGAAGCAGAAGTCACATTAGTTATAAACCAAACTTCAAACTTTGTTACAGGCTTCTGCTACCTTGTAGGAAAAATAGCAAATGACGGGCAAAGCAAGGAGGGCATTAAAAGCAGATTGGAATAGGCGAAGGGGGCATTCCAAGCCAAGAGATGTCTACTAGTTTCAATTTTAGACAGAAATTATGAGAATCTATGATTGGAGAGCAGACTTATTTGGTATTGTATCACAAACTGTGGCAAAAGCTACAAGCAATAGAATCGAAGCATTTGAGATGTGACGCTACAGAATAATGTCGAAAATTAGGTGGACTTATAAGATAAGGCATGAGAAGATTGTCGTTGAATCGGTGAACAACGGAGAGCACGGAAAACACAAGAGGAAGTTGGAATGCGAGTTAAGACATCGGTGAATGACTACCATAATACTTTAGGGAGCTGCGGAGGGTAAAAACTGTACTAGGGGCAGAGACTGGAATATATGCTACAAATAATTGAGGTCTCTGGTTACAAGTAATAATCTGAAGTGAAGTGTTCGACTCAAGAAAGGAATTCGTGGCAAAACACATTCAGACGACTGATGACTCACAAAAAAAAAAAAATGTAGTATTACTTCTTTCTTGTTGTACTGCGTGCCAGCAGTTATGAAGCCCTTCTGTAACAAAAAAAGAATAAATAAAAAAGTGGTTCCCAAGCACTGTATCACAAATGAAACACTTAAAATTCTGTTGTAGTCGACAATAATGCTATATTTTCCCATGACGAACTTATATGACAAAGCTCAGTTCTTCAGCAATGTTGATACAAGAAATTGTAAAATTGTACTAAAATTGTCTAGCGATGTTAATGAGACAACTAAAATCAAAATACACTATGTGGTCAAAAGTATCCGGACACCTGGCTGAAAATGACTTACAAGTTTGTGACGCCCTCCATCGTTAATGTTGGAATTCAGTATGGTGTTGGCCCAGCCTTGATGACGGCTTCCACTCCCGAAGGCATGCGTTCTATCAGGTGCTGGAAGGTTACTTGGTGAATGGCAGTTCGATCTTCACGGAGTGCTGCAATGAGATCGGTGAGACCTGGCACGAAGTCGGCGTTCCAAAACATCCCAAAGATGTTCCGTACGATTCAGGTCAGGACTCGGTGCAGGCCAGTCCATTACACTGGTGTTATTGTCGTGCAACCAATCCGCCACAGGCCGTTCGTTGTGAACAGGTGCTCCATCGTATTTGAAGATACAATCGCCATCCCCGAATTTTCAACAGAGGGAAGCAAGAACATGCTTAAAACATCAATGTAGACTGTGCTGTGATAGTGCCATGCGAAACAATAAGGGGTGCAAGCCCCCTCCATGAAAAAGACGACCACACCATAACAGCTCCGAATTTTGCTGTTGGCACTACACACGCTGGCGTTCACCGGGCATTTGTCTTACCAAAATCCTGCCATCGGATGGCCACATTGTGTACCGTGATTCGCCAACCACACAACGTTTTTCCTCTGTTCAATAGTCAAATGTTTACACTCCTTAAACCAAGCGATGCGTCGTTTGGCATTTATCGGCGTGATGCGTGGCATATGAGCAGCCGCACGACCATGAAATCCAAGTTTTCTCACCTGCCCCCTAACTGTCATAATAATTGGAGTGTATCCTGATACAGTTTTGAATTACTTTGTGATGGTCTGGATAGATGTCTGCCCATTACGCATTATGTCTCTCTTCATCTGTCGGCGGTCTATGTCAGTCAACAGACAAGGTCGGTCTGTACGCTTTTGTGCTGTAAGTGACCCTTCACGTTTCCACGTCACTATCACAGCAGAAACAGTGTACCTAGGGATGTTTAGGAGTGTGGAAATCTCGCGTACAGATGTATGACACAAGTGACACCCAATCACCCGACCACGTTCGAAGTCTGTGAGTTCCGCGGAGAGCCTCATTCTGCTCTCTCACGATGTCTGAACGACTGCTGAGGTCGCTGATATGGAGTACCTGGCATGAGCGGACAGCACAATGCACCTAATATGAAAAACGTATGTTTTTGGCGTTCTCGGAATACTTTTAATAACATAGTGTATTGAACAAGAAATTTGCAGCATATTGGCAAATGGATTGCCGCAATGGATACACCAGTTCCCGTCAGATCATCGAAGTTAAGCGTTGTGGGGCGTAGGCGGCACTTGGATGGGTGACCGTCCCGGCCGCTATGCGCTGTTCCCGTATTTCGTGGTGCACTCAGCCTCGTAATGCCAATTGAGCAGCTACTCGACCGAATAGCAGCGGCTCTGCTAAAAAAAAAAAAAAAAAAAAAAAAAAAAAAAAAAAAAAAAAAAAAAAAAAAAAACACTATCATAACGGAGGGAGAGCGGTGTGCTGACCACACACCCCTCCTACCCGTATCCTCACTTGAGGATGACACGGCGGTCGGATGGTCCTGATGAGCCACTTGTGGCCTGAAGATGGAGTGCTTTTTTCCTTCAGTAATTCATACTACAAAATCGAGGTTCATTTTAGATAACACAGAGTATGAAACGGTAAGTAAATTATATTCTACAATAAACTGTTATGATTTAATGAAGAAGATTCTTTACCTGTGATCTGTGCTGGAAAATTCTAACCTCTTTTTGTTTTGTTGAGCTCAGTTTGTTATCTGAGTGCGTGAGGTGCTCACTCAGGTTTTCAGTCGAGTCAAGGAGAAAAAACGAAGAGTTCGGTAGAATTACGGAAGTATTGTCAAAGTCCTAATGTCATTCAGATGATCGTGTGTTTGCATGTTTGTGTGTGTGTGTGTGTGTGTGTGTGTGTGTGTGTGTACCATGCAGTGCAATGCAGCGTAGTGTTGTGCAGTGTAGTGTGTATTTGTGTATGATAAGGGAGAGTCACCAGAAAAGCTATACCAACGAATAGTATAAAAGTATTTCTTTTAGATTAATTATTCTAATTTGTTTTCATACACCTATAAGACACTGTACGATACGTTTCATAATTAACAGCTGAACATGAATTATTTATTTGAAAAAGTTTCCGTTTTTAATTACAACGATGTGTCTGATAGGATTTTGCAAATGATCTGCCGGTGAACAAACAACTGACCGGCGTGATTCCGCTGATTCGCTGCGCGGATGTGGCGGCCGCAACCTCAGCGAGTGCCCAGCAGCAGCTGCAGCGGGCAGCAGGCAGCGGGCAGAACACGTGCTGCGGCGGCCCGTGGTCGGCGGCTCCCAGCCGTGTAGGACCACTTAGCGACTCCGTAATTACGGAATTAAAGATAAGCCCGCTGCCGTAATAGCACGCTACGCTATCAACAGCCGCCCACCGATATCATTAATACACTGTCCGGTCTCTAAATAGCTTCATTTGCCTTGTTTGCTAGCGTGCAAACTGCAAAATCTCTTAAGGTATTTTCCGGAGGCGATGAAGATGTTACGTACGCAACCTGTTCCGAATGAAGCACAGTAACGTTGCCTGACACCGAGATAAGACATGGATAGTGTGTGTTAAACAACGTACACCACTAACATATTAAGCATCTTGTTACCTAGTAAGTACAGTGGGTATACTTAACCCACCTTTCCAACACCGCGGAGAAACCTTCTTATTTTATGAGGCTTATATAGGCATCCGAGAACGACGCGTGGAAACATTTTCACACGAAGTATTTCTCTATTACAATAATACTTTGCGGTGCCTAAGTTATTAGCGTTTTCCGTCAGTTTAATAAACATAAATGATACCCATAACAGAGACTTTAGTCATCAATAACATATTCTCCTTCACTATTTACAACAGTTTACCAGCGCTGGGGTAACTGTTTGATTCCGAGACTGTAGAAATGAGGTTGTTATAAAATGATAACTCGTGAGTCTTTTTCGGAGCACATTTTCATCCGACAAGGAAGTTGCTTGAAGGTTCTTCGATAGAAAGCGGAAAAAGTGAAAATCTGACGGCGCAAAATCAGGCGAATAAGGTGGATGCGGAATGACTTCGCAACCCAATTCCTGTATAGTGTTTTCTGCCCGTCTATCAGAATGCGGGCGGGCGTTATCGTGGAGTAGAGTCACTTCACGCAGTCTTCCTGGGCGTTGTTCTTGGACTGCGTCTGCAAGACGTCTCAGTTGTTGACAGTAAATTTCAGCAGAGGTGATTACACCCTGGGGGAATCAATTCGTAGAACACAGCACCGTCGTTGTTCCAGCAGAAGCATAACATTGCCCTTTGTGAACGCAACAGGTCTTTGTACAGGGCGTTGCTGCTTTGTTTGGGCTCAACCATTCCATTCTTTTCCTTATGTTAACGTAAAGAAACAATTCCTTGTCACCAGTAACGATGCAGGATAGGAATGGCCACTGTTTTTGAAGAGCCAGTTGATGGTGAGCAAGCAGAGAAGCACATATAGCCACCCTCTGATTTTTGTGATTTTGACTTAGGGCATGAGCCACACATCCACAGTATTTTTGGACCCTCTCCATTGCATGCAAATATCGCATGACGGTAGATTGATCGCAGTTAATCACGGTTGCCAGTTATGGAGTGCGCTGATGTGGATCATTGTGGATTAATGCGTTTACACGATCTTCATCAATTCCCGATGGTCCTCTACGTCTGTGTCTACATAGATACAATGTAGTCCACAGTATTGTGCATGGCGGAGGGGACCCCGTGCCAAAATTAGTCATTTTATTTTCTATTTCAATTGCAAGTAGAGCGAGGGAAAAAACAACTGTATACAGGGTGGTCCATTGATAGTGACCGGACCAAATATCTCACGAAATAAGCATCAAACGAAAAAATTACAAAGAACGAAACTCGTCTGGCTTGAAGGGGGAAACCATATGGCGCTATGGTTGGCCCGCTAGATGGCGCTGCCATAGGTCAAACGGGTATCAACTGCGTTTTTTTAAATACGAACCGCCATTTTTTACTACATATTCGTGTAGTACCTAAAGAAATATGAATGTTTCAGTTGGTCCACATTTTTCGCTTTGTGATAGATGGCGCTGAAATAGTCACAAACGTGTAAGTACGTGGTATCACGTAACATTCCGCCAGTGCGGGCGGTATTTGCTTCGTGATACGTTACCTGTATTAAAATGGACCGTTTACCAATTGCGGAATAATGTCGATATCGTGTTCATGTATGGCTATTGTGATCAAAATGCCCAACGGGCGTGTGCTATGTATGCTGCTCGGTATCCTGGACGACATCATCCAAGTGTCCGGACAGTACGCCGGATAGTTACGTTATTTAAGGAAGTGTTCAGCAGCATTTGAAACGTCATCCACGACCTGCAACAAATTATGTTGCTCAAGTAGGTGTTTTAGCAGCTGTCGGGGCTAATCCGCACATCAGTATCAGACAAATTGCGCGAGAATCGGGAATCTCAAAAACGTCGGTGATGAGAATGCTACATCAACATCGATTGCACCCGTACCATATTTCTATGCACCAGGAAATGCATGGAGACGACTTTAAACGTCGTGTACAGTTCTGCCACTGGGCACAAGAGAAATTACGGGACGATGACAGATTTTTTGCACGCGTTCTATTTAGCGACGAAACGTCATTCACCAACAGCGGTAACGTAAACCGGCATAATATGCACTTTTGGGTAACGGAAAATCCACGATGGCCGCGACAAGTGGAACATCAGCGACCTTGGCGGTTTAATGTATGGTGCGGCATTATGGGAGGGCGGAAAATGGGTCCCCATTTTATCGATGGCAATCTAAATGTTACAATTTATGCGGATTTCCTATGTAATATTCTACCGATGTTACTACAAGATGTTTCATTGGATGGCAGAATGGCGATGTACTTCTAACATGATGGATGTCCGGCACATAGCTCGCGTGCCATTGAAGCGGTACTGAATAGCATATTTCATGACAGGTGGATTGGTCGTCGAAGCACCATACCATGGCCCGTACGTTCACCGGATCTGACGTCCCCGGATTTCTTTCTGTGGGGAAAGTTGAAGGATATTTGCTATCGTGATCCACCGACAACGCCTGACATCGTCAGCGCATTGTCAATGTGTGTACGAACATTACGGAAGGCGAACTACTAGCTGTTGAGAGGAATGTCGTTACACGTATTGCCTAATGCATCGAGGTTGATGGACATCATTTTGAGCATTTATTGCATTAGTGTGGTACTTATAGATAATCACGCTGTAACGAGATGCGTTCTCAGAAATGGTAAGTTCAGAAAGGTACATGTATCACATTGGAACAACCGAAATAAAATGTTCAAGCGTACCTACATTCTGTATTTTAATTTAAAAAACCTACCTGTTACGAACTGTTCGTCTAAAATTGTGAGCCATATGTTTGTGACTATTACAGCGCCATCTACCGCAAAGAGAAAAAAATGGTCCAACTAAAACATTCATATTTCTTTACGTACTACACGAATATGTAATAAAAATGGGGTTCCTATTTTCAAAAACGCAGTTGACATCCGTTTGACCTATGGCAGCGTCATCTAGCTGGCCAACCATAGCGTCATCTGGTTTCCCCACCCTGTATATGCCTCTGTATGAGCCGTGACTTTTCGTATCTTATCTTCATGATCCTTACGCGCAATGTATCTTGAGGGCACTATGATCGTCTGCAGTCAGCTTCAAATGCCGGTTAAATTTTCTCAGTAGTGTTCCTCGAAAAGAGTGTCGCCTTCGCTCCAGTGATTCCTATTTGAATTCCCGAAGAATGTCCGTAACACTTGCATGCTTTTCGAACCTACCAGTGAAAAATTTAATTGATTCTGTGTGTTACTTTAATCCGAGCTGGTACGGATCCCAAACACTCGAGCAGTACTCAAGAACAGGTCGCATTAGCGTCGTATATGCGGTCTCCTTTATAGATGAACGTCACTTTTCTAGAATCTTATCAATAAACAGAAGTCGACGATTCGCCGTGCCTCCCCCAGCCCTTACATGCTGTTTCCATTTCTTAACAGTTTTCAGCGTTACGCCCAACTATTTACACGACGTGACTGTGTCAAGCAGGACACGACTAATTCTGTAATTACTAACAATTTAAATTTGAAAGAGCACATAGAAAATGTTGTGGGGAAGGGGAACCAAAGACTGCGTTTTATTGGCAGAACACTTAGAAGATGCAAAAGATCTATTAAACAGACTGCCTAAACTACGCTTGTTTGTCCTCTTTGGAGAACTACCGCACGGTGTGAGATTCTTACCAGATATGACTAACGGAGCACGTCGAGAAAGTTCAGAGAAGAGCAGCTCGTTTTGTATTATGGAGAAATACGGCAGAGAGTGTCACGAACGTGACACAGGATTTGGGAATAAAGGGTGGGATCTTCTTACCATTTTTCTCCTCCGAATAAGAAGATATATCGTGTTGACAAAGACCTACACAGGGAGAAACGATTATCATAATAAAATAAGGGAAATAAAAGCTCACACGAAAAGATATAGGTATTCTTTTTTTCTGCGCTTTTCGAGAGTGGAGTAATAGAGAATTAGCGTGAAGGTGGTTCGATTAAACATCTGACAGGCACTTATGTGTGATCTACAGTGTAGCCGTGTAGATGTAGATGTAACAGGATGACTATCCTATTTAGACGAAACACGCACAGAATGATATCTATACAAAAAATGATCATGCAATCGTATCACAGATATTCATGTTACAACATTCTCCCATAAATGCTCAAGAGAACCACAGCCTTTGCCCACATTATGGTGAAATTCTTTTTTTCAGTGTACCTTTTAGGAATAATTATTACTTTCACCATAAAATAAAATGAAATTTTCGGACTATTACCTATGAAGGCCATTTATAACTGAAACTGACATGGTGATGACTGTGTTCATACTCTTGCTTTCTGTAAGTGGCAGAAGTTAGCTACCATTGTTGCATGTTTTACCGTCGCTGTGTGGGTTGACGAGAATTCTGCTCTCATTCTAGTATATGGCCGAAAGAGTCAGCCGTCAGGAATTGGGAAACGAACCCAGTCGTCTAGGACCGCATGCCACAAAGAGCACAGATTCGCCATGGGATGGGGAAATTCACAGGCGTCTATTGTGCTGAATAAGGCCTAGGCGCCGTAATGTGCAAGTAAGACAGACGAGAACCTACGTCATAGAGAAACCCCATAGAAGCCGTTTGTGGCCAAGGAGACGTAGCAGTGTCAAATATGGTGGACCTAAGATCGGGCATTAAGGGAAACACTTATGAAAATTATTTAATTCTGTAGTAACTCAGGGAATGAAGCCACAGTAATTTTAATCTACCATCGCTCATAAATTTTGATGATAATCCCAATAAAACTTGATTATTGTTAATATCTTTAATAGTTTAGGATTTACTGTTAAAGTGAAATTATCATCACGGGTTTGTTATCTGTACTCATCCGGAACGTGGAGAGTCATCAATGTCAAATCCACTCTCCATAAAATAAGAAAACCAGTTTCTTACCGTTCTCTATATAGTGGCATTATCGTCGTACACGACGCAAATGTTTCTGGCTGCCTTCGCTGCTGTAATTCCTCTACTGAACTCAAACAGATGTGTACGTCGGAAATGCTCCATTTTCTCCACTGGGTATTCCATTTTCCAGCGTCTTCATCTCCACTCTTTATCTCCAGACGACAAAATAACAGTATGTAAATTCGGGAAGCAAATGTGAAGTGGAAATAAATGACAATCGATAAATACACACGTAGAAACCGGAATACCAACAAACAAAACACCAAGACACTACGAACTTATGCACCAATCTAATACACTGATGAGCCACATCGTTATAGCTACCTCCTTAACAGCATGTCGGTCCACCGGTGGAACGCAGTACAGGAGTGATTCTGGATGGCATCGATCGACAAGTCCTGTGTAAGTCTCGTTATGTATGTGGGACGAGATGTCTATGCACAGGGCAGGCAATCCCCGGGGGTTTCTGAGTGCCGAGTTGGCGCCCGAAGCTTGCAAGATCTGTTATTTCGGGCTCAGTTAAGGCGAATTTGGTGGTGAAATTCACTCTCGCGCTCCTCAGATCACTGTAGCACGATTATGCCTTTGTAACATGAGGTGTTACCCTGTTGAAGGTGCTGTTGGAATCGGTGAAATCAAACATAAAGGGATGCAGACTATTGTCAGTAATGTTGCCTTCTACTACTGCCACAGGTCTCACGGAAATACTGGTGAATGTTCCCCATTGCATAATACACGATCTGCATCCGTGAAGCCATATAGGTTTCAAGCAGACGTTCGCCTGGGTGACGACGTAATCTATTAAAGCCATCGACCTGTTTCCGCTGCACAATCTTGATGATCCCGCGCACACTGCAGTCGGGACTGAATATACCTCGTAATTGTATTCGCTCCACCGTCACTTCGTGGAAATTACTATCTGGAGTTTTAACCGGCCGCCGTAACGTAAAAGCTCATAACCGAGGTGTTTTTAAATTCTCCCATAAGTGGCACATGAAAGGCATTATGAAAAAAATTGCCGACTCGGAATTTTATTCGAACGCATATCAAAGAAAATCAGTTTCTTCGCATTTCGGACTTCAGAGAACGTCGCACTTAGTCCATGTACTTTATTTACTGGACATCCTCTACTCTTAGTCCAAATAATACAGTTGTTTAGTGCAACATGTTGCTATTTTTGGTCTCGCTTCTGTCTCCAAAATTATTTTAAATTAATTTTTATAAACTCATTTTCTCCCAAGGTCAGAAAGCTACTATATGGCAAGGAGGGTGGGGGGAGGGGGGGGGGGGGAGAATGAGGGGAAGCAAGAGATAGTTCATAAAGATTTTCAACCAATTTCCCACACCACAATAATAAATCTACTATAGCTGAAAATAGAGTCACCGTATCCAAGTTTGATGACATCCCTGCCGTGGCTCGTACAACCGGCTTCTGCGACTCTGTAATCAAAGAAACGACTGAAATGAAAATAACATCGTTAATAGAGACGGCTATTTACAGCTTACAGGTGCCTGAGATGTAGCAATCACGAGGTGGAAGCAAATGTAGCGAACGGGAGGAAACTTAATATATATTCAAGTTCCGCAGAGGACACATCGTATAAATGACATTTTTCATATCCTTGAGCCTCCGGAACTTCTGTAGGGCTACTGGCGAACCATCACCGTTCTTGTAAAAGACCTTTCCGAGCAGTGCGCGAGCCATGCTGGGTGTCTCGGACTTAAACTGAGGAATCTGCGATTCATCGACAGAACACTTAGAAAGTGCAACAGATCTACTAAAGAGAGTGCTTACACCACGCTTGTCCGCCGTATCCTGGAGTACTGCTGTGCGGTGCGGGATCCGCATCAGGTGGGACTGATGGAAGACATGGAAAAAGTTCAAAGAGGGGCAGCTCGTTTTGTATTATCGCGAAATACGGGGGATAGTGCCACAGACGTGACACGTGAAGTGGTTTTGCAATCACTAAAACAAAGGCGTTTTTCAATGCGACGGGATAATTTCATGAAGTTTCAGTAGCCACTTTGCCCCCCGATTGCGAAAACATTCTGTTGGTACCCACCTACCCAGGAAGAAATGACCATCACGACAAAATAGGAGAAAATCAAAGCACGTACAGAAAAAATTAAGTGCTCGTTTTTCCCGCGCGCCATTCGAGTCTGAAACGGTAGAGACATAGTTTGAAGGTTGTTCATTGAACCCTCTGCCAGGCACTTTATTTCCAATAGCAGAGTAATCACGTAGATGTGGATGTAGATGAAACGTTTGCCGCAAGTTTGTTGATGTGCATATTCGGACGCTTACAGCGGTGTGCTGACCACACGCCCCTCCAATCTGTATAAAAAAAAAAAAAAAAAGGCTCTGAGCACTATGGGACTTAACTTCTAAGGTCATCAGTCCCCTAGAACATAGAACTACTTAAACCTAACTAACCTAAGGACATCACACACATCCATGCCCGAGGCAGGATTCGAACCTGCGACCGTAGCGGCCGCGCGGTTCCAGACTGTAGCGCGTAGAACCGCTTGGCCACCACCCAATCTGTATCCTCAGATGAGGATGACACGGCGGTCGGATGGTCCCGATGGACCACTTGTGGCCTGCTGCTTACTGTAGTTAGTGCCTAGATCTGAATGAATGGGCATTATCTAAATTGCACTCTGTCGGCTGAGGCAAGTCAGTGCAACTTAGTAGTACGGCGGAATCGAGCTAATTTAAGGTTCAGTGTCCCACTTCTCGTGGTTTAAATCATGTTGTCCTAGGAGTAGAACACACTATACTGATGGCAGCAGAGATTTGGCCTATAGACTCTGTTATTTTCAGTGTGATACAGGCAGTGGAACACTGATTTTGAGAGGGTTGTTGTTTAGTTGAACTTATTGTTGCAAGGATTGTGGGAAATGGAATACCTTAAGTGACTGATATACTTTGAAACTTTTAAGAGCGGCTCGGAGGTGGCAAGAGGCTCTAAAGCTGCGTACGAATAATATAGTTGTGGGCATTCTGGCACCGTTAAGCTGTCCTATAGGTCCGGCAATCGAAGATACAGGAATCCAAGGTGGAAGTGGCAGGAAACATGAAAATACAGGAAGGCGAAACTAGCCCAGTTATCATCAGTTCAAAATGGTGGGAAATCCAATCCTACATGCCATAACTATGCCAGAGGTTATACGTTTGCGGGAAATTTGAAAACCGAAGATGGCAGAACCAAGTGGTGCTTTGTAATCCCTCTAACTTCACTATCCAAACGCCAAGTTCAAATGTCTCCCAACAGAGACTACGTTACACTTGTACTGAATGCTAGATGGTAAATGCCATTTCCCTGAAAACTGTGATTCCCATTAGCCCAAATTCATGATAGATACTTTTGGGATAAAGAGTGTAAGCTCGTACACTGTCATTACCCCAATCAGAGTGACCTTTTTTTTTTTTTTGGTCATCAGTCTACTGACTGGTTTGATGCGGCCCGCCACGAATTCCTTTCCTGTGCTAACCTCTTCATCTCAGAGTAGCGCTTGCAACCTACGTCCTCAATTATTTGCTTGACGTATTCCACTCTCTGTCTTCCTCTACAGTTTTTGCCCTCTACAGCTCCCTCTAGTACCATGGAAGTCATTCCCTCATGTCTTAGCAGATGTCCTATCATCCTGTCCCTTCTCCTTATCAGTTTTTTCCACATACTCCTTTCCTCTCCGATTCTGCGTAGAACCTCCTCATTCCTTACCTTATCAGTCCACCTAATTTTCAACATTCGTCTATAGCACCACATCTCAAATGCTTCGATTCTCTTCTGTTTCGGTTTTCCCACAGTCCATGTTTCACTACCATACAATTCTGTACTCCAGACGTACATCCTCAGAAATTTCTTCCTCAAATTAATGCCGGTATTTGATATTAGTAGACTTCTCTTGGCCAGAAATGCCTTTTTTGCCATATCGAGTCTGCTTTTGAT
Organism: Schistocerca nitens; assembly: GCF_023898315.1. Lineage (NCBI taxonomy): Eukaryota > Metazoa > Arthropoda > Insecta > Orthoptera > Acrididae > Schistocerca > Schistocerca nitens. Next base: position 985,887,904 of record NC_064614.1, on the reverse strand, counting down.
GTCCTCCTTGCTCCGTCCGTCATTGGTTATTTTACTGCCTAGGTAGCAGATTCCTTAACTTCATTGACTTCGTGACCATCAATCCTGATGTTAAGTTTCTACCTGTTCTCATTTCTACTACTTCTCATTACCTTTGTCTTTCTCCGATTCACTCTCAAACCATACTGTGTACTCATTAGACTGTTCATTCCCTTCAGCAGATCATTTCATTCTTCTTCACTTTCACTCAGGATAGCAATGTCATCAGCGAATCCCATCATTGATATCCTTTCACCTTGTATTTTAATTCCACTCCTGAACCTTTCTTTTATTTCCATCATTGCTTCCTCGATGTACAGATTGAAGAGTAGGGGCGAAAGGCTACAGCCTTGTCTTACACCCTTCTTAATACGAGCGCTTCGTTCTTGATCGTCCACTCTTATTATTCGCTCTTGGTTGTTGTACATATTGTATATGACCCGTCTCTCCCTATAGCTTACTCCTACTTTTTTCAGAATCTCGAACAGCTTGCACCATTTTATATTGTCGAACGCTTTTTCCAGGTCGACAAATCATATGAAAGTGTCTTGATTTTTCTTTAGCCTTGCTTCCATTATTAGCCGTAACGTCAGAATTGCCTCCCTCGTCCTATTACTTTTCCTAAAGCCAAACTGATCGTCAGCTAGAGCATTCTCAATTTCCTTTTCCATTCTTCTGTATATTATTCTTGTAAGCAGCTTCGAAGCATGAGCTGTTAAGCTGATTGTGCGATAATTCTCGCACTTGTCAGCTCTTGCCGTCTTCGGAATTGTGTGGATGATGCTTTTCCGAAAGTCAGATGGTATGTCGCCAGACTCATATATTCTACACACCAACGTGAATAGTCGTTTTGTTTCCTCTTCTCCGAATGATTTTAGAAATTCTGATGGAATGTTATCTATCCCTTCTGCCTTATTTGACCGTAAGTCCTCCAAAGCTCTTTTAAATTCCGATTCTAATACTGGATCCCCTATCTCTTCTAAATCGACTCCTGTTTCTTCTTCTATCACATCAGACAAATCTTCGTCCTCATAGAGGCTTTCAATGTATTCTTTCCACCTATCTGCTCTCTCCTCTGCTGAGTCAGTTGAATTCCCGTTGCACTCTTAATGTTACCACCGTTGCTTTTAATGTCACCAAATATTGTTTTGACTTTCCTGTATGCTGAGTCTGTCCTCCCGACAATCGTATCTTTTTCGATGTCATCACATTTTTCCTGGAGCCATTTCGTCTTAGCTTCCCTGCACTTCCTATTTATTTCATTCCTCAGCGACTTGTATTTCTGTATTCCTGATTTTCCCGGAACATGTTTGTACTTCCTCCTTTCATCAATCAACTGAAGTATTTCTTCTGTTACCCATGGTTTCTTCGCAGCTACCTTCTTTGTACCTATGTTTTCCTTCCCAACTTCTGTGATGGCCCTTTTTAGAGATGTCCATTCCTCTTCAACTGTACTGCCTACTGCGCTATTCCTTATTGCTGTATCTATAGCGTTAGAGAACTTCAAACGTATCTCGTTATTCCTTAGTACTTCCGTATCCCACTTCTTTGCGTATTGATTATTCCTGACTAATGTCTTGAACTTCAGCCTACTCTTCATCAGTACTATATTGTGATCTGAGTCTATATCTGCTCCTGGGTACGCCTTACAGTCCAGTATCTGATTTCGGAATCTCTGTCTGACCATGATGTAATCTAATTGAAATCTTCCCGTATCTCCCGGCATTTTCCAAGTATACCTCGTCCTCTTGTGATTCTTGAACAGGGTATTCGCTATTACTTGCTGAAACTTGTTACAGAACTCAATTAGTCTTTCTCCTCTTTCATTCCTTGTCCCAAGCCCATATTCTCCTGTAACCTTTTCTTCTACTCCTTCCCCTACAACTGCATTCCAGTCGCCCATGACTATTAGATTTTCGTCCCCCTTTACATACTGCATTACCCTTTCAATATCCTCATACACTTTCTCTATCTGTTCATCTTCAGCTTGCGACGTCGGCATGTATACCTGAACTATCGTTGTCGGTGTTGGTCTGCTGTCGATTCTGATTAGAACAACCCGGTCACTCAACTGTTCACAGTAACACACCATGTGCCCTACATTCCTATTCATAACGAATCCGACACCTGTTATACCATTTTCTGCTTCTGTTGATATTACCCGATACTCATCTGGCCAGAAATCCTTGTTTTCCTTCCACTTCACTTCACTGACTCCTACTATATCTAGATTGAGCCTTTGCATTTCCCTTTTCAGATTTTCTAGTTTCCCTGCCACGTTCAAGTTTCTGACATTCCACGCCCCGACTCGTAGAACGTTATCCTTTCGTTGATTATTCAATCTTTTTCTCATGGTAACCTCCCCCTTGGCAGTCCCCTCCCGGAGATCCGAATGGGGGACTATTCCGGAATCTTTTGCCAATGGAAAGATCATCATGACACTTCTTCAATTACAGGCCACATGTCCTGTGGATACACGTTACGTGTCTTTAATGCAGTGGTTTCCATTGCCTTCTGCATCCTCATGTCGTTGATCATTGCTGATTCTTCCGCCTTTAGGGGCAATTTTACACTCCTAGGACAAGAGAGTGCCCTGAACCTCTATCCCCTCCTCCGCCCTTTTTGACAAGGCCGTTGGCAGAATGAGGCTGACTTCTTATGCCGGAAGTCTTCGGCCGCCAATGCTGATTATTTATCAAAATTTAGGCAGTATCGAACCCGGGACCGAAGACGTTTTTGATTATGAATCAAAGACGCTACTTTTTTTTTTAAATTCATTTTGTACGATATTGCTCGTAGCGTTTGGTCTGGGCGGACGTCACAAGACATCCGTTCAAGTGCATCGTTGATTCTCTGACTCAGTTTTTTTATTACAGAGACCACGCAGCCCTCTGACCGAACACGCTGAGCTACCGTGCCGGCTGCTCCTAGACCACGCGTAATTTAGAGTGACTAACATTACATTAAAAGCACAATGGACACAACTGGCTTGACGAGCGTCAAATGGCTTGGTGAACTGCCATTGCCACAATCATGAGAACTACCATACCCTAAAAGCATTGTCAATACAGCTGGGGAAATAACGTTCATTTGGCATGATGATTGCCATTATTTTAATCCCTGTGGCAACTGTTACCACAAATGCGTGATTTGGTTACAGATAAGCGTTAATCAGAATTGTTAATAACCACCCCATTTTACATTTAGCTACTGACAAACATCAAATGAAATTGTACAAATTGCCCATCCCGTACTTGTATTTTGCATTTGATTGCATTTTAACATCGAAAAAAATTGTAAGAAACTACCCTGCACATCGCCACCTAACGGATGAGCATCAAATAAAATGGTAATAAAATGCTTCTTACATAACCATTGTTACACAAAATTGTAGCAAATTTCCGCATAGACTTGCTACACGAGAATGTAACCAATTGCCCCAAACAATGTCACAGTTATACAAAATCAAATTGCACCATGCACAGTCACTGTTACTCAAAATTGTAACAAATTTCGACATACATCACCGTTGTTACACAAAACTGTAACAAGTTGCCCCATACAATACCAACTAATGTCGTGTACGTATTCGCACGTACGTATCTTACCACAAAGGCGATGTACCTGACAGTATGTTGCAGTTTTGCGTAACAATGATGATGCGTGAGACAGTTTGTTAATTTTATTTTACAGTATTAATATATGAGGTTATTTGGTACAATTTTGTGTAACATCTGATGTGTGTGGTGATACATTACAACTTTCTGAAACAGTTGAGATATATGGGTCAGTTCTGTGTAACAATTATGATGTACAGGTCAATTTGGTACAGCTATTTGTAAATATGGTGACATACGTACGGATGCTTACGTATTTTTCATAAATAGTACTGATGTTTATGTAGTGTAATTTACGTCACCATTGACAATACCTTTACACATTTTTTACCTGGAAATAACACTGGCTAAAACACTGTGTGTTGCAAACAAAGATTTCCTATTTTTCATTTATTAAACAGACACTGTAGACCTGTAAATACTGTAAGTTACACCAGTACCTTACATATTTGTGTTAAATGTGGTTGTTTAGATACTTTGGTTACAACTAAGCTAGTTATACCACCTTTGATCTTCCTTTTAAATATTATCCCACTAATACTTAGGACAAGAGAGGCTAGTTCCTGATCTTGGATTTTTAGTACCCCGCCATCGCCTACTTAGATTACGCCTTCTTTGATCGTTGGCCCTACAGAACAGTCTGAACTACACCCGAATGCCTTTACTCCTAAGGTTTTGTTTTCTGATAGAGTGATTAGAACTTATAACACATTCGTGACCAGACCATAAGAACTGAACTTCAGTTTGCAACAATATTATATAATAAGCTTTGGTCCATGACAGCATCAGAGACTTAACGCTGTGCTACAAAATCTATATTCATGACGTATTTTATAATCAGTCGGAATGTGTTATAGTCCGAGCAAGCTTTTGTACTTGCAGCGTGCCGGAATCCAAAGTGCCAGTGACTGACGCGTCTGGGTCTCGGGGTGGCGCCGGGTCCAGAATGGGGTGCCTACCCGAGTCCTTTGGGTGGGTGTTGCACGCCTAATGGGCTGCAGTGGGCTGCAGTTGAAGCTGCAACGATCCGCTAGCACGGATTAAATCAACTGGTGTCCAGCAGCCAAAGATGTCAGCTGGGAGCTGGTTTGCGATGGTGCCCAGTTATGAGAATAACCATCCGTCGACATGGAGTGTAGCCGAGAGGCTGTGGGCACTAAAGACCAGTAGGGAAATCAGTATCTTTTCCCCAATGGTAGGAATGGAAGGCATCACCAGGAAGAAAAGCAGGCGAATGGGTTTGGTTACTGGAGCAGAGGCAGAGCACTTGGAGTGTACTTTAGTAGTCCGCAGCGATTGGCTGTCAGTAGACAAGGTGTGAAGTTCAGAGTCATGTGGACCGAGTAAAGTGTATGGTGAAGAGAGAGAGTGCAACGATTCATTACAGCTATATGTGGGCGGTGAGCACAATATAGTGTATTTGTATGTAGTGTCTTTAAACGTTGCTGGCGGGTGCTAATGTTTCTCGAAACGAGTTTATTTGTATTATTACGCTGAGAAGTTTATATTGTATGTTCGGGTTGATGCAAAAAAAATTATTAGCGCTTACGCTCTCAGAAGGTTCAAACAGTATATTAGGTCCTCTTAAGTATCTTACGAAAAGACAATGAAGGTGAAATTAGGAAGATTACAGCTCTCAGTTGAACGTGAAAGGAGGGAATAAATAATGTTCATATCTGGGCAGTTTGGTGGCCAGCGGTGTGTTTAAACTTGGAAGAGTGTTCCTGGAGCCACTCTGAACGTGTGAGGCGTCGTATTGTTCTGCCGGAATTACCCAAGCCCGTCGGAATGCACAGTGGATATGAATGGATGCAGATGATCCGACAGGATGCTTACGTACGTGTCACCTGTTAAAGTTGTATATAGACGTATCAAGGGTCCCATATCACGCCAACTGCACATGCCGCACACCATTACAGAGTCTCCACCATCTTGAACGGTCTCCTGCTGACACACAAGGTTCACAGATTGATGAGGTTGTCTCCATAACCGTACACGTCCATCAGCTCGATACAATTTGATCGAGACTCGTCCTACCAGGCAACATGTTTCCAGCCATCAACAGTCCAATGTCGGTGTTGACGGGCCCAGGCAAGTCGTAAGGATTTGTGTTGTGCACTCATCAAGGATACACGAGTGGGTCTTCGGCTCCGAAAGCCCATATCGATAACGTTTCGTTGAATGGTTCGGGCGCTGACATTTGCTGATGGCCCAGCATTGAAATCGGAAGCAATTTTCAGAAGGGTTGCAGTTCTGTCAAGTTGAATGATACTCTTCAGTCGTCGTTGGTCGCTACTTTTAGGATATTTATCCGATCGCAGCGATGTCGCAGATTTGATGTTTTACCGGATTGCTGATATTCTCGGTACACGTGTGAGATGGTCGTACGGGAAAATCTCAACTTCATCGCTACCTCGCAGACGCTGTGTCCCATTGCTCGAGCGCCGACTATGACACCACGTTCAAACTCATTGTAATCTTGATAACCCGCCATTGTAGCAGCAGTAACCGATCTGTTAGATTGCTGCTACAATGGCGGGTTATCAAACACCTGTTGTCTTCTATAGGCGTTGCCTACCGCAGCGCGACATTCAACCTCTTTACATATCTCTGTATTTGAATACGCATGCCTATACCAGTTTCTTTGGCGCTTCAGTGTAGCATGGGCAATGTTCTAAGTTTGAAGCTTCAGTATTCTGTTACATCCAATGTTTGTGACGAGTTACATCACTCTGCTCGGTAGGGTCAGTAGCATTATTTTCTTCGTAAGATAAGTTCATTTGGATTTCTTGCAGTCCTTCTCGCTCCTTACCACTTCTCACGCGATTTTGGTGAGCCGATCCGTCATTGTCTTCTGTCAGTAATTGTTTCTTGGAGTCGTTGTGATCGGTCTTATAGTAAATTTATGTACAGTAGTTGCCGAGTCTAGCTATAAATTTAAGGACTCTGAGATTCTTTGTTCTGATCCTTTAACTGCAGTTTGATATTGATCCTTGATGGAGCCGCTGTGCTCGGGTTTTATTGTAAAGTCTGGTACAGTAGATGCTATGCCTCGCTACAGCTGTAACGGGCTTCAAGATTATTTATTCTGATCATTCAACTGCTCTTTAAAATATATTTTCTTGGAGCCGTGGTGCTCGACCTTTATTGTACATTTTATGTACAGTAGATATCAAGTGATGGTATGAGTTTAAAGGATTTGATATTAATTATTCTGTTTATTTAACTGCTGATTTTCTGATTAAAATTGACTCTTCTTGTGGCCTTTCTGCTCTGGTCTTAGTCATACCGTCGGTTTATGTATGATAGAGAAATTTTGCTGATTATTTATGACTTCATATTGTCATCAAATGTATTATTGTTCAGATACATGTAAATAATAGTTTCTACGAATTGTAAACAGAGAATGAAGCCTTCCGTTCCCTCAAGTCCTCACCTTCCATTAACTTCGCTTGGGCATTTGTAAGAATACGTGTATTCCCACCTCACAAAGATTATGACTTAATCTCATTTTGCGATCAGACACTACTCGTATGTTTCTAATGTGACTGACTTCTTGCTTGTATTACTACAGTTTGCGTCATCATTTATAGTACTCTTCCTTAGTGCAACTTCCTGTCATTATTCCACATCTGAAGATGGCTGTGTAATCAGCTGAGACTCGTCATCATTTAATGTTACTCACTAGTGAATTTTATTACTAAAAGATTTTATTAAAAAAATTATTTTGGCTTTAACCAATGCACAGTGTTAGTTCTGCTCGCGCCGTAGCTACCATCGAAAGCTTCCCTTGGCGTCGCCACTTCTCCCGGTCCCATGTCGCCTCCTTCACGCCCAGCCCGCTCCCATCAACCTCCGCCGCCGTCAGTAAACGCTGGACGACCCTCGTTGACCGCCGATGATTCCGCAGGCTCCCCAACCGCTCTACCACACTCACGGCACTGGCTTCTGGGGGACGCCTCGCGCCGTCCCTAGTCAGCCCGGAGCGGCTCCTCTGGCTGCGTTGCCAACGCCGCCGATATTGTTACCAGGCACTAGCCCAAAAGCAGCGCTGCCGTGGCCGACTGGGTGAGACGTGAAGAATGACGTGCAGCGAATTTCAATTCACTGCACACAATTTGTACACTAACTTGTCAAAAGTATCCAGAGACCTGTCATTCGACATGAATATGGGGTATATACCTCTTCGCCTTTGTGGGCTCTCACTCTGCTGGAGATGATTTCATTGAGGTGTCTGTCGCACATTCTTCCTTAAGAGCAGAATCCAGAGAAGGTAGTGATTGTGGACATTGTCGTATGTAACGAAGTCCACGTTCCAACTCATCCCCAAACCGCTTCAATGGATTGGGTTATGTCCGAAGTCTGCACAGCACAGTCCGTTTTGTAAATGTTACTGTTCTCAAACCATTGCCCCACAAATGCTCTTTTATGACGTGATGCATTGTCATTTTGATAACATCAGCGTCTCCGAACTGTTCATCTACTATAAGCAGTATACAATGTTGTGAAATGTGATCATACCCTTCTGCATTCAGCGTTTCCTTAACAGCAATGAGAAACACCCCCATACCGTAAAAACTACCGCCTCTGTAGCTCGCTGTTGGTAGTAGGCTTGATGGCAGAAAACTCTCTACAGACATTCGCCAAACCCACGGCCTTTCATCGGATTGCCACGGACTGCAGTGTGATTCGTCGACCCAAATCACTCGTTTCCAGTCATCCAGTCATCCAGTGTCTAGTGGCGTCACTCTCCATACCACAACAGTTGCTTGGCATTGATGAATTATATGTATGGCTCATCATGAGCTGCGCCATTGTATCCCATTCTTTTTAACTCGCTACTCACAGGCATTGTGTTAGTTGGACCGTTGGTAGCACTTTGGAGCTCGCGAGTTACTCCTCCCTCAGCTTTTCAGGAGGTTTGCCTCGTCTTGATTTAGCTGTAGTTGTGCCTTCGCGTTTCCGCTCCACAACCACATCGTCAACAGTCGACATGGGTAAGTATAAGGGTACAAAGAAGGAGCCTCCTAGAAGATTGTGAGCCTAAAGACTGAAGACAGGTACAATCGGGCGTACCCTGGAAACGGTGAAAGATTTCACCGGCTAACCCTTCTAACACCAGATCAAGTTAAAGTCCAAAACCAAATTAACATCAAGATGCAACGGCCTTTATCAAGACCACCCCTTGTGACAATCTCGATGAATATTGAGGGATTCTCTAGTCGTAAGAGTGTTTTATTAGCAGACATGTGCTATAAGCATAAATGCGACATATTGTTGGTGCAGGAAACACACCGGTGAGCCACCAGCCATAGACCTAAAATAGCAGGAATGGATTTGGCCATTGAAAGACCTCACGACAAGTATGGGAGTGCGATTTTCATCAGACCCGGGCTCAACGTAACATCAGCCGCAATGACAGAAGTAAATAACATTGAAGTACTTACCATTCGCGCCCAGAAGTTCTCTGTGACGTCAGTGTACAAACCACCAGATGAGGACTTTGTTTTCCATGAACCAAACAATTTTACATATGACCATAATAATTTTGTCATGTGCGATTTCAACTGCCACGGTGAAGCATGGGGATATAATGAGACTGATGAGAATGGTGTACAGCTTGAATCCTGGGCTGACACTAATGACCTACAACTCATTCATAACCCAAAACAGCCAGCATCGTTCAACAGCAGAAGATGGAGAAGGGGATATAATCCTGACAACAACTTTGTGAGTAGGAAGTTGGCAGCACAGTGCATGAAGCTTGTTGAAGAACCTATCCCAAGTACACAACACAGACCCGTCTTTTGTGTTGTGAATGCTATGGTTAAACCAGAGGAGGTGCCTTTCCGAAGACGGTTTAATTTCAAAAAGGCAGACTGGCAGAAATTTAAAGAACAATTGGACGAAGAGATTGAGAAAGTCCCTCCTCGACCAGATGAGTATAGTAGATTTATCGATCTTGTGAAACGGATCTCAAGGAAAAACATCCCAATGGGTTGCCGTACCCAGTACATCCAGGGTCTGACAGGCAGCAACAAGGTCTTACTTGACAGGTACCAAAAGCTGTTCACTCAGGACCCCTTCAGCGAAGATACGATGGAGGCTGGGGAGGAACTAATGCAGGCTATTGCTGAGGATAAGAGATCACGGTAGTACAAACTAATCGAGAATCTTGACATGAAACAAAACAGCAGACGTGCGTGGAAATTATTGAAAAACTTAAGTGGGGACCCAACTGACCACCAGCAGAACAACACTGGGGTAACAACAAATCAGATTGCTAGCCAACTCCTGAAGAATGGGAAAACCAAAGGGAAAAGAGAAAGGCAAAGAGTTATACCCCAAGAACAAAAAGATTACGGACTCCTCAATGCTTCATTCACAGCAACCGAACAGGAAGACGCCATTCAGAGTATGAAACTGAATAAGGCCGCTGGAACTGATGACCTTAGAACGGAGCAGATAAAACAGTTTGGGCCCAAAGCTCGAAACTGGTTACTATAAATAATGAACATCTGTATCAAAGAGCTGAATATTCCAAAACTATGGCGGCAGACGAGAGTGGTGGCTTTACTAAAACCTGGCAAGGAGATAAAGGACCCCAAAAGTTACAGACCAGTGTCACTTCTATGCCATCTCTATAAGATACTGGAGCGGATGATTCTGAACCGGGTGGCAGAAACTATAGATGGAAAGCTCATAAAGGAACAAGCCGGTTTCAGACCAGGAAGATCTTGTTGTGGGCAAATACTTAATCTGACGCAACATATAGAAGACGGGTTTGAAAAAAAATTAACAACTGGAGCAGCTTTCATAGATCTTACTGCTGAATACGACACGGTAAACCACAGAAAGCTATTGTGCAAATTATATCACCTCACAGGGGACTGTAGGTTGACGACGGTTATTGGTAGTCTTCTGCAGAATCGAAGATTTTATGTCTCCCTAAACGGTAAGAACAGTAGATGGCGACTGCAGAAGAATGGCTTACCACAAGGAAGTGTACTTTCTTCCATCCTTTATAATGTGTACACTAATGACCAACCTATATCTCAAGATGCTAGACTGTTCGTATATGCTGACGACATAGCTGTGGTGGTCCAGGGGTCCAATTTTGATGCAACATCTGGAAATATTACTAGAGCGCTTGAAGAACTGGCTCAATACTACGACGCCAATCACCTCAAGCCAAACCCTGACAAAACCCAAGTATGTGCTTTCCACTTGCGCAGTAGAGATGCTGGAGTTGAGCTCGACGTTACATGGCAAGGTAAGAAGCTAAAGCACTGTCCAACACCTAAATACCTTGGGGTCGTACTTGACAGAACGCTTTCCTTCAAGCAGCATTGCCAAAACACGAAGGCTAAATTCCGCTCCAGGAATAACATCATCCGCAGGCTGACAAACTATGAATGGGGAGCTCAACCAACAGTACTGAGAACATCAGCACTTTCTCTGTGTGTTTCTGCAGCAGACTATGCAGCGCCAGTATGGGAAGCATCTGCACATGCTAAACAGGTTGATGTAAGTGTAAATGAGACAATGAGAATTGTTACAGGCTGTCTCAGACCCACACCAACGAGTAATTTGTACCTACTTGCTGGAATTGCCCCATCCAAGATCAGAAGGCAGGTGGCAGCAGACGCTGAGAGAACAAAGAAAGAAACAGATTCTCGACACCCACTGAATGGGCACATCATTCAGGCTCGGAGGCTTAAGTCTAGAAATAGCTTTATTGCAAGAACCAAGATCCTTGACGGTTCACAGGAAGACAATAGAGTCCGTAAATGGGAGAATGAACAAACCGCACTGCAGATAATACCAAAAGAGCAAATGACACCTGGAAACAAACTTCCTTATACAGTGTGGAGAACACTAAACAGGCTGAGGGCTGGTGTACCCAGATACAAAACTAATCTGTGCAAGTGGGGACTGCTGACTAACGATGACGACGTTCTTTGCGGATGCGGAGAGGTACAAGACGAGGCACACCTGCTCATGTGCCGACTACTGCCGGAGCCCTGCAGCTTTAGTGACCTGCTATAAGCCAACGACAAAGCCGTAGCGGTGGCTAACTATTGGAAAAATAAAACTTGATCTGGACACGGAACGGACAGACAGATGGGTAAGTATAGAAAGGGTTGAAAGATGCCCGATGAGCTTGTCACTCAGGCGACCCATTCTGCTGTGACAGGTGACAATTGACAACACAATGCTCCCCGACTCCTTTATACTGGCGCGTGACATCTGGTATCACAAAGATGTATCCAGATACTTTTGATCTATTGCGTTTGTTCATCGAATTCTAACTATTGCTATGTGTCCTACAGGCCATTACTGCGTTTGATGAAATTGACAAAATTCCTGTTAAACTGGCAAATGCATGGAATACTTATTGCCTTCATGCTTCGGTACGAGCCCTTATTTCCCCAAATAAAATGTTACGGTCCTTACACGAGATCAAAGTTGGGGCCAATCGAGTGGCTCTGCAGTCAAAAGCAAATGCTTGAGTTCTAAACTTCCGTAAACTTATCGCAAAGAAAACGTCTTCCTTTCAGGAATTCACGTATTACCATTATGTTACTGAGCGAAGATGCCATCAAAAAACATCTCGCACCACGTCTCCGAAATTTCTTCCGACACTGTGGGAAGCCAAAACACTAGAGTAGTACTGAACAAGGGCTCGCACTTGCTTTCTGCTCGAGGTCGCCTTTACAGATTCGTTACTCTCCATGAATTCTCCCAATTAACTAGGGTCAGCCAGTTTCCTTCCATGTTTCATATTCCTGCAGAATATTTGCAATTTCAGGTAGCGATGGCAGAGGTGGATGACGATCACATACCCTTCTCTCCTGAGTAGACCACAAAGGCTCAATAATGTTGAGTTCTAGTGACAGTTGAGGCCATGGAAAAGGCTACAATTCCTCCTCGTGCTCCAAGAAGTCAGTCTTGGACGATGCGAGCTGTGCAAACAGGGTCCTGTCGACTTGGAATAGGGCACCGCCACTGGGGCACAAGCATACGTACCATGGGACGGATCTTATGAGCTAAAATGGTCGCAAAATTCTTGGCAGTAATGCGATCTCGCAAAGTAAGCACGGGGCCAATGGAATGCCACGATACGGCTGCCAAAATTACCACCGTACGCCCGCTATGTTTCTTTCTTGAGATGTAAACTCGACCGGATGTTGGTAACAGTGTGAAACAATATTCATGATTTTCTTCAATTGCTCCATAATCCAGCTTGTGTGGCTTCCGCAATACGTTTCCCTGTTATGGTCATTCGCGTCACAGTTGTTTTGGAAAACCAGTTCGGCCAGGAATTCCCTTCTTCTGGAGCTCCCTTCGTGTTATTTTTGGCACTGACAAGGTCCACGACTTGTTCAAATGGCTCTAAGCACTATGGAACTTAACATCTGAGGTCATCAGTCCCCTAGACTTATAACTACTTAAACCTAACTAACCTAAGGACATCACACACATCCATGCCCGAGGCAGGATTAGAACCTGCGACCGTAGCAGCAGCACGGTTCCGGACTAAAGCGCCTAGAACCGCTCGGCCACAAAGGCCGGCGGTTCACCACTGTGAAGTTAGTTCCGCAGTGACTTTTGCAGCTGTCGTCCTATTATATTTTGTCGCAAGCCTCTGCCGCGATCACTCAATACATTGTTTCCCCCACGTTATGACTTAGAGGGTGATGTTTTTCTGCTTTTCCTGTAGGCGGTATACACTGAGATGACAAAAGTCATGGGATTGCGAAACACACTTATACAGATTGCGGTAGTATCACATAAATATGGTACAAAGGTGATTCATATGAAAAAGTTTCCAGCATGATTATGGCCACACAACGGGAATTAACAGACGTTGAAGAGTGAATGGTAGTTCGACGCGTGGGACATCATATTTCGGAAATAGAGAATTCAGTATTCTGGGATCTACAGTATCAAGAGTGTGCCGAGAATACCAAATTTCAGGAGAACGAGGTGGCCGACGACCTTCACTCAACGAGCGAGAGCAGCAGCGTTTGTGTAGAGTCGTCAGTGCTAACAGACAAGCAACACTGCATGAAATCAAGGTTTGGCGTACGATGACGTATCCATTAGGACAGTGCTTCGTCATTTGGCGTTAATGGGCTATGGCAGAAGATGACCAACGCGACTGCCTCTGTTAACAGTACGACATCGCCTGCTACGCCTCTCCTGCTCTTTTGACAATATTAGTTGGGCCCTATATGACTGGAAAATCGTGACCTGGTCAGATGAGTCCCAGTTTCAGTTCGTAAGAGCTGATGATAGCCTTAGAGTGTGGTGCAGACCCCATGAAGCTATGGACCCAAGCAGTCAACAAGGGACTGTGCGAGCTGATGGTAGCTTCATAATGGCATGAGCTGTGTTTACATGGTACTGACTGGGTCCCCTGGTCCAGATGAACTCATCATTGACTGTAAATAGCTATGTTCGCCTACTTGGAGACCATCTGTAGCCATTCATGGACTTCATATTTCCAAACAGCAATGGAAATTTTATGGATGACAATGCGCCATGTCTTCGAGCAACACTTGTTCCCGACAGATTTGAAGAACATTTTGGAAAATTCGACGGAATGATTTGACCACCCAGATCACCCGACATGAATCCCATCGAACGTATATGGGACAGACTCAAGAGCTCATTTCATGCACAAAATCCTGCTCTGTCAACACCTCCGCAATTATGGACGGCTATAGAGCCAACATGGCTCAAAATTTCTGCAGGGTAAATCGAACGACTTGTTGAGCCCATGTCACGTCGAGCTGCTGCACTGAGTCTGGCTATGAGAGGTCCGACGCGGTATTAGGAGGTACCCCATGACGGCAGCACCTCAGTGTGAATGTTCCATGCGGTGTCTCTTGAAACACCAAACACTTCAGCTCTCTTTGTTACGGAAGCACCTACCATATGAGCACCAACAAACCGTCCACGTTCGAATTCACTACGTTACGACATAATGCTGACCACGAGTCACACTTGCAACGTATAGACGACACTGCACAGCATTACCTGTCAGCTTGGGTAGCATCTGTATTGATGTTCAACACTGTATTTCTCGTGATGTTTCCATATTTCTGTCATAACTCTACATCTCTAGTGAGGGTTTTTGAAAAACTCTGTCTGTGCGCCTCCACTTTCAACAACTTGGAGTGCAGTACACAGTTGTATGGGAAAAGTTTGTCTATAGCCGGACACTGGTCGCGCTTTCGGTGGAGTAAATGTTGAAAACTCGTGGAAAACAAATTGAGAATTCTAATCCTAAACTGTAAAAAGTACCACAAAATTGTATTTATGTTCATGTTAGAGACATAATCTTGTTTACTCCGATAGTTCTTTTAAAAACAGCTTAGTAGCTACATGCGTACGTTAAAATGTGCCAGAAGTGGTTCAAATGGCCCTGAGCACTATGGTACTTAACTTCTGAGATCATCAGTGCCCTAGAACTTAGAACTACTTAAACCTAACTAACCTAAGGACATCACATACATCCATGCCCGAGGCAGGATTCGAACCTGCGACCGTAGCGGTCTGCGGTCCAGACTGTAACGCCTAGAACCGCTCGGCCACCCGGCCGGCTGTTCCCGAAGCTTCCAGCTTCATTTGTGTAGGAAAATACGAAGAATTTGTTCAAAAGGCGTAATATTTGGACAACATAAAAGTCGAGACTTTCAGAGCTAACGAAATATCAACATGTGTAGCACTGCTGCGAAGGGACACGTGTAGTTTTCAGTTAAGTAGTAAAACTTCTCACCTGGTGACAAGTGCGGGACGTGATGCAGCGCTTTGATACTCTGTGACCCATTGCGCCCAACCGTGGTACCGGATCGGGTTTTGAGGAGCACCTCCTCGACAGTTTCAATGACAACCAGCTGCGTAGGCAAATGTGGGAGGAAGGGTGTCAGTCGCGTCTACCGGATGGGGGAAGCGAGCACCGGTGCGGAGGCGGAGGAGGCGGCAACCCCCAGGCCTGAGTCTGCCACAAGCAGCTGCAGGTGCGTCAGCTCCCCTAATGGCCGACAGCCGCCACGCCACGCCACCCCGCGCCGCATTTCCCGATATCGACTGCCGGGCAACGTCAGCGGGGGGCAGCGCCAGTGGATGCGCGCAGCAAGGGTGAACTCCGGTGCGTTAGGGGTTGTCAGTGGACGAGGGCTACGGCTATTAGGGGTGAAATATTGCCGTTTGGGTGTGGCCGCTGCTGCTTACTCATTTCCTGACGCGCCTGCGCGGTCCTACGCGGTGCTGCGCTGCGCGGCTCGGTTCGTTAGCGCGGGCAGGGCCGGCTGGCGTCGCGCTCTGCGTCAGGGTCTTCCCCGGACAGCGGCGGGCTGGTGGCAACCCTGATAATGAAGCAGCGTCCAGCGTGGCAGGGACGAGGAGACAGGGGTGGCCCACAGGGCCTCCGTTGCCGACCATACCTACTTGAGGAACGCTAGATCACACAGCATAGCTCAGGCATAAAATACTAAACTCGATCTTGGGAAGAAAAGCGCAGGAAGGTGCAGTTTAACGTCCCGACGGTTTCAACAGCAATAGTCATGAAGCAGCAGCTCAGAATGGCCATAGACTGGGAAAGAACGTGACAGTAGTCTACTCATCGTAACGTCCCCAGAAATCTCCTGAAGTGATGTAAGGTGGGTAGGACGTCAAACGGACGTACTTAGAGCGGGAGAGGCACCTTTGCACATTTCAATTTCCGCTGCCTATACTTTTACAAATAAATTCATAAAACTTTGACAGCATTACCAGGAAGGATTCACGCTCATAGCAGTGGAAGTTCAAAAACATAGCAAAATAACTTTTTTCACATGTGAAATTTTTTCACTTACTATTGGCTGAATTCGTGGCCATAGGGCCACTTTTCTTCATAAGTAAGAGAGAATCTTCGATGAATCTTGCACCGCACACAAATCATACTTACAGGTGTACGAAAGTCTAGAATTTATGTAATTTATGAAAAAATTAATGAGCTGTTACATTTTAAAGTTCATGTTTAGGAAAACTCAAATTTTATATTTAAGTATTTCAATTTTTACCACAGTTTTTAATAGATTTGGAGAATTCTAGAGTTTCATATACCAGTAAGTATGGTTTGTATGCTGTGCAAACTTCATCGAAGGATCTCTCTTACTTATGAAGAAAAGTGTACCTATAGCAACAAATGCAGCCAACAGTAAATGAAAAGACGATGAAATATCACATGTAAAAAAATATATATATTCTAATGTTTCTGAACTTCCACTGCTATCAGTGTAAATCAAGAATCCTTCCTGGTCACGTTGCCAAGGTTTTATGAATTTATTTGTAAAAGTATAGAAACTGGAAATTAAAATGTTCTGTGGTGCCTCTCCGTCTCCAAGTAAGCCCGTTTGACGTCCTATCCCTCTTAACGAAACCACAGACTGGTGAGATGGGCTTGCAGAGTGCTCTCAAATACAAGTCTAGAGACTTAACACTACGTCTCCTAGCTCTATGAAATGGTTTTAATAATTTGTAAACTTCAACGCATTCTCAGTCGAAACCGTCGTTTGACTTAAAAGCAAAATTCCTCATCCGCAACTCATGCATGGGCTTGAAGATAGTAATTCTCGCAAGTCTGGCAGTCGTAAGTTGTAAATGATTGTTCTGATACAATCGTAACATATATATTATTTTTAGCCATGCGTATAAACGTCTGAACCAAGGAAGATGGTCTCCACATGAGACGTATTCTTCTGTAATAATGAGTAATAGCAGTCTGGGGTGGCTAATTAATTGCGTAGAAAGTCATTCTAAAGTTGATCTTGTTGTTTCAGCTGATATGCCCGACCTGTAACCCTCAAGTGCTGAAATGAAACAGATGAATTGACGTTGGAGCTACATATCAGAGGCGCCAGCAGCGATGGTGTCATAACTGAAAAACTCCGATTATTGGATGTAGCAATGTGCAAGCTCACTTTTGACAGCGAGAGCCCTGTTGTAAGTAGACCTCCATTTTAATCTTAATTTTGGACTATCGATCTTTCAGTGGTGTCCATGGTTTGCGTGGAGGAGGGCGGGGGGGGGGGGTGAAGGGGGGACGGAATTGTACCAAATGGTCTTCCCTTTCGCTGATTTTGAAATCCCAGGGCACCTACCTTCCGCCTCACTGTCTCTCAAGGCTACGCTTCCTGGAGGTTGGTTTCGCGACCTGGTGTTTGCAGCAACAGGAGAGAAATGCCTGTCTCTCGTGACATGCATCAGTGCAGAACCAGCTGGCAGTTTGAGTCACCCCTAGCGATTGTGGTGATAGGCTCCCCTCGTATCACCGAGGTGTAAAGTCACGTATTTGTCGACCTTGATGTTACTGCACCTGAGAGTGAGGGCCTTTCGGTCGGTGCGTTTTTATCGTAATATTTCACGAGAACACGCTGAACCAGTTGATAATGTTTGCGGAGCTGCCTTGAAATCATCCACTGTGCTTTTCACTTACCTTAGTCGCCACTATACTTGTTTCCTGTATCACCACCAGGTGTTTCTGATGACTGCCACGGTAGGCAAAGCGCAACAATATCGTGCTCAGGCAGTATCTACACCAGGAGTGTCCAACTTTTCAGCTCACCTGTGCCACACTGGAAGAAGACGGGTATGTTCGGGCCGCACATAATATACTTAACACTAACAGTAACCGCTGAGTGGAAGGAGGATGGACCAATGAAAGAGTGGCATCGCATGCCGAAGTTTCATATTGGAAATATTTAATTGATCATAACTGTACATCAGAGTAATCTAACGGACGTTTTCTTGTCTTCCTATTGTGTGACAGATGCTCACTTCTTGGGCCGCATTGATACTTGCTTTGGGGAGCAGGCGGTTGGTCACCCTTGATCTAGATGATGTGACAGGCTTTCCATAGCGCCGTCATGGAAAAGAGAGTGGAGTTGCATAATTTTTATTGTACTCCTAAGCAGTTGAAGTGCTTCATGTATTCCGCTCACCTGTTCGATCATGGGTACACATTTGCCGAGTATTGAAAGCAGCCGATGGAATTCTTACCTTCTGCGAGCTGAGTAAGAATTTGTTTCTTGTGACGACTGGTGAGGTGTCTGCGTGGTTTCACGGTGGCTTTGGCGTATGTTTGTTCAAAATGGCTCTGAGCACTATGGGACTCAACTGCTGTGGTTATCAGTCACCTAGAACTTAGAACTACTTAAACCTAACTAACCTAAGGACATCACACACATCCATGCCCGAGGCAGGATTCGAACCTGCGACCGTAGCGGTCGTGCGGTTCCAGACTGTAGCGCCTTTAACCGCTCGGCCACTTCGGCCGGCCGCGTATGTTTGTATTCCTAGTCAATTATGTATCACGTATTCTGAAATGAACTGTCTCAATTGTAGCTGGTCCCGGTGGAGGTTCGAGTCCTCCCTCGGGCATGGGTGTGTGTGTTTGTCCTTTGGATAATTTAGGTTAAGTAGTATATAAGCTTAGGGACTGATGACCTTAGCAGTCAAGTCCCATAAGATTTCACCCACATTTGAAATTTTTTTTTTGCTCAAT
This sequence comes from Schistocerca nitens, assembly GCF_023898315.1. NCBI lineage: Eukaryota > Metazoa > Arthropoda > Insecta > Orthoptera > Acrididae > Schistocerca > Schistocerca nitens. The sequence continues at coordinate 985,868,713 of NC_064614.1, read as the reverse complement.
TTTACTTGTAATTTGTTTAACAACGACACGTGATTAGTGATTATGGATACGTGTCGTGTTTGTATTATGTGCGAAGCGCATGTAGAATCAGTTATTAATAAATGACGGTCTCATATTTTGCACCAATGAGCGTATACGCTCCCGATGGGCTTAGGGACCACGACTCGGGAAACTGGTTTTGCACCGTTTTGCAAAGTTTCCACAGTTACGTGCCGTTCGCAAGGGGATTTTTACGTTTGCCACGCGCCGGGAAAGTCTGAAGGTTCAGCCCACGAAAGTTTATTCCTGACTCTTGGTTCTTTCAGCTGTACATTGACACCTGAGTTGCGCAGTCTGATTGAAATCATTTATTGGATTTCTGGAACAGTGACTGCACCATTGGCAATCCTGCACAGCGTTAGATGCTACTTGGCTGCTATCAAATGACTTCACATTTTCCTCACGAAAAGTGAAAAAAGTGACTAGCTTAGGTCATTTTCTGCTAGCAGAAGGTTGGGGTATGTTGCCTGTCATTCGCAGGTACGGGTTGTTATCGGAGTATTTTTGTAGAGAATTGGTTGGAGTTTGTGTGCCTGGTCTGTCATGTATCACGAGTTCGGGAATAGGTTTCACTCAGAGGTAAATAGCAGTTGAGGTTGCCCGAAACATTTTGCTGCCTACAGGACGAATACTAGAGTACTTACGTTGATTAAATAAAACAGGATAACCACCTGTTTAATAGCGTCTTTGCCGGCCGCGGTGGTCTAGCGGTTCTAGGCGCTCAGTCCGGAGCCGTGCGACTGCTACGGTCGCAGGTTCGAATCCAGCCTCGGGCATGGATGCGTGTGATGTCCTTAGGTTAGTTAGGTTTAAGTAGTTCTAAGTTCTATTGGACTGATGACCATAGATGTTAAGTCCCATAGTGCTCAGAGCCATTTGAACCAATAGCGTCTTTATCTACCCTTGGAGCGCATTATAGCAGCGGTTCTGCGTGGGATTGATTCAAGAAGTCATTCGTAGGTTTCCAGCAGCTCATTGCGAAGATATCTGCGCACAGGACACACAGTTACCGACAGTTGACTTGTCGGAGCTGTGGTGCCGCCTGATAGTATCCCACATGTGTTCCACTGGGCTCAGATAAGTCAACATTAATTGGCCAAGACGTCAACATGAGTCCACTATCACGCACTTCACACCACTGTAGCATGACTCTTGCCTTGTGACACTGACAGTTATCTTGAAGACGCCGTCGTGTTATCGAACGCATTTACACTTAAGTTTACATCTACACGCGAACTCCGAAAGCCACCACACGGTGTCTGTCGGAGGGTACTCTATACCACTCTTCTGCCCGCGGTGGCCGAGTGGCTCTAGGCTCTTCACTCCGGAATCGCACGACTGCTACGGTCGCAGGTTCGAATCCTGCGTCAGCCATGGATGTGTGTGATGTCCTTAGGTTAGTTAGGTTTAAGTAGTTCTAAGTTCTAGGGGACTGATGACCTCCGATGTTAAGTCCCATAGCGCTCAGAGCCATTTGAACAATTTCTTGTCCTCATGGTCCCTACAGAAGCTGTGTGTTGGTGGCAGTAGGGTATATTCGCAGACGTCGCAAACCATGTCACGGATTGCGTGGCCCATCCCGTCGGAGATTCGAGTCCTCCCTCGGGCATGGGTGTGTGTGTGTTGTTCTTAGGATAAGTTAGTTTAAGTAGTGTGTAATAGGGACCGATGACCTAAGCAGTTTGGTCCCTTAGGAACTCACACACACATTCGAACATTTGAACTGTCGCAAATGCTGAGTCTGTGAAGTTTCTCAACGAAAATACCGTCCAATTCCCCGAAGGTCTTCTCATCTAAGTGCACGGAGCATTTCCCTAAGACTCCACTGTTGATCGAGTTTACCGTAACAAATCTTTCAACAGGCCTCTAAATTTCTTCGATGTTTTCCTTAAGCTGACATGGTGTAGATTACAAACACTCTAGCAGTGTACAAGAATGAATCACTCAACTGTTCTGTACGCTGTGTCATTTACAGATGTGCTGCACTTTTCTAGAAATTTCCCCATGAACGGAAGTTGACCATTTGCCTACTCTGCATACGAAATTACATGCTTCTTGTAATTATGCACCTGGATATTTATTAGTGTAAATATGAGACTTTTCACACTTCCAGTGTATCGAATTATGCAATTAAAATAAAATCCAATCACAGATTCATACAGAAAGGGAAATTACGAATCAGATGACTGCAATCGCTGATCGAATGTCTGCGTGATTAGTAAGTCAACAAACTGCGTATGTAAATTTCAATAAAAATATAAATTTTGCTTATTATTCTGAACCCGACACAGTGCTGATATACAGTAATATTGCATGGTAGACTCAAAATAATTTTAATACCCACCGAGCATATTCTTTACGGTCTCTCAGTATGGTTGCATTGTTGTAGAGAAAAGCCATTCGGCTGGCTTTCTGATGACGCTGCCGCAGGGGAAGATATTAACCGTGGTGTGCAAATGGCGTCATTATGGAATGGCCAGCCTAAGATCCTGGAAAGATCTCTCACCTCATCACCTATAAAGAGCCTATTCCACTATCTACTTCCTTGTCTCAAGTGACTTCCAAAGACAAGCGAATCTACTGCAGCAGTCCTGGCAAATCATTCTTGTGGTGAGTCTCGACTGTTTCGAATGTTCCTTTTCGTTCTGAGCTAAAACTGAATGTGTTGTGAGAGCTATGTTCTGTGCAGTTTGTTACCTCAATGGTGAAAGAATTGGTTGGAGTTTGTGTGCCTGGTCTGTCATGTATCACGAGTTCGGGAATAGGTTTCACTCAGAGGTAAATATAGTAACAAAATCTACGAACAACTAGTGGTAGTAGTATTTATTACTGACCAAAGCAAAATTCACAGTGGGTGTTCTTGTGAAAGGTCGTGTGTAAATCCTCTACACTCCTGAAAACTGACAGAATAGGAAAAGTGTCGTCCAGATGTTTCGAAACATGTGCTTTAATTTCGCCAAGAAAATATATATTTACAAACACAACAAACAGTATCTAGAACGCAATAAATAATGCAGTTTTGCTTTATATTTTGCATCCTGTTTTCTTCCTATGTGCCAAAGAACAGATAACTATTTTTCTCGTCAAATGATTGTTTCACTACTGAAATAATTTTCATGGAAATACATTTCTCTATACACGTTATTATTTATGCATAGTATAGTCTTTTTCTTTGTAAAACAAAAATACATTGTGTCCCACTCAAACCTCCCTGATTTCAAAGACCCAGGAAAAAAAAAGCATAGTAGATACGACAATGAAAAATGCATCACATTGTAGAGCATCTCAAAGAATTTATTTATTTATCATCAATACACCTCTACATGTAAACCATTTGTAGCATGAAGACTATAGAGTCTATATTCAGTTTATTGCCAAGTTCTTTGTAACATTTCCTCTGTTACTGTTGCAATCGCATTAGTGATACGACGTAACAACGTAGGAATATCGTCCTCTCTGGTCGCATGTACGCGGTCCTGCACGAATCCCAACATGAAGAAATAAAGCGGCGTAATGTCGGGTGAACGTGGTGGCCAGGCGGTGGGTCCTCCGCGTCCGATCCTACGACTGGGATATTTCCTATCCAGGAACTTGGGAACAGCAGTCGACCAATGCGGTGGAGTTGTTGAAAAATGATCGGTTCCAAGTCTTGTATATGAGGGTACACAAACTGTCATTTATTAGCCCGCACCAGATGTTTATTTTAGGGCTAACATGTTCAATGACAACGAGTGGATTTTGCGAACCCCAGATCCAAACATTATGCCTATTAACCCTTCCTGATAGATGAAAGGTTGCCTTATCTGAGAATAGACATCTTTCCAGGAGGCTGGCATCCATATCAATAGGCTGCAGCATATCTGCAGCAAATTGTTGTTGGCGTGGTTTGTCGGTCGGCGTCAGATATTGCAGATTTTGCACTTTGTAAGCACACAAAGGAAGACGCTGGTGAACTCACGATGCAATGTTGATCGAGGTACATCAAGGTGCCTAGATGCTTGACGAATGGACTTACGTGGGCTTCTGAGAAACGTTTGTCTGATGTCCTCCACTGTCTCTTCTGAAACTCTGTAATGTGCACCGCCAGAACGTTTCAGAAAACTTTCTGTTGCCAGAAACTTCCTATAGCATTCCTCAATCGTTTTCACATCAGGTGGATGACATTCATACACATGACGATAATTTCTTTGCACAGTAATTGGTAATTTTGTTTCTGCAAACCACACTACTGCTTGCGCGCGCTGCTGCGGAGTCGCGATTTTCACTACATGCGAACATGCTGCTCTCTGGCTACGATACTTGGCTCTTCTGACGCGGGATGTAAATTCTTTGAGATGCTCTACAATGTGGTGCATTTTTCATTGTCGTATCTACTGTAGTTTTTCAGCAGGACGAAACGCACATGATCTTCGAGTCGTCGATTATGCCAGAAAGTCGTTAAAGCAGCGGAAGTGGCCACTGTAGCCTCCCCTCTAAGGCTGGGTGCAGAAACTAGTTATTTAACGCTGAAGACAGACCACCGAGGCAAAGAAACGAACTGAGATACGTTCTCAGCCCATTCTGATGCAGGGTCTCATCGATGGAATATGGTTCTTAGAATTGGGGCAGAGGTATGGAACCATGTTCGCTTACCATTTAGTCGTTGGTTGGTTGTTTGCTTGATATGGGGGAGGGGGACATATAGCGAGATGATCGGTCCCTTCGAATTGGGTAAAGTGGAGGAAGGAAGTGGCCGTGCCCCTTCAAAGGAACCATCCCGGGATTTGAGTGAAGCGATTTAGGGAAATCAGGGGAAACCTGAATCAGGATAGTTTGAGCCGTCGTCCTCCCAAATGCGAGTCCAGTGTTTTAAAGCATTTAGTGGCCTCCAGTAGTGCGTAGTCAGTTATTATTATTGGTTAGAACCTGGTTGCATCATGATATTACGCAAGCCACCACCACGATTTTCGAAATTGCGGGTGCACACAGCTTCCCCTGCGAAACAACTGCACACCACAAGCAGGTCGTGATTGGCTAAGAATTTCTTTAAAATGAAAACATTTAAAAAAATTATTAAATGGCTAAGAATTGCCGCACATGCCACCCTTACATTCAACTCTCGTTTCTCTCATGGTCAGCAATATCTCCTATCTGCGTCTCTAGTTTTTTTCCAACTTTTTACAATTGAAACTCCCTAGGGACTGTACGAATCTTTTACTCATCTTTGGTAATTTTCTATTACGAATCCATATTCCCATAGGTGATACATTAAGGAAAATCTGTGTTGTCGTATTTTATAAAGAATGTTTCGCATTATCAAACGGCCATTCCGGTACATGCTTGTGACATTCCGCCTGTCCCACCTGCAAAACATTTTCTGGCTGAAACACGGGAAGATCGCCAGGAAAGCTATCGTTTACCTGGAGATATGAGGAAGAGTCGCAGTTAGGGCAGCAGTTCCGATAGCCACAAAAAATAATATTCCATTTCTTACGTTTTAGTGTAATTCCATTGAGACTAACGTCAGTGCGATTTATTTGATACTCCTACATATGCAGAGTGAACCAGAACTCCATCAAAAAACTTTAGGATATTGTTTATGGATAATTTTTGAGTATTTTGCGTCAGAAACCCATGGCCTACGGTGGCTCTTTACAGAGTAATTACACTTGATTTTTTACCCCCATTCATTTTTGCGCCCGTATTGTATTGAAACTACACTGATGAGCCAAAACATTATGAGCACCTGATAAATAGCTTATTTGTCCATCTTTGCAACGAAATACATCACTGATTCTGAGTATCAGGGATCCGACAGTTTGTTGGGATGTTTTTGGAGGTATATGGCATTAGGTGTATACGCATAGGTCATGTAATTTGCATGAACAACGGACCGCTGTTTTACGTACTCGTTGACGGGGCGCGATAGCGACCAAGATGGGGTCCATAGGATTTACATCAGACGGATTTGGTCGCCGAGACATCAACGTGACTTCACTATAATGCTGCTCAAACCACTGCATCACTCTTCTGGTTCCGAGAGAAGGACAATTATACTGCTACAAGATGTCATCGCCGTCGGAGAAGACCTCAAGCGTGAAGGCATGAAAGTGGTTCGCGGGTGCCAGCGTGCTTTCGATTGCTACCACAGATCCCACTCAAGTGCAGGAGAATGCCTCATGTAGCATAATACTGCTTCCATCAGCCAGCGTCCGCGCAGGGTGCACGTTTCCAGCCGCCGTTCACTTCGATGACGGCGTTTATGTAGACGATCATCGATGTAATATAACAAAAATGTGATTCATCCGAAGATCTGACACGTTTCCATTGATCGGCGGTCGAACCCCGACAGCCCCTTGACCATTGCAAACATAACAGACAATGTTGCTGTGACAACATTAGAACACGTACGGTTGGCCTGCTGTGGACCTCCATGTTCAACGATGTACGATGAACGGTGTGCTCTGAAACAATTATGGAAGCTCCAGCACTGCGCTCATTCGGCAGAGATGTCACAGATCGCCGTCTATCGTTCTTAACAGAGCGGATAAGCCTCTGTTAGCTTGCGCCTAATGGTAGTTTCACTGTCATTCTACCTCTTTCCGTTGGTGCTCGGTACAATACGTGAACATTTGGCTGTCTTCTCCGTTTTCGAAATATGTGTTCATAGGTCCTGTGTAATAATAATCTGCCCTTTGTCAAAGTCGGTTACTTCAACGGATTTCTACATCTACATCTACATTTATACTCCGCAAGCCACCCAACGGTGTGTGGCGGAGGGCACTTTACGTGCCACTGTCATTACCTCCCTTTCCTGTTCCAGTCGCGTATGGTTCGCGGGAAGAACGACTGTCTGAAAGCCTCCGTGCGCGCTCTAATCTCTCTAATTTTACATTCGTGATCTCCTCGGGAGGTATAAGTAGGGGGAAGCAATATATTCGATACCTCATCCAGAAACGCACCCTCTCGAAACCTGGCGAGCAAGCTACACCGCGATGCAGAGCGCCTCTCTTGCAGAGTCTGCCACTTGAGTTTATTAAACATCTCCGTAACGCTATCACGGTTACCAAATAACCCTGTGATGAAACGCGCCGCTCTTCTTTGGATCTTCTCTATCTCCTCCGTCAACCCGATCTGGTATGGATCCCACACTGATGAGCAATACTCAAGTATAGGTCGAACGAGTGTTTTGTAAGCCACCTCCTTTGTTGATGGACTACATTTTCTAAGGACTCTCCCAATGAATCTCATCCTGGTACCCGCCTTACCAACAATTAATTTTATATGATCATGCCACTTCAAATCGTTCCGAACGCATACTCCCAGATATTTTACAGAAGTAACTGCTACCAGTGTTTGTTCCGCTATCATATAATCATACAATAAAGGATCGTTCTTTCTATGTATTCGCAATACATTACATTTGTCTATGTTAAGGGACAGTTGCCACCCATATCTCTGCTAGGGTGATCCCCCATCCGTGTCTGCTCCACTAACATATGATGCGTGTTTTTTAAGTAAGGTCCGTTTGAACATAAGTACACAACGAAAGGTTATTTCGAAAATAAAATTTATTTTCATAAAGTACATACTTCACTCTATTTTTGACATAGTTGGCAACTTTGTTGAAACCCTTATCATATCTCTCAACCAATTTTAAAATACCCTCTTAAGGGTTCACTGCGGTTTTCTCGTCGTCGTCATCATTGTAACGGCTGCCACTGAGGTGTTGTTTGAGGTAGAGGAACAGATGGTAACCGCTCGGCGCAAGATCACGACAGCAGGGTGGGTGGTTTAAAACTTCGCAGCCAAAACTGTCCAATCAATCGCTGGTCTGACCTGCAGTGTGAGGTCTTGCATTGTCATGGAGAAGGACGGCAGTATGCTTCGGCATTGATAGTGGTTCTTCATTGCATGAAGTCGACCAACACAACACCATGCCTATCCCAAAACACCGACGCCATGATTTTGCGCTAGGACCGTCTATTTGGCCTTCACCTTCACAGGCGAGCGTGTGTGTCTCATTCCATGCTCTGTTGCTTCTATTCGGGCGTAATATGCGAAACCCATGGTTCGTCTCCAGTTACGATCTGACTCAAGAAGCCGTCATCTTCTTCGTGATAACGAGTCAATAACTGCATCGCACACTCAAATCTGGTTTTTGTGGCCCTCAGTTAGGAGTTTCAGGACCGCACGGGGCCACAGTTTCCTATACTTTAGGTGTCCAGAATGAATGCTGTAAAGCACTGATTTCGACACGTCAGAAAATTCGTTTGAGAGACCTGCTATTGTGAAGCACCTGTTCTCATGAATCCTCGCTTCCACTGAAGCCACCAAATCATCTGTGATCAAAGAAGGGCGACCGGAGTGGTCCTCATCATGAACGTTGTCACGGTCATCTTTGAATTGTCGTACCCACTCACGCAGTGCCGGCCGCGGTGGCCTTGCGGTTGTAGGCACTTCAGTCCGGAACCGCGTGACGGCTACGGTCGCAGGTTCGTATCCTGCCTCGGGCATGGATGTGTGTGATGTCCTTACGTTAGTTAGGTTTAAGTAGTTCTAAGTTCTAGGGGACTGATGACCTCAGATGTTGAGCCCCATAGTGCTCAGAGGCATTTGAACCATTTTGAACTCACGCACTTTGCTTTCACTAATAACAGTATCACCGTACACTTCGCAAATCTGTCGATGAATTTCTGCAGCAGTCAGGTTCCTTGTGACAAACACCGTATCACTGAGCGAATCTCAGACGCGGCGGGTGAGTTGATAGTCTCTAACATTTTGAAAGCACCGAACAGAACCCTACAGGTTATCTACAGAGCTGAAACTGAGCACAGTTGTTCCCGAGGCATGCCGGTACACGACGCACGCGCTCGTTGCGGTATGCACTCGAACTACTAGTGTCTACAACAAAACGGACCTTACTTAAAAAAACACACCTCGCACTTTTGTTACGGTGTAACGTGCGCGCGACGCCATCAGGCGGCATCCGACATCGCAGTTGCTTATCAGTGTTCCTGCACAAACAGTGAAGCACCGTTAGCATGTTCAACTTTGAACATAGCTACTAAGGTTCAGCGACCGTGTCAGAATTATATTGGAACAAATAAGCCCTCGGTCACAAATATTAAGTCAAAATTGACCTGGTTTCGTCGCTACTATGAGCGTCGTCTTCAGAATTAGACTAACTGTACTAAAACATATTAGGTATATAGTACATTAATAACATTTAAGTTTCTACAGACTCGAAAAGATGCAGTATTTACAAGTCACATATTAAAAAAGATCTAAGCCGGAAATGCGACGTCATGAACAGTTGTGAGATGGCGAGCCGCTAAGGGCTGCTCGTATTGTGAACAAGGGTTAGTCTTGTTGCAACCCTTGTTCACAGTACGAGCAGCCCTTAGCGGCTCGCCATCTCACAACTGTTCATGACGTCGCCTTTCCGGCTTAGATCTTTTTTAATATGTGACTTGTAAATACTGCATCTTTTCGAGTCAGTACAAACTTATATTTTATTAATGTACTATATACCTAATATGTTTTAGTACAGTTCGTCTAATTCTGAAGACGACGCTCATAGTAGCGTCGAAACCAGGTCAATTTTGACTTAATATTTGTGGCCGAGGGCTTATTTGTTCCAATATAGTTAGCACGTTCTCTTCTGGGTTTCTTCTCCAGAACAAATTTGTTCCAGAGACCGCGATTACTTACTGTTGACTACTGCAGTGCCCACTTCATTCTTCGTACCCATGCTTGTGTTAAGTACTTCTCGAATTTGTCTCAGGTTTGTTTTTCTGACAGTGCTAGATGTATGTTAACAGGGCTACACAGCAATATGGACACAGTTATTGATGACGAGCTGGCCGATATGCATATCGCTTGTGGATTCACTGAATGCAGTCGAAGCGTGCAATATGACTCTAAGCTAAGCTGTCATCGCAGCGACAGCAACCCCATCACAGAGATTTTGCACACTGATGTTTTACATTACTCTGTGTATCGTGCTTTATGTTTTAGTGATTGCATGTCGCTGACATTTCCACAATCGTGATGAAATTTTAAGAGAAACGAAGCTAACACGGGTAAGAAAAAGCGTAAGACTTAATCACTCTATTAATCTGTGACGACCCTCCGAAGACCACAGATCCCTTATACTATGATACTCAGCAAATATCCTTGAATAACTTCCTAAATCTTATATTTCGAGCTCAGTTTTATCAGGTATATACAGGGTGAATCACCTAAAACATGCAGGTATTGCGGAAATGGCAAGTGCTATTAATGTACGCAGATTGCAATAATACTTAGAAAGTGCATTTTTTAAACATATACTTTTTCAAATGGAACAATGCCACTGACATTAAAAAACTAAAAGTACTATACATGAGAATGTCAGTGGGGCTTATTGCAGGATTCTAGTGCCAGGCGCTTACGAGGTATCCTATTTTGAAAAGTTTCCACAGCACCAGTTTTTTGTGGCATTCAACCTGCGCAGTTGCTAGGTATGAGTTGTTATGTTTGTTTACAGCGTGCTCGTGTGTTCTTTGGGCGCGTTGCGACTTGCTAGTCAGTTAGTATGTGAAAGTCCAAGCAGTAAATCGTGAGTGGATGATGGGATTTACCAGTGCAGAGAAATCCGACATGCTCATGGTGTATGGAGAGTGTAGGGAGAATGCACTTCGTTCTTGCAGGTGTATGCGGCAAGATATCCCAATAAGCGTCAAACATCTCGGCGATTATTTATCAACCTCTTCAACCAGTTACTGTAACACCTATATTGCGTAACAGAAGGAAATAAGTGATGACAGAAGAGGTAGAAATTAATGTTGTTGCTGCTGTTGCAGTTGATCTGCGCGTTAGCCCCAGTCCTACGCATTCTCAATCGACGTAGGTTCCGCCCCTATCACATCTCTCTCGATCAGGAGTTGCATGGAAACGATAATGAGAACCATATTAGCTTCTGCACATAGGCATTAAGAGAAGGTACACCAGGTGTGTCATGTATCTCGTTTAGTGGTGAAGCCACATTACCAATCATGGCCAGGTCAACCTGACAAATCTGCATTATTGGTCTGTTGACAATGCTCGTTAGCTTTCTCAGATGCAACGTCACCGTTCAAGGTGTGTAAACAGGGTGGTGTCGGACAGTGAAACATTAGTTCTTAGACCTGTGTTTCATAGACGGAACACTGAAAGCGCACAAGTATCGCCGTCTCCTAAGACCACCTTAGACAGACGCTAGAAGACGTCCCTCTGCAGACATGGAAGAACCTCTGGTACCAACATGATGGCTGTCACGCGCGCAGTGCACCAAGTACTATAGCACGCCTCCACGAACTGTTCACCTACATCTTCATCTACGTGATTATTCTGCTATTCACAAGAGTGAAAAACGAGCACTTAAATTTTTCTGTGCGAGCCCCGATTTCTCTTATTTTATCTTGATGATCATTTCTCCCTATGCAGGTGGGTGCCAACAGAACGTTTTTGCAAACGGAGGAGAAAACTGGTGATCGAAATTTCATGAGAAAATCCCGTCGCAATGAAAAACGCCTTTGTTTTAATAACTGCCACTCCAAGTCACGTATCATGTCTGTGGCACTATCTCGCCTACTTCGCGATAGTACAAAACGAGCAGCCCTTCTTTGAACTTTTTCGATGTCATTCGTCAGTCCCATCTGATGCGAATCCCACGCCGCACAGCAATACTCCAGAGTAGGGCGGATAAGCGTGGTGTAAGCAGTCTCTTTAGTAAACCTGGTCCACCTTCTAAGTGTTCTACCAATGGATCTCAATCTTTGGTTTGCTCTACCCACGACACTATCACTGTGATCGTTCCAATTTAGGTTATTTGTAACTGTAATCCCTAAATATTTAGTTGAATTTGCAGCTGTCATGTTTCTGTAACTTATCGCGTAATCGAAATTTAGTGTATTTCCTTTACCACTCATGTGAAAAACTTCACACTTTTCTTTATTCAGTGTCAATTGCCACTTTTCGCACCGTACAAATACCTTATCTAAATCATTTTGCAATTCATTTTGGTCATCTGATGACTTTACAAGACGGTAAATGGCAGCACCATTTGCAAACAATCTAACAGGGCTACTCAGATTGTCTCCTCTGTCGTTTATATAGACCAGGAACAGAGGCTCTACAATACTTGCTTGGGGAACGCCGGATATTACTTCTCTTTTACTACATGACTTTCCGTCTGTAACTACGAACTGTGACCTCTCTCATAGGAAATCACTAATCTAGTCGCACAATTGAGGCGATATTCCATAGCCACGCAGTTCAGTTGGAAGACGCTTGTGAGCAACTGGTACCGATAAGTTGGATTGGACGCAGAAGTCCTGTACCTTGGCCGGCCAGTTCCCCAGATTTTACGACTTTTTCCTGTGTACAAAGATGAAAGACTCTGTCTACAAGGAAATACCAACTACACGCGATGATACGCAACGACGTGTTACTGCAGCCCGCGACAACATCACCGCTGAAACGGTAGCACATGTACAGCAGTCGTTCCATACCAGAGTGCAAGCGTGTATTGCCATTGCTTGTGCTCATTCTGAACACCATCTGTGATGATCAGTTGTCTCGTTACTAGTCAGTATCTGTAACAGATACCATTGACATTCGAATTTATTTGCACAAAAAATACGCTTTTTAAGTGTTATTACAATATATTGACTGGCTAACAATACGAGCCCCTGATTACCAATCAGTTCTGCGAAAACCTCACATCATTAGCACTCTCCATTTCCGCAATATTTGCGGTGGACGTTTTAGGTGATCCTCCCTGTATACCACCAATCCGTCAGCTACAAACTCGTCAGCGTAATATGCTGCAAAAAACGTGACTGTCAAGAAGCCCGCCACAAATTCTGTATTGGAATACATCAGGTTTCTCATACTCATCTCCATTAAGTTATATTTCCCAAAATGTGAAAGGCTGCAAGTGCTCTCCAAAAACTTCACATGGTCTACAGCTGCCTTGGTGATTTCCACTACTACCAATATGTCGTCTGGAAACTACGTGAACAGTCGCCCATGCATAATACTACCATTACGGACTTGCCTCCATGGCGCAGTGCATGACTCGTATCCGGACACGGCCATCGACCTGGCATGGAAAGAAATACGATTCATCAGTTCAGGAGGGTAGTTTCCATTGATCCATCATCCAGTCTCGATGATCCCGTGTTAACAGCAATGGGTTTCCAGAGTATTGTAGTACAGAAGGTAACCCAGCAGTGGAAAATAATCATATCTAATGGGGGTCTATACAGCACATTACGACTGAATGTGTATTAATCGTCTGTACAGCTTATCTCGATATTTTAACCGCTGCCATAGCTCCATGAACATTTTGCATCAATCCACCCGTACACACGTTCCACAATTCTATCCTAAGTTTTCTTTTCTTTGATTTGACTCTTAATGTGGGCCACAGCTGATCCCTTCCACAGTCTAAATCTGAACCGAATATCGTCTCTTTAATTTCATTGTCAAAATGTAGTATTACCAGTAGTGATGGCTAAAAGTTGGCCAGCACATCTTCAACGACTTTACCATCACACGATACTTGCATGTTATGAAGTACATGTGCGAGTTTCCTCTTGAATGTTCCGGAGTAGTCTTCGCGTATTCACTTACCTTCTGTGTGCTTTCCAGAGAGCAACTAAGGTACAGTAAATCCTGTAATAGACGTTCATACTGTTCCGAGTAGTATGGGTCAATATATTCGACTGTTGACATTCAGTGTACGAGAAATTTATCACTTCCATAACATAATTGCAGCAAAATTCTAAAGGATTCAAATGTGGGAAAAAACTTCTAAAGCTAAGTTTTATTTGGGAGATGATAGGATATCTGGAAGAAATTTAAAATTATGTCTGTTGCAGCGCCATTTGCTTTCACATCTGCATGACAGAAATGATGCGTGAGAAAAATTTCCTTACGCATCAGCAAACAGAGGAATGCGGTTCGCGCAATCAGTGACAATTATTACGAGTTCTGTGTTTTTCCACTTTTTTGCAATACGCTGAACTTATAAGCACTGTTTGGAAGTGTTAAAAAAGCAAAACTAGACTTCCCCTACAGTGTGTCCGAACTCCGCAGAAATTTCACGAGATTAATCAGTGAACCGTGCGGAATATATGATACGTATATGTGTCAACACAACAGTGGGGTTCAAGAGTGGACATTTCTCTCCCCCCTTCCCCTTTCCAGGAATCTGGACTACAGGGTTTTTATTCCTTAAAGAAGTCTCATAAACATATAGAAGCGATCTTCCGTGATTTCGATAAACCTCTCGTATGATCGCTTGTAACAATTTTTGTGTAACCCATAAAATTCAGTTAATATGGCATGACACTTCTCGAAACTGACCAATTAATTTTATATCAAAAAAGATCAGTTTCGGAGTCTTCTCGCCCACCCGTCTTCTGAATAAATTTCTGCAGTCGCCCACGATCATGTCCTGTTGGTTTTCATTGGATCGTTGCAAATTCGGTCACTTCTATAACTTCCTTTGTTACTGTAGTGAGAAGAATGGTTAGTGTATCATTCCTTATTACTGAAGGTCTCGTAATTTATTGATTTACTCACGATAAACACAAAAAGAAGATACAGTAATTTGACAAGCATTCAGAGAAACTTCAGAGAGTCTTTTACTCCCTTTATGCAATCGTGCTTCATAATCCTCACTTCCCTTCATTATGAGAAATCACACACGGTTATTCGTTGTTTGTTTGCAAAAGAGAGACAGCTGATATTACATTTATTTCTTCAGTGAGACCATAAGGGATTTTTGCCACCCTGAACTTGTCATTTACCATAATGACAACATGTAGATGATTCAGTAGACCATAGTATCCACTACATTTTACTTACCCTGAAAGTTGGATATTCGAGCCACGTGTGATACCTCGTACTAGTGACGCAGACACTACTTGTATTCACCTGGACTATGGTATCTGGTGCCTGCTTGCTGGAAAGATCTAGCTTGGCTTAAGACTAGGAGTAGGTGTGCATTCTATATATTATCCGTACCGACTCCATAGTCTTCAAACCATTTGCCTCGTCTTCATCATTGTCTTTTGTAGGCTGAATAAGTTTTGACGACGTCACGTGATGCTAGTTTGAACAAAACACAAAAAACAAAATTATTTTAATAGTTCTTATAAACAAAATTAATCCACAGAAGAAGTCATAATGCAGCATTAACCAATATAAATACACTACAGCTCCATTTCTGTCAACACCACATTTCTGCCAGATCGAGTAAGTTACAGGTTGCTCTCACACCATGGCAGTGCTGTGTATTCCTGTTCAGTATTTTATCCTCCCTTCAGAGATTCAAGTAAGAAACGATAAACAAAAGTTGTTATCAACATTTTTTTTTTATTTTGACATCGAAGAATAATGACAAAGCGATTAGGCATTTATAATGAGAAGCCAAACCCAGCCTGATGGTCACATTGCGAATCATTGGCTTAATTGATGAAAACTGAGTTGACATGAACTTGAACAACACTTTATTGAAATCTAAAGATATGCCTAAGAAAATTTCTGCTCGTGAGCAGAATTATTACATTTCTTAAAAAATGTGCTACTAACAGTCCCGGAAGATTAACCATCCATTTTCTGGGTAATAATGTTTCAACAAGAAGTTTTCGTTGACTGATCCTTCAGTAAGTGGAAGACAATGAACGTATGACGAATGTGATTAACAGGTTGACTAAATTATGAAAAAAAATTATATAACAGGGAAGATCTGGATTACAAATTAATATCTACAAAAACGATGAAAGATATCTTGATTTGTGTGGTGGACGTGGATAAAAGAAACAAGAGTATCCTCTGAATAGAAAAATTTGTCTTGTACACAGACGCTTATTCCATGTGAAACAAAGGGACCAAGGACTTCTGACGACCATGATAGCAACATGAATTCTCAGTAATGCACTACAGTCAATTAGCTGAAATAATCTTTATTACCTGGGAGCTGATAATAACTCAGTTGAATGTCACTCAGAATAAAAACTACGAGAATTCCGCAGGTCTCACGTCCCAACATCATTCGTCGTGTTTCTTATTTCGCAGATAAATAGTCTCATAACTGACTCCATAACCTTAATGAGCACTGCCAATGCCTTGCAACTTATTTCCTCATTTATCTGCTGGATGTATTGCAGTCTCTGTTTTCTTCTACAGTTTTTACGCTCTAAAGTTTCCTTTAGTACCATGGAAGATATTTCCAGGTGTCAGGAGATGTCCTACCATCCTATCCCCACTTTCCATGTATTCCTTCACTTGCCGATTCTGCGGAGAACTTCATCAATCCTTACCTTATTATTCCACTTAATTTTCAACATTCTTTTGTAGCACTACATCACAAATGCTTAGATTCTCTTCCGGTTTTTCCTCAGCCGATGGTTCACTACCATACAATAATTTGCTCCAAACGTGCATTCTCAGAAATTTCTTCATAAATTAAGGCCTATCTTTGATACCAGTAGTCTTCTTTTGACCAGATATGCCCTTTTCACTACTGCTAGTCTGCTTGTTATGACCTCCTTGCTACGTCCGCCATTGGTTGTTTTGCCTTAATCAAATTCATGGTCACCAATTTTGATGTTAACTTTCTCGGTATTCTTATTTGTGCTGCCTCTCATTACTTTCATCTTCCTTCGATTTACTCTCAACCCATATTCTGTACTCTGCAAACTGTTCATTCCATTAAAGAGCACCAGCAGTTTTTCTTCATTTTCACTTAGGATAGCAATGTCATCTGTGAATCTTATCATTGATATCATTTCAAGTCGAATTTTAATCCCATTATTCTTTTATTTCCTTCATTGCTTCTTAAGTTTATAGATTAAACAGTAGCGACGAATGATGAGATCCCTGTCTTACATCACTTTTACCAAGCACTTTGTTGTTGGTCTCCCTCTCTTATTGTTCCTTCTTGATTCTTGTGCGCATTACGTATTACTCATCTTTCCCTATAGCTTACCCATAATTTTTTCAGAATTTCGAATATCTTACACAATTTGATGTCGTCGAACGCTTTTTCCAGGACGACAAGGTTTATGGACATGTCTTGAGTTTTCTTCAGTCTTGCTTCCATTGGAAACCACAACGCCAGAACTGTCTGCCATGCTTTTATCTCTATTAAAGCCAATCTGATCTTCATCTAACAGATTCTCAATTTCCTTTTCCATTCTTCTGCTTATTAATCCTGTCAGCAACGTGGATGTATGAGCTGTCAAGCTGATTGTGCGATGATAAATGAAAAGCTCTAGTTTGCTGTTGTACTACCGTATTAATTTATTGTGTTACCAGTTTTTAACTTACAAGGACATCTTTAGACATTCACCGACTATTATCGTCACAGATCTTACAATATTTGTAAACGAAATTGGAAAAGAAGTTGCTCATCTAGACTGAAGCGAAAACGCACAGTAAATGACATTTTTGACAGTGTCGTGGTAATGCAATGTGAAAGGTATAAAGCTGAACAATTAAAAATATAAAGGGAGTAAGCATATAAAAAATTTAACATAAAACTGACTGAAATTTTGGCCTTTGTTTGCTAAGTAAAGGACGTGGAACTCTGTCCGGTAGTTGGGTTCCATATTCAGTACATGCTCAACAAATGTGCAGTCAGAATTATGCAACCTCCTGCTACATTCATGTTCAGCCAGTCTAGTTGCTATGTCTCTGCCTGACTGACGAACGTAAAACTTGTCACAATTAGAACAGATGATTTTGTGTACCCGTCTGTTAGTTAATAATTCGGTCTTGTCCTTGCTATTGAAAACACAATGGACTGTGAGGTTCTTAACATAGTAGGAAATTCTATATTTGCAGGATTGGATAGTAGCCACTGGTTGGGACAATAATTTTTATTGTATCTACATCTGGTTTAAAATTATCTGTGGACATACGGACAGATAAGAGACGGTGTACCACTGAATGGAAAGCTCCATGTTAGCGAGGAAGGCTGTGTTGTGAGCAAGAAGGTGTCTGTAGTTGTAGTTTTCCTATAAATTTTGAAACACTGTGTCTGTGTACTGATGTCAGTGGTAAGATCTAGGAAGTTTATGGATTTGTTGCCAATCTTCACTGTGAACTGAATATTTTTATGTTGACTGTTTAGGTTTTGCAAAAATGTGTTGAGATCTCTTGTAATGCCAGTCTACAAACACAACACATAATCAACATATCTAAACCATTATTTAATATTACCACTCAAAGGTTCTTTTTGCAGAAAATGTTGTTCGAAATTGTCCATGAATATTTCAGCCAAAAATGTAGTAGGAGGATAACCCTTAGCTAAGCCAAACACACTCCCTTGGAACTGGATGTGGTTTTGTGCTAACCATGTATGAGTGGCCAATCTCAATACCACAGGATTGACACGAGCCCTGTACATCAACTCTGTCAGAATATCAATGTTGAAAAACAAATTGCAGACATCGAAGGATCCTAATTCATCAGGTTGTGAGAAAGATATATCTTTTACCTTATTTACATGGTCCACCGCAATATCAACAACATTGCCTCGACCATTGGCTAAAATCCAGTCCTGATCGACCACATCTTTAATAGACAGCAAAAACTGAAAATTGTACCCTTCCTCTATGCCCCATTAGAAGCCCTTTCAACTGTCGGCTGGAAGTGGTGTTCATTACTATATCTTGGAGAGGTATCACAGATTGTAGCAAAACCTCTGAAATCCTACAAGTACAGGATTTCCTAATATATTAAGAACACCACAGCTCATTGTGTCATCAATAGCAACTACAAGACCCAATTATTAACCAACAGAGGGTACATAAAATTATCTGTTCTGATGGTGAAAAGTTCTACGTTCGTCAGTCAGGCAGAGACATAGCAACTAGACTGGCTGAACATGAACGTAGCTAGCGGTTGCATAATTCTGAGTCCTCATTTGTTGAGCATGTAGTGAGTGAGGGACCCAACTACCAGTCAGAGTCCCACGTCATTCACTTAGCAAACAATGATACGCCTGTAGCGTTCGAAAACTTTGTTAGTGGTGTTCTGCGGCACACGTTTATATGTATTTTGTATCGAGGCTTAACATTCGTCGCTACTGTTTAATCTATAATCCTAAGAAGCAATGAAGGAAATTACTAAACATCTAGCTCGCAATCCCGATCTAATCTTAAATGACCAGACACAGCTTAATACTTCCCCCTCTTCTAAACGCCACACAATCTTCTCAGTTTTCCATTACTTCCTCCACCATCTGTTCCTTCATATTCTCCCATTTTTCTGTATTCACCGAGTTCTTTTATTTTATTGAAACCGCCTGTGTAATCCATATAGTCTGTACCTATTTCTTTTAACTGGTACTTGCGCTACTTTCCATGTACAGTGCCTCTTGAAGTTGTCTCGTCAAGTACTGCTTTTAATTTCCTTGGTTCATTTACTTAATGCAAACTGTTATATAGGCACAATTTCTGAGTATGGTGTTAATGCTTTTCCTGTTTGCTCCCTTTATATTTGTATACTGTTCAACATTTTGCTTTTTAAAATGCAGTACCACCACCCTCTGAAAGACAGCAGTTACTGTTGATATTGCTTAAGCTCTTCATGTATTCCATAGTTTTAGTTGATAATTCTTTCTTTTAATTGGTTTGTGTATCACTCGCCATGTTTTATACCTCTTGAAGCCGGCCGGGGTGGCCGAGCGGTTCTAGGCGCTACAGTCTGGAACCGCACGACCGCTACGGTCGCAGGTCCGAATCCTGCCTCGGGCAAGGATGTGTGTGATGTCCTTAGGTTAGTTAGGTTTAAGTAGTTCTAAGTTCTAGGGGACTGATGACCTCAGAAGTTACGTCCCATAGTGCATACCTTTTGAAGTAGCCTTGCCAAGTATCAATTTTATTTTGTTGTTTTTGTTTATTAATATAAGGTATTATGTAGGCATGCTTTTCCAGTTTTATATTAAATTTTTCCCTGTTTACTCCCTTTATATTTTTTATTGGTCAGCTTTTTGCCTTTTACATTGCATTACCACCATACTGAAAGATGTCATTTACTGTGCGTTTTCGCTTCACTCTAGATGAGCAACTTCTTTTCCAATTTCGTCTACAAACATTGTAACTTCTGTGGCTACAGTAGTCGGTAAATGTCTGATGATGGCCTTGTATGTTGAAAACTGGTTAACACAATAAACAGTAGCACACCAGCAAACTAGCATTTTTCATTTATTATAGTCTTGTTCTACCAAAGACCAACGGACGATTCTATTGACATGATATTTCTCGCAGTCTTTGGCTCCTGCAATCTTCGGAATTGTGTGGATGATATTCCTCCGAAAGCCTGATGACATATTGCCAGTCCTATACATTGTCCATACCAACGTGAATATACGTTTCCTGCTACTTCCTCCAGTAGTGTTAGAAATTCCAATGGCATGTTATCTACCAGCTCTGCCTTATTTGATATTAAGTCATCCAATGCTCTTTTAAATTCTGAATCTAATACTCACAAGTTCTTTTATATTCAAATACTGAATCCCCAGTTGCTATCCTATCGATTCCTGTTTCATTCTTCTATCACGTGAACAGAGATGCCCCTCACCTCCTCATAGACGCCTTCAATGTACTCTTTCCACTTGTCCGGTCTCTACTATGCATTTAACAGTGGAAGTCCGATTGCGCTGTTAATGCTGCTGCCCTTGCCTGTAGTTTCACGGAATGTTGTTTTCACTTTTCTATACCCTGAGTCAGTCCTTCCGACAGTCAATTCTTTTTCTATTTCTTCACATTTTTCATGTAGCCACTTCGCCTGTTTCCCTGCTTTCCTATTTATTTAATTCGTATCTCAGTTGTATCTATCTATTTATGAACTCTGCTGAGACGTTTTGTTCTTCCTTCTATCGTCGATCAGCTGGAGTATTTCTTCTCTTACCCATGGTTTCCTCGAAGTTGGCCTTGCTTGTAACTATGTTTTTCTTTCCACCTTTTGTGATTGGTCTTTTTAGATGTGTCCATTCCGCTGAAACTCAACTGTCTACTGAACCGTTCATTATCGCCATGTCAATAGCCTCAGAGAACTTTAAGCTTAGTCTTTATTCCCTAGTATTTACCTGTCCCACTACGTGTATAGCTACACGTAATTAATTATTTGACGAAAAACAGACTAAGGAAGAGGTTTATTATTTCAGTGAGGTTGCAAAACTGATAACGCTATTAATATTACTAACTTTTGATCGCTGATGTGTGCGATGAATGGCAGGTTTCTCTAAATTTGGGAAAATGTAAATTAATAACGATGAGTTGGAAAGACACGCTTGTAGCGTTCGAAAACTTTATTAGTGGTGTTCTGCGGGACACGTTTACATGTATTTTGTATCGAGGCTGAACATTCCAAAGCGACATGAAATGGAACGTGGACGCGAGATCGCTTATAGGAAAGATGAATGGTCGTCTTCGGTATGTTTGGAGAATTCTAGCAACCCGTAGTTCATCTGTTTAGGAAATGATGTACAGGACACTTACGAGTCCCATTCGGATTAAAGGGAGACATCGAAACTACTCAGTCATGGTGCTAGATTTGCTACCGGTAGGTGCGATAAGTAGAAGATTACTATGGAAATGTTGCGTGAAAAATGGGAAACCTGGGACGAAAAATATATTTTTTCCGCGATCAAACTGCTGAGAAAGTTCAGAGAATTAGCATTTGCAACAGACTGCAGTACGATCCTAAAGCCACCAACATACATCTCGTGTAAGGACCAGGAAGACGAGGTAAATCAGGTATTGTCCGTAACCATAAAGAGAATCGTTTTTCCCTCACTCCATTTGCGAGTAGCACGGAAAGGAAATGACAGGCAGTGGTACGGGGTATCCTCCAGTATGCACCGTACGGTGGTTTCCGGAGTGTGTATACCCATGTAGATGAGCTTGTAATGTTCCACAAGTTTTAGCGGATTTCGTGACTGTGTGTTTTCGCGCAGTAGCGCTGAGAATATTTTGTCGCTGCTTAATAGACACAGCGTTTACAATGCAATTAATATCTCAGTAATTGTCTCATCTGTGTAATTTTAAGTGAAAAAGACTCGAAACCTTTTGTTCTCTCTCTCCCTGGTCAGCCGTTGTCTGGTACGGTCAAAAAACTTATTCCTTGTTCAATGTGTGTAGAGATTTTGTTATTTGTGCTCATTTTCCATAATATTAACTATTTAATGTCATTGTGTTTGTTATTACGACCAATCATCCTATTTTTTCCTCAGCGTTTTTCATGAATTTGATAGTTAAATGTGGCTTGCTACGTGTGAGCATGTCTGTTGGTGAATGATCGCGTATTAACGGCACCAATCAGTGCAATACATTTGGTTTGCTTTTAGAATAGAACCTGCATCATGGTAGTATTTAAATTCCAATTTCAATATTTAAAAAAATATTTTTACATGATTTTTCAAGTACGTAATTTTTCTTGATTTAATTCAAGATTCGATTAGCCAAAGCCAGAATAATATAAAATTAAATAACAACTTCAAAACCAAATAATAATAAAAAAACTACCATTGTAAGCTTAAGCAATAAAGGAATCGCTGTCTATACAAACAAAAGAGTAAAAAATCATCACGACTAGAGGGCATAGACATTTAACTAGCAAAAATTGAGGGACTTTTATTCAAACGCCGCCTTCTTCATCTAGTAAACGGCTGCTGGCTTACAATGAGGATCCCTGATACATGGTTAATGGCAGCTGTTATTCTATATTCAGGAAACGCGGAAGGAGCATAGCGACGGACTACAGAGTTTTAAGTATATTAAATTCAATATGTATATTCTACGATGGTATATTAAATAACCGATTAAAGCCATTAGCAGAATCACTCTTGCAAGAACAACAAAGTGGATTCTGACAACGGGGTGCTTGTATTGACGACTTACTTACTATGAAATAGCAAAAAGAGAGGAATGGAATACAATCTGCCGACCTATATGGCGTCTATAGATAGCGGCAAGGCCTTCGATAACGCAGATAGGCATGGATTATGGAATATAATGGCTAAACGGAACTACCCTCACCACATATTAACGTGTAGAAAAAAAGTATATAATAGCCCCTACTGCAGGCTCACTTTAGCTAATTACAGTGGGGTATTTTAGTTATTAACATTTATATCGACGATATCCTACGTGGGTGGAACGACCAGACACCTCCTGGAATTAAGTTAGGAAGCACTACTTTAAATGTTCTAGTATATGCTGACGACTTAGTGATCACGCAAAACGCTATAAATAGTATTGAAAGAGTTGTTTATTTCCTACACACGAGTTGTAAGGAGTATAACCTTAAATTTTCTGCCGTAAATTAGTAACTATCGCCTTCCTGTGCATAAATCCCATAGGAGCAAAAATTACTTCGGATAACACAAAGCATGTTCAATATTATAGTTATTTAGGCCGTGATATCTCGTATGATTCCGATAGAGATAGAAATAATAAATTAGGAAGATACCAGGCAATGTGCGGAACTATTCGAAGACCACCTAAAACAGCGCAGATTGGTACATAGCTGAAGCTATATAAAATGACGGCACTGCAGATTATTATACATGCCATTGAGGCGTGGAAGTTAAGGCAGAAGGACCACAGTCATATACAAGCAATAGAAACGAAATTTCTTACAGTGCTACTACGTCACATGTGCAATGATAAATAAGAAACCATGATACACGGAATCAGCTACAAATTTAGCAATACCGGATGGAATGGAAGAATGTAGAAGCGAGTGGCTCAAAAATAGCTCTGGGCACTATGGGACTTAACTTCTGAGGTCGTCAGTTCCCTAGAACTTAGAACTACTTAAGCCTAACTAACCTAAGGACATCACACACAGCGATGCCCGAGGCAGGATTCGAACCTGCGACCGTAGCGGTCGCGCGGTTCCAGACTGTAGCGCCTAGTACCGCTCGGCCACTCCGGCCGGCGTAGAAACGATTGGAAATGGCATTTAAGAGTAGCGTAAAGTGCAGAGACTCCGAAAAGGGCAGTGTCATTCACACCTATAGACCGAATAGAACCAGGAAGGCCAAGGGAAAGACGGACTGAGATTGCAACAGGCCGAAAGGCGTGTCCGTGGAAGGATTATGATGAGGATGATGTCGCTATGTAGGAAGCTAGTAAGAGAAATTACAGTGATTTTTACTATATTGATGTTATGAAGTGAGAAATCAGGGTTCTTTTACAGTGTAATATCAAAATTCTAACACATACATGGATTGAGGAAGCAGCCTCGAGTATCGGAAGTGTAGTAGCCATTCCCTTGTGACACAAAATAACTGATCATCCATCAACACGTGTGTCAAATAAGAAAGCAATGAGGACAGAACACGAGCTCATACTTCACTTCCAAAAAAGGAGGACATGGAAAAGGAGGAATAATAAAAGTAGAACGCTCGAGAAATATATGAGGTCGGATGTCATTAGAATATGTAGCACACGAAATGTGATCGATATTCGCTATACGGTCCATAAAGTACAGCTGAGTCGAGCAAAACCGTGCCTAATTTGCAAGGTTATATTAATATTATGCAAAGCACGTGCCTTAATAAGACGCATGACCCACACGGACGGAGTGTCACTGAAGGGATCGACATGGGCAGGGGGGTGAGGACTGAGGGTTGAGGGCGGCACAGCACAGCTTTCTGGCGCACCACGAGGGGGAAGCGGTGCCACGTCGGCCAAAATATACGGCCCCGCGTTCAATATACTTTTACACGGTTCGAACGCGGAGGGGTCGGCCCGGCTGGAGGGTTGGGTGGGAGGGAGGGAGAGAGGTAACAGCTGTGCAGAATGCGCTGGGGAGGGCGGGAGTGGCCCAAATCAAACAGGTCTGCCGCCGGCCCGGCGCCCCAGGCCGCATCCCGCTCAACCTGTGGATTGATTGCTCCCCAAGGCCGGCAGCGCGGGGGCGCCAGATGCCCGGCGCACTGGCCGTGTCGCCCGCAACACGCGGCCAGCGCCGCAGCTGCCGGCATACGGAGCGCGCGTCTCGCGTGCAGAGCAAGCGTCCTGCAGCTACCGGACCGGGGTCTGTGGTAGCCGTGCGGACTTTGGTCTTTCTAAAGTTGACACTGTGTAGGTATATTATTCTAGCGCTTGTGTATTTTTATACTCCGTGAGTCATTTGAGTCGTAGGGAGTAAGTCAGGATTCAGTCAGTCGACGCTAAGAGCAGTCATTGTAAAATACAAGAGTATTAGTGGACCACGCGATACTTCATAATTTCTTAAATATGTCTGGGAATTGAATATACCTCACAGTCTATTTGCGCCCTCCCCTCCATTCTGTCCACTCTGTCAGTAAGCTCCTCCCCCATATCCCTTTCCATTTCCTCCTCCCTTTCTCTCTGTCCATCTCCTTCTTCCACTCTGTACACTCTGTGGTCAAAAGTATCCGGACGCGTGGCTGAAAAGGACTTACAATTTCGTGGCGCCCTCCATCGGTAATTCTGGAAACCAATATGGTGTTGGCTCACCCTAAGCCTTGATGACAGCTTCTACTCTAGCAGGCATTCGTTCAATCAGATGCTGGAAGGTTTCTTGGGAAATGGCAACCCATCCTTCTCCGAGTGTTGCACTGAGGAGAGATGTCGATGTCGGTCGGTGAGGTGTGGTACAAAGTCGGCGTTCCAAATCACCCCAAAGGAGTTCCATAGGATTCAGTTCAGGACTCTGTGCAGGCCAGTCCAGTACAGGAGTGTCATTGTCGTGTAACCACTCCGGCACAGGCCGTGCATTATGAACAGGTACACGAACGTGTTGAAAGATGAAATCGCCATCCCCGAATTCCTCTTCAACCGTGGGAATCAAGAAGGTGGTCTAAATATAAAGGTAGGCCTGTGCTGTGACATTGCCATGCAATACAACAAGGGGTGCAAGCCCCCTCCATGAGAAACACGACCACACCATAACACCACCACCCCCGAATTTTACTGTTGGCACTACTCACGCTGGCAGATGACGTTCACTGGGCATTCGCCATACACCCTGCCATCGGGTCGCCACATTGTGTACCATGATCCGTCACTCCACACGATGTTTTTCCACTGTTCAATCGGCCAATATTTACGCTCCTTACACCAAACGCGGCGTCGTTTGGCATTTACCGGTGTGACGTGTGACTTGTGAGCAGCAGCTCGACCATGAAATCCAAGTTTTCTCACCTCCTGCCTAACTGTCATAGTACTTGGAGTGGATCCTGATGCAGTTTGGAATTCCTGTATGTTGGTCTGGATAGATGTCTGCATATTACACACTACGACACTCTTTAACTGTCGGCGGTCTCTGTCAGTCAACAGACGTGGTCGGCCTGTGCGCTTTTGTGCTGTAGGTGTCCCTTCACGTTTCCACTTCTCTATCACATCGGAAAGAGTTGACCTAGGGATGTTTAGGAGCGTGGACTGAAGGGACACCCAATCACCTGACCAAGCGTGGAAATCCCGCGTAAAGACGTATGACACAAGTGACACCCAATGACCTGACCACGTCCGAAGTTTGTGAGTTCCGCGGAGGGCCGCATTCTGCTCTCTCACGATGTGTAATGACTACTGAGGTCTCTGATATGGAATACCTGGCAGTAGGTGGCAGCACAGTGCACCTAATATGAAAAACGTATGTTTTTTCGGGTATCTGGAAACTTTTGATCATATATTGTACGTCCATTTCTTTCTCGGGAGTCTCTCTATCCCGCTTTCATCCTCTCTCTGACCTTGAGCCTTGTTTATTGTTATTACATACTAAACCTTGACTAGGAGTTAAATTCGTTTAAAATGAATAGGAAAATGATTGGTACTATTGATATGCAGGAAGCAAGGACTCTTAGAGATAACTTTCATATTTTCTGTTGAAACCAACTGCGAAGAAGAAAACAAAAACAGCACGTTGTTGTGTATTCCATTTACGGATAAAGAATGTATCTGAGAGAAGTCATATGAGTAACGATCCAAGCAGCCTACTACCGTAGTTAAAACTGACTGTGAAAATGTTAACAAAAACGCACATTCCGACAGCACAGTAGTTTCTTTCTCTTAGACAACCTGCAAATTGCTGTTTAAAATATATGTGGCCCATGAAGGTATGAATATTTATTAAAACATTGTGTAAAAATTTGAAGTAAATTGGACAAGCGCTTATTGAGAATCTTTGCTAACAACATTCCCACTTTATATATTCATCATCATCATCATCAGCCAATTCAATCATTAGATGGTGTGGCCTCTTCGAGTCGTGCATTCAGGTAGGCTTTCAGAAGTCTTCTCCAAGTGGGACGGTCTTGGGCAGTTCTCTGCCAGGTGTTACCAGCGATATTCTTGATGCCTTTGTCCCATCTGTCTGGTGGCCTTCCTCTAGGCCTCCGGTGCTCTCTCGGACTCCACTCCAGTACTAGCTTCGTCCATCTGTCGTCTTTTCTTCTTGAGACGTGGCCAGCCCACTGAAATTTCAAGGAACCTACTCTCTCTAATATGTCATTAACCTTCGTCACAGACCGGATGTCATCTGCCCTTTTCCCGTCCTTTCTTGTATAGCCCAGCATTGATCTCTCCACGGCTCTGTGTGCTGTCCTAAGTTTCCCTTTTGTAAATGAGTTCAGTGTCCATGTCTCGCAGCCATACTTCATCACAGGAAGAATTCATTGATCAAATACTGCTTTCTTCAGATTTACTGGCACTTTTGATCTGAATACTTTTGAATTCTTCCCAAATGCTTGTCAGCCAAGCTTGATGCGTCGATAGATTTCTGGCCTTATGTCTCCCTTCATATTTATAATAAGGTAGACATATTCACTGACCTCTTTTAGTAGGCTGTCCTTGACTTTCACATCTCCAGCTGGGACCCATTTGTTGGATATTACTTTTGTTTTGGAAAGGTTCATGTTCAAGCCAACCAGCTGACATTCCGATGCAAAATCTGTTTAGGAGCTCTGCGAAGTCTTTGGCCCGTAAGGCAATATCATCAGCAAATCTCAAGTTGGTAAGCCTTCTTCCATTAATTCTAATTCCCTTACCTTCCCAGCTCAGCTTTGACATAGCCATTTCCAATACAGCAGAGAACAGTTTTGGGGAGATGGGATCGCCTTGCTTGACACCCCTCATGCTGCGGAATTCTTGAGTTGATTCGCCGATGTTAACATAAGCTGAAGAATTCTCGTAGATTTTCCTGAGCACTTCGATGTATGCTGCTCCCACTCCTTATAGATTTATATGTTTTATATATCAAAAATTTGTTGCCAATATCAGTCCAAATGATTACTAGTGTATAATGAAAAAATCTGAAGCAAATCGCTAAAAAATATTTCCAGATTTGTGTTGCATTTGCACTTTATACATGTCTTATACGGTAATATTAAAATTATAAGCGGGCAGAGGTGGCCTAGCGGTTCTAGACGCTACAGTCTGGAACCGCGCGACCGCTACGGTCGCAGGTTCGAATCCTACCTCGTGCATGGATATGTATGATGTCCTTAGGTTAGTTAGGTTTAAGTAGTTCTAAGTTCTAGGGGACTGATGACCTCAGAAGTTAAATCCCATAGCACTCAGAACCATTTTTTTTAAATTATAAGTTGCCTCCCATTTATTAGCGTATCATGTAAATATCTTAGGTATATGCACTCCGTCTTCAGGCCACAAGTGGCCCATCGGGGCCATGCGACCGCCGTGTCATCTTCAGTTGAGGATGCGGATAGGATGGGCGTATGGTCAGCACACCGCTCTCCCGGTCGTTGTGATGGTTTTCTTTGACCGGAGCCGCTACTATTCGGTCGAGTAGCTTCTCAATTGGCATCACGAGGCTGAGTGCACCCCGAAAAATGGCAACAGCGCATGGCGGCTGGATGGTCACCCATCCAAGTGCCGGCCACGCCGACAACGCTTAACTTCGGTGATCTCACGGGAACCGGTGTATCCACTGCGGCAAGGCCGTTGCCTTAGGTATATGGGTCACAGTCTTTTCGAGAATTTTGCTAACAAAGTTTGCGTTAAAGAGTTTATAGCCTATCCCAGTACAAATGGTTATTAGAGTATCGTGTAAAAAACTGAACAAAACGGTCAGACTTTTCGAGACTTTTGCTAATTTGTTGTCCCTTTTATACAGTATGTAAATATGCATACGCCATTTATCTTAAAAATATATAGGGTATGTCCGTCGAAGCGTTTACTACGGAATCGAGTAAAAGTTTAAAATACATTAATCAACAGTTTTTCAAGGTTTTTGGTAACAACGGTTTTCCTTTATAGGTTACTTATACAGTTATATACCATATATTTTAAAGACATAAACAACTTATGCCTGTGAGAACGTTTATTAAAGCAGCGAGTAAATATTTGAAGTAAACCGGTCAAGAAGTTTCCGAGGTTTTTGGTTACAAACAACGATTTGTTGTTATACAGTAGTGTAGATATGGATTACAGAAAAGCAGGGAAAACAACATGAGGAAAGAACAGGGTTGGTTTGTTGCATGCACAGAGCGCGCAGCCTCGAAATCATCTGCCCTCTTACAACGAGTCGAATTTTTCTTGACCACTTTAGCCAACATTATGTTCAAAAGAAAAATAACTAATTTATCACGAAAATGCCATTTAACTACCAGGGGAACATTAACAGGCGGGAGTGGCGCAAATCAAACAGGTCTGCCGCTACGCAGCCCACGCCCCAAACCATATCCCGCTGATGCAAGGTATTAACTTAACACTCTTGTAGCTTTTTTCGTTACGAAAATACGGAGAGCAGCACATCTTTTTTTTTTAATATAAGCTTAAGTAAAGCAGTTCTCGGTTCGAAGATTGTTTTCAACAGCACAGTGATTTACCAGGCACTGTCATATTATAGGGGGTATGCTCTTCCCTTCCTACGACCTTGAACTGACACACCCATCCACTTATAGAGGGACCTACGCATAAACGTGGATTCTGAACCATGGGGCATCTCGGCATCTTTCACATCAACAAATGCTGTCAGAGGTGGAAGAAGTGATAAGTGACAGATAAAAAAGTCCTAGGATTGACAGGGGATCGAATACGAGAACTTACGTTTCTCTTTTATTAGCTAAATCACTTTCTGTCATCACGACTTGAACACAAATGCCACTATACCATTCACGTAAAGATTACGTTACTAAAAACGTAACAGAAATTTGGTTTTGACTATCTTGTACTATCACACAGAGCAGGTATCCAGGGTAGCATAACTAAACCACATTTTGCGGTTGGCAGTAAAAAAATGGAAACACACCGAAAATGCACACCGTCATTCGATTAACCGTCTCGAGTTGAAGGCTTCTGTGAGTTCAATGTAGACAATGGAGAGAATATAGAAATGCAAGTCATCTATGGTGGACATAATTTAGCCGATGTGCGTTTCCCTCGTCTTTCCACGTGTTTACTGCGACTAAAGCGGGTGGACAGGTTGTCTTACCCCGAGTGCCTGGACTCCTTACTATTACAGAAGAATCGAAATCAGTTTTGTGTTACGCTTTCAATCATCATAGTTACGAGAGTGGTAGACGGTGATAGGTTCTTTTGACAGATTGTTAAGCATTACCGAATAGAAAATATACGTGCTATTTAAAAATGACGTAGTGGAGCTTGTATCTTGTTAAGAACTAAGTTACTCATGTTACAAGAAAGACACTTATGCTGGTTTACGATCCCCTGGTATCTAAACATTTTCTTGAAACTTTTTTTTTGTTCTTCTTCTTCTGGACAAAATGTCATCTGGAGTGATTAAGACAAATGGGACACTCTCTGTAACGATCCATTCTGTTTCCTACACTTGACATTTCAAATATACAGTTTTAAACGTGGCTATTACTCACCAATCATATACTAGTTTTAACATAGGATTGAACAGCCAACAGGTTGCACGTGATTGGTAAGTGCATTGACTTAGGTTTCGACATGTATTAGGGGTTCCTTCATCGGTATGAATATTTTGATAAATTGTTATCAGAATTTTCATCCTGATGAAGACATGCCTAGTAGATGTCGAAACATAGGTCAGTGTACCCACCAAATATTTGCAACCGGTTGGCTGTTTAATCCTATATTCAGATTTCAAATTTAGTTAAGTTACTTCCAACTTGGGTGAATTACAGTTATTTATGATCCTTCCAGTAATCATGAATATCGTGTGTGCCTCTGATGATGTATGTGCCCATCACAAGATCCTAACGTTTTAGCCTGATAAATGCAGTGGTGGTTATTAAAACTGCAACACTTTGAACGCGACAGTAAACATACATCGAAATGACACGGAATACACTACACCTTTTGATACGCAAATCATAACCATTCCAACATTTCCTGTATGTATTCCAATTTCTGCTCTCTCTTACGGTTCTCGCGCTGTACAGTCCCCTATAGCGCCAAAGAGGTTATTCCCTGATGTCTCAGCACATGTCCTATGATGCCGTCCTTCTGCTTGACAGCGTTTTCCATATGTCATTTTCTTGGCCATTCTGCGGAGAATCTGCTCATTCCTTATCTTATTAGTTCACATGATTTTCAACATTTTTCTGCAGAACCTCATCACAAATGCTTGAATCACCTTTTGTTCCGGTTTTCCTACTCTCTATGATTCTCTGTCATATGATGGTGTGCTCCACACGTACATTTCTTTCTCACATTAAAGCCTGTATTCCATATTAGCAGCCTTCTATTGGTCAGTAATGTCCGCTTTTCTTGTGCTAGTATGCTTTTTATATCCTCCTTCCTCCGTCCGTCATGGGTTAGTTTACTATCAAGGTAGCAGATTCCTTAGCTTTGTCTGCTTCATGACCACCTATTTTAATATTTAAGCTATTCTCATTCTTGCTTCTTCTTCTTACTTCCGTATTTTCTCTGTTTGCTCTTAGTTCATGTACTGTACTCATTAGACTGTCCATTCCATTCAACAGACCCTGAAATTTTATTCTTAGCTCTCACTAATGATAGCAATGTCGTCAGCGAATCTTACCATTGATATCGTTTCACCACTGAAACTTTATTTTACTTCCGTATTGTGTTGTACGAAGCCTAGATTTATTCGTGGAAGAGGTCGAGCCGATACTACAACACAAACAAAAAATTACATAACTTATTGAAATCTGAATAATCTAAAATACTTTACTTTCAAACAATCCATGTCCCAGAAATGTTGCTACGTATTTGTTACTCTCGATGAGCACTATACTGATATCATTGGATGACAGTCACATCGTAACGTACCACTCTCTATAAACTTCGATATTCAGTTCTGAGTAATAGTTCTGTTATGCCGCAGTCAGATCTTAACTACGACGATACGTCATCCAAGGCGATGATTACAGCCTGGGCTGACCGCTGCGACCTGACATAAGTAATCTTCCTTCAGCGGCGACGTATGGAAACTCCATTCGCTGCTGCATCTGGCGCGACTGTCTTTAGCTTGGAGTGTCGTTGTGAGGTAGCAACAGTATCCAGGGATCTCACTCTTCGGACGACACTACAATTTCCGTCACTGCGTGTTCGTTATACAGGTTGAACAGTAGGGGCGAAACAATGTAATCCATCCTTGCTGCCTTTTTAATCCGAGCACTCCGTTCTTGGTCTTCCAGTCCTATTGTTCCATCTTGGTTCATAGACATACTGTATTTCACCCGTCTTTCCCTGTAGCTTACTCGAGCTTTTCTCAGAATTTCTAACAGCTTGCATCACTTCACATTGTCGAAAACTCTTCCTAGATCGACCTCAGCTATGAGTGTATCTTGATTTTTCTTCGGTCTAGCTTACATTGTCATGGACAGCTTCGAAACTGTTACTTCCTAAAAGCAAACTGATCGTTATCTAACAGATAATTCTCTTTTGGGTTCTTCTGTATATTGTTTTTGTCAGCAGCTTGGATACATGAGGTGTTAAGCTGATTGTACGATGGTTTTCGCACCTATCTGCCCTTGATATCTTTGAAACTGTGTAGATGATATTTTTCCGATAGTCCGATGGAAAGTCACTTACTCTCATGAATCATATACATCAACTTTTAAATATACTGAGACTTGTTCACTTAGGAAACAGGCAGATTTCGGTGTGGAAGGCGCCTTACTCAGTTACCGTTGGTTGCTCAGGTTTTTTCTTTTTTAAAAAAGAATCACATACTCTTTATTTGGAACCAATTGCATATAAGGTTGATAACAAGGAACAACTATGAAATTTGACTGTTAAGACAATATCTAATTAAAAATTCCCTAGACAAAGTGCATTCACTGCTGAAGGCCTTATTGACCAGATATTCAGATTATTTGTCGGCTGAAGGTCCCAATACTAACTACTCAAAACAATTTGTCGGCTGAAGGCCTAGATAGCAAATTCTTACTACAATTTTATAAAAAGAAAAATCATATTAAGAAACATATCTAAATAAAAAAAAAATTCTTAAGCCAGAACTACATTCACAGCTGAAGGCCTTATTAACAATAAATTCAAATTCTTTGTCGTTTAAAGGCCCCAATAGTAATTACTCAAAAACAATTTGACGGCCTAAGGCCTAGATAGTAAATTCTTACAAAAATATTATAAAAAGAACAATCATATTACGAAAAAATATCTAAATTTAAGAACTTGCATTCACGGCTGAAGGCCTTATTCACCAGATATTTAGGTTATTTGCTGGCTGAAGGCCACGACCAATACTTCAGGACAATTAACGGCTGAAGGCCTGAATTGCAAATGAGGAAGACGACAACTGTTAACATTGCAGCGCGTCAGCAATTGTCAATAATTTAATGATTATAAAGAATCCGCCTCGACTGTAAACAGAAACCGGATATTAATGTAGGTTTCGGCGCGGATAACCACACCTTTTTCGGAACACACTAAAACTACAAACTGCGTAAAGAGGTATGGTCCAACATTAATACAGAACTCGCAAAAGGGCAAAAGACTCGCATAAAATGTAAACTAAACGGTACGCGTGTACCATATCAACAGCTGTACTTAGCTCAAACGTCAGAAGCGTGCTTCCTCACCCCAGTCGACGTTCGGTGGGCCGCGGGCTCTCAGGTAAACTGAGGTGGCGCTGTAGCTATGCTGTGAGAATGTCAGAAAGGAACGCGCATGCGCAAATCGAGAAATCGTCTTCTTCCATGTGATTGGCATAAAGTGTGTTACGAAAGTGATCCGATGACTGGGTCAAAGGCGCAGGAAGCTAATGCGCGTGTATGTACACTCCTGGAAATTGAAATAAGAACACCGTGAATTCATTGTCCCAGGAAGGGGAAACTTTATTGACACATTCCTGGGGTCAGATACATCACATGATCACACTGACAGAACCACAGGCACATAGACACAGGCAACAGAGCATGCACAATGTCGGCACTAGTACAGTGTATATCCACCTTTCGCAGCAATGCAGGCTGCTATTCTCCCATGGAGACGATCGTAGAGATGCTGGATGTAGTCCTGTGGAACGGCTTGCCATGCCATTTCCACCTGGCGCCTCAGTTGGACCAGCGTTCGTGCTGGACGTGCAGACCGCGTGAGACGACGCTTCATCCAGTCCCAAACATGCTCAATGGGGGACAGATCCGGAGATCTTGCTGGCCAGGGTAGTTGACTTACACCTTCTAGAGCACGTTGGGTGGCACGGGATACATGCGGACGTGCATTGTCCTGTTGGAACATCAGGTTCCCTTGCCGGTCTAGGAACGGTAGAACGATGGGTTATTGACGGTTTGGATGTACCGTGCACTATTCAGTGTCCCCTCGACGATCACCAGTGGTGTACGGCCAGTGTAGGAGATCGCTCCCCACACCAAGATGCCGGGTGTTGGCCCTGTGTGCCTCGGTCGTATGCAGTCCTGATTGTGGCGCTCACCTGCACGGCGCCAAACACGCATACGACCATCATTGGCACCAAGGCAGAAGCGACTCTCATCGCTGAAGACGACACGTCTCCATTCGTCCCTCCATTCACGCCTGTCGCGACACCACTGGAGGCGGGCTGCACGATGTTGGGGCGTGAGCGGAAGACGGCCTAACGGTGTGCGGGACCGTAGCCCAGCTTCATGGAGACGGTTGCGAATGGTCCTCGCCGATACCCCAGGAGCAACAGTGTCCCTAATTTGCTGGGAAGTGGCGGTGCGGTCCCCTACGGCACTGCGTAGGATCCTACGGTCTTGGCGTGCATCCGTGCGTCGCTGCGGTCCGGTCCCAGGTCGACGGGCACGTGCACCTTCCGCCGACCACTGGCGACAACATCGATGTACTGTGGAGACCTCACGCCCCACGTGTTGAGCAATTCGGCGGTACGTCCACCCGGCCTCCCGCATGCCCACTATACGCCCTCGCTCAAAGTCCGTCAACTGCACATACGGTTCACGTCCACGCTGTCGCGGCATGCTACTAGTGTTAAAGACTGCGATGGAGCTCCGTATGCCACGGCAAACTGGCTAACACTGACGGCGGCGGTGCACAAATGCTGCGTAGCTAGCGCCATTCGACGGCCAACACCGCGGTTCCTGGTGTGTCCGCTGTGCCGTGCGTGTGATCATTGCTTGTACAGCCCTCTCGCAGTGTCCGGAGCAAGTATGGTGGGTCTGACACACCGGTGTCAATGTGTTCTTTTTTCCATTTCCAGGAGTGTATAATGTCCTAGCTCGAGGACGATTTTATAGAACTATAGAACGTGGATAGGCTGAAACTATATATGTGGGATAGCAAATTCCAAGGATGGTCAAAATGCATGCACGCAGGACAGACAAAATACCATCTGCTAGAAGCAGGCTAAAAATATGGGGGATGAATAACCCATTTTTCAGTTACTTGGGGTCGGTGATAGTATTTGATGACTACGCTTGGATAAGAGTGTGAAGTTACTGTATTAAATTCTAAGTGCTATTGACCAGAAAAGGGTCAAATTAGTCTGACAGGCTTAATGTAATTGCGTGAAAGGACGTACAACGTCGCTTTCATCGCCCATAATATCTAATGACCGACAGAGGTGGTTTTGAATAGTGCTATCGGATATGTACCAAAATAGTGTAAAAAGAACCTAAAGCTAAACTAGTTTCTTAAAATCAGGTACCTGAGGTACTGAACTATCAAGCTTAATCAAGTGAGGTCTGTGAACGCCTCTTTAGTCAGTTTGTAGTTTTAGTGTCTTCCCAAGAAGGCAAGGTTATCCGCACCGAAACCAAGGTCAACATCCGGTTTCCATTTGCAATCGAGGGGGATTCTTTATAATCATTAAATGAGGAAGAGAATTACACGTTGTAAATACCAAAATCATTTTTTGAAACAATCATACCAAAAATTTGACTGTAACACAAGCTACACTAACGGCTGAAGACCTTATTAAGAAGAATTCAAATTATTCGTCGGCTGAAGGCCATAAGCAATAGCAATAATTTAAACAAAATATGATTTTTAAACAATTGACACAATCAGACCAAATAAAGAAGGGAGTGATCCACAGACAGTGCTCCAAGGATCGACCTGAGGCAGCCAAGTGTTATGCTCCCTTAACTGGATGGCAACTCAAACTAGGGACAGCTTAAATGCTGACCAGCACACTCGCAAACTCCACCTAATATGCGATTACCAATACCACGATAGAATGACAGTTAACATCGTCAAATGACAAGCATTTAATTACACAAGTTGGCTCCACCGAATCCTAGTACACGGACAGGGTTAAGACCAAACTGCCTATCCAAAATATGACTAGATACACATGGAACCGCAAAAGACAATTCTACAAGCAACTTAGACAATGCTAAAAGAGTCACTATATAGCAACAAGACGAATTGCACTTAGACATGAACGTTAAGAACACAGAAACCGTCGAAAGACCAGATACACGTCGTCCACTGAGACGACCGACCGAACGACCTACCATCGGTCGTTGCCAATCAAGTCAGGCAAGAGAAACGTCGGAGTATATAACCGCCAAATGACAGCTTGATGGCATGAGGTTACTTCGACGGACGGACACACCCACAAGTTAAAGTTGCACTACTGGAATATAACGATCCGTTCAACTTAAACTTGCTGAATCCGGACCTCGACATGGTAGTGCACTCTCACGACCACATCCTTCCGTCGGGCACTGCATGTGTGTCGCCAGCGGTCGGGTGAGTACTCTGAATTCCGACACACGACGACCCGTAAATACTAGAGGTGGCTCCAAAGATACTATCACAGTAGTCGCTATCGATAAACGCCGCTGTTGCCACCCACGAACAGACAAAGCGAGCAAACGCAGTGGCGCCAGTGAACACGCTAACAAAACGAGAGGTCACAATCCGAA
Organism: Schistocerca nitens; assembly: GCF_023898315.1. Lineage (NCBI taxonomy): Eukaryota > Metazoa > Arthropoda > Insecta > Orthoptera > Acrididae > Schistocerca > Schistocerca nitens. The sequence continues at coordinate 985,831,374 of NC_064614.1, read as the reverse complement.
TACACGACGCCAACCTGTCAACGGCACAAGCGCGAACCGGAGCACGGGTCATATACGTTTGGTTGCTGTTTCCCTAATGTTTTCAGAAATTACAATGAATGCTATCTACCCTTCTGCTATTTGATCTGAGTGTCATAGAGCTCTTTTAAATTCTGTCTCTAGTACTGGATCCTTTATGACTTCTCATTCGTGCGAGCGTGCATATCGATGGCTAATAGGGTGGCCTATTTGTTCAGAGAACTCTATCACTTCTTTGTCAAGTCGAGAGGTCGTAGCCGGAGAAGGCGATTTAAAAGGCTCTGCTGGTCAGGAGAAGGAACTGCAGGGACTCTGAACAGTCTTCCAACTTGCAGCTGGATGGTCATAACGTCGGGAGTGTGAAGCCGCGTGTCTAACTTAGATCAATGTTGGTGCTGATAAGCAGGCGGCACTGATATCTGGTGTGGTCTCTCAGGAAGGGAGGCAACCTGGACGTAGTATCGTGGTCAACGTCTTTAACGAATGTGGACTGGTTGTCGCCGAGAAGAGCTTACACGGTTAGCAATTTGTGCTTCTTATACTCCCCGTGTTGCCTAAGGTGGTTAACGAGGCTGCTTTATAATATTCGGCATGTCAGGCATTCGTAGTTCGCGTCATCGGAATAATGGTTGGTTCATTTTCAATGTGGGTGCGTTGAAACACAAAAAATAATACTGCAGTTTGGCTATCCTGATAGTACTAATTTCTACTGGATAGCGTTAATAGGACTTATTATGCACTACCGCGATATATGTGGTTTACCAGATTTGCTTTCCTTCTCGTTAGTTCTACAGACTTCAACATTGTCTATTTTCAGCCTACGTTTTATCAGGTTTTGTACTGGTCAGAGATGTTTGGCTCGTAATTACTGTTGTTTTGAGGGCCTTGCTGGTCGACTGTTCAACCACAGTTATTCTGATGTTACCAGAGCAGACAGTCTTGTGTCATGCTGTTGGCTGGGGGTTAGATTGTTCATAATAAATTTTCGACCGCCACCAATAAGTGGATGCAATGTATGGTGATTGGATTTTGAACGTCCTCGCAGTCGAAAAAATTTATTTTTCTATTTGTCCTAGTTCATGTAAGATATTTAACGTTAAGTTCACTGAAACTTGGCATTTCGCCAGCTTTGGTATTTCTATTCTATTCTTTATGTTCATAACATAATTTCTTGACTTTGTAAGTTGTTTCCTGCGCAATTTGAGCAACGTAGCATTTTAACAAAATTGTCTTGTATGCATATTTCTTTTACGTTAGTATTCCTTGCATGACTGTAATTGGATGACACTGCCTTCCATTTAATTAAGACTCTTCAGCCTATCAGTCGTGTTTTCTTTTAATTTATTCTAGTATTTGTTAAACTGTATTGTTATTACGGACGCAATCTGATAAGATTTTACAAGTGTGTTGTTCTCTAAATGCAGTAAATCACCATCTACACAGTTTTGGCATACAGTGATTGTTATATGAATTTTACTGCCTTCTGGTTTCATTGATCAACTTCCGCTAATTCTTTTACCGTGTTTTGAATTTGATCAATAATTTTAAAAATGTTATATGTTGATCTTCTCGTTAAAAGTTTTGTATCTCTTGTTTTAAACAATTAGAAATAAAATTTTGTGCGATATTCTGGAAAATAAATATTTTTCTCTGGCAGTTTTCACTCCGTCGCCCCCCTATCATCTTCCTCATCGACTCCAGTTTCTTCTTCCATCAAGTCAACAGATAATTTCTGCCCTTCACGAAGGCCTTCAGTGTGCTCTTTCCACCTACCGACTCTTTCCTCTGCGTTAACAATGGAAATACCATTGAGCTCTTAATGTTACCAACCTTCCTTTTAATTTTACTGAACGGTATTTTGACTTTTCTTTATTCTGAGTAGGTCCTTCCCTCTTTTTCGATATCTGTACAGTTTTTCCCGTCTGCACCCATTTCGCCTTGGCTGCTCCACACATCCCATTCATTTCATGCCTAAATGATTAGTATTGCCGTATTTCTGTATCTTCCATATCATTTTTGTTCTTCCTCTTTCCGTCGATTAGTTGAAGTTTTTAATGTGCTGTTCAAGGTTTCTCGCACCTGTGCCGGACTGCCCAACATCTGAGATTGCCGTTTTTACAGACATCGATTCCTATTCAACTGAACTGCCTATCCTGCTGAACCTTGTAGTATTCACGTTCTTAGCTAACTTCAAAGGCGTCTGATCGTTCATCAGTGCTTAGGTATACCATTTCTTTCCTCGCTTATTCTTCCGTACGATTTTCTTAAATCTGAGCATACCTACGGATACTGCCATTAATGGTTTCCTCGATGCTGATGCTCACGTTGGGCAGATCCCACGACTATCATGCGAATATGAAACCTGTGTGTTAAGAAGGGCTATGCAAAACCCGTGCAGGATCTCAACAGCAGAGTGTGACTGGCACCCGTGGTGACAGACATCTTGATAACTCGGCCTCGAAGGATCGATAGGTACGTTATGTTCTGAGGTCAGAAAATGAGACTTTTTACAGCAAGACATGCGTCAACGCGGACAGTGATGTCTGAATCAGCACGGGCTGTCAGCACGACGAACGTTGTTGCGGATTCCCTGGCTGCGGCAGCAGAGAAGTGCGCCGACAATTGAGCACCAAGCGACTACGCTGGACACAGTAGCGGCCCCACGTCGTATTTTCAGACGAGTGCGACTCCTGATACTGTGTACAGCATCACGAAGGATATAGATGCCTGTCAAGATTCCTAGGAGAACGAAAGTTACTAGGTTTCATTTCGTGACCGTCAGACGGACAGAGCAGTAGGCTTGATAGGAACTGGGCTCGCATAGCCTTTAATCTGGCCAGCAGTTGATGCGTCTCTGGCGCATTTAGGAATTTTCCTGTCTTCGGCGTCGCTGTGACGTCGTATCTCAACGAGAAACACAGGACGGACTGCATGTCGCCTAAAACTCTCCTGATGTATCTCAGTACTCAGCACGTTACACTGTCTCGCCAGCCAGCACGTTCACTTGATTTCTCGCGCATTTGCAACGCAGTCTTGGGCGGAATTGTAACATGAACGATAAACTTTCACAAGTCTACGGAACGTGGTGTGGCAGAATGATGCTGAAGATTTCACAGAAAAATGTTGAAGAGGTACTGAAACGTGTTGGGGAGAAAAGAAATTCTGGTACAATCAGACTAAAAGAAGGTATTAAGTAACTGGAGTGAAGACTTGGGGTAAAAAACTATAGGTGGAGACAAAGGCTTGAGTAGAGTAAGCAGGATCAAATAGATGTATGTTGCAGCAGTAACGAGGAGATTTGCAAGTGATACGAGTCTGGTAAAAAAGGAAACTTTCATATTTGTTTCGTAAACAAGTCGCCTTCAAATGGTTCAAATGGCTCTGAGCACTATGGGGCTTAACATCTGAGGTCATCAGTCCCCTAGACTTAGAACTACTTAAACCTTACTAACCTAAGGACATCACACACATCCATGCCTGAGACAGGATTCGAACCTGCGACCGTAGCGGTCGCGCGGTTCCAGACTGAAGCGCCTAGAACCGCTCCGCCACACCGGCCTGCCAAGTCGCCTTACTCCTTGGCATAGTCTCCTGTGAGGCATATACACTTGCTCCAACGATCCTCCAACTTTTCCATCCCGTCGGAAAACTAGGTTTTGTCAAACTCAGCAGAATGCAAATATCACTTCCTCATTTCATAAAAAATTGTTCGCAACAAGCCAAAGTTTCAAGTGAGGGAAAAGGAAGAAATCACTCGGGGCTAAGTCTGGCGAAGAGGGTGGTCGAGGAACCGATTCAAAGCCTAATTCATTCGCTTTCGTCGTTGTTGTTGCTGAGGTGTCGTATGGTGCTCAATCCTGGTGAAAGAACACTTTTTTCTTGCCAGTCTTTTCAAGCGATGCAACAGTGAAGCATAATTGGTGCAGTTAGTGTTCTGGCTTTTACCAAGTAATCCGTTAGGGTTATTCTTTGAGAATTCTTTAATAACAGTGCCTATCACTTAACCAGCTGACGAAATAGTCTTGCCGGGCGGGATTAGCCGAGTGGTCTGGGGCACTGCAGCCATGGACTGTGAAGCTGGTCCCGGCGGAGGTTCGAGTCCTCCCTCGGGCATGGGTGTGTGTGTTTGTCCCTAGGATAATTTAGGTTAAGTAGTGTGTAAGCTTAGGGACTGATGACCTTAGCAGTTAAGTCCCATAGGATTTCACACACATTTGAAAATTTTTTTTTGAAATGGTATTTGCCTTCTTCAGTGCACTTTCCCCAGCCTTTGCCCATTGTCTCTGCCACCACCGTTTTGACTCTGCTGTGTAATAATGGATCCAGGTTTCATCGAGAATTACAAATCGCCACAAAACATCTTCCGGATTGCGACTGAACATAGCAAGACTCTGTGTTGCAATGTTGTGCTGAATGGGTTTTTTTTTCGACTGTGAGCAATCGCGGTACCCACCTTCTTCATAGCCAATTCTCCGTATAGGGCACTACACACTCGCTCAGTTCAGATCCCTAGAGTCTCAGCATTCTCACGAATTTTTATTCGGCAGTCTTGCATTACCATATCGTGGAGTTTGTCAACGATTTTCTTACTTCAATTAGAGGGCGGGAGCGCACTTCGTCAGCAGTGTTTGTCCGACCACGTTTAAATTCATTAATCCAAACGTAAATAGTCTTCATTGATGGTGCAGCCAGCGTGAAATTAATCCAATTCTGTTTTGATTCGTTCATAAGTGCAATCCTTCTTATGAAAATGATTAATAACAGCACAAAGCTCGATTTTCTCCATTTCCAGTTGAAGTCATCGCACTGACCAATTCAGACGGCTTTAAAAATGAACTGAATGCTGTTTCCTTGGAACAATCAAGCCCTCCAATCATGGAGGAGCAACAAGAATGTTTGATTCCTTCATGGACACTTGCAAAATTTACCAAGCCACCCACGTACACGAGCAAGGAGAGCGCCGTTAAACCGGATTTCGGACTGAAGACTACAACGACGACTGTGTAGCGGTCACATGGTCAGCTTTTGAGAAGTAGGCTCACAGTAAGAGTATCAGTGTCCCTCCGATCTCCCCTCAAGTTGCTAGTTATCCCTGCTAGAGGGTGTAATACGAGTATTTGTACCAGGAGTCATCATGTGGTAAGGGTTTGTCGTGAACTGCATGTGGCGTATTGCTACAGCAAGTTGCTGGTTGACAAACGCTATTATCATGCTTTCGAAGGTTCTCCGAAATAAATAATTCAAAACTGTCGAGAACAGTGAGAGGGACAGACCGATGTTGGCAGCACTGGGAAGACGCGACCCGTGCAGTCTACTCAGAGCTCTTGTTGGGGTTGGCCGCTGTCGCCGCGACCCTGCGGCCGTATCACCGCTTGTAATTGCCAGTCATTAAGTTTTTATCGCCGTGCTGCGGGCCAGTCACGCTCCGCCGGCATATTTCTCTGTTCCCACGGCGCATCGCGTGTGCAGAGTGGCGTGGCGAAAAAGGATGCCGAGCCGGGAGTCCGAATGAGCCGGCTGTAACGAGGTTTTAATGCGCCCAAGCCGGTGGTACGGCGTCTCGCGGAGCCCGCACTTCACTGCTTGTCTCCTTTGTAATACATCACCGGGGCAGGTACCGTAATTTCTTGCAATTTATGAACTGCCCTCAGAGATTTAGCGTACTCGGAATTTCTGTAAATACAAGGTAGTCGCCGATTCTTAACAGAGTCGTTGTGGATTTTTAACTATGCGCCGGGCATGGAAAGGAATCATGATTAAACCAGTTGACATGAGTTAGATAACGAGTGAAAACTATATTTGTTTATTGCTCCCTTATACCGTCCAACGGAGCTCAGACAGGCGGTGATATATTCGTAATTCTACTGGATTCTCCTCTACTTTCGTAAATCAAACATATGTTTCGACCACTCCTAGTCGACTGTGTTAGAAGGAAGACTACCGTTTATCAAAGATTTTGCATAATAAGAGCTGGCTATAATCTAGTATATTCCTAATAGGCACTTCCGCCTATACACCAATTTACTTAAAATTGCCCGTTCCTTTCCATATTGATTCCCTTATTGCTATTTACTTTATCAGCTTCCTATGTCTCATTCAAGCTTCGTATTTGGTTTCCCTTTTATAAATTAACCCCATTACTGCCAACATTTGAGAATCCGGAACCACCTCTCATTGCCGGCCGCGGTGGCCGTGCGGTTCTAGGCGCTCCAGTTCGGAACCGCACTGCTGCTACGGTCGCAGGTTCGAATCCTGCCTCGGGCATGATGTGTGTGATGTCTTTAGGTTTAAGTGGTTCTAAGTCTAGGGGACTGATGACCTCAGATGTTGAGTCCCATAGTGCTCAGAACCATCTGAACCACCTCTCATTCACAGTAACGTAATACACTAGTACATGAAAATATCTACATCTACATCTACATTTTTACTCCGCAAGATACCCAACGGTGTGTGGCGGAGAGTACTTTACGTGCCACTGTCATTACCTCCCTTTCTGTTTCCTGTCCTTGTCGCCTATGGTTCGCGGGAAGAACGACTGCCGGAAAGCCTCTGTGCGCGCTCGAATCTCTCTAGTTTTACATTCGTGATCTCCTCGGGAGGTATAAGTAGGGGGAAGCAATATATTTGATACCTCACCCAGAAACGCACCCTCTCGAAACCTGGACAGCAAGCTACACCGCGATGCAGAGCGCCTCTCTTGCAGAGTCTGCCACTTGAGTTAGCTAAACATCTCCGTAACGCTATCACGGTTACCAAATAACCCTGTGACGAAACGCGCCGCTCTTCTTTGGATCTTCTCTATCTCCTCCGTCAACCCGATCTGGTACGGATCCCACACTGATGAGCAATACTCAAGTATAGGTCGAACGAGTTGAAATTAACGGCTTGAACTCCGCTGGGGACATTCTCAGTGACGTGTCTGAATGTCTGTGCAGCAATGACAGCCAGTTCTTCCCTAACAGCTGAGACCAAAGATTATAGTGATTTTAGACGCTGCTGTAAGGAGAGAAAGCGTTCTGACTCATTTTTAAGCTGTACCATTTGGGTGAAATCGGTATCCAGGTAGACCAGTCCAAAAATGGTTCAGATGGCTCTAAGCACTATGGGACTTAACATCTGACGTCATCAGTCCCCTAGACTTAGAACTACTTAAACCTAACTAACCTAAGGATATCACACACATCCATGCCCGAGGCAGGATTCGAAACTGCGACCGTAGCAGCCGCGTGGCTCCGGACTGAAGCGCCTAGAACCACTCGACCAGACCAGTCCACTTCAGGGTTCTTACTGTCCAAAACCATTGCCTAACAAACGCTGTTTTGTGACAGGGTGCAGTATCAACCTGTTAAAACAGTCATCGTCTCCTAAATGTTCTTGTACTGTGAGCACTACATAACGATGTAAAATGGGTTCATATACTTCCGCAGTCAGCGTTTTCTGAAGAATAGTAAGGTGACCATGCACTGACAACGAAAAACACCCTCATATATCAACACCCCTCAGACAGTTAATAGAGGCATGTGCAATGTGAAGATGGGCATTACCTTGTTGAAAAATGGTGCCATGATAGTGAGTGCGGTAACACCTGAGGGCTCATAGTGTCCGTAACACACCGCTGTCCTGTCATAGTTTTCTGAGTCACTACCAGCCGTGGCCTGAAGCCATACTTGATGGCTCCCCACATCATCACGCCAGGAGTGACTCTCCAAAACACAGGAAGAATGGAACCTCTCCCCAGGTCGCCTACAATGGTCGCTAAGTGAAGTGCAATACCGCGATTCATCGCTGAACACAATGTGAGCACATTCACCGACAGTCCATGCGTCCCGGTCACGGTACCCCTGAAACGCATACGTCTGTGTTTGTGGTGTTAATGCTAGCCTAGGCATGAGACTGTAGGTTGCTGTTCCGGCTGTTACTAGTCAGTGACAAATTGTGCAGAAAGTGTTGCACAGAGACCATTACTTGTTCTCGGATGACACACACAGATGTGAAGTGGTTACGATGAACTTGCTTACCATATGGCGATCATCCCTTTGTGGTGGTCAGACGTGATCGACCGGAACATTAATGACAGTTAGCGCTGCACTCAGGTTCCCATGCAGTCCTACATATACCATTGCCATACGTGAATGGCCAACAATGCTGAATATTGCTCGATTCGACTAGCCATCCATATGCAGTCCCACCGATGCGTCCTCTTTCAGTCTTTCATTCTTTCTTTCTTTCTTTCGCTTTCGCCATAGACCCGCAGCGATCGGAGGGTCGGCGTGGTTACAACGGATTTGGCAATGTTAGGGATGGCCGGATGCCCTCCGTGCCGCGAACCTATACCCGCCAGGATGGAAGCAGTGTACGCCAACAGTGTCGAGTGTAAATCGTGAAATAGTGCGGACTGTTTCAAATGTCTGCGACGCGTGTAACTGAGGCGCAACGTGGGGGACCAGCCCAGTATTCACCTATAGGATGTGGAAAACCGCCTAAAAACCACATCCAGGCTGGCCGGCACACCAGCCCTCGTCGTTAATCCGCCAGGCGGATTAGATCCGGTGCCGGAGCGCCTATCCGAATCCAGGAAGCAGCGCGTTAGCGCTCTCGGCTATCCTGGGGGATTGATGCATCCTCTTTCAGTATCAGGTGTTAATAACACTGTTTCGCATGAGGACATGGCGTCTCTGTGTTCTTTGCCATGATCAGCCAACATCTGACGCCGTTCACGCGTCTTATGTACCCTACCAGGCCTGATAGCAACACTAAACATGAAAATATCGAAGCTTTCTGGTAGCTGTTGCAATTGTCACAGGGAATTGCAGCACTTAGTCATTTCAATACACGCCGATGGTGTGCAGGTGTAGCAAAGTTACACTGACATCCAACCAAACTTTCTGGTGCTATAAATATTCTGGTAAGAGACATTCAGCGATATAACAAACGTGGAACTAGATCAATTCTAAGAAGATAACAGCACCACAAACAGCTGTCCCACCATAACGAGATCAGCTGTCTCAAACGTCGGTCCTACTGTTCAAAATACTCAACTCATATAAGAGCGGTGCATTTATTATTATGTCTATTATATGTTGCGGACGAAATGTTGACGGCGGTCTAAGGCGCTGCAGTCATGGACTGTGCGGCTGATCCCGGCGGAGGTTCTAGTCCTCCCTCGGGCATGGGTGTGTGTGTTTGTCCTTAGGATAATTTAGGTTAAGTAGTGTGTAAGCTTAGGGACTGATGACCTTAGCAGTTGAGTCCCATAAGATTTCACACACATTTGAACAAAATGTTGACGAGGAGCACTGAGACGTGGTACAAAGTAAATGCGAACATACAGTATTGCGTTCTGGACTAATCGCAACACAGACCCATTTTAAATGGTATGCCATGTCTTCGAATCATGTGCGTGTAGCCGATTTTTTGTTTCACGAACGACGTCCAAAAGTACTATTTTACAATCTGATGATATATCTGTTAGGAACCTAAGATACTTTCACTTATTTACAGTCCCGGCAAGACGACTGAGACCAGTGATAGAATTCCTGCAGACATGCTTTTAGTTCTTTGTCTGCCCACTTTCAAATGCTGTAGCTAACCAGGAGCTAGGAATGGTAAGCTGACAGGTTTGAAAAAAAAGTAAAATTTGAACCAGAAAAAAAATTGGTTATGATAACAGGTACTCCAAATATGTATGTAGTTCTTCAGTAAGTAAGTCTGAGGACCTCCAATAAATACTTGCAAAACGACAGTGCAATTTTGGAATTAGATGTTAAACAATTTAATTTTTGATAGTCAATTGTCGAGTCTAACCTCTTCAGTAGCTCCATTCGAACATAGATTAAACAAGCACATAAGAATATGAACTAAAATAGAGAGAGAAACATTTCTATTAGCACTTACTACGTACCAACAAACATAACGTGAAGGGTCGCACAATTCCCAGCTCAAGCCAGTCAATTAAATACCATAAAGATACTCTTTAAAAAAATAGGCATCGAAAAAGAAGTTTAAACGAAATTTAAAACAAAACGCCCAGTTGGATTCAGTGACAAGTAACATATTTAATCTTCCGCGCCCAAGCCAGCGTAAATTTTACTCCAAAATTACAAACTGGTCTTGCATCCAATAAAAGGAAATATTTGTAACACGTACAGACAGAGACCATAAGCGGCGTACGTGGATTGATTTCAAATTCTATCAAAAAGGTGTAAAAATAAAAATCGAACCAAAAAGCCCATACAATTTCAAGTAAGGCACAATAATTGCCTTTATTCTGGGTACACATTACGGGAGCCACCCGCGATATTCATAAGTCGTAACGAGAGCACAAAGGCAACAGAAAGGTATAAGCCCCAAGTAAATGTCAATTTTTTCAATATAACTACCACAAAACGCCACTGGAGTTAAAGGAACAGTGAAACACACATAGTAGGAACCCGACAGCGTAGCATGTAACTCCATGTAGCTCCACAGATTTAGTTTCCCACTGAACAAGTCCACTTTGCCGGTAATTTCTGTAGACACCACACATCAGACACAGTACCAAGGCCACATGGCACCATATTCGAGAGTTGTACTTCTTAGTCATGTAACCGACAGATTTTCTGTGTACTTACACTCAGACTGCTACACAGTTCAGACAGTTGCTTGTAACATCCAGGAGCTGCTGCCGGACGGCCATCCTCAAGTTATCGAAATGCAAGAGCTGAGATGGAGCTGACCTGGGGCGGCGTTCACGCTGCAGACTGCGCGCATGCTCCTCGGCGGGACGCTATGCAGGCCGTTGCTAAGCTACAAGCAAAGAGGTTGAATCGAGCTTTCAGCTGACCAGTAGTGCATATTGTGAAGACTGATTTGGCGAAGATTTGTAAGCGTTGCTTCATCCGTAATGTAAGTGTGGCAGAATAGTGGGCAATGTGTAGAAATCTGAACTGTATGTTACTGGTACTAAGCTATGAGCTGCATTTCTCTCAATCTTTGGAATTCTTTTCCGTTGACGTATTTTATCCCTCACATTAACAGTCACTCATTTTTCTTTTCATTTTTTGTGCAAATACAGATCTTAACGGCTGGACATACTGAGTATTTACTTCAGCATCCAACAGCGCCGCTGGTCTAACAGTCCGGCAACATTTGGCATAAATGAAAGCCACAGCCAGTTTTTAGACTCCTATATTCATTATGAACGCCTGAATAACTACACGAGCAAGCTGTGTAACCACTACAACTGCTGACTTATGGGCTCCAAGAGTACAGGTTCTGAGGTATCTGAGTCACGTGTTTGCTTACATTTGCTGCGTTAGGGCAGACATTTGTGGGATATCTTCACGTGATGGGAGGACCTTGGTTTGCGGCGCTGTTATCTTGTCATCGTTTGATCAAATTCCAAATACTCTGTAAGACAAAAAACTGATGCACCACGAACAATTTATCCGAATGGGACGGAAATCTGTAGATGTGAAATCATCTACAGACAAACAAATAATTGCAGTTTCAGAAAAATCGAATGATTTATTCACGAAAATGAGCTTCACGTTAGTAACGCGTTGCTCCACCTCTGGCCCTTATGCAAACATTTATTCAGCTTGGCACTGATTAATAGTGTTGTTAGATGTCCTCCAGAAGGGTATCGTGCCAAATACTGTCCAATTGGCACTTTAAATCGTCAAAATCACGAGATGGTTTGAGGACCCTGCCCGTAATGCTCCAAACGCTTTCAGTTAGAAAGAGATCTGGCGACCGCGCTGGCCAAGCTAGGGTCTGAACAGCACGAAGATAAGCAGTGCAAAGTGTCGCCTTGTGTGAGCGGGCATTATCTTACTGAAATGTAGGCCCAGGCTGACTTTACTTGAATGGCAACAAAACGGGGCGTAGAATATCGTCGACGTACCGTTGTGCTGTAAGGGTGCCGCGGAGGACAACCAAAGGGGTCCTGCTATGAAAAGCAATGGCACTCCACATCATCATTCCTGGTTGTCCGAGCGTATGGCGGGCGACAGTCACGTTAGTACCCACCGCTGTCCGGGGCACTTCCAGACACGTCTGGAGCCTGGAACCTTATTGATTGGAGTATAAGTGTCTTCAGTGAAGAGTCCTGCCTGAATTACAGCCTGAAGACCAGCGAAGACATATCTGGAGACGCCCCAGATACCGGTAGGATACCAACCTTACTTTACCGGCCATGAGGCACGACAAGCAGCAGTGATGATCTGCGGTGCCATTTCTTCTCATAGCACAACCATTGGTTGACATTCGCGACACCCTTCCAGCGAAACGGTACGTCGACGATATTATACGCCCCGTTTTGTTGCCCTTCATGGCAAGCCATCCTGAGCTTACATTTCAGCAAGATAATGCCCGCCCACACATGGCCGGGGTTAGTACTACTTGTCTTCCTGGTTGCCAAACCGTACTTTGGCCAGCAAGGTCGACGGATCTCTCCCAAAATGCGAACGTTTGGAGCATTGTGCGCTGTACCGGCCAACCAGCTCGGGATTCTGACGCTCTAACGCACCAGTTGGATAGAATTCGAAACGATATCCTTCTGGAGGACATCCAACGTATGTACTAAACAATGTAAAGCAGAATAACTGTTTGCGTAAGAGTCAGAGGTGTACCAAAGGGCAGCGGACTTACTCAGTTTCTGAAGCTCTTTTCTTGAATAAATCATCGAATTACTCTGAAATTGTAATTTTTTGTTTGTCTGTACAAGTACATCACACCTACCAGTTTGCGCCCCATTCGAGTAATTTTTTCGTGGTACTTTTTTTTAATTGGGGGTGTATTACGACACTGAAGTCCTCTATTTAATCCAGTGCCAAAGATACTGTATATAGTTCCATTAAAACAACAACAATCACTGTAATAATTCCTCAGTTAAAATGATATAATTAAATGTTTCCCTGAGACATTTAAGTCTCTTTTTAGTATCTACGATAATGATCGAAGCAGACGAACTGAATTAAAATTTGCGCTGCTGTCGCGATTTTTTGTTCTTTCTTTGTTGATCTCATTTTGTTCGTTAACGTTCGTTGTACTTGTTCGGAGCGGACGTCCCGTGACGCTACTTCAAGGTCATCGTTGAACCATTAATTCATTTTCTTTTATTCCAGAGGGCAGCTAATCATCTGACAGAACACGCTTTTTTTTATCTCATTTTGTTCGTTTCCGTTCGTTGTATCTGATCGGGGCGGACGTTGCAAGACACCCGTTTCAGTTCGTCGTTGATCCATTAACACAGTTTTTTTTTTTTTTTAGTTATTACAGAGGGCAGCTAAACCTCTGACCGAGGACGCTGAGTTACCGTGCCGGCACGCTGAGCTACCATGATGGCTATCACTCGTACCCAGGTCTTCTTGCTTGGTAGGTAGAAATGCTAACCATTACACTACCACAGCAATTTGGTGAACATTACTGCACGAACTATATAAGCTGAGTGCTCTCCCCAACACAAACTTCAATTCATTTTCCCTTATATATTGTAACAGCTTAGGTAGTTCGTGCAGCAGTGTCTACCAAATTGCTGTGATAGTGTAATGGTTAGCGTTTCTGCTTAGCAAACAAGAAGACCCGCGTTGTAGTCCCTGCGACATCACAAATCTTAATTCATTTAGTCTGCTTCGATCAGTTAAAATGGCTGAATACTATTTGCGAACTCTATAAAATTACTCGTTCTTAATACATCAAGGGTACTCTCTCTAAGATACTACCATGTAATTTAAAGTATTTGGCTGTTGATGTAGACGGCCCGTTAAGCTGAGATCTATACAGCCGTTTGGGTATCTTCATTTTTATTAGTTTTGTTTCATTTTCTGTGACCCATGACCATGGGAAATATTGGAAGATTCGGTTTCTTATATTCTGTGTGGCAATCCCTAATCAAGCAATCGAATACGGTAAACACTTTTAGCTTCTCTTTTCATTGTTCAGTAAGGCCGGTATCCTTCACCTTATTATGTCCTTCGCAAATAATTCAATAGGTCCACTAAAGATAGTGATGACGGCTGCTGGTGGAGTGTTACTTCAGGTCGTTATGCTATACAAATTATTTCTTTCGCTGGAATCATACACCATTAACAACTTTTATACAGATAAAACTATTACGAAATATTGCTTGTCTTTCCTCGGCTCAGATAGTGACCTAATCTCTATAGTAGGGTAAACTCCTTGCAATTAATAGAGCATTCTCTAGAGTCTATTTTAGTACATGTGTCTTCTACATAAATACACACGTCCTCAAGAAAAACCTATTAGACGGAGGGGCTCCGATAGCTGACCAGTTCCAGTCCTTCCACCAGGAACTAGGTCCTTCCACCTGGAACTAGGTACTCGGCTCGTGTTGTCTGTACTTCAACCATGCCTAGACAGTCAATACCGCGGTTCGATCGCGTCCGCTTTGTTACTTTGTGCCAGGAAGGGCTTTTAACAAGGGAAGTGTCCAAGCGTCTCGGAGTGAACCAAAGCGATGTTGTTCGGACATCTAGGAGGTACAGAGAGACAGGAACTGTCGATGACATGACTCGCTCAGGCCGCCCAAGGGCTACTCGGAAAGGGTGTACTGACTTCTTTCCGGTAGTGTAAATGATTGACAAAAAAAAAAATGGCTCTAAGCACTACGGGACTTAAAATCTGAGGTCATCATTCCCCTAGACTTAGAACTATTTAAACCTAACTAACCAAAGGACATTACACACATCCATGCCCGAGGCAGGATACGAACCTGCGACCGTAGAAGTCGCTCGGTTCTGGACTGAAGCGCCTAGAACCGCTCGGCCACAGAGGGTGGATCATTTTATTCAGACACTGACAGGCAAGGAGCCTTTAATTTGTTCCACACGCTTCTCTGTTGGCCTTCGACGAGGTTTCTTTCCCCTTCTTCATGGACTAATATGTTGTGCTGCAGTTCCTTACGGCTTTCGTGAGGCAGGGTAGTGTATGTGACTGACTTGCATTACTATTTTAAATGGTTTTGGGTCATCACAATTAAATAAATACATAAAAACTGCGAAACCATACTGGTTTTAGTAGCCATGTAGTTCGTACACATCGGGGCCTTACAAACTGGTACATGGCTCCCTTCATCGGCTGGTAGAGCTCCAGAAGCCTTCCAGCAAAAACCGGGGACAGGGCGGCGATGGCACGCCAGCCGCGCCGCCTCCCTAATCTTCTGGAAATATGGGCCAGCCGGATTCCAGCGCGGGATGTAGGCGCGGAGGGATTGTGGTGTTTGTGAGAGGCATTCCAATTACGAGCTGTTGACGCTGCGGAAGCACCATTTCCTACGGCACCCGTCCTGCTCGGCGCTGCCGTTGGTGGCGGTTGCTGGCAGCATGGAGGGGCGGGAGGAAGGAGGCGAATTCGACGCCGGATTCCGGCGAGGCCCGAGCCGAGGGCGGCGGCGCCAATAAACATGCGTGATGGATGATCTCCAATCCTGTGGCGATTTGTCGTCATGTTTTTCTGCCCATCCGCGGATAACCGCGCCGGGCCTCTTGTCTCCCTCCCCTGCCTTTTCCTTCCCCGGCTCCCCCTCGGCCGCTCCTGCCCGTTAACCCCTTTCGTTCCATCTAACTCAGGCGGCCAATGACAGCGGCGCACTTTGCGGCAGGAATGCGAGCCGCTTTTTCCCGCTCGCGGGATAGGTGGCTGTCACGCGCGCTGCGGCTAAGCAGGATTTGTTATTCCCTGCCCTCCTGGGCCGCCTCCCGTCTCTGCTCTCGCAGCGCGTCCTCGACCCGATGCGCTGCCTGCCCCTCCGGATGGCCGCCGCTCGCGGTCCGCAGTAAATATCCACGGCCGACAGTTATTTGATTGGGTTTTCACAAACAACACCGTGACCTTCCGGCCCGGACGGGCGATGCGGCAGCGGGGGACTGCGTGCGCACCCTCCGATTCTCGTGTCGCGTGATATACGGCGCTGCGCGATACTCATGCGGAAGGCAGTTCCCTGGCACATATATTACTGAGACTCTTCAAAAAGAAGTCCTCGCTGTCAGTCCTGATGAGCTGGAGGTAAGCATCCGTGACGTATAAAACGATTCACCGCACTTTTTCATCTGTGGTGTGCGTACTGTAAGACCTTCAGTACACACACCATCAGATTATTTGACTTGTCGCTCTAACGAAGTAAGCGAGTGTCAGCTATATGTCTCGTGGTCTTATCGTGGCGTGTTTATCTTCTGCCCTTAAGTCAGACGATAGAAATGGCACTTGCACGCTTAGAGTAACAGATTGACGGTAACCAACTTTAAACAGAACTTGATTAATTAAAATAATTATTAAAATAATAGCAAGCATAAAAATTACTTAACTTGGTTCTGGATGCTATTTACAATTGACAATCTGAAGTTCCTTTGGTATTGGTACGTTAATCTTATTCCCACATATATCTCCGACACTTGCCAAAAGTGTCTATACATGTATCTTCATGGCTATATACAGGAATATGCTAATCTTATTAGGCACAGACTGAAACTTGACTATAGACTGGTACAGACTGGTGCAGACAAATGCAGACTGACTAATCGGAGGTCTGTACACTCGTTGTAATACCTCGCACGTTCATGTATCACTGGGCGAGTGTGATCCGCGAGGAATAAAGGTTCTACGTTAGCAGCAATCTCATTGGCTGCGTTACATATTAATACGCAGATCGGCGGAAGCAGAATTTGGTCCGTCTCTACGGCAGCGCCATCTCGTAGTGCGGAGACAGACGAGCGCTGCGCCTGCGCTGTTGTGCTTAGCAGGGCGCGCTCTTGTGGGAAAGTTGTGTACGTGCTGACTACGCATAACTATGTACACAACATCACCTTTCGTCTCATTGTGTCAATCATTCACACTGCCGAAAAAAAATTAGTACACCGTTTCAGAGGTTTCCAGTTAACTGAAGATTTATTGTTGCAACTGCCTGTGGACTAAGTGGAATTATTACATTTACAGATCAGTAATAAGCGGTTCTGATCTATCAGGTTCAGTCCAAGATAAAACACGCACATTATGACGTCGTGTAGTCACGATGGGCAGCCAAGCAGGCACTGACTCTGACATGCAGTCGATGGAAAAGATGCTGATGTACGAGAACAGGTCGGGCAGGAGAGGAACAACGTATCCCAAGACTATATTTGCAATCTGTTCGATCGATAGCGAATGCTGTCTTGGGATACCTTACTCCTTTCCTGCTCGACCTTCTAACAACCCTCCCACAACAAAGGTCAAAAATTAATTATGATTGTAGTGTTGCTCACGCTGCTAAATATTGCATTTTTGGGCAACAACGAAGTTATATTATGTGGCAGGTATCATTAGAGCACAGTTAATACAGTCATTTCTTGAAATAATGGATAAACTAGGCACTCATATTTTCGTGTTTCCCACGCTGGTCTCGTTGTGAACTCATGGCTCAGTCGTCGAAAATCTAGGTAGTGATGATTCAAAGCTCGGATGCAAAGAGGCCTAGGTCTTATTCTGTGATATTCAAAAGTTTTATAGATGTGTTTCATAAACCATTCTTGAAGATTAAACTTTTGCAAGTTAGGACAATGGTTCTGTAAAAAAGTAATCAGCACTCCGAATTTAAGTTACACTTCTTTTTTATTACTTTTGTTGTAACATCACTACACAATATAAAACATACTTGAAAATATCTTCCTCACTGTTGAAGTTCAAATTTAATAAACTGACTACAATTTGCGTCTTTTCAATATGACGACGAAACTTGACTCTCTAATAACCGTTTACGCGCCCAAAAATCAGAGTTACAAGCACGTCAAAGATCATAGTGACAAAAGAAAGAATACACATAAGAATAATATCATTGCAATATAAACATATCGATGTATCAAAGTGCCTCTACATAAACGAAATCAAAATTGAATATTGTCACAGAAATATGTTAACTATTTTACAGAAACACAGAGGTTGAGGTGAGGTGCCGTAATGGTTACGTAATTCAAGTACCATTACAACCTGTTCACGTACACCAGGAAGAGATGTTGGCTGACCAGTCACAGGAGTAACAGTCATCTCTCGTTCCGTCATACACCATACCACACAGGTGCGTGATTGGAGACAAGTCCGGAGATCTTGCAGACCAGGGACGTTGCTGCACGTTTTGCACAGCACGTTGAGTTTCACGGGCAATGTGAGAGCATGCGTTATCCTGTTGGACCAACATAGCACCTTCCTGTTGCGAGAACAGAAAAGAACGGGTCTAACAACATTTTGCATGTAACGAGAGCTGGTTAGCGTCCCCACCAGAAACACCAAAGGCGAAAGAGAGTTGTAAGCCATCGAACCCCACACCATAAGGCCTGGGATGGAGTCAGCGTGCCTTACACGAATGCACTCTATGAGTCAGCGCTCAAGTCTGCGTCGTACGCGCAAACGACCACCACTTGAGCTCATGCACAATCTGATTTCTTCGTTGAAGACCACGGCGCGTCATTCCATCTTACAAGTGATCCTCTGATAACACCATTCGATCCATGCACGTCGATGCTGTTGCTTGAGTGAAAGACGGACTAGAGGTGTCTATGCCCATAGTCCCATTGCTAATACCCGATTCGCAACAGTTCATGTTGACACGTCTCGGTCCACAAGCGCCGGCCAGTGTGGCCGAGAGGTTCTAGGCGCTCCAGTCAGGAACCGCGCGACAGCTACGGTCGCAGGTTCGAATCCTACCTCGGGCATGGATGTGTGTGATGTCCTTAGGTTAGTTAGGTTTAAGTAGGGAACTGATGACCTCAGACCTTAAGTCCCATTGTGCTCAGAGCCATTTGAACCATTTGGTTGACAAGCCCTCTTCTCTATGCTGTGGTAGCTTTATGATCTCCTACTACTGCTGTCCTTACACTACGACGATCCTAGTGGGCGGGCGTGGACGTCCAGAACTTCGTCTACGGTTCCACGTCCACGTCTAACTTGTGTGGCAATTCTCCTCCAAAAGGACCATCCCACCACTTGGAAGGCCACAGTTTGATCCTTTCAGATCCGCTCAGTTGGCTGTAGAAACGCGAGTGCGACTCCGTGGCACGGTTTCGTTCTTGCTTCACACGTTTGTACCACCCTGAGCCTTCTGTATTAAAGGGTAGACACAGATGGCGCTCTGGTAGCTATGGCACTACGCTGTCTGTTGGCGGGCGACGTTGAAACCATTATTAGTATATCATCTCCACAGTCAATTTGAATATTATCTTCACTACAGTAACCTCATGTTGCCTAATCAATCTTTGATCTCTAGATCTCTGTATACTCAGAAACTTAAAAATGTTGCTCATTTCTGAGCATAGCTTGGAGGTAGAGTTTCTGAAACTCTTTTTCCAGGTCTCAGTCTATTCAGGGGCTTCCATGTCACCTATTTCTCATCATAGCCGAGAAGTACAGTTTCTGAAAATCTTTTTCAGCGAGGGGAAGGTAGGTTATAATCCACCCTCCGTAGTTGCAACCTAGCTTTTTCGGCAGAGGTTTTAAGTGCTGTAGATATTGTGAGAAAACTCCTCCTTGACTTTAGTCGTTGCAGATGCGTTTCATGTCCGTACAGAGGACACCTTCTCTTCACTTCCTCTATCTTTCTTTTCTCGTTCGTAGCTGTTTCTCATTGAACAGGAGATGGTGCTAGTCAATTAAATTGTTAAAGCCTCTCGACTGGAGATGATTTCAAGCAGTCTATTATGAATCTACAGGTGTCATTGACAGCTGTGTCCACCTCTTTGCATCCGTTCAAATATACTAAACATGATATCCATACTCTGTTGCATAACAGCATTGTGGCATTGCAGAGGTTCGCAAAGTTTCACGTTGACTACCCCACAAGTTTCCGTGGAAAATTGGTCCTGGTGGAAACTTTTGACTTATACTTCATCCACTGCTTCTTGAAAGTAAGAGATCTATCAAATTTCACTTACATATATTTTGAGATCTCACCGTATTCCAGTTCGACATCTAAGCGGACTATCCTTAATCTGCGACTAGTTTCCCTGTTTCTCAAATGAAAGGCACAAACTTGTGTCTTTGTGATATTTGTTTTAGGTTGGTTTGTCTGGAAGTATCTGAAAAGCGTTTCAGGGCATTCGTGAGGGTTTCTCCACTAGTTCAAAATCTTCCAGACGTAAATCAACACATTTCTCTTGACAGACAAAAATGGAAAGGTGTAAAGGAGACTTCCACAGTACCACAAGGAAGTGTGATGCACCGTTACCGTTTGCAGCGCTTGTATATGATCTCATAGAAAGCGTCGGATGCTCGTTAAGACTGTTCGCATATGATGCGATTGTCTATAACAAAGTAGCAACGCCAGAAGACAGTATCTATACGCAGAATGAGCTGCATAGGACTCATGAATAGTGCAGGTTGCGGTAGTTCATTCTGAACGTAAATAAATTAACATATTGCGCACACATAGGAAAAAGCCACTATTGATCAGAAACTGCTAGAAACAGTATCTGGCGTAAAGTACCTAGGAGTAACTATCCAGAGCGACCCAAAGTTGAATGACCACATAAGACAAATGGTAGGAAAAGCAGATGCCAGATTGAGATGCAAAAGAAGAATCTTAAGGAAATTAATTCATTCACGATGGAAGTAGTATACAAGGCGCTTGTTCGACCGACTGTCGAGTATGGTTCATGTATGTAGGATCCTTACCAGGTAGGACTGATAGAAGACGGAAACTGGCCACGTGTTTGTCATCGTGCGACCCTTAACTGATATGTAAGTTAGGGAGCAGTATCACATTGTTTATATATAATCTTCAGAATTTGTGTTACATGCTCTCATAAAGGGCCTGATGTAAATCCTACGTGGGGCGGCAGCCTCTCATATAATTTATTCATTAAATTAATTGATCACAGTTCCCCTCCAAAACTGATTATTAGAAAGGAGTCTGGCAAGTACGACTGTTTAACAGATAAAGGCCGCCCTAAAAGTTTACAATTACATTTATTTGCTTTAAATGGAACAAAAAATTGATAATGAGTTTGTACAAGGAAGACTGATGTATATTAACGTAAATCAAACATGTAAATAGTCTTCACTTGATTGACGTGTCCGCAAGAACCTAGTACAAGCGACACTGCATGGAATATATTATGCTTCTCTGCTACGAGAACAGGTGGAAGGCATAATACCGGTAAACAAGTGGGTAATCGGATACGGTACCACGATATCACATAAGGCAGAAACGTGTTTCTACGGATGCCACTGATGAGAAAACTCAGTTCGACTTTTGGGCACCTGAAAAATAAACTGAAAACCTATAGGCCGGAGCTGTGTATATTACCGGCAGTACAGTAGAAGGCGGCGTGCTGTGACGACTGTTCTTCGTGGTTGGCTCCGCTGCATGGAGATGGGCACAGCCTTGGAGACCAATTGAAGCGCGAGCGCGAAAAAAGCTAAATGTTTGTGCGGGTGGGCAGACTAGTGAAACTGTTAATGAAATTGCTGTGCGCCAAGGGCGGCGAAGTACACAACCGGCAGCTGCCAGGAGCAAACTCTGAAAATTCTCTTCGTCCCACGCCCAGAGAACGACGGTACCACTCTGACAGAATTCGGCCATTCGGCGCCGATAAACAAAGCTTTCACCAGTTATGGCTTTACAACGAATTCGTCTAGACTCGCACTACCATACTCCGTCATCCTAGGTGCCAATACTGTTCCTTCCCGCCAATCCCAGATGGTGACAGCAAACAGTCGGTCAGCCTATCATAGCCTCTGCCAGGACTTTACCTGGGAAGCTTTCTAGCGGCTGGCGCCAAAGGAATATGATAATTTGGTTGCTACATGTGGCGTCATTTTGTCGGCTATCCCTTGGAGATTAATGACGATTACTCAGAACTGTCCCAAACAATAGCGCAGCTGTGGCGGCAAGCCGGCGTATCCCTGCCCAAAACATGAGTCTTACTGGGGAAAACTGCCCCCAAGCCATTGTAAAAATAGCTAGCGTCAGTCGCTCTGGCCCCTGAGGCCCGACGTCAAAAGTCAAAGCCGCCACCAACGGGTTGGGGACTCGGTCCGTATTGGCCAGTGATAGGATGGTACCCCATCTCCTCACCGACCGCTGCTATTGTGAGCAGTTGGCCTCCTCACAGCCCCTGAGTTCCTTCTCGCCTCTTACGTGAAATGAACAGAATTATGATGTTCAAGCATCCTAGTTCAGATAATGTAATCCCGATACATAGCATTCGATTACCTTCCTTACATGGCAGTGTAATATGGTAGTGAAATGATAGTAATTTGCATGTATGCTAATTCAGAGATTAGAATTGCAAGATAGGCTGGTTTGATGGCCCTTAACAAGCGTGTGAAGAAGCCCCAGGACCTGGCATCTTGCAAAGAGATATAAATTATCCAACAAAGAGCGGCACATTTCGTCACGGGACCATTTAGTCGGTAACAGAGCTTTACCGAAATACTCAACAAGTTTCATTGTCAGACGTTACAAGAGAGGCGTTGTGCATCACAGAGAAGTTCGCTACCGAAATTTCGAGATGGCACTTTCCGGGAAGTATTGGGCAACGAATTATTACCTCCCACACACACCTGATGTAATGACCATGATGAGGGAATTCAAGAAAGTAGACCCAATACAGTAGCCTACCGACAATCATTTTTCCCACGCATCATTCCCTAGTGGAAAATGGAAGGGGGATCAGTTAAATGGTACGAGAAGTTCCCTCCGCCGTATCATTAGGTGACTTGCGGAGCGCGGTGTAGATGTAGATCTGTGTTCTGGGTGGCGGAGAATGACGGCTAATATTTTCACACCAGAAAAAAAACCATATGTGAGGCCTTTTCAGGGCTACAGTTAACGGCTATGTGTAATAAATGTACTTGTTATCAAACAGTATTCAAATGAAAGGTACTGGTCTACTGTCATCATAGGTACATCTTCAGCTGGTTTGTAGATTGATCTGGAGTATCTGTGACATAGATTCGCGACATTACCGTGAACATGGAATCGAGTGCTCTTACTGTGAACACCATTGATGCCAATGATCATCTCCTTGAGAGGTGGAGAGCTCGAGTATTTAACGGGAATCAACGTGAGGCTATGACGCGATGTTTCGTTTGTAATGACTGATGTTCTTCTTATTCTGCTATGTTCACTTAACAGGCTCTTAGCTGCTGTGTAGGTTCTGTAATGCTGTTCTTATAAAATAGGTACAGTTTCTTGCGGCGTGCTAACGAATGTGCATTTTTCACATTTCTATCGGTTTTCAGTCCCGTGTCACTTTCTGCTGAGGTCGTCCTGTGTTTCTCGGCGGGCTATTGTAACGCGTTGAGGCCTGAACCACTCGCGAAATATTGCTTATTCCGCGACGCGGAATTTATAAAATATTCACACGCAAATATCTCCTAAAATGAACCATTCACAAACCTCAAACTTTGACAAATTCTCAGTACTGTAGTAGTTTTTCGTAAACTGCACGAGAACCGGGCAAACGCACAGATTTCTTCATTTTGGTATAAATTTGATCCGAGTGGTTTAATATGGGTGTTTAGCAGAAGGGGCTCCCGAGCGACTATATCGACTCATACATCAGAAGCTCAAAGCCCTACTAAAACGCGTCGGAAACTCTGAATTCTTATTGACTAGTACGTTAGACACTTCTGTACTCGCAGTATTTCTAATGTCAGATAATCAGATTACCACAAGCCATTTAGACTAGAAATCTCGTTATTCCTAAACTAAATAAAATGTAATGAAAACAAAATACGATTCCTTTCCATAAAATAAATTACTAATAAATTTAATGCTCCACCCCCCTTCTGGGTGCCTTTCACAAAATGAAGCTCACTCAGACGTACTTCACATATTCCCCTATTGCTAAAGAAATTTCTCACCCATAAATTTACATAGTTTTAATAAAATGTGCACTCTCACTTTATGTATGTCCTCCATTGACTCCCTCAGACCACCAAAATGCTCACAGAACCAACATAATGAAATAATAATTTTCCAAAGTACTTGTCATTACATCAGAAACGTGTGGTAATAAAACCATACAAAATTCCAGAAAATTTGTTTGTACGAACTTGTCCTACTGCTTGCAGTTTCACTTGACACTATAGATGAAAGCATTACAGTCCCTAAATCAGTTTCACAATGCCAGCACGGTTATGTGTTTTAGGTAGAAATTTACATCTCCGAAAGAACTGACGTTATTGATTTAAAATTTTAATAGTATTATAGTATTATCTATAGAGTTTGGTATATTAAGTATGAGAAAGATATCAATTAACATTTAATACAACTTCTTCAGGTTTATAGAGAGTGTTTGCAACGTATTGAAGGAGGAAATTTGCGTTTGACATCTCGTCGACAATCAGGTCATTAGAGACGGAGCAGGAGCTCGGATTAGGGAAGGATGGGGAAAGCAAATCGGTCGTGCTCTTTCAAAGGAACCATTCCGGCATTTGCCTGCAGTGACATAGGAAAGTCTCGGAAAACCTAAATCACAATGGCCGGACGGGGGTTTGAACCGTTATACTCCCTAATGTGAGTCCAGTGTGCTAACCACTGCGCCACCCCGCTGGGTGCAAGGTACTGCACGCTGCATTAGTCAGTACATGGCTGGCTCTACCCAGTAGCAAGCGTCAGCTGTGCAAGCGTGAGGACTAAAATCTGCTCTTCTGGCTCCATGGCAAGCTACAATTTCAATGCAAGAAGACAACTCGTAATAATTTGCTAAGTTACACTTGCTCCATGTTCCGCGTATGTGTTGTGTGCCAGTCTACTTTTGCTTTTGTATCTTCTGCCAATTCCAATTGCGCTGCTTAAATTCTTAGTATTCTCGCCATCCGTTGTTCCAAACATAGCTTTTAACAGTATCCCTCCTTCATCTAACCAGCCATCTTTATACGTATTAACGATTGCGGTACAATTTATGTTATCTGCTGCAACTGAATGCAAAGTTTCTCATTGAGAGTTTTAATTTCTGATACTCGCTCTGCACATCTTCCAATAGTCCTCCTTTTTCTACTTCCTTTTATAAGGCTCTAAATCTATCTTGCAGTCTTCGTACATCAATCCTGACGTCCCAACTGTTAAATGTAAATGCGACTGTCCATTTGTGACTTGTTAGTAGAACATCTGATTGCCTAGCTAATAAAATTACATTGTGTAGCGACTGATTCCCTAACACGCGGGGCTATGCTGAGAAATATTTTTCTAGTCAGCATCTTGGAACGCCACCTGACAGAAAGGGAAGTACCATCAGTCACCTAACTCATTTATACAAGTAAACAAACAAAGGACATGACAAGAAAAGAAAATTAAGACTAACCTACGTAACAAACAAATATGGTACGTTCACTGTGTCCCACAACTTAACGCTATTTACTTCTAGATCTATGTGGATATGGTAAGTTTCTCTGATGTACCTACGTCCTTTGTATTTCTGCTTTTCCCGTAACGGCTGAAGGAATTTCTGCCACTGCATCAGTCTCACCTTTAAACGGTTTGACTCTACTTAGATATACTCTAGAAGTTCTTGTTGGCACTGCGGTTTGACGCCGACTGGCGATATCATTTCGATAACTCGGCAAAGCCAATGGTATTTCGGTAATTTTGTTTCGTTTTGCTCTTTAGTTTATATAGATTACCTAGTAATACCTACTTTCCTCCCCCATTGCCCTTTACCATGCTTTATCCTTTGCCAAGTTTCTGTCAACTCCTTTGCAAAATTCCACACTGATTCACCCTGTGGACCCAGTAAAAGGAGAATTTGAAATTTGTGGTAAGACGTTATGGAACCAAACTACTGAGGTCATCGGTCCCTAAGCTTACACACTACTTAATATAACTTAAACTAACTTACGCTAAGGGCAACACATACACCGATGCCCCAGGGAGGACTCGAACCTAAGACGGGAGGAGCCGCGCGAGATGTGACAAGACGCCTAGGACCGCGCGGCTACACCGCGCGGCGTATCCAGTTTAGGTTGAACTTCATGAACCCAGTCTATATTAAAGTACGTCTACATCTACATTTATACTCCGCAAGCCACCCAACGGTGTGTGGCGGAGGGCACTTTACGTGCCACTGTCATTACCTCCCTTTCCTGTTGCAGTCGCGTATGGTTCGCGGGAAGAATGACTGTCTGAAAGCCTCCGTGCGCGCTCTAATCTCTCTAATTTTACATTCGTGATCTCCTCGGGAGGTATAAGTAGGGGGAAGCAATATATTCGATACCTCATCCAGAAACGCACCCTCTCGAAACCTGGCGAGCAAGCTACACCGCGATGCAGAGCGCCTCTCTTGCAGAGTCTGCCACTTGAGTTTATTAAACATCTCCATAACGCTATCACGGTTACCAAATAACCCTGTGATGAAACGCGCCGCTCTTATTTGGATCTTCTCTATCTCCTCCGTCAACCCGATCTGGTACGGATCCCACACTGATGAGCAATACTCAAGTATAGGTCGAACGAGTGTTTTGTAAGCCACCTCCTTTGTTGATGGACTACATTTTCTAAGCACTCTCCCAATGAATCTCAACCTGGTACCCGCCTTACCAACAATTAATTTTATATGATCATTCCACTTCAAATCGTTCCGCACGCATACTCCCAGATATTTTACAGAAGTAACTGCTACCAGTGTTTGTTCCGCTATCATATAATCATACAATAAAGGATCCTTCTTTCTATGTATTCGCAATACATTACATTTGTCTATGTTAAGGGACAGTTGCCACTCCCTGCACCAAGTGCCTATCCGCTGCAGATCTTCCTGCATTTCGCTACAATTTTCTAATGCTGCAACTTCTCTGTATACTACAGCATCATCCGCGAAAAGCCGCATGGAACTTCCGACACTATCTACTAGGTCATTTATATATATTGTGAAACTATATATTGTGAACTACATCAAAAGGTGGCGGCGTTTTTCGCCCTTGCACTATCTCATATGGCGAGAGACCAGTTCTGGCATGAACTTTTGAAGTATATACACAGACGACAGAACTTAAATAAATATCCCAACCTGAATGCTGTGCATATATGGTGGACGCTTTCTGTCCGTCCAATAAGTGATACAGCTGTTTCATAAGGTCTGCACAGCTGTTCCATTTGGCCTGATACATAATTACTGCCTTGGTCTGTAATAGTGGTTTCCGGCACACCTAATTTTAATAACAAGTTGTTTACCATTGCCTGTGCGCCTTCTGATCTGGAATGGCTACCATAACTAAATATTATGAAAACTTATTTAACCATCAAAAAAACATACTTACTATCTGCCTATGTTCTATTAAAAGGTCCCAGCTTGTCCAAACCTAACAAAGAGAATGGTTTGTCAGCCTGTTGTAGTCGCTGTAATCGAATTTTCTGGTGACTCAGATCTGCTCGTTGTGCACTTGGGATGCTGTTCCTTGCATATTGTTCTACATGACTACGACGCTTTTTCATCCCAAAATCTTTCAGCTACTCGTCTGCCAATTGATCGTTTTCCTCCGTGGCCTGATAATATACGAGCATGTGCTTGATGCAATATTTTCAGTCTCAGCGCTTGAGAAACTATAACGCGAGGTCAGGACTTTGTAGATATACGTAACAACGCTTCTTGCCTTTCAAATTGAGTCTGTATTCGAAACAACTGACTTTAATTGTCAGCTGTTTGTGCCTTTATCCAACCTGTCTGTCTTCCACCTACTGCTTGCAAAGCGTCTATCTTCCGGCTTAGAACATCAGCATTTGTGTGTTTGTCTCCTGGCTCAAGAATTACCTCATAATCGAACTCACTTAATTTTAATCCCCATCTTGCTAATAGACTTGATAGATCTTTTACTCTAATAACCGTTTTAAAGATGCATGGTCTGTAACTACTTTGAATTTACGACTATACAAGAGATTTCGTACATAACTGCTAAGATTCCCTTTTCAGTTGTTCAATAATAAGTTTCAACCTTATTTAATTGTATGTGTGCGTATGCCACCGGATGTTCTTTTCCATCAACATTCTGACATAAGAACAGCCAAAAGCACTGGTGGATGCATCACACGCAAGCACAAACTCCTGTTCAAAGTCAGGGAATATTACCCAAGATGTGGTATATTATCGCCTTGAGTTTCTCAAGCGCTTCTTGGCATCGTGATGTCCACTGGAAACTAACACCTGTTTGTAGCAACTCAGTCAATGGCCGTGCAACTTCAGTGAAGCCTTTCACGAGCGTACTATAATAATTGAATACCCCGATGAATGACTGTAATTGTTAAGTAGTTTGTGATGTCAGAAAATAACGTACGGCGGAAATATGTCGAGGATCCGTCCTCACTGTCTTAACCGATAACATGCCCAGAAAAGTTACTTGCATCTGAGAAAAATGGCACTTAGTGTGAGGCCTGATGCCCAGAATCAACTTAACATTTCATCCTTACGTTTAACACGCTCTTCTATAGTTTTTGAATAGACGACTATATCGTCAACATGTATCATACAGATTTTCGGTTCTAATCCACGAAGTACATTATCTAATAGTCCTCGGAAGACAGGTAGAGCATTTTTCAATCCAAACGGCATTCTCGGATATTGCTAATGACCTCACTAAACACTTCTTGCTGGTGATAACCACTTTTAAGATCAATCGTTGGAAAATACTTTTCCTAGCTTCTTTAATGTATTCGGTATGGTGGATACTAGATATTCATCCGTTGTGGTTCGTGCGTCAAAGTAACGGTAGTCATAGCAAAATCGATATTTTCTGGTACTGTCAGCTGACTTTTTTGGTGCGAGGACAATATCTGCCGACCAAGGGCTATCGCTATGCTCGAAAACACCCCCACGCTGATCTATAAATTCGTGTGCTAGTGACTGTAGGTGTTTCGCTATCCTGTATGGGTTTCTATAAATTGTGGATTATCTCTTGTTCATATGTGATAGGTGTTGCTGGCTGTGGAACATATGAATTGAATGAGTCTGAATATTGTAAGTACAAAGCTTCCGAGCTTCTCGTTCACTATCTTTCAAGAAGAACCTACAGACACAATTGAGGGTTTGTTTTGTGCTGCGATCGCAGCGTGATCCATCGATATCCTCGTCTTCGATTATCTCTAAGCTCGCTCTAAGTAATCCTTTCGGGAGATTCACTTCATCTGTCCCGAAGCTACCCACGCGTACCGAAATCATCAAGTCCCCATCAATGTTGATTACGAGCGCAATAGTTCTCCATATAAAACAATGCATTTTATCTAACATTTCATTGTTCTGCAGCAGCTCAACCACACGTAATATCTGCTGTAGCTCACTGGCATCTGCAGTCGTCCAAACCAACTTCCCTGTACCAGCAGGTACTTTATCATGCGTAATCTTCGTTAATGTTCGTGTACACAATTCAGCTGGGGACACCTTAGCAATCGGTGTACCTTGCGACAGTAAAACATTTAGAGCTGTTGGACCCACTAGAAATAAGTTTCCGCCAAGTTCAACTGTGCGCTGTGAAAACCAATTTTCGTTTCGCATGATGCAGGAAATAAAGTCCAAGAATCGCAGAATACCTTTGTCCTGCAGTTGGCAACATTTCCATAAGCTAATGAAACTTTACAGTTGCGATCCTAATAAAGAGCCTTGCTGTCCCCAACGATACCACGTCATTGTTTCCCATTCCAGACAATTTGTATCCTGGAGTTCTCAGTCTTCTCCTACCCACGAGGTCTAGACTAATAATAGGTATATGTGCATCAGTATCGGCTAGAAATTTACGTTCCTTACCATTTACAAATCCCATCAAACAACAGTCCGTCTCTACCTTAGTGTCTGCAGTACTCTGACTTACCGGGAATGTTACCGACAAAGGAAACACCCCCTTTGTGTTTAACGTTTTCCATCGATTATTTGTTTCACTTTGCTTCTTATTCCCACTCTCATTTGACTTGTGACCAAAACGCCCACGTCTGTAACATTGTGGTTGACTGAATAGCGCCTTACAATGCCCTTT